>NC_054470.1:191165122-191830122 GCF_017639515.1 Carcharodon carcharias
CGTTTATTAATTGAATTTAGCTCCCACCAGCTGCTATGATGGGATTTGAACTCATGTCCCCAGAGCCAGGGCCTTTAGTTTACAAGTCTAGTGACATTACCACTACACCACCATCTCTCCTAAAGTTAATATGCTTTAAACCAACTCCTGTCTCCTCTCCTTGATCTGGAGCTTCCTGTGTTCACCAAGGCTCAAAGAGGCACCCCTAGCTAATACTCACCAGAAGGTCTGATGCCCACATGTATTGCATTGCTCACTCCCTATGGGTTCTACACCCGCCTCACCCCCACTGACAGGCTGCCCTGCTGCAACCAGTCCCACCACCATCGCCCCCTCCTCCATCAGCATCACTGCAGCCTCCAGCTCCTCTCTGCTCCTTGCATTGTGAGTGTCCTTCCCCTGCAAACACAAACGTACACAGTGTCATGCTTATCTCATTGACCCAGCTTCACTGTCAGCCCATCTTACTGCCCATGTCCAATATCATGTTGCTGGGAAGCCTGCCTTGTCACTACAGCGATCCCCTCTGTCTGACCACAGGCCTCTGGTGTCTCCCAGGATGCTAGTCCCTGGTCATGCCTGTTGCAACGGCTCAGCCACTCGCCTTACATATCATGGGCACCATTTAGGACATGCAAATCTTTAAGCTTATGATTGTGAATTCCACCCCCCCCCCGCCTTCTTTCTGAGGCTTGCTGGCCTCCTCCTCCTATCGACAGGGGGTAGCGCCTCTCTCTCTATTACCTCACCGCCTGCAGGAGCATATTCAGGGAAAAGTCACTGAACCATGGAGCCAGCCCTCTACTGATCCCAGCCATCTCTGCACAGTCTCTCTAGCTGTGTGCCCTTTCCAATGCCCTCACTGTCCTTTAATTATGGCACCTTCCATTGACCTGCCAGAATTTTAACCTGTCTGTCGCCCATTATTGTATACAGATGTTAATTGGATATAGTTGGGACGATTGTTGAGGAAGTCCCACCACCTGGCCGTGCGGTCATGTGACCTGCAGTTGACCCCCCCAAGGTCAGGACTTCCTCTCATTTGGTGAAATCCAGCCCAGATTGTTTGTCCAGCATTGCAGACTGGTTCCTTAATAAACCGTCACAGTTGCTTTATTATCAGTGCTATCCAGTAGAAATTGCTGACTAGTTGTGGCTGTGGTGACACAATTTTACTAAGGCACTAAGCTTAGGTGAAAACGCCTCACATGCACTCACACAATACAGTCAATGGGCTTTCATGTGTATATATTTGCATAACAAACATTTACCACTATTCAGTAATCAATCAAGCAAAGTAGTCACTACATGCTGAGTAAGAGTTTGGAACAACAGCAACCTGACGAAGAACATCAAACTGCAAGTATGCAAACGGCAAGTGTCACATGCTGAGGTTCTACCTGTCCCCGGTGTTGCGAAGGATGGGTCTGGCCACGCTGCCGCGGAATGCTCCACCTGTCCCTCGTGGAAAAATTTATGCAGTGAAACACCTTTGACCACAAGTCCATCAGGCAGTGGTCGGCACGTAACATCTTGGAGGCCTTGTGGGATGGTTCCCCGAGCAGACTGTCAAAGCCATTTGGCAGAATGCCTCATTACCAGAACTTTCCAACAAGCACCAAGATGTAGCTTGGCTGGTGGTGAGAAAGGCCCTCTCCGACAGATCCTTCCAACACGCCAGGAGTCTCACCCCCTCTGCACATTGCCCTCGAGGTGACTGTGGTGCGGAAGAGACCGTTGTTCACCTCCTTGTGGATTGTGCCTTTCAAAGAAGGTCTGGAGAGAGATGCAATGGTTTCTGTCGAGGTTCATCCCGAGCAGTTCTGTGACACAGGACTCTGTGCTCTACGGGCTGTTCCCAGGGACACACACTGAGACAAACATCAACTGCAGCTGGAGGATCATCATCTCGGTGAAAGACGCTCTTTGGTCTGCCTGAAACTTGTTGGTCTTCCAGCGCAAAGAGTTGTCCCCGATCGAGTGTTGCAGACTGGCACATTCCAAAGTCCAGGACTACGTGCTGAGGGACGCACTAAAGCTTGGGGCAGCCACTGCAAAGGCCCAATGGGGAAGGTTCGCTGTCTAAGACCTTTCTGTCACAGTGCACCAAGGGGCTGGGAACTGTTGAGGGCCCCTCCGGCTGTACAGCTCACAATGAGTGTATGTAGTGAATACTAAATGTATTATAATTGTATTGAAGCATTGCAGAGTGCAACATGATGTGTGTCGATAACTCGAATCCCATTGCACTGCCTGACTGTCTGTAATGACCATAATGAAATGATTGTAATATTCATTGATTGTATTGAAGCACCTCCTGATCCATATGTAAAAGTTGAAAATGATTGTACTTTTTGTGATGGCCATTTAGAAATGTTTTGTAACGTTCTTCCAGATATTTTATGAATAAAGTATATTTTTCAAAAAAAAATAGTGGTGAGACCTGTGTTGACCAGAGACCAGAGCTGACCACCACAACATATGCTAAGCAGGATCAAAGGCTGAACAATTTCCATCTTCGCTCTCTCAGAAGTATTCATGGCATCTCTTGGCAGAACAAGGTCACCAACTCAGAGGTCCTGGAGCATGTGAATTCCATGAGCACATGCACACATTACTAATCCAATGATGTCTGCACTGACTCAGCCACATTCATCAGATGGACGATGACTGTATACCCAAGGGCCTTCTGTACGGTGAACCGGTCACTGGGCCACGACCTCCTGAGTGTCCATACCCCTGTTGCAAGGTCACCCTCTAGTGGGATATGAAGGTGGGAGACAGTCGCTGACGACCGTGATCTCTGGAGGCTGGCTGTTTGGAAGGGTAATGGAAGAGGTGAGCAGAAACGTAAAGCCTGGCTGGCCAAGAAGAGGTCCCAGAGAAAGCGGAGGCCAGTGAATCGTGCGCCTTCTCAGTCCACCGTCCTCCTCTGCGGCGAATGTGGCAGAGACTGCCATACCAGAGTGAGGTCCCTGAAGCACACCAGGCGATGTCTCACAGAGAGTTGACCACCACGGTGCAGACTATCATCTCTCAAGATGGTAGGCCACCAACATAAACTCACTGCATCAAAAAAAATCACTCACGATTTGGCCTTTTGTTTTACCATTTTTCAAGAAACGCACAAAAAGGCCTGTGAAAATTTTAGGATTGAGGTCACATGCCCGGTGAGACTTCTTTTTAGTTACTGTTTAGAAATATAATCAGCCACATCTGAACTCCCATTTAGCCTCATGAGACTAGTGGCTATTGCAGGCGTCTGTAACCTGTGGCACATTAAGGTCTCACATGGCTCCCGACCTTGATCAATTGAACCCATTTTGAAGGCAATTAAATGGCTTATTTTGTTTTGTTAAACTTTTAGTGATTTGTGTATTTTAAAACATTTATTAACATTGCACTTATGAGAAAGTATCGTGCAAGTAACAACTCTTCTTGTAAAAATCATTAAAATATGTTGAAATTTGCCTCTGCCTTGTTCTACATTATTGGTATTTGAGGAACAGCATTGCAGATCTTGGTGCTTAGTTTTATCAGTACTGAAAGTACTGTATTGTTTTGTCAGTATTGTAAAGTTTATTGGCAGTGCTGAAACCTATTGGGAGGTGCGGGCTTTATTGATTATAATTAATTAATTAGCAATTATTACATATCGGTGATGGCAGGGAAGCTGATTTGCTCCAATTGCAGGATGTGGGAGCTTCTGAATACCAGTGTGATCCAGGACAAACACATTTGCTGTAAGTGTTTGCGGCTACAGGAACTTCAGTCCGAATTATTGAGCTGGAGGCCGAGCTGCAGACATTGTGGCATATCAGGGAGGGGGGAATTTACCTGGACACTTAATCCCAGGAGGTGGCCATGCCCTTTAGGATAGGGTCTTCTGATTTGGTCAGTGGTCAACGACAGGAGGGTGTGACTGCAAGTAAGGTAGGTAAGGGGACCCAGAGGACAGGAGGGCAGGAGCCCACACCCTTGCAATTGTCCAACAGGTTTGAGGTTTTTTCAACTTGTTTGGATGAGAGTGGGGACTGCAGGGTGGATGAGCTGACTGGCCATGGCGCCATGGCACAGGAAGCCATTCAAGCAGGGGGAGTTACAAGGAATGTAGTGGTAGTATGGGACGGTATAGTCAGAGGGATTGACCCCATTCTCTGCAGCAAATAGTGTGAGCCCAGACGGCTATGTTGCCTGACTGGTGCCAGAGTTTGGGACATCTATTCGGGGCTGGGGAAGAACTTGCAGTGGGAGGGGGAGGACCTAGTCATCGTGGTCCATGTTGGTACCAATGAGAAAGGCAGGATGAGGAAGGATGTTCTGCGTAGTCAGTATGAGGATCTTGGCACCAAAATAAGAAGCATATCCTCAAAGGTCATAATCTCTGGATTATTACCATAGCTATGTGCAAATTGGCAAAGGACAGATCAAATTAGGGAGATGAATGTGTGGTTCAAAGTGCCATGAAAATATAATAATTCTCATAATATTAGTGTGATTTATTGTAAAAGTGGGTAATAGCGGAGTTTGGATAGTTTGTGTGTGTTTGTGGGATTTCATTGAATTGGACACAGCTGGTCTGTAGGCTTCGAGTTATTAACAAAGAAGCTAGGTTTGAAATGCTAAATACATAAACATGGCTGAAGTTTTAGAATGTGAGGTGTAAAGAAAATTTACATTTATAGATAAAGTAGGCTCGGTTGAATTTCAAAGAGATGGTAAGATGTTACACGTAGCCAGAAGAAGCTAAGCCAAACAGTGTGTTTATTTTTCCCAAAGGTTACTCTTAAAAATTAGTACGATGAAAGATTTATATTATGAGTAAAGTAAAGTTGCAAAGACACATTGGAACAATGGAAATTGCATTAAAAAAGGAGAAACATGTATAAAGGAGGTGAGGCTGTGTGTGAGAGGGGAAGGAATTCTAAGATCTAATGTGTGAAAAGCCTCCAGCCTCTGTGCATCAAGTTGCTGTCTGCAGGAGCCGAAGCTGAGAAAGTTTACTTTGAATTCGACTGTCAAGGGTATTGAATTGCTTTTCCTGGGTCTGTTTAAATCTATCCGTTTTTACTGTTGCTTTAACGGATGTGTAACTGGGAGCCAGATTAATTAGGGGTTTTAGGAGTTATTATGGAAGTAATTTGTAGACCTATGTATGTACTTGAAATCTATTCTTTTGTTAATAAATGGTTAAATTTAGTTTTGTAAAAAATCTCTAAGTCTTGGTGGATTTATTACTACTGAGTTCAAGGCACGCATCTCAAAATAAAATACAAATTGCAAAATTGTTGTGACTGCGTGATCAAGTTTGCCTCATGGATTTGATCCACCCAGCACACATCATCTTCCACAGCATAACACGAAGATTGGGTATGGGAGAAGTGGGTTCTGGTTCGTGGGGGCACTGGCAGCAGTACTGGGGAAAGTGGGATCAGTACCGTTGGGAAGGTCTACACCTGAACTGTCCTGGGACCGGTGTTCTTGAGAGCCGTATAACTAGGAAGGTAGAGAGGGTTTTAAACTAAGTAGTGGGGACAAGGGATCAAATTTAGGAAGATGTGATAAACCAAAAAGAAGAGACAAGGCAAAAAAGAAAGGTATTATTACAGGAAATGAAAAACAGGCCATGACAGGAAGTAAATCAACAGATGAGACTAGAAGTTATAAAAAGAATGAAAGGATAAAACTAAAGGCCCTGCATCTGAACGCATGAAGCATTCGAAACAAAACAGATGAACTGAGAGTGCACATAGAAATAAATAATTATGATTTGATAGCCATTACAGAGATATGGCTGCAGGAAGACATGGATTGGGACCTGAATATTAAAGGTACAGGATATTTAGGAAGGTCAAGGAGCGAGCAAAGGGTGGAGGGGTGCCTCTGTTAGTTAATGATGGTATTAGTACAATGGAGAGGGATGACCTAAGTTCAGGAAACCAGAAAGTGGAAATTGTTTGGGTAGAGATGAGAAATTGTAAAGGCAAAAAGTCACATGTAGGAGTCACATTCGGGCCTCCTAATAGTAATCACATGGGTGGAGAAAATAGGAAGATATAATGGCAGCTTGTCAGAAAGGCGTGGCAACAATCTTGGGAGCTTTTAATCTAGATATAGACTGGAAAAGTCAGATGGGCAAAGACAGCCTAGATGAGGAGTTTATACAATGTTTCCAGGATAGTTTTTTAGAACAGCATGTTCTGGAGCCAACCAGAGAGCGAGCTATACTAGACCTGGTATTATGCAATAAAATGGAATTAATTAATGATCTCATAGTGAAGGCACCCCTAGGTAGCAGTGGCCATCATATGATTGAATTGTACATTTAGTTTGAGGGAGAGAGGAATGGGTCTGAGACTATGTTTTTTAAACTTAAAAAGAGCAATTATGAGGGCATGAATGTAGAGCTGGTTAAAGTGAATTGGAAAATTAGATTAAGGAATAGGTTAACAGAGATGCAGTGACAAACATTTAAGAGAATATTTCAGAATGCACAGAATAAGTACATTCTAACGAATAAGAAAAAGTCCAAGGGATGGACACACCATCTGTGGTTAACTAGAAAGGCTAAAGATAGTGTCAAACTTGAAGAAAAAGCATATAATTGAGAAAAGATAGGTGAAAGGTCAGATGATTGGACAGTATATAAGGAACAGCAAAGGATGATTAAAAGATTAATAAGGAGAGAAAAATTAGAGTATGAGAGAAAGCTAGCCAGAAATACAAAAACAGATATTAAGCGTTTCTATGAATATTTTAATAAGAAATGATTTAACAAAGTGAGCATTGGTCCTATAGAAACTGAGTCTAGAGAACTGATAATGGAAAACAAGGAAAGGTCAGGTAAATTAAACAGGAATTTTGCATCAGTCTTTACTATACATGATACAAGTAACATCCCAAAAGCAGCTATAAATCAGGAAATGGAAGGGAGGGAGGAACTCAGGAAAAGTACAGTCACCAGAGAAGTGGTACTGAGTAAATTTCTGGAGCTGCAGGCTGACAAGTGCCTGAGTCCTGATGGACTTCATCCTACGGTCTTAAAAGAAGTGGCTAGTGAGATAGTTGATACGTTGGTTTTAATTTTCTGAAACTCCCAAGGCTCAGGGAAGGTCCCATTAGATTGGAAGCAAATGTAACTCAATTATTCAAAAAGGGAGGGAGACAGAAAGCAGAAAACTACAGGCCATTTAGCTTAATATCTGTCATAGAGAAAATGGCTGAAACTATTTTTAAAGAAGCTCTAGCAGGGCACTTGGATAAGCTCAAGGTTATCAGATAGAGTCAGCGTGGTTTTGAGAAAGGGAAATCATGTTTAACAAACTTATTGGAGTTCTTTGAGGAAATAACATGTGCTGTGGACAAAGGGGAACCAGTGGTACTGTACTTAAGATTTCCAGAAGGCATTTGATAAAGTGCCACATCAAAGTTCATTGCGGAAAATAAAAGCTCATGGTATAGTGGGTAACATATTGGTATGGATAGGAGATTGGCTGGCTAACAGGACGGAGAGAGTTGGTGTAGAAACTCCTCTGGGAGGCTTCTTGGTCAAACAAAACGAACTTTATTTACACAAGAGCTTCCATGGCTGCTTCCATCCAGCCAGCCCCACATATAGCCATTTATCCCTTGGAAACCCCTCCCTCGAATTTATTCTCCCATGCTAGCCACACATTGGTTGAACAAAGCACATGACCCCTACTCAGTTGAACTGGTCTTAAGGTGACAGTCATGACAGTTGGCATAAATGGGTCTTTTTCAGGTTCACAAGATGTAACAAGTGGTGAGCCACAGGGATCAGTGCTGGGGCCTCAACTGTTTACAATCTATACAAATGACTTAGATGAAGGGATGAATGAGGTGGTTGTCAAATTTGCTGATGACACAAAGATTAGCAGGAGAGTAAGTTGTGAAGAGGACAGAAGGAGGCTACAAAAAGATATAGATAGGTTAAGTGAGCAGGGAAAGATCTGGCAAATGGACTATAATGTGGGAAAATGTGAAATTGTCCATTTTGGCAGGAAGAATAAAAGAGAAGCATATTATCTAAATGGTGAGAGATTGCAGAGCTCTGAGATTCAGAGGGATCTGCGTGTCCTAGTTCATGAATCACAAAAGGTTAGTATGCAAGTACAGCAAGTAATTAGGAAAGCTAATAGAATGTTATTCTTTATTGTGTAGGAAAGCTAATAGAATGTTATTCTTTATTGTGTAGGAAAGCTAATAGAATGTTATTCTTTATTGTGTAGGAAAGCTAATAGAATGTTATTCTTTATTGTGTAGGAAAGCTAATAGAATGTTATTCTTTATTGTGAGGGGAATTGAATACAAAAGTAGGGAGGTTAGGCTTCAGTTGTACAGAGCACTGGTGAGACCACATCTGGGGTGGTGTACACTATTGGTCACCTTATTTAAGGAAGGATGTAAATGGATTGGAAGCAGTTCACAGAAGGTTTACCAGACTAATACCAGGAATGGGTGGGTTGTCTAATGAGGAAAGGTTGGACAGACAGGGCCTGTATCCGCTGGAGTTTAGAAGAGTGAGAGACGACATGATTGAAACATAGGACCCTGGGGGGTCTTAACAGGGTGGATGTGGAGAGGATGTTTCTTCCTGTAGGAAATCTAGAACTAGGTGTCACTGCTTAAAAATAAAGAGATTTAAAAAGGGAATGAGGTGAACTTTTTTCTCTGAGAGGGTCATGAGTCTTTGGAACTCTCTTCCTGAAAAGGTGGTGGAAGCAGAGTCTTTGAATATTTTTAAGGCAGAGGTGGATAGATTCTTGGTAAGCAAGGGGGTGATAGGTTATCAGCGGTAGGCGAGATGCAGATTTGAGGTTACTATCAGATCAGCCATGATCTTATTAAATGACAGAGCAGGGCTGAAAGGCCTACTCCTGCTCCTTGTTCATATGTAAATTTTAAATAATGGCTCTTCTTCAGTTATGAAAATATATTGGAGAAGTTGGGACTGTTCTCCAAGGAGAACAGTAGGTTGAGGGTAGATTTGATGGAGGTATTCAAAGTCATGAGGGGTCTGGACAGAGTAGATAGGGAGAAACTGTTCCCACTGGTGGAAGGATCAAGAACCAGAAGGCACAGATTTAAAATAATTAACAAGTGAAGCAATGGCAACATGAGGGAAAACTTTTTCACGCAGCGAATGTTGAGGATCTGGAATACACAGCCTGAGAGTGCGATGGAGGTGGGTTCAATCGAGGCATTCAAGAGGGAATTGGATTATTATCTGAAAAGGAAGAATGGTTATGGGGAGAAGACAGGGGAATGGCACCAGGGAACTGCTCATTTGGAGAGCCGGTGGAGACAAGACAGGACAAATGGCCTCCTCCTCCTTGCTGTGGCAATTCTTCAATTCCATAATTCTTGTTATTAAGGTTGCTGACCCCTGGGGTATTGTATTTAATGAGACTGCTCTATATAAAAGAAGGCAGCTTCCAAGGCAGGAGCAGTAAGGCCTGGATCATTGTAATGTTGCATCCTACGCGGTTTTCAATCAGAACAATATAATTGAAAATAGAAAGGTTTTAAGCTCTAAATCTAAGGTGCAGTACTGAGGGAGTGCTGCACAGTCATCTGAGAGGTTAAACCAAGGCTCTTCTGCTCTCCTGGATGGACTCAAAAGACCCATGGCCAATATTTCGAAGAAGAATGGGGCTGTTCTCACTGGTGTTCTGGCCAATATTTATCCATTAATCAACATCACAAAATCAGATGACCTGGTCATGATCACATTGCTGTTCATGGGATCTTGCTGTGCACACTTCCTACATTACAACAGAGACTATGCTTCATAAAGTACTTCATTGGCTGTGAAGCACTTTGAGATGTCCTGAGGTCTTGAAAGGTGCTATATAAATGCAAGTTCTTCCTTGCTTTCTAAGCGATCCATGCATGGTCAGAATACCCTGGGTGTAAATGGTGCTCTCTGTGATAGGGTGAAGAGCAGGAGAGATTAACTGACAAGAGGGTTCATGGTGCAAGGCCAAAGGGGAGTGATAATGGGAAAAGAAGCAAAAGATGTTTCTAGAGGAGGTGTGAATGGCAGGATCCTGAATAGCTGCCTTCTGAAAGCAAAGAGAAGGAAATAAGAGAGAAACGAAAGAGATGATAAACAAACCAACAAAGAGAAATGGAAATAAAATGGGCTGGACAAATGTTATGGTCTAAGTTACTAAGAAGAGTCATATTGGACTCAAAACATTAACTCTGTTCCCCTCTTCACAAATGCTGCCAGACAGGCTGAGTTTTCTGTTTTTATTGAACTTAATGTTGAGTCAAGAAGGCTGTGAAGTGTACAGTCCAAAGCTGAGGTGCTGTTCCTCGAGCTTTTGTTGAGCTTCATTGGAACACTTCAGTAGGCCAAAGACAGCAAGATTAGAGCGGGAGCAAGGTGCAGAATTGAAATGACAGGCAAAGGAAGGTCTGGGTCAGTTTTACGAACTGAACGGACGTGTTTTCTCCAAAGTGGTCACCCAGTTTGTGTCTGGTCTTTCCATTTATAGGAGACCACATCATGAGCAATGTATACAGTAGACTAAATGGAAAGAAGTACAGGTAAATAAATCATTGTTTCACCTGGGGAGTGTTTGGGGCCTTGAATGGTGAGGAGGAAGAAGGTAAAAGGGAAGATGTTTCATCTCCTGCATTTCCAAGGAAAGGGACAATAGTCCAGGATTCTTCATCCTGATTATTATCCAGTCACCTGCTGTAAAGTGCATGTGGGTTTTTTTTTTGTTCATCCATAGGATGTGAGCATCACTGCCAAAGCTAGCATTTATTAGGAACGTAGGAGCAGGAGTAGGCCATTCAGCCTGTTGAGCCTGCTCCGCCATTCAATACAATCTTTTGCTGATCATTGACTTCAATGCCCTTTTAACACACTGTTCCTATGTACCTTTATGTCACTGATATTTAGAAATCTGTCAATCTCTGTTTTAAACATACTCAAGGACCGAGCTCCCATGGCCCTTCGGGACAGGGAATTTGAGAAGGTGGCGGTGAGCCGCTTTCTTGAGCCGCTGCGGTCCATCTGGTGCAGGTACACCCACAGTGCCATTGTGGAGGGAGTTCCAGGATTTCGACCCAGCGACAGTGAAGAAACAGCGATATAGTTCCAAGTCAGGATGCGTCTGTTGCCCTTGTCCTTCTGGGTGGTAGAGGTCAGGGTTTGGATGCCGCTGTCGAAGGGGACTTGGCGTGTTTCTGCTGTGCATTTGGAGGAGAGTACTGATTATTACTAAAGGACAAGATTAAGTTGGCCAATGATACCCAACATAGTTGATTAACCTGCAGACACTCGCTGTCCAGTCAGACATATACATAGAAACATGGAAAATAGGAGCAGGAGTCGGTAATTCAGCCCTTCGAGCCTGATCTGCCATTCAATATGATCATGGCTAATCCTCTATCTCTGTGCTGTACTCATGCTCTCCCCATACCCTGTGACACCTTTGGAGTCCAGAAATCTATCAATTTCCTTCTTAAATATATTGTGTCTTGGCCTCCACAGCCTTCTGCAGTAGACAATTCCATATGTTCACCACCCTCTAAGTGAAGAAATTTCTCCTCATCTCAGTCCTAAATGGGCTACCCCATAATGGACACTTAAAAAACAGACACTTGGCTGAAATTCTGGAGGTTGTTTGATAGGCCTGAAATCAGATCTGCCCTCTATCCAACAACAAGCTACAGCCAACAGCTTTGAGGCAGGGAAGTGAAAATTGGTTTCTTCCTCCTGACAGCATTGTTTTAATGGTTTATCATAGAATCACGGAATGGTTACAGCACAGGAGGCCATTCAGCTCTGTCAGTCTGTGCCAGCTCTCTGAATAAACAATTCACCTAGTGCCACTCCCCTGCCATCTTCCCATAACCCTGCACAGTCTTCCTGTTCAGACAACAACTCAATTTCCTCTATAACGCCTCAATTGAATCTGCCTCCACCACACTCTCAGACAGTGCATTTCTGATCCTAACCGCTCTCTGCGTGAACGAGTTTCTACTCATGTCTCCACTGCTTCTGTTGTCAATTACTTTAAATCTGTGCTGTCCTGTCCTCGATCCTTCCACCAATGGGAACAGCTTCACCCTACCTGCTTTCAACCCGATCCCACATGATTTTGTACTTATTTTACTTTTTTGATTCATGTATAATCTCTCACTACCTGAAAGGGAAGTGTGTGCAGGGTTGTGGGGAGAAGGCGAGGGAGTGGCATTAGGTGAATTGCTCATTCGAAGAGCCAGCACAGACACAACTGACTGAATGGCCTCCTTCTCGCCGTAAGAATTTAATGATTGTGAAATTTTAATGCACTAATCCCCAGGTTCTAATTTAATTTAGCTTTTGACAGGGATTACTGGGGAGGATTGACTTTGAACTCATGAACAATTGACATTGACTGATAATGAGCTCAAAGGTCATTAGAAACCCGATAGTAGCTTTTCCCATGCATTGCCTTTCAGATAAATAAACTTGCTGAGGATTTATGAATTTGTACAGCGGTACACGGCACGTAGCACATGTTTGCAGTGTGTATCTTCGGTAATTTTTTTAACTGCATCATTCACTTTGATTGCTCTCCACATTTTCCTGGCTTCTTCCATTCCTCGCTCCCCTGAGTATTGCCTCACCTCTCTGATCAGGGGCCAGGGGGCAGCAAAGGCAGAACGAACCTCCTGCTGGTATCAGCCTGGCTCAGTGGTTAGCTGTCTTGGAACTGAGTCAGAGGTTTTTGGATTCAAATCCAACTCCAGGATTTAGGCCCAAAAAAAAATCAAAGCTGACAGTCCAATGTGGTACTGAGGAGGTGCTGCTCACCTAACTGAGGTTCTGCCTATGCTTTCAGGTGGAAGTCCCATAGCTACTGTTTCGAAGAAGGGCAGAGGAGTTCTCCCCATTGTCTTGGCTAATATTTATTCATCAAAATAAACCAAACAAATTATATCCTGGCAATTTAGGCTGCGCTAACATTCATCTGGTGGAATTTTGCAGTAGGCAGCATACCAGGCATGAGGTACAAAACATGAATAATAAAACAGAATTCTTCAACTCCAATAACTTGCACTGAGAGTTTCAGAAGGACACAGTATTGAGTTTTATGCTTTCAGGGAACATTGGTGTCGCTGGCAAGGCCGGTATTTGTTGTCCATCCCTAATTGCCCTTGAACTGAGTGGCTTGCTAGTCCATTTTTTAAATTCATTCACGGGAAGTGGGCTTCAGTGGCTGGGCCAGCATTTGTTGCCCATCCCTACTTGCCCTTTCAGAGGGCATTTTAACAGTCAACCACATTGCTGTGAATCTGGAGTCACATGTAGGCCACACCAGGTAAGGACGACAGATTTCCTCCTTTGAGGGATATTAGTGGACCAGATGGCTGTTAAATAGTCACCGTTACCAAGAGTAGCTTTCATTTGATTTAAGTTCCACCAGCTGCCATGTTGGGATTTAGGATTCATGTTCCCAAAGACCTGGGCCTCTAGATTATGACAAGAGAATCTGTGCTGATTTGATCGAAGCAGGGTTGCCATCACCCTGATTTTGGGACCTTCAGCGGAACACTCGCCACCAGCAGTAAATTCACCTGACTGAGTGCAACAGTAGGTGTCTCAAAAGATGGTTTCATAATATAGTGCCAGGATACGAAGGATTTGACGGAACCTAATGAACTGTTGAACAGAAATGTTTTCAATTTGATCCAGAGGCGAAGGGGAGAAATGGACTCACATTTAATGTTGAAGAATGTAGCGTGATACATAATAGTTGAGTTAATGCCAACCATTATACCACCCTGGTCTAGTGAAAGGAAAAGATACCTGGATGTTATAGTGCACGAATCTGTCAAGATCCACAACCAGTGTTACGAGGTTATCACGAAAGGCATACAAGGCTATGGGCCTAGTGCTGGAAAATGGGATTAGAATAGTTAGGTACTTGTTTGACCGGCGCAGACTCGATGGGCCGAAGGGCCTTTTTCTGTGCTGTAGACTTCTATGACTATTACTAGTCCAGTGAGATTACCACAATGCCACCATCGTCCCAATACAGCTCTGCAACAGATTTGTCCTGAAGAGTCAATATTGGACTCGAAACGTTAACTCAGTTTCTCTCCCCACACAGATGCTGCCAGACCTAAGTTTTTCCAGGACTTTTTGTTTTTGTAACAATGTCTTGGGCCGGCAGGGGGGAGGGGAACGATGCTAATCTGTTGCTTTATTTCCCAAAAAAGCCCTGAACAATGCTTCAACTGTCACAAACACACAGAGAACAAAATACCTTTCCCCATCAAAAAAAGGCCCAGCCCTCAACTCCCTGCCTTGTCTCTGACACACACACACACACACACACACCACACTGGGGAGTAGCCCAGTTCACTAAGCATGCGCGGCCGGCAGCCAATGGGCGCGAGGATTGTGTGCGCCGGGGTGGAAGAGGTGGGGGGGTGGTGGGGGAAAGAGGGGAGGGGGCGGGGCTCACTTTGCATGCGGCGGCGGCCGCCAATCGGCGCGCGGCGGCCGGGGTCACGCGCCCTTGTTGCTAGGGCGCGGGCTGCAACAGCGATGGGTGACACGGGCCAATCAGCGGCGACGCCCGGCACTTGTTGATACATCTGTGTGTGTCTTCGGTGCTTGGGTTGGGGGGGGGGGGGGGGGGGGGGGCGGTCGGGGTTGAAGGCGTGCGGTGGCGCAACCTAGCCTGGCTGTTGAGGTGCGCTCATTGGCGAGAACGGGGGGCTGTCAATCAAACTACGTCACAATGCATCGGCTGCTCAGCAGGCTAGGTTGAGCTAACAGAAGGGCTGCAAAAACTTGTCTCTCTCTCTCTGTCTATCTTTGCCTCTCCCTTTAAGTCACATAGTTTAATTTTATTTTTTTTTTCTCTTTGCAAAGCCTTATTTTTTCCAATGTTAATTCTCGGATAGGCCGGAAGCTCATTTTTTTTTTTGTTTTCGTTGGAGAGACGCACAAAAACTGTGTGTGTGTGTGTGTGTGTATATATACATATATATATATTTATATTTTTTAGATTTCTATAGAGAAATGGCATTTTTTAATATCCAAACCTTGCTGGAAGCAGCCGAGTACATCGAGAGGAGAGAGAGAGGTATCACTGCAGAGTTTCGTCTCTCTTTTAACACCCCCCCCCCCAACCACCACCACCACCACCACCCTCCCTCCCTCCCTCCCTTCCCTCCCTCGCACCATTTGCAGTCAGCTTTGCGTGAATTTGTCCATTACAGAAGAGGTACAAGTGTTGTTGTGTTTTTTTTTCTGTTGTTGTTTTCAGAGGCAGAACACGGCTACGCGTCGATTTTGCCCTGTAACGCCGAATTCAACAGGAAGAAAGGCAAGACGAGGAAAACCCCAAATAACAGGTACAGAGGGAGAAGGGGGGGAGAGGGCTCTGAGAGGGGTCTCCTGGTGCATGTATGTGTGTGTATTTTATTATATATTTGGCTCTTTAATCTTTCCCAGTCGCCATTCTGTCTCTCTCTCTTCCACCTCCCCCCCCAAAAAAAAAATTGGGCTTGCTGTGTGTTTAGGTCGGATATAAACACTGCCACGCGTACAATATTCCCTCTCTCTGACTCTCTCACACACACACACACACACACACATATATATATATTTTTAGTCTCATTTTACACTGGACAGCTGCTGATATACCCCCCCCCCCACCCCCTTGCACACGTTTCCATCCAGCTTCTACACTTTTTATTTATTTTTATTTTTTTTGCAAACCCTCACCCCCCCCCCCCTCCTCCTCCCAACCCCACCACCTTCCCTGAATTTAATCCCCGGTAACCTATTTATAATTTTTTTGTGTGTGTGTGTGGTTTTTTAAAAAAAAAATACTTGCTGTTTTGTTCTAAAGGGGTTCCAGTGCGAGTATTGCAATCTAATGGATTTCTTAAAAGCAAAAAAAAAGTATACGTTGCTGGAAAGAATCACGACCCCCCCCCCCCCACCCACCCCCCCACTTCCTTCTCTCTCCCTCCCACCCCAACGATTTTGCACAGATTATCTCCCTCAGGTTTGTGGACGTGATGCTGATTTGTGTGTTTTTCTTCCGCAAAAAAATATTCACATCAGATTAAATAGGATGCAAAAACGGAGCTGAAAGGAAAGGTGACTCGTTCAGTCGGGTTGATTTTGTTCCCTGTGTGTGTGTGTGTGTGTGTGTATATATATATATATATATATATCTGTGTTGTGTTTTTTTTTTGGAAAGAGATAAGTGTTGCATATTTTTTTCCCCCTCAAGATGTTTTTTTGGCTCCCATTTTTTTTTGTCTGTAGCTCTGCTCGGTGCTGCGCATGCGCCCTGACGCCTTGTTTGTGTTACTGGAAAGTGGGTTGAGCCAGTCTGAAGGTCCAGCCCCAAGACTCACTCTCTCACTCTCTCCTCTCTCTCTCTCTCTCTCTCTCTCCCACTTTGTCCCACCTTTGCCCCGTTTGTATGTCTGTGTCAGCTTGTGCAGCCTTCGCTTGCTGAGCCCTGCCGCACTGCAGCCAGACCTGGGCCCGCTCGCCCATTCGGTTGCTTCCCCTTTTCCAGAGGTTCCCCCGGTGCTTGGCAGCGGCTGCAGTGACCGTGAAGCTTGACCGTCGAAGTTGCTCTTTTTTGGGGAGCCCAGCGCAGGCACGATGGGCCTAGTGGCAGCCCCCCCCACCCCACCCCACCCCACCCCGCGCTGAAACGATTCTGTGATTCGATTTGTCGTTGCAAAACCCCCTTCGGCTTCACCAGCCCCCCTTTTAGGGAAGGGAATCTGCCATCCTTACCAGCTCTGGCTTACGCGTGACTCCCAGACCCACAGCAGTGTACCCCCTGAAATGGGCTAGCAAAAGGCACTTGGGGCTGGGGAACAAATGCTGGCCTTGTCATTGACACCCACACCCCCCCCCGCCCCCTGCCTTTTCTTTCCCCAATAATGTAATGGGGAGACAGTAGCATAGTGGCACTGTCACTGGACCACTTACCCAATGTAATGCTCTGGGAACATGAGTTCAGAATTAAAAGCTAGTCTTGCTAATGGTGAGCATGAAACCATTGTTGATTGTCATAACCCATCTGGTTCACTATTGCCTCTTTAGGGAAGTAAATCTGCCCTTACCTGGTCTGGCTTACGTGTGACTCCAGACCCACAGTGATGTGGTTGTCTCTTAACTGCCCTCTGAAATGGCCTAGTAAACCACTCAGTTCAAGGGCAATTAGGGATGGGCCACAGATGCTGGCCCTGCCAGTGATGCTCACTTCCCGTGGAAGAATAAATAAAAATAAAAATAACTATTCCATTCCCTTTTGAAAGCCAAGATTGAATCTTCCTCCGCCACACTCTTTGGGCAGAGCATTCCAGATCCTGACCACTAACCATGTTTTTTCTCCTGTCACTTCTAGTTCTTTTGCAAATCGCCTTGAATCAATATCCTCTGGTCACTGATCCTCCTGCCAGTGGAAACAATTTCAGCTCTTAACAATATAAATAAAAAACATTAAAACATCTTTATTAACTATTCTGTCAGAGTTGACTTTAATTTATTTGGTTGAGCCCCAACGCTTCTAGTTCTGTCATCACTTTTCTGTGTTGGTTGACTTATGTTGATTTGGATAATGAAAAAAAAACACTTTTTTTTCCTCATGGAGTCCCTATGGCCCACAGAAGGAGACTGTTTGGCCCATTGAATGCACTTTGGAGCAACCCACTCCCCTTGCTCCATCCCTGTAGCCCTGCAAACTTATCTCCCTCGAATGTCGAGTTTTCTGAAATTTCTAGCTCTGTTTTGCTGTTGGCAGCTAACTCTTCAAAGTTAGGACTGGGATGGGGAAGAGTGAGTGAGGGGAAGGTTCCTGTGTTGATGTCTTGAATGAACCATGTAAGACCCTGAGGGGCCTTGACAGGGTGGATATGGAGAAGATGTTTCCTCTTGTGGGAGAATCTAGAACTAGGGGTCACTGTTTAAAAATAAGGGGTCGCCCATTTAAAACGGAGATGAGGTGAAATTTTTTCTGAGGGCTGAGAGTCTTTGGAACTCTCTTCCTGAAAAGGCGGCGGAAGCAGAGCCTTTGAATATTTTTAAGGCTTGAGGGGGACGAATGGCCTTTTTTGTATGTTCGTGTGTCAATCTCTGCAAGCAGCGCATAACAGATAGTGAGTTTTTAGCAAAATAAATGCAAACAGGATTGTCTGGCATCTGGTGTGACTCCGACCTTAGTAAGCGTGACTCCCTCCAGCTTCCTCCACTGACTGATGCAACTTTGCGCAACCTGTCTTAGCCGACAAGTGACAAGATTGGGTTTTGCCATAACTTGATCCCGGATGTGTAAGAAGGTTGTGTAGTGTTTTTTTTATGTCCACATCTCTCCTGAGGGACCTTTCCCCTGGTCCTCTACTTCTCTTGTGGTCGCTCCTCAATCTTTATCTGATATATGCCAATCATGGTCTAGCAGGGATCACTGGTTGGCATTTTGCAATTTATTCCTTTTAAACCCCCCCCACACCCCCCAGTCAAAGCTCCAACTCCACCATCGCTCTGCTCTTTCCTCCAGTTGAATAGCCTACCAATATGTGACCTAAGGGCTGGTAAAGGCACTGAGGCCAGTTGTTGGCTGCAGCTATTGCCTTTTGCTTTTCATGGGATTGGGGTGTTGCCAGCAAACAAGGCCAGCGTCTGTTACCCATCCTTCATTGCCCTTGAACTGAGTGGCTTGCTAGGCCATTTCAGAGGGCAGTTAAGAGTCAACCACGTTGCTGTGGGCCTGGAGTTACATGTCGGCCAGACTAGATGAGAGCAGGTCTCCTTCCCAAAGGGGCATTGGTGAACCAGATGGGTTTTTATGACAATCAATGATCGCTTCATGGCCACCATTACTGAGATGAGTTTTACAACTCCAGATATTTTTCCATTAATCAATAGAATTGGAATGCAATTGTTAAATTCAGTCAGCTGCCATGGTGGGATTCAGACTCATGTTCCCAGGGTGTTAGCCTGAACCTCTTGATTGCTAGCTCAGTGACATTGCAATTACACCACCATGTCCCTTTCTTCCCCCGCCCCCATTACTGGAATCTGAAGGTCCCTATGACATCGCGCTGGGTGATTACGTGCTTATAACCATCTTCAATTATATTCAAGTTTCACAGTGTTCCCACCCACTGATGGGGTAGGTCTGAGCAACACAAGGCGTGAGGTGATGCATTTTGGGAGGACAAACACAGCAAGGGAATACACGATGAATGGTAGGACCCTAGGAAATACACAGAGGATCAGAGGGATCTTAGTGTACATGTCCATAGATCCCTGTAGGCAGCAGCACAGGTAGATAAGGTGGTTAAGAAGGCATATGGGATACTTGCCTTTATTAGACGAGGCATAGGATATAAGGGCAGAGAGCTTACGCTGGAGCTGTATAAGATGCTAGTTAGGCTGCAGCTGGAGTAGTGTGTGCAGTTCTGGTCGCCACACAATAGGAAGGATGTGATAGCACTGGAGAGGGTGCAGTGGAGATTCACCAGGATGTTGCCTGAGCTGGAGCTTTTCAGCTATGAAGTGAGACTGGATAGGCTAGCGTTGTTTTCTTGGAGCAGAGAAGGCTGAGGGGGACCTAATAAAGGTATACAAAATTATGCAGAGCATAGATAGGGTAAATAGCAAGAAATTTTTCCCCTTAGCGGAGGTGTCGATAACCAGGGGGCATAGATTTAAGGTAAGGGGCAGGAGGTTTAGAGGGGATTTGAGGAAAAATTTTTACCTCCAGAAGGTGGCTGGAATCTGGAACACACTGCCTGAGGGGGTGGTAGAAGCAGGAACCCTTACAACATTTAAGTATTTAGATGGGCATTTGATACACCATAGCATTCAGGGCTACAGGCCAAGTGCTGAAAAATGGGATTAGAATAGATAGGTACCTGATGGCTGGCACGGTCACGATGGGCCGAAGGGCCTGTTTCTGCTGTATAATCTGATTGAAGTGTTTAAGGATTCTGTATGGGAGATACAGGGCAGCTATTTCCTCTGCAGGGGAATCCAGAACAAAGGAGCATAACATTAACGTTAGAGGTCAGCAGTGCAGAAAGCACTTCTTCACACTAAGGGTAGTGGAAATATGAACCCCCCCCCCCCTCCAACTCCACAAACAAAAAACTCGGTGGGAGTCAGTTGGTGCTTTTCAGAATGAGGTTGCCAGATTTTTTTTCAAGTAAGGGTTCGAGTATATAAGGCAAGGGAATGGAGTTGAGATACAAATCCGCTATGATCTAATTGAACAGCGGAACAGACTTGGGCTGAATGGCCTATTCCTGTGTTCCCACATGCAGCTGCATCCTCTGATTTTTGCCTCCCCTCTGAAGTCCTCTTGATGCTTATGTGTGATGGTTGTTCCGCAGCTGAAAGGGGTGAGGTAGGGTTACTGTGGTGCATGACACTCAGCTGCAATGGGAAGAGGTTTGACATATGTGAAGAGAGAGATGGAGTGAGTGTGGGTCTTAAAAGCACCTGCATCTTGCCCTGCAGAGTATATTGAGGGAGAATCTAAAAATGATTTGGGCCCTTGAGTGACATTAGTTCCGGAATCCTGCTAGGCTAGACTTGATGGGCTGGATGGCCGCATCCTGGGCTCTGTGCTTTAGGAGAGCTGGAGTACTTCACAGAGGGCAGAAAATGCCAGGGGCCAATTCACCAATGCTGCTTTGACAAGCTTAAGAAGCCAAGACGAGGTTTGAGGATCCCTTGGTCTTGATTGGCTGGAGTCTTTGGGTTAGGCCATGCAACATGATGTGATGGGATCTGTTTAAGCAGCAAAGAATTGAAGGATGGACATGTGTTAGCTGTGTTAGGACTTCTGGTTAGAATGTTTAACTTTTAACAACTACAAGAGCAGGTCAGAGGCTGGGAATTCTGCAGAGAGTAATTCGCCCCCTGATTCGCATAAGCCTGTCCACCATCTACAAGGCATAAGTCGGGAGTGTGACGGAATGCTCTTCATTTGCCTGGATGAGCTCAGCTCCAACAACACTCAACATGCTCGACACCATCCAGGACAAATAGCCCACTTGATTGGCACTCCATCCACCATTTTCAACATCCACTCCCTCTGCCACCGTGCACAGTGTGTACCATCTACAAGATGCACTGCAGCAACTTACCAGGGCTCCTTTGACAGCATCTTCCAAACCCACAGCCTCTACCACCTAGAAGAACAAGGGCAACAGTTGCATGGGAACACTGTCACCTGCAAGGTCCCCCCCAAACCACTCACCATCCTGACTTGGAAATATATCGCCATTCCTTCACTGCCGCTGGGTCAAAATCCTGGAACTCTTCCTAACAGCACTGTGAGGTGTACCTACACCACATGGACTGCAGCAGTTCAAGAAGGCAGCTCACCACCACCTCAGGGGCAATTAGGAATGGGCAATAAATGCTGCCCTAGCCAGCGATGCCCACATCCCATGAAAGAATAATTTGAAACTACTTGTTGGCAGATCAAAATTCAATTTTTTAAATTCTTATCTTTGTTTTCAAATCCTTCCATGATCTTGCTCTTCTCCATCTCAGTAATCTCCAGTCCATGATATCTGTGCTCCTCTAATTCTACCTCTTGCGCATCCCCAATTTTAATCACTCCACCATTGGCGGCCATGCCTTGAGTTGCCTGGGACCCAAGCTCTGCAGTTCCATCCCTACACCCGCCCGTCCCTCTACCTATACATGTGAACAAATGCACAAATATGCAAATTAGGAATAGGCCACTCGGCCCCTCGAGCCTGCTCTGCCATTCAATAAGATTATGGCTGATCTGAATGTAACCTCAACCCCACATTCCTGCCTACCCCCGACAACCTTTCACCCCCTATTGTTAATCAAGAATCTAGCTAGTTCTGCCTTTAAAAATATTCAAAGGTTCTGCTTCCACCGCTTTTTGAAGAGAGTTCCAAAGACTCAGAACTCTGAGAGAAAGAAATTCTCCTCGTGTCTGTTTTAAATGAGCAACCTCTTATTTTTAAACCATGGCCCCTAGTTCTAGATTCTCCCACAAGGGGAAACATCCTCTCCACTTCCACCCTATCAAGACCTTTCAGGATCTTAAAGTTTTCAATTAAGTTGCCTCTTCCCCTTCTAAATTCCAGTGGATACAAGCCTAACCTGTCCAGCCTTTCCTCATAAGACAACCCACCTATTCCTGGTATTAGTCTAATAAACCTTCTGTCAGCTGTTTCTGATGCATTTACGTCCTAAATAAGACCAGTAATGTACACAGTTCTCTAGATGTGCTCTCACCAATGCCCTGTACAACTGAAGTGTAACCTCCCTACTTTTATAATCAATTCCCCTCCCAATAAATGATAACATTCTATTAGCTTTCCTAATTGCTGTACCTGCATACTAACTTGTGTGATTCATGCACTAAGACACTCAGATCCCTCTGAATCTGAGCTCTGCGATCTCTCACTATTTAGATAATAAGCTTCTATTTTATTCTTCTGGCCAAAATGAACAATTTCTCATTTGCCCTCATTATGCTCCATTTGCCAGATTATTGCCCACTCAATTAACCCATCTATGTCACACTTGTAGTTGCCTTAAGTCCTCTTCACAATTTACTTTCTAACCTATCTCAGTGTCGTCAGCAAATTTAGCAACCTTTCCCTCAGTCCCTTCATCCAATTCATTTATATAAATTGTAAAAAGTTGAGTCCCTTGCATTGATCCCTGTGGCACACCACTTGTCACATCCTGCCAGCCAGAAAAAGACCCATTTATGCCAACTCTGCCTCTTGTTAGCCAGCCAATCTTCTACCCGGGCCAATATGTTACCCCCTTCACCAAGAGCTTTTGTTTTCTGTAATAACCTTTGATGTGGCACTTTATCAAGTGCCTACTGGCAATTAATTATAGTACATCCACTGGTTCCCCTTTATCCACAGCCCATGTGACTCCTTCAAAGTACTCCAATAAATTGGTTAAACATGATTTCCCTTTTACAAAACTATGTTGACTCTACCTGATTGCCTTGAATTTTTCTAGGTTCCCTGTTATAACATCTTTAATAATATCTTCTAACATTTTCCCTTTGACAAATGTCAGGTTAACTGACCTGTAATTTCCAGCTTTTTGTCTCTCTCCACCCCCCCCCCCCCCCCCCCCCCCCCCGCGCCAAATAAAGGAGTTATATTTGCTATTTTCTAGTCTAATGGAACCTTCCCTGAATCTAGGGAATTTTTGAAAATTAAAACCAGCGCATTAACTATCTCACTAGCCACTTCTTTCAGGCCTTAGGGTGAAGTCCATCTGTATCTGGGGATTTGTCAGCCCACAGCCTGAACAATTTGCTCAATACCATTTCCCTGGTGGTTGTAATTTCCTGGAGTTCCTCCCTCCCTTCCATTTCCTCATTTACACCTAATTCCGGGATGTTACTTGTGTCCTCTGTAGTGAAGACCAGAGCAGGATACCTGTTTAATTTATTCACCATCATCCTACTTTCCATTATCAATTCCTCAGGTGCACACTCTGTAGGTCCACTGCTCACTTTGTTAACTCTTTTTCCTTGTTTAAATATCTATAGAAACTCTTACTTTCTGTCTTTATGTTATGAGTGAGCTTTCTTTCATATTCTAATGTTTCCCTCCTTATTAACCTTTTTGTCACTCTTTGCTGTTCTTTATATCTTTTCCAATCTTCTGACCTGCCACTCATCATTGGGTAATTGTATGCATTGTCTTTAAGTTTGATACTGTCTTTAACTTTTTTAGTTAACCACAGATGGTGGGCCCTCCCCTTGGAATTTTACTTTCTCATTGAAATGTATCTATTCTGAAATATCCTTTTAAATGTCTGCTGCTGAACTTCCATTGACCTATCCCTTAAACCTCATTTACCAGTTCACTTTAGCTAGTTCTGCTTTCACACCCTCATAATTGCCCTTACTTAAGTTTAAAAGCTTAGTTTCAGACCTGCTCCCCTCTCCCGCAAAATGAATGTAAAATTCAATATTATCATCGCTGCTACCACGGGGTGCTTTCACTAGGAGGTTATCAATTAATCCTATCTCGTTGCTCAATACCAGGTTTAGTAGAGCCTGCTCACTGGTTGGCTCCAGAATGTGCTGTTCTAAGAAACTATCCTGAAAACATTCTATGAACTCCTCATCTACACTACCTTTGCCCATCTGATTTTTCCAGTCTATATGTAGATTAAAGTGCCCCATGATTATTGCAGTACCTTGCTGGAAAGCTCCCATTATCTCATCTTTTATACTCTGTCATGTATTTACAATTAGGGGGCCTGTACACCACTCCGAACAAATGACTTCTTGCCTTTATCATTCCTCATCTCAACCTAAACCGCTTCTACGCCCTGGTTTCCTGAACTTGGGTCATCCCTCTCTAACGTGTTAATACCATCATTAATTAACAGAGCCACCCCTCCACCTTTTCCTAACTTCCTGTCCTTCCTAAATGTCACATATCCTTCAACATTCAGCTCCCAATCTATCATCCTGTAGCCATGTCTCTGCAATGGCTATCAGATCGTACTTATTTATTTCTATTTACGCTATCAGTTCATCTGCTTTGTTTCAAATGCTACATGCGTTTAGATACAGAGCCTTTCGTTTTGTCATTTTACTATTTTTGTAGCGCCTAGCCTATCTGCTGATTTATTCTTAGATTTGTACTCTCTGCCCCTTCCTGTCACAGTCTGTTTCTCATTTTCCATATTAATACCATTCTCTCTTGCCTTGCCTCTGTGGTTTAGCACATCTTCTCAAATTTGACTCCTTGCCCCCACTATTCAGTTTAAACCCTCTCTACTTCCCTAGTTATGTGGCTCGTGAGGACACCAGCCCCAGCGCAGTTCAGGTGTAGACCATCCCAACAGTACAGATCCTACTTTCCCCAATACTGGTGCCAGTGCCCCAGGAACCAGAACCCACTTCTCCCACACCCAGTCTTTGAGCCAATCATTCATTTCTCTAATCTTATTTGTCCTATGCTAATTTGTCCAATCCAGAAATTATTATCCTTGAGGTTCTGCTTAATTTGGTGCCTAGCTGCTTACACTGACTTTGCAGAGCCCCCTTCCTCATTCTGCTCATACTGTTGGTACCTACATGGACCATGACCACTGGATCCTCCCCCTCTCACTGCAAGTTCCTCGCTAGCCCTGAGCTGATGTCCCGAACCCTGGCACCGGGCAGGCAAAACGGCTGCCTGGACTCTCGTCCCTTGTTGCCGAGAACATTGTCAATCCCCCTCACTATACTATCCCCTACTACCGTTAGAATTCTTGTTTTGCTCCCCCCACACGGTTGGTTTCCTATACCACGGTGCCGTGATCAGTTTGCTCATCCACCTTGAAGCCCCCACTCTCTTCCAAACAAGCTGAGAGAACCTCAAACCTGTTGGACAATTGCAGAGGCTCACACTCCTGTCCTCTGAGTCTCCTTACCTGCCTCACTCGCAGTCACACACACACACCCCCCCCGCCCCTGTCCCTGGCCACTGACCCAATCAGAAGACCCTATCCGAAGTGGTGTGATCGCCTCTTGGGATAAAGCACCCAGGTAACTTTCCCCCCTCCCTGATGTGCCGTCGTGTCTGCAGCTCAGCCTCCAGCTCGATGACTCTGAGCTGAAGTTCTTCAAGTTGCAAACGCTGACTGCAGATGTGTTTTGCCCTGGATCACAATGTTATCCAGGAGCTCCCACATGCTGCAGCCTTGACACATCACCTGCCCTGCTAGCATTAGTGTGTTTTAAATAATTAAGTAATTAATATAATTAAGCAATGTTGCTTTCTTATATATTATTAACTTCGCCAAATTGTGTTCTATTTTAAACCTTAGGGATAGGATAGAACTTACCCACTACCAGATACTCACCAAACAGCTAGCTCCTTTCCCTGCAGCGGCATGATGACCAATTTCTATGGGGTGAGAAAGACAGAAAGGGGAAATGAACTCTTCCTCCCCCTTCACCGAAATCCCCTCTTGCCAAACTCCAAGACTTCACTCAGTTAGTTGGCTGCACTCGGTATGCTCACTTCTCCTTTAAGATGCGCCTTGAAACCCACCTCTTTGACCAAGCTTTTGATTCTCTGAACTGCTGCCTTCTGTGGCTCTCTGTCAAATGCTGACACTCCTGCGAAAAGCCTTTTTTATGTGTCCGTGGCTTCATACGAATGCAAGTGGTTGTTGGCCAGAGGCTGTCATTTGAACTTTCCTCTGACTGCGCTGAGGTTTTCCATGTTAATCTTCCAGGGGTGGGAGGAGAAATTCTCCAACTGGGTTCCCCTTGGTTCATGCCGGGCCTTAGCCATTTCCTGAATGAAGCACGGTAATCGCAGGTCTTCCCCCTGACTCCTGTTGCTAAAACAGAGGGCCTGGCACCTAACGTGCACGTTGGGGGTCGCTGAAGAGCAGCAGCGAGTGGGAACACTGGCTGCTTTTGTTCTTCCCTTCACCTCCCCAGCCCCAGACTGTGCAGGTTGGTCTTAGAACCGTGGAAAAGTTAGGGCACAGAAAGAGGCCATCGTGTGTGCGCTGGCCGAAAACACTAGCCACACGTTATCATCCCACCCTCCAGCACCCGGCCTGTAGCCTCGCAGGTTAAAGCTCTTCGGGTGCAGAGCCACTTACCTTTTTAAATGGCTTGAGGGTTTCTGCCTCCACCACCAAACCGGGCAGTGAGTTCCAGATGCCCACCACCTGCTGCGTAACAAAACTTTCCTAATACCCCCTTTAATCCTTCTGCCAATCACCGTAAATCCATGTCCCCTGGTAATTGATCTCTCGGCTAGGGACACTGTCCACTCTGTCCACGTCCCTCATAATTTCGTACACCTCAATCAAGTCACCCCTCAGCCACCTCCTGCTCTAAGGAAAGCAAACCTAGCCTACCCAATCTCTCCTCATTTGCTGCAGTTTTCAAGCCCTGGAACCATTCTCGTAAACCTCTTCTGCACTCTCTCCAGAGCAATTATGTCCTTCCGGTAATGTGGTGACCGGAACTGTACGCAAAAGCTCCAGCTGTGGCCTAACCAGCGCTTTGTACGGTTTCCACCATTACATCCCCCGCTTTCGTATCCTACACCCCGTGCAATCGAGGCAAGCATTCTTGGCACCTTGACCAAGGTGATTCTCGGGTTCTGCACATGCCAGAGATGGCTAGCTCAGTACCCCCGTGGTGGTGCCTTACCTCACGAGAACTACCTGTGGGTTATTCCTGTGGCACGATTTTTCAGCAGCACCGCAGATGAAAGAAAGTAGGATAATAAAACCTTGCAGCGTCGTTCAGCTCTTTGTACCTGCGCTGACTTTCTGCAAGGGCTTCGTTAGTTGCACTACTCCCCCCCACCGCTCGTTCCCTCCTGTTGTGGGCCTGGCGTATTTTTTTTTTAAAAGGCAAGTGTTTGACTTTAGGCAGCAAGCCCTTGCTGAGGAAATTGTTTTGATACAGGTACACAGGTACTGTTTGCTAACTGTTTACATCACAGTCTAATCCTGCCCACATGCACTGTTTCCAGTGTGGGTCACTGTGGAGCAGTTGGGAATGGGAGGTCCGACCAGCTTCCTGCTCCTTCACCCAGTGGACACAGAGACTGTGTCCAGGAGCCTCCCTGCCGTTTAATCAAAGAAATAACAGATATCGCGGATAATTATTAATCCTTCAAATTATTCCAGCTCCCTTAACGTTGCAAAGCTGGAGAAGCATTGCCAGACGTTTCCTCCGATGATTTACCGAACCAGACAGTACAGATACAGACCGAAGCTGTCTCGGAATCGTGGAACCATTTACCTCCCTTGACCGCGCTGTGGGCGTACCTACGCCTTACGGACTGCAGTGGCTTAGGAAGGTGGCTCACCACCACCACCACCACCTCGAGGGCAATTGGGGAAGGGCAATAAATGATGGCCCGGACAGCGAAGCCCACGTCCAGTGAAAAGAGTCTTTAAAAATCAAGAAGCGCAGAAGGAGGCCATTCGGCTGTCCACTTAGTCCCAAGCTCCCCCTGCTCTTCCCTGCTGCCTCTGCAAATTTTATTCTCCCCACCCACCCCCCCCCCCCACCTTTATTCAATTTTCTTTTGAAAGTTAATATTCTTCCACTGTCCTTTCAGGCAGCACATTCCAAATCCCACTGATGCGTTGCGTTTAAAAAATAAAATTCTCATCACTTGGTCCTCATGCCAATCGCCTTAACAAATGTATTTTTAAATTATTTTTGTTACAGGTCCTCGCACAATGAGCTGGAAAAGCACAGGTGAGTGTGGAAAGATGGAATTCAGGTCAGATCCTGAAATAGTTGTGTGTTGTGGATTTAAGCTGTATCATTGCTTGCGTATTGTGTGTTTGGAATGGGAACTCCTTTGACACGATGTAGGGAAGCTGGTCGAAATCCACCCAGCAAACAACACCCCCCCCCCCCCCCCCCCCACCCCATTTAACCTTCATGAGGAGTTTCAACTCTGCGAGACTCGTCTAATGTTAAACCGCAGCTGTAACCTTCAGCTTGTAAGGCCCCGATGATGGTTCCGGTGTTTCGAGGCACGCGGGGGCTCGTCTCGTTTGGTGACGCTGCCACCTCGGGTGTTGGGTGCTGCTCGCTGTAGGTGAGAGAAGGCTGAGTGGCCGCATGATTACTGTGTCTGGAGCTCCTGAAGGGATTAGACAATGTCAGTCGTGAGGAGCCGTTGCACCTTGTCCGGAGCTGTAGAACCAGGGTGACAGTGAGGCTGTATCTGCAGAAACAATACCTCGGTGCGTGAGTGGCCAATATATGGAACAGGCTCCCTCGGGAAAGGGCAGGGAAGGAATTTGTACTGATTCATTCGAAGGCGGATTCGAGTGTTTGTTTTTTTTTTTTTCCCCTGAAAATAACATTTTGGGATAAATGGCAGGTGAGTAATTAGAGACACGAAACGTGTTTGGGCGGGGCAGCTGACTTTGGGACGAAGCTTTCCTTGCCTCACGTCTGGGTCTGTTGCAGACTAATTGATCGAGGTTGATTAAGCGATGATTAATTAACAGCTCCTTTTATTGTTGTGTCTCACGTCACCAGGGTGGTAGAAGGTGAACTAGATGGACCTTACTCTTTTTATTGTCCGACAGCAGGAAATGTAAAAGCGGGACTCCTCTTTAAGAGGAAATAATGTGAGGTCATAAGAGCATAGGCTGAAAGACCGCCTCCTGCTCTTATTAAGCCTGCTGCGCCATTCAAACAGATCATAGCTGATCATCTAGCTCTACCCCATTTTCCCCACTGTCCCCATATCCCTTGATGTCATCGGTATCTGGCAATCTTATCGATTTCCTGTCTTGAACGTGCTCAATGACTGAGCTTCCACGGCCCTCTGGGGAGAGAATTCCAAAGATTCACCACTCTCCCGAGTGAAGAAATTCCTTCTCACCTCAGCCCTAAATGGCCTGCCCCTTTTATTCTGATACTGACTCTCACCAGCCAGGGTGACCAGTGGACTCTCATGATGCCCCACTGAGCATGACCTGGGGAACGGGTGTCCCCACCTCCGGGGAAGGCAGGGGGATCTCCCATGAGTTGAGGTGCTGAGCAGAAGATCAAACACCCTAAAAAGTGTTACAAAGTATTTCCAGCACAATGACAGGCCATTTAGCCCAACAAATCCATTCTGGATTTGAAATCAATCTTTCATGGGATGTGGGCATTGCTGGCAAGCCCAGCATTTGTTGCCCATCCCTAACTGCCCTTGAACTTGAGTGTCCATTTGCTAGGCCAGTTAAGAGTCGACCGCGTTGCTCTGGATCTGAAGTCAACATGCGGACCATGTTGGGTAAGGAAGGCAGATTTCCTTCCCTAAAGGTTATTAGTAACCAGATGGGTTTTTGGGGCAGATAGGAAGTTTATGATCACTCTTACTGATGCCAGGATTTTATTTCCAGATTTTAATAACCTGTATTCAGATTCTCAGTCTCGGGTGATTTGCCATCTCTGGTTTATTAGCCCAGTAATCTGATCACTATCCTACCCTAACACGTGTTCCCTTGAGAGGGGGAGTTAAATCCAAATAATATTGGTTCTTCCTTCCCCCGCCCATTCCAGCCAATTTCCTTCATTTCACTCCTCGAATCTTAGCGTGAGGAGGCCATTCAGCCCATTGTGCCTGTGCTGTCACTGAAAGAACTATCCAGCTAGTCACCACTGGCCCTGGCTTACTGTTGCTCTTTACTCTGCGAATGTTTCGTCTTCAATTATTTATTATTTTATTGAATCCTGTTTCCACTGCCCTTTCAGCTAGAGTGTGTTCCAGGCCATCATAACTCTGCATTTTTTTTTTTTAAAAATGTTTCCTCATCTTCTTTGGTTCTTGTGCTAGGTGTTTGACCCTTGTTGTGGTCCTATTCTGCCAGCAGTGGATGCTCTTTGGCCACCTTTTCTAAGTGGCCTTTCTTCACTTGTGGCCCTGCTCGCTCTCCTCTGACATGCTGAATGTTGGCAGGCTGTTCAGCTGCAGAGGGCTTCACAGCTCCCACAGCTCCTGCCCAGTGTTAACACATGCACATGCGTGTCCGGAGGGGCCGTGGGAGCTCAGGAACCGGAGGTTTGATCTTTTTATTTTTGGGGATGCTCTGATGACTGGTTGTGGAATTTCTACACCAGTCCGGTACAGAAGAGAGATCAAAAGTAGGACAGACGACAAGTAATTAATATAGCGTCTTTAATGTAGCAAAGCATTCCATGAAACTCCACAGGAGCATGAAGGGACAGAATTTGACACCATGCCACTAAAGGAGATGGTGACCAAAAAGCTTGTTCAGAGGTAGGTTTTAGGGAGCCTTAAAAGGAGGAAAGAGGTGACGAGGTTTAGTAAGAATTTCAGTGCTTCCCAAACTTCATCCCGCTTTGACTCCATTTGATGCCTCAGACTGTGACCCAGTGGGCGTGGCAGGGGAGAGAGAAAAGGGTGCTGATTGGTTGGCAAGCTGACTCTGATTGGCTGAGATGTTGCCATGCCTTTCCTCCTGTAGTATAAATTGTAGTCATTGTCTGAAATTTGGCATTCTTGTGTTTGTCCTGATGAGTGCAAGATGAAAAGATTTTGCAACGTGAATCAGAAACCCGACAGTGCAAGGAGCCTGAGATGTTGCATAGAATTTACAACTCAGAAACAGGCCATTCGGCCCAACTGGTCTATGCTGTTTATGCTCTGTTTGAGCTTCCTCCCACCCTATTTCATCTCACCTTTAACCTGTTATTCCTTTCTCCCTCCAATCTTTATTCAGTTTTCAAATGCACCTCATAATATTGCCCTCAACCACTCCTTGGTGGTAGTGAGTTCTACATTCTCACTGCTCTCTGGGTAAAGAAGAATCTCCTAAATTCCTTGTTGGATTTAAGCAATTTATATTTATCAGCCTCAGCTTCACCCTCCCCAGTCCTGATATATATCTCTATCTCTCTCTCTCTCTCTCGTTCGTAGAAACATGTTCTCTAAATCTACCCAATCAGGATCATAAGAGATAGGAGCACTAAGAGGAGTAGGCCATTTTGCCCCTCGAGCCTGCTCTGCCATCGATAAAATCGTGGCTGATCTGATTGTGACCTTAACTCCACTTTTTCCTTGTCTGCCATAACTCTCGACTCCCTCGTAGATCAAAAATCTGTCTAACCCAGCCTTGAATGTATTCAGTGGCTTAGCCTCCACTGCTGTCTGGAGAAGAGAATTCCAAAGACTAATGACAGTTTGAGAGAAGAAATTCCTCCTCATCTCCAATTTAAATTGTGCTCGCGGTTCTGGATTCTTCCATGAGGGGAAGCAACCTCTCGGCAGAAGCATATGGATATACAAATTAGGAGCAGGTGTCGGCTGCTCAGCCCATCGGGCCTGCTGCGCCTTTCAATAAGATCATGGTTGATCTGATTGTGGCCTGAACTCCACATTCTGCTTACCCCCGACGACCTTTGACTCCCTTGTTAGTCGAGAATCTATCTACTTCTGCCTTAAGAATATTCATTGACCGTCGCGCTCTGGGCAGAGTTCCAAAGATTCACAACCCTCTGAGAGAAAAAAATTCTCCTCATCTCCACCTTAACTGGGAGTCCCTTTATTTTTAAACCGTGTCCCCTAGTTCTAGTCTCTGCCACACAGTGAAACATCCTTTAAGCATCCACTCTGTCAACTCCCCACAGGATCTTTCTTGTTTCAATAAGATCACTTCTCATTCTTCTAAACTCCAATGGTTACAGGCCCCATCTGTCCAACCTATCCTCGTAAGATCGTTCCCTCCCTTCCCAGGAATCGGTTGAGTGAATCTTCCCTGAACTGTTTCTAATGCATTTATATCTTTACTTAAATAAGGAGTCCAAAACTGTGTATGGTATTCCAGATGTGGTCTCACCAACGCTGTGTTCAACTGTAGCAAAACTTCCCTACTTTTATATTCCATTCCCCTCTCAATAAAGGACAGTGTACCATTTGCCTCCCTAATCACTTGCTGTTAATGTACCAGGACACCCAGAACCCTCTGTACCTCTGAGTTCTGCTTTTCTGTTCTTCCTGCCAAAGTGGACATGCTTGCATTTTCCCACATTATATCCCATCTGCCAAATTTTTGTCCACTAGCTTAGCTTATTAATGCCCCTTTGCAGACTCCTTCTGCCCCCTTCACAACTTCTTCTCTTACCTATCTTTGTGTCATCAGCAAATTTAGCAGCCATCCCATCTGTCCTTTCATCCGAGTCATTGATAGAAATTGTAAACAGTTGAGGCTCCAGCACTGACCCCTATGGCACTCCAATCATCACTTCTTGCCAACCCGAAAATACCCATTTATGGCTATTCTGTGCTTCCTGTTCGCGAGCCAATCCCCTCTCCATGCTAACGTGTTACCCCCTACACCATGAGCTCTGTGGAGGCTGGGTCATCGAATATATTCAAGACTGAGTCAGATTTCTGATAGATGAGGGAGTCAAGGGTTATGGGGTGCAGGCAGTGGAAGTGGAGTTGAGACACAATCATATCACCCATGATCTAATCGAATTATGGAGCAGTCGCAAGGGGCCCAATGGCCTCTCCCTGCTTCTAAGTCCCATGTTGCTGTATTTATGAAACATTTGCAACCGTCCTCAGCCAGAAGTGCCGAGTGGATGGTCATCTCGGCCTCCTCCAGAGGTTCCACAGCATCACAGATGCCGGTCTTCAGGCAATTCGATTCACTCCACGTGATATCAAGAAACGGCTGAAGGCACTGGATACTGCAAAGGCTATGGGCCCCGACAGTATTCTGACAATAGCGCTGAAGACTTGTGTTCCAGGACTTGCTGCGCCCCTAGTCAGGCTGCTACAGTACAGCTATAACACTGGCATCTGCCCGACTATGTGGGAAATTGCCCAGCTATATCCTATCCACAAAAAGCAGGACAAATCTAATCCAGCCAGTTACTGCCCCATCAGTCTAACCTTGATTGTCAGTAAAGTAATGGAAGGGGTCATCAACTGTGCTATCATGCAGCACTTACTCAACAATAACCTGCTCACTGATGCTCAGTTTGGGTTCTATCAGGGTTACTCAGCTCCTGATGCCATTGCAGCCTTGGTCCAAACATGGACAAAAGAACTGAACTGAGGTGAGAGGAGTGATTCCCCTTGATGTTCAGTGGCATTATCATCACTGAATCTGCCACTGTCAACATTCTGGGGGCTGCCATTGACCAGAAACTGAACTGGACCAGCCATATAAATACTGTGGCTACAAGAGCAGGTCCGAGTCTGGGAATTCTGTGGAGATTAACTGACCTGATTCCCCAAAGCCTGTCCACCAGATGGCACAAGCCAGGAGTGTGATGACGTACTGCCTGCCTGCCTGGATGAGTGCTGCCCCAAAAACACTCACAGCTCAAAACCATCCAAGACAAAGGAGTCCACTATCGGCACTCCTGCACCACCTTAAACATTCACTCCCTCCACGGATGCACAGTGGCAACAGTGTGCACCTTCGATAGTGCCTTCCCAACCTGCAACCTCTACCATCTAGTAGGACAAGGGCAGCAGATAGATGGGAACACCACCACCTGGACGTTCCCCTCCAAGCCACTCACTATCCTCACTTGGAAATGTATCACCGTTCCTTCACTGTTGCTGGGTCAAAATTCTGGAACCCCCCCTCCCCAACAGCATTGTGGGTATACCTACAACACATGGACTACAGCGGTTCAAGAAGGAAGCTCACCACTACATTCTCAAGGGCAACTAGGGATGGGAAATGAAAGACATGCTGGCCTTGCTAGTGACATTCACCTCCCACAAAAGAATAAAAAAAACCTTGCTCCATCATGCAATGATATTACAGTGAACAAATTTTAAGTTGTCAGTTGGTCTTGCATGTGCTCTGTGACCATCCTCTGCCTGCGTCTTTCTTTCCCTCTCCCTCGCTCTCTCTCTTTCCCTCCACCAACTTTGGTTGGTTCCTTTCGGATGACACATTAAACCACAGTCCTGAATGCATGGAATGTAAGATGTTTGAGATCCCATGGCCACCATTCAAAGATGAGCAGAGGAGTGCTCCCCGTGTTCTGCCCAACATTCATCGCTAAAATCACAGACCGGTTGGCCTGGTTTTAGCTCCCGGGATCTTTCTATGCACAAAGGAAGATGGTTGTGGCTGTTGGAGGTCAATCATCTTGGCTCCAGGACATCATTGCAGGATAGTGTCGGTTGTGTTCCCGCCCAACCATCTTTAGCTGCTTCATCAATGACCTTCCTTCCATCACAGGGTCAGAAGTGGGGATGTTTGCTGATGATTGCACAATGTTCAGCACCATTCGCGACTCCTCAGATATTGAAGCAATCCATGTCCAAATGCAGCAAGACCTGGACAATATCCAGGCTTGGTCTGACTAGTGGCAAGTGACATTTGCGCCACACAAGCGTCAGACAATGACCATCTCCAACAAGAGAGAATCCAACTATTGTCCCTTGACGTTCAGTGGCATTACCATCACTGAGTCCCCCCCTATCAGCATCCTGGGGGTTGCCATTGACTAGAAACTGAACTGGACTAGCCATATAAATACTGTGGCTGCAAGAGCAGGTCAGAGGCTAGGAATCTTGCGGTGAGTAACTCACCACTTGACTTCCCAAAGCCTGTCCACCATCTACAAAGCACGAGTCAGGAGTGTGATGGAATACTCCTCAATTGCCTGGATGAGTGCAGCTCCCACAACACTAAAGAAGCTTGACACCATCCAGGACAAAACAGCCTGTTTGATTGGCACCCCATCCACAAATGCTCACTCCCTCCACCACCGACGCACCGTAGCAGCAGTGTGTAACATATACAAGATGCATTGCAGGAATTCACCAAGGTCCCTGAGACAGCACCTCCCAAACCCACGACCACTACCACCTAGAAGGACAAGGGCAGCAGATAGATGGGAACACCACCACCTAGAAGTTCCCCTTCAAGTCACTCATCATCCTGACTTTGAAATATATCACTGTTCCTTTACTGTCGCTGGGTCAAAATCCTGGAACTCCCTCCCTAACAACACTGTGGGTTTACCTACACCACGTGGACTGCAGTAGTTCAAGAAGGCAGCTCACCCACCACCTTCTCAAGGGCAACTAGGGATGAGCAATAAATGCTGGCTCAGCCTGTGAAGCCCACATCAGTGAATGAATTTTTAAAAAAAAAAGTGCTAAACTGATGCAACGGTGACTACTTTGAAGTTGTGTTTTGTATGTGGGACATTAAAGGATATTTCTGAGACAGTGGGTGAAATGCTGCATAAAATTGTACCTTTTCATTTTCTTCTAAAACGACATTAGCTTTTTGCTTCAGTAAGGGATTAGAGGGTTCTGTGCAATCTCTGACTCAAAGTTCACAGTGCAGGTTGTGGTTTTTTTTCAGAGATAGGCATAAGCTTTCTATCCTCCCACTCGTGTTCCCTGTTGTCACTTGAGTCTGCTTAGTCCCCCACAGGCTTCAGATGGAGGTGAACTTTCTGTCTGGCTCCTTGTCTGCTTTGCTTAGATTTTTTTTTTACTGAGTTAAAATGTCACAATTCTGGGTCATGCTGTCTGTCAGGCCATTTCTTCCCCCCCCCCAACCACCACCTCACACCTCTCCGTCACTGGGAACACATGTTGTTTGCAAGGGAACATCAGTTGTACATTGCCTTGCCACTTGCCTGCAGTTTTGGCTTCCATATTTGAGGAAGGATGTAAATGTGTTGGCAGTTCAGAGGAGATATACTGGATTGAATGGGTTGTCTTATGAGGAAAGGTTGGACAAGCTGGGCTTGTTTCCACTGGAGTTTAGAAGAGTGAAGAGTGACTTGGTTGAATTATGCAAGATCCTGAATGGTCTTGACAAGGTGGTTATGGAAAGGATGTTTCCTCTTGTGGGTGAGTTCAGAACTAAGGGGGGCACTGTTTTAAAATTAGGGGTCACCCTTTTAGGACAGAGATGGGGAGAAATCTTTTTCTGAGGGTTGTGTGACTTTGGAACTCTCTGCCTCAGGAAGCAGTGGATGTGGGGTCACTAAATATTTTTAAGGCAGTTGTAGATAGATTCTTGTTCAGCAAGAGAATGAAAGGTTAACGGAGGTAGATGGGAATGTGGAATTCAAAACACAAACCGATCAGCCATGACCTTATTGAATGGTGGAGCAGGCTTGAGGGGCCAAATGACCTATTCTGTTATTTCGTATATTCGTGTGAGTGTGGTCATCCTACTGTGGCCATGCAGCCATTCCATAAGACATAGGAGCAGAAATTAGGCCATTCGGCCCATCGAGTCTGCTCCGCCATTTAATCATGGCTGGTAAGTTTCTCGACCCCATTCTCCCGCCTTCTCCCCGTAACTTTTGATCCCCTTACCAATCAAGAACCTATCTATCCGTCTTAAATACACTCAATGACCTGGCCTCGACAGCCTTCTGTGGCAATGAATTCCATAGATTCACCACTCTCTGGCTAAAGAAGTTTCTCCTCATCTCTGTTCTAAAAGGTCTTCCCTTTACTCTGAGACTGTGCCCTCGGGTCCTAGACTCTCCTACTAATGGAAACATCTTCCCCACGTCCACTGTATCCAGGCCTTTCAGTATTCTGTAATTTTCAATCAGATCCCCCCTCATCCTTCTAAACTCCGAGTATAGACCCAGAGTCCTCAAACGTTCCTCATATGTTAAGCCTTTCATTCCTGGGATCGTTCTCGTGAACCTCCTCTGGACCCTCTCCAGGGCCAGCACATCCTTCCTGAGATACGGGGCCCAAAATTGCTCACAATATTCTAAATGTAGTCTGACCAGAGCCTTATTAAGCCTCAGCAGCACATCCCTGCTTTTATATTCTAGTCCTCTTGAAATAAATGCCAACATTGCATTTGCCTTCCTAACTACCGACTCAACCTGCAAGTTAACCTTAAGAGAATCCTGGACTAGGACTCCCAAGTGCCTTTGCACTCCAGATTTCTGAATTCTCTCTCCATTTAGAAAATAGTCTATGCCTCTTCTTCCTACCAAAGTGCATGACTTCACACTTCCCCACATTGTATTCCATCTACCACTTCTTTGCCCATTCTCCTAACCCGTCCAAATCCTTCTGCAGCCTCCCCGCCTCCTCAATACTGCCTGTCCTTCCACCTATCTTTGTATCATCTGCAAACTTAGCCAGGATGCCCTCAGTTCCTTCATCTAGATCATTAATGTATAAAGTGAACTCCACTAGTCACCGGCCGTCATCCTGAGAAGGACCCCCTTATCCCCACTCTCTGCCTCCTGCCAGACAGCCAATCTTCTATCCATGCTAGCACCTTGCCTCTAACACCATGGGCTCTTATCTTACTGAGCAGCCTCCTGTGCGGCACCTTGTCAAAGGCCTTCTGGAAGTCCAAGTAGATAACATCCATTGGCTCTCCTTTGTCTAACCTACTCATTACCTCCTCAAAGAATTCTAACAGATTTGTCAGGCATGACCTCCCCTTGATGAAACCATGCTGACTTTGCCCTATTTTATCATGCACTTCCAAGTATTCTGAAATCTCATCCTTAATAATGGACTCTAAAATCTTAGCAAGAACCGAGGTCTGGCTAATCGGCCTGTAATTTCCTGTATTTTGCCTCACTCCCTTAAACAGGGGGTTACATTAGGAATTTTCCAGTCCTCTGGGACCCTCCCTGACTCTAGTGATTCCTGAAAGATCACCACTAACGCCTCCACTATCTCTTCAGCTATCTCCTTCAGAACTCTGGGGTGTAATCTATCTGGCCCAGGTGATTTATCCACCTTCAGACCTTTCAGTTTTCCTAGCACCTTCTCCTTGGTAATGGCCACTATACTCACCTCTGCCCCCCCGACTCTCTTGAACTTTAGGGATGTTATTCGTGTCTTCCACCGTGAAGACTGACGCAAAGTACCTATTCAGTTCCTCCGCCATTTCTTTGTTCCCCACTACTACTTCTCCAGCATCATTTTCCAGGGGGCCAATGTCCACTTTTGCCTCTCTCTTACCCTTCATATATCTAAAAAAAAACTCTTGCAATCTTCTTTTATATTACTGGCTAGTTTGCCCTCATATTTAATATTCTCCCTCCTTATTTCTTTTTTAGTTGTCCTCTGTTGGTCTTTGTTGGCTTCCCAATCCCCTGGTTTCCCACTGCTCTTCGCCACATTTTACGGTTTCTCTTTAGCTTTTATGCTGTCCCTGACTTCCCTTGTCAGCCATGGTTGCCTCGTCCTCCCTTTAGCGTGCTGCTGCTTCCTAGGGATGAATTTTTGCTGTGTCTCCCAAATTACTTCCAGAAACTCCTGCCATTACTGTTCCACTGTCTTTCCTGCTAGGCTTATCTCCCAGTCAATTTTGGCCAGCTCCTCCCTCACGCCTCTGTAGTTGCCTTTATTCAACTGTAATACCGTTACATCTGATTCCAGCTTTTTCCTCTCAAATTGCAGGGTAAATTCTATCATATTACGGTCACTTCCTCCTAAGGGTTCCTTCACCTTAAGCTCCCTTATCAAATCTGCCTCATTACACATCACTAAATCTAGAATTGCCTGTTCCCTAGTGGGCTCCACCACAAGCTGCTCCAAAAAGCCATCTCTTAGACATTGTACAAATTCCTTTTCTTGGGATCCACTAGCAACCTGATTTTCCCAGTCTACCTGCATATTGAAATCCCCCATGATCACTGTAACCTTGCCTTTCTGACACACGTTTTCTATCTCCTGGTGTATCTTGTGTTCCACATCCTGACTACTGTTCGGAGGCTTGTACATAATTCCCATTATGGTTTTTTTACCTTTGCGGTTCCTCAACTCTACCCACACAGATTCTACATCATCTGACCCGACGTTGTTTCTTGCTATCGATTTAATTTCTTACTAACAAAGCTAACCCACCCCCTCTGCCAACCTGCCTATCTTTTCAATAGGATGTATATCCTTGGATATTTAGCTCCTAGTCCTGATCCCCTTGCAGCCATGTCTCCATGATGCCCACCACATCATACCTGCCAATTTCAATCTGCACTTTCCTAACTTGTCAGTGAAGGAGGAATTAAAAAAACAGTGCTGGAAATATTCAGGTCAGACAGCATTTGTGGAGAGAGAAAGTGTTAATGTTTTCAGGTCTTGTGACCTTTTATCAGTGGAGGAGGTGCTTGTGAACCTTCAGAAACAGTCTTCCTTTATCCTTGACCACCACCTCGTGCAACTGGTGATTCTACTGTCAAGAGACCCAAGCTGCTGATGTGACTGGACAAGTCATATTCCAGAATGGAACCTGGCTTGATCCGTCATAATATTTTTTAAAACCGTGGAGGGTACTTACTGAAACAGGTTCACAGGATTCTGCTGTTAACTTTTTAATAAAAAAGATGAAACATTTATTAAACAAGAAACATTAATTATGTTACACTGACAGCAAAAGGGTTGGAAAGATTTCAACACAGCCGCAAAAGGACAAATGATTCAAGCCCTTTTATCCCAGCAGTACTCTGACAGACCCAACACTCCAGTGAAGAAGTACCACTATTTCCACACCAAGACTAGAGCTGGCTCAATTGCAAAGAGGTTTTCTTTTCCAGTAGACTTCTGAATATTCATTAGAAGCCCTTCCATAATTGGTATCCCCCTTGAGATATCCGGAAAACTCTCTCTCAATTCACTATTACTTTAACTCTAGAGCAATACATATGAGTTCCTTAACAGTCTGGCATCAATTCCAGCTAATGTGCGCGCCTTGGACCTTTTCCGTCTTCACTCTGTGGTATACCCATACCAACAAACTAAAAACTTTTTTTTTTGTGTCTCCATGTATCTCTGTGGGTCTTTTTCTCTGATCTCCTGTTGCTAGGCAACAGAACAGTTTTTTTCCTATTTTGTTTGTGACTTCCCTAAACTATCAACATCCTGGGGATTACCATTGACCAGAAACTAAATTGGACTAGCCATATAAATACTGTGATGACAAGAGCAGCTCAGAGGCTGGAAACCCTGCAGCAAGTAACTCTCCTCCTCACTTCCCAAAACCTGTCCACTACTGAGGCACCAGTCAGGAGTGTGATGGAATACTCTGCATTTGCCTGGATGAGTGCAGTTCCAACAACCCTGAGAGGCTTGACACCATCCAGAACAAAGCAGCCCCGCTTGATTGGCACCCCATCCACAAATACTCCCTCCACCACTGACACACAGTAGCAGCAGTGTGTACCATCTACAGGATGCACTGCGGGAATTCACCAAGGCTGCATAGCACCTTCCAAACCCACGACTGTCATAATCTAGAAAGACAAGGGCAGCAGATACATGGGAACACTACCACCTAGAAGTTCCCCTCCAAGCTACTCACCATCCTGACTTGGAAACGTATTGCCGTTCCGTCACTGTCGCTGGGTCAAAATCCTGGAACTCCCTCTTTAACAGCACTGTGGGTGTACCTACACCACATGGACTGCAGCGGTTCAAGAAGGCAGCTCACCGCCACCTTCTCAAGGGCAATTAGGGATGGGCAATAAGTGGTGGTCGAGCCAGCGACGCCCACATCCTGTGAATGAATTTAAAAAAAAAACTAATCCCTTGGTAACCCATTTCTTCACTTTGAGTCATAAAACCTCATTAAAATGTATGCATACAAACAGGGTGCCAGATTATATCTCAAAACTCTAAACTGAAACCAAACCCAGGTTTCACCTTAATACAAATTTCAAAAAAAAATTAAACTTAAACTATATCTTGTTCCCAGCACTGCCGAGTTTCCTGCGCCTCACCCTCTCCTCTAAAAGTTGCCTGTTGACTAATTCGCCAGGGGAAGGGGACACAGAATGTTAGCAGAATAGGGAACACATCATAATGCAGTAAAACAATCAAGTCAGAGGGAGTACAGCTGCATTAAGTTTCAAGGGAGTAAGGCAAGGCTGGATGGCTTCTACTTTAATGCCAGGAGGGTTACAGGTAAAACGGATGAGTTAAGGGTGAGAATTGACATGTGCAATTGTGATATAGTAGCCATCACTGAGACGTGGTCAAGGGAGGGGCAGGATTGGCAGCTCAACATCCCGGGATATAGAATCTTCAGGGGAGGAGGCAAAAGAGGAGGAGGCCTTGCATTATTAGTTAAGGAGTCAGTTACTGCAGTAAGGAGAGATGATATCTTGGAGGGGGCATCAGATTAACCTTTGTGGGTAGTGCTTAGAAATAAAAAAGGGGCAGTCACATTGTTAGGTGTTTATCATTGACCCCCAGATAGTCAGCGAGAAATTGAGCAAATATGTGCACAATTTGTGGAGGTGTGTAAAAACAATAACAAAAGGGTAATTAAATTAGGTGATTTCAACTTTCCCAACATTAATTGGGATAGACATGGTGTTAAGGGCTTGGATGGAGTGGATTTCTCGAAATCTGTACAGGAGAACTTTTTAGGTCAATATGTAGAGGGTCCAACAAGGGACGGCACATTGCTGGACCTAATTCCGGGGAATGAAGCCCGGCAGGTGGCTGAGGTGGTGGTGGGGGAGCATTTTAGTGATAGCGACAACAACACGGTACAGTTTAAGCTCGTTATGGGCAAAGAAATAGACAAGTTACAAAAAAATGTTTTGGATTGGGGGAGAGTGGATTTTAGTAAAATAAGGCAGGAGCTGGCCAAGGTAGACTGGGGACAGCTACTTGTGGGGAAATCTACAGAGGAGTAGTGGGGGCATTCAAAAAGGAAATGGGGAGGTAACAGGCTCAGCCTGTTCCCTCTGATGTGAGATAGGGTGATAGGAAGGAGTAACAAGCCCAGAGAACCATGGATGACCAGAGATATTCAGGTTACGATGAGAAGGAAAAGAGAGAGGCTTTTAGCAGGTACAAGGGAAGCAAATCAGTTGAGGCATTAGTGGAGTACAGAAAGTGCAAGGTGGAGCTTAAGAAAACAATTAGGAGAGCAAAGAGGGGATATGAGAAAGCTCTGGCTGGTAAAAGTAGGGAAAATCCCAAGATATTCTATAAGTATATCAATGTGAGGAGGATATCCAGGGAAAGAGTAGGGCCCATTAGGGACCAAGGGGGAAATCTATGGGTGGAGCCAGATGACATCACTAGAGTGTTGAATGAATACTTCACATCCATCTTCACCCAAGAGAATAAGGATGAAGGTATCGAACTCGGGGAGAGAGACTGCAAGGTTCTTGAACAAATTGATATAGGGAGTGACAAGATATTGGCGGTGTTGGCAGGCTTAAAAGTGGACTAATCTCCAGGTGCGGATAATTTTTGTCCCAGACTGCTGAGAGAGGCAAGGGAGGAGATCGCAGAGGTTCAGACCCAAATTTTTAATTCCTCTCTGACCACGGGGGAGGTGCCAGAGCACTGGAGAACAGCTACTGTGGTTCCGCTATTTGAGAAGGGTTGTCGAGATAAGCCAGGGAACTACAGGCCAGTGAGTCTCATGTCAGTGGTAGGGAAACTATTGGAGAAAATTCTGAAGGAGAGAATCTATCTCCACTTGGAGAGGCAAGGTTTGATCAGGGATAGTCAGCATGGCTTTGTCAGAGGGAGGTCATGCCTAATAAAATTGATTGAACTTTTTGAGGAGTTGACTAGGTATGTTGATGAGGGTAGTGTAGTTGATGTAGTTTATATGGATTTCAGCCAAGCCTTTGACAAGGTCCCACATGGGAGACTTATAAAGAAGGCAAATGCCCATGGGATACAGGGTAATTTGAAAAGGTGGATTCAAAATTGGCTCAGTTGTAGAAGACAGAAGGTGATGACAGAAAGATGCTTTAGTGACTGGAAGCCAGTGTCCAGTGGTGTACCACAGGGATCTGTGCTGGGTCTCCTATTATTCATCATTTATATAAACAACATAGATGACTATGACGGGGGTAGGATTAGTAAGTTTGCGGATGACACAAAGATTGGCCAGGTGGTTAACAGTGAGGTTGAGTGTCTTGGGCTACAGGAAGATATAGATGGGATGGTCAAATGGGCAGATAAGTGATAGATGGAATTTAACCCTGAAAAGTGTGAGATGATACACTTTGGAAGGAGTAATTTGACAAGGAAGTATTCAATGAACGGCATGACACTAGGAAGTTCTGAGGAACAAAAGGACCTTGGCGTGTGTGTTCATAGATCTCTGAAGGCGGAGGGGCATGTTAGTGGGGTGGTGAAAAAGGCATATGGGACACTTGCCTTTATCAATCGAGGTATAGATTACAAAAGTAGGGAGGTCATGTTGGAGTTGTATAGAACCTTGGTGAGGCCACAGCTGGAGTACTGTGTGCAGTTCTGGTCGCCACATTATAGGAAGGACGTGATTGCACTGGAGGGGGTGCAGAGGAGATTCACCAGGATGTTGCCTGGGATGAAACATTTAAGTTATGAAGAGAGGTTGGATAGACTTGGGTTGTCTTCATTGGAGCAGAGAAGACTGAGGGGCGACCTGATCGAGGTGTACAAGATTATGAGGGTCATGGACAGAGTGGATAGGGAGCAGCTGTTCCCCTTAGTTGAAGGATCAGTCACGAGGGGACATAAGTTCAAGGTGAGGGGCAGGAGGTTTAGGGGGGAATGTGAGGAAAAACGTTTTTACCCAGAGGGTGGTGACGGTCTGGAATGCGCTGCCTGGGAGGGTGGTGGAGGTGGGTTGCTTCACATCCTTTAAAAAGCACCTGGATGAGCACTTGGCATGTCATAACATTCAAGGCTATGGGCCAAGTGCTGGTAAATGGGATTAGGTAGGTAGGTCAGGTGTCTCTCACGTGTCGGTGCAGACTCGATGGGCTGAAGGGCCTCTTCTGCACTGTGTGATTCTATGATTGTGTGCAAATCTAGATGCTGAACGGTAGCAGGTTTCTAAACCGTTTTGGGAGTCAGGAGGTTATTGTCGAGTTTGGTCCTTTTCAAACAGGACCCTTTGGTTAGTGATCAGACGCCCTGACCGATTTCCTCCTCCCCTCCACATGGACTGCAGCAGTTCAAGAAGACAGCTTGCCAGCACCTTCTCGAGGACAATTCAGGATGGACCATAAATGTTGGCCCTGCCAGCGACACACACATTACATTCCAAGAATGAATAATGAAGAGCTTCCAAAGCGCAGTTTGGAAGGACGTTCCAGGATTTTGATGCAGTGACATTTAAGGCTTGGCCGATTGTATAATCGAGCGGGGATGGGGTGTGAGCTGGGGTGTGGGTTGGTGTGGTGGGTATTACATCCTGCTTGGGGTTCACACTGGAGGGCAGTCTCTTGAGTGAAATATGCTATATGTGCATCCTTACCGTAGAAGGAGAGAGAGAGAGAGAGTCAGCACCTTCTGCAGGACACAGGAAAGGCTTTAGGGACAAAAGCAGAACAGGTAACACTGACTCAACCCCTGCGTCTCTGGGCTCTGTGGTGAATTGCCAGCTACAGCTTAGTTGGTAGCACCCTGGCCTCTGAGTCAGAAGGTTATGGGTTCAGCCTGCAGCCCAGAAACATTTGCAGAAATGCAAATGTAGTTCCATTGTTTAAAAAGGGATCAAAGGAAATGCCAAACAATTACAGGCCAGTTAGTCTTACATCGGTGGTGAGCAGATTAGTAGAATCAATCCTGAGAGATAGGATTAACTGTCATGTGGAAAGGCATGGACTAGTCAGGGATGGTCAGCATGGATTTGTTAAAGGAAGGTCTTGCCTCACAAATTTGATTGAATTCTTTGAGGAAGTGACAAGAAGGGTTGATGAAGGTAGTGCAGTGGATGTTGTGTACATGGATTTTAGCAAGGCATTTGACAAGGTCCCACATGGCAGATTGGTCAGGAAAGTAAAAACCCATGGGATTCAGGGTAATGTGGCAAACTGGATAAAAGGTTGGCTTTGTAACAGGAAACAAAGTGTAATGGTCAATGGATGCCCTTGCGAATGGAAAGCTGTCTCAAGTGGTGTTCCACAGGGCTTGGTGTTGGGACCCTTGCTGTTTGTGTTATATATTAACGATTTGGACATGAACATGGGGGGCATGATTGGGAAATTTGCAGATGACACAAAGATTGGCCGTGTAGTAGATAGTGTAGAGGATAGCCATAATCTCCAAAATGATACAGATAGGTTGGTAGAGTGGGTGGTAAAGTGGCAGATGGATTTTAACATAGAGAAGTGTGAGGTCATACATTTAGGGAGGTCAAACATTTACAGGGATTACACAATAACTGGGAATGTACTAAGAGGGGTAGATGAAGTGAGAGATCTTGACGTACAAGTACACAGGTCCCTGAAGGCAGCAGTTCAAGTAGACAAGGTTGTAAAGAAGACATATGGAATGCTCTCCTTCATTGACAGAGGTATAGAATATAAAAGTAAAGATATAATGTTGGAATTGTATAAAACACTGGTGAGGGCACAACTGGAGTATTGTCTGCAGTTCTGGTCACCACATTACAGGAAGGACATAATAGCTCTGGCGAGAGTGCAGAGAAGGTTTATAAGAATGTTGCCAGGGTTAGAAAAGTGTAGCTACGAGGAGAGATTGGATAGGTTGGGGTTATTTTCCTCAGAACAAAGAAGGCTGAGAGGTGACTTGATTGAGGTGTACAAAATTATGGGGGGAATAGATAGAGTGGACAGGATAAAATTATTTCCCTTGATGAAGAATTCTAGAACCAGGGGACATAGATTCAAGATAAGTGGCAGAAGGCGTAGGGCGGACATGAGGAAGAACTTTTTTACGCAGAGGGTAGTGGGTGTCTGGAATTCGCTGCCCAAGTTGGTGGTAGAGGCAGGAACTCTAAGCTCTTTTAAAAAGTACCTGGATCTGCACCTAAAGTGCTGTAAGCTGCAGGGCTATGGGCCAGGTGCAGGAAGGTGGGATTAGAAAGGGCACCTGGGTGTCCTCGGGCTGGCATGAACAAGATGGGCTGAATGGCCTCCTTCTGTGCTGTAACTTTTCTATGGCTCTATGGTTTTATGAGCACCCAAATCCAGGTTGATATTACCCAGCGGCAGCATTGAGAGAAGGTGCTGCACTGTCTGACCTTTTAGAAGAGGCATTAAACTGAGGCCCCCCCCTCTGGTGAGTGTAAAAGATCCTGTAGGTTATTCGTGGCCATCCGTCAATCAGCATCACTGCTTCCTGAAGAAGAGCCATAGGGACCTGAAATGTTAACTCCGTTTCTCTTTCCACAGATGCTACCAGACCTGCTGAGTTTTTCCATCATTTTCTGTTTTTATTACTGTTTCCTGTTTGCGGGATCTTGCTATGCCCAAATTGGCTGCAGCGTTTCATTTATTACAATGGCAGTTGCATTGCAGAAGCGCTTTATTGGCTGTCAAGTCTCCTGAGGTTGTGATAAGTGCTACATAAATGGATGTCTTTTATCCTGGTGTCAATGCCTCCTTGCTTTTACTTGATTCCTGTCAGCCTGAAGAATTTGCTGTGATTTCCAAATAAATGAAGGTAAAAAGTGGAAAGGCAATGGCGTAGTGGTATCATCAATGGACTGGTAATCCAGAGAGACCCAGGGATTCGAATCCCACCATGGCAGATGGTGGAATTTGAAGTCAGTAAATAAATAAAACCTGGAATTAAAAGTCTTGATGATCTAACCATGGAGCCATTGTCGATTGTTCTTTTAAAAAAAAAACCCCATCTGGTTCAGTCATGTCCTTTAGGGAAGGAAACCCGTCACCCTCACCTGGTCTGGCCTGCATGTGACTACAGACCCACAGCAACATCGTTGACTCTTAACTGCCCTATGAAGTGGCCCTACCAAGCACTCAGTTCAAGGACAATTGGGGATGGGCATGGGCTTAGCCAACGATGCCCACACCTCATGAGTGAATAAAAAAGAATGTCGGTTTTCCAACTGGAGATTGTAGCACTTGGTGGGGAAGGGGGGGTCTCTGTGAGTGTATCAGTATATTTTGATATATATTGTTGACCTTGGGTATACAGATCATCACTGTAAAGATTGCACATGCCTCGAAACTCAAATGTAATAACCAGGAGGAGAATGGTAACAATCCTCGGAAGGATATAGACTGGAAAAGTAAACAGATGTGGCGGATGCGATTTAACGCAGAGGGTTGTGTGGGTGGCTGGATGCGCCTATTTGGTTCCTGCTTGACTTCCTTTCTCTGGGGTGGCGGGGGGGAGGGGGTAGCTGTGCCGGTGGGTGGGGATCCATTGTGGCCAGTCTTAACGCACCCACAAGTTTTGGTCAACCAACTGGGCAATGGCCGGGTGTCATAGGCCATGCCGCTTGACCAGCGTGACTTGATGCTTCCAACCATCTTTTTAATCTTGCTGGGTGCAGGGCGAGCAGAATCTTGGAGTCTTTCCAATACAGATGCTGGTTTTGCTCTTGGACTCCCAAGTGCACTGACCACTGTTGTTTTCAATTGTAGGAGAGCTAAGCTGAGGTTGTACCTGGAGCAGCTGAAGGAACTGGTGCCACTTGGACCTGACTGTTCGCGACACACCACTCTCAGTCTACTGAAGCGAGCGAGGACTCACATCAAGGTAAATGGGGACGGTTAGATTGGCCTCGCTTCTTGTCCTGAGCCTGTTTAATCAGCAATCCGACGGGTTCACCTCTTTCAGTCATTTTTGGGATGCCAAGTTTCTCGTTTCAAACCAGAAGTAATTTTTCAAGGTCATCAGCAAAAGAACCAGAGGGGGAGATGAGCTGTTCTTTCAGGCAGTGTTGGTGTTGTGATGTGGGATATGCTGCCTGAAAGGGCAGCGGAGTCAGATTCAGTAGTGACCTTCAAAAGGGAATTTGGTCAAGGCTCGAAGGGGGAAAACTTGCAGGCCTCTGGGGGAAACGAGCTGAGGAGTGTAACTAATCGGCTGGCTCTTTCAAAGGGCCAAGTCAAATAAATGCCACCTTGAAAGATTAAATTTAAGGACCAAAACTGCTGCATCTGGGGGCATCAAGGAGGCTTTAAAAGGTCATACAGGAAAGAAGTTAGGAACATAACATGGGACTCAGGTGCAGGAGTAGGCCCTTTGAGCCTGCTCCCCTATTCAATAAGATCTGGTTTATGGTCTCAAACCCACTTTTCTGTCTGCCCTCCCGATAGCCCCTGACATCAAAAATCTGTTACTCACCCTTGAATATATGCACTGACCCAGCCTCCACTGCTCTCTGGGGAAGAGAACTCCACAGACTAACACCCCTCTGAGAGATAAGGTTTCTTCTCATCTCAGACCTCTTATTCTTAAACTGTAACCCCCAGTTCTAGACTGCCCCAGAAGTGGAAACGTCCATCGGGTATCCACCCTGTCAAGTCCCCTCAGGATCTTGCATATTTCAGTATGACCACCTCTCATTCTTCTGAACTCTGTGGGTATAGTAAGTTAGGAAGCACTTTTATGCACAAAGGATATGGGAAATTGGGGACTCCGCAAAAATTGTTTTGAGGGGGGGAGTGCAAATGGAGCTTTCAAGATTGGGTAAAGATTCAAGGGTTATGGAGCAATGGTGGGTATATGGAGTTGAGGTGCAGATCAGCCCGCCAGCTAACGGAATGGGAGAACAGACTCGCAGGGTTACAAAAGCAAAATACTGTGGATGCTGGTGATCTGAAATAAAAACAAAAACGTTGGAAAATCTTAGCAGACCTGGCAGTATCTGTGGAGAGGGAAATGGAGTTAACATTTTGAGTCCAGTCTGACTCTCTTCGTCAGACTGAAGGAACTCCTTCTTGTGTTTCGAAGAGTCTTACTGAACTCGATGTTAAATCTCTTCACCCAGAGAGTGGTGAGCCTGTGGAAATCGTTACTACAGAAAGTAGTTGAGACCAAAACATTGTATGTTTTCAAGAAGGAGCTGGATATAGCTCTTGGGGCGAAAGGGGTCAAAGTGTATGGGGAGAAAGTGGGAGCAGGCTATTGAGTTGGATGATCAGCCATGATCATGATGAATGGCGGAGCAGGCTCGAAGGGCCGAATGGCCTACTCCTGCCCCTAGTTTCTATGTTAACTCTGTTTCTCGCTCCACAGATGCTACCAGACCTGAGTCTTTCCAGCACTTTGTGTGTTTTTATTTTAGACTCACAGGGTTGACTTGGCTTTCTCCTGTTCCAATGCTGGTACCATTCTGACCAAGTGGGTGACTGGGGTTTTTTTGGTCCCTGATGTGACTGCTTGGTGACCTTGGTGGGCTCAGGGGTTCTCTGGGCCAGGCTGGTCCTGCTGTACCAGGGCAGGGCCTCTCCCTGGGGAAGGGAGGAGCCCAGCGTGGGTGAAATGTTACCGATTCTTGCGCCCCACGCGACCCTGTAAATGAAGAAGGCGACACGTTCCGATGACGCCGGCGTGGGGAGGGCTTTAAGTTCACGGGTGTGACATGTGTAGGCTGCACAGTTGCAGAGAAAAGGTCACCTGACACTGGTAGACACACACACAGACCTCTTGTTGAGTGTCAGCCATGGCTCAGTGGATAGCACTCTTCATCTCGTGAGCCAGAAGGCTGTGTGTTCAAGTCCTGCTCCGGGACATGAGCGCAGAACCCAGGCTGACACACCAGTGCAGCACCCTGGTGCCTGTGAGCGGAAGCCGCCTTTTGGAGGAGACATTAAACCGAGGCTCTGTCTGCCCCTTCCGATAGACCTCGTTCAGTGGGATGTGAGCATCGCTGGCTAGGCCGACATTTCTTGTTGCTCATCCCTAATTGCCCTTCAGAAGGTGGTGGTGAGCTGCCTGCTTGAACCACTGCAACCCAGGTGGTGCAGGTACACCCACAGTGCTGTTAGGGAGTTCAAGGATTTTGATCCAGCGACAGTGAAGAAACATAAAATGTACCATGGCGACTATTTGGAAGAAGAGAGGGGGAGTCCTCCGCTGAGTCCTGGGCCAATATTTATCCCTCGGACCAGCTTTAACTGCTGTAGTTTGCTACGTTACATCATTGGCTACACTTCACAAAATGTACTTAGTGAGCTGTAAAGTGCTTTGGGGTCTCCTGAGGTCTCTAAGGGTGCTATATAAATGCAAGTCTGTCTTCATTCGTTCTTCCCTTTTTCTCTTGTGCAGAAGTTAGAAGAACAGGACAAGAAGGCCCTTCACCAGAAGGAGCAGCTTCAGCGTGAGCGACGGTACCTAAGGCGCCGTCTGGAGCAGCTGGCAGTGCAGGGGATGGAGCGTCTTCGCACTGATAGCCTGGGGTCAGCAATCTCCACTGACCGCTCGGATTCTGAGCAAGGTGAGGTCCATGAGCTTGCTCGGGGCAGAAGTTAGCTGCGTGAAGGGTTCACTCCAGCGAGCCCTGGGGGTGTAACTGCAGTCTACCCTCCCGAGATATCGGCGCGGCTCTAACTCTGGCGCATCCATCCCCCGGTTTTAATTGCCCCCATCATTAGCGGCCGTGTCTTCTGTGTCTAGGCCTCAAGCTCTCCCTGCAATTTTCCTCCGTTCTGCCCCGTTTTCCTCCTCTAAGATGCACCTTAAAAACTTCACCTTTGACCAAGCTTTTGGTCAGCTGAGATGGCTTGGGGGGGGCGGGGGGGGGGGGGGGGGGGGGGGGGGGGGGGGTTGGTGGGGGGGTCAGTCTGTGTTTACATAACGCTCCTGGTGCAGCACCTTTGGATGTTTCATTGCGGTAAAGACGCTACATAAATATAAGTTCTCGTCTAAAGTGCGGTAGTGCTGGGGCTTTCAGAAAGGAACTAATAATTCGGGGGTTGGGGGTGGGTGGGGAGAATGAGCGCGTTGCTGGCAAAGCCCATCCCACTGCCTTCCTGAATACGGAGAGTGGCTCGCTGGGCTATTTGGATCTGGAGTCAGAGATCGGCCAGGCCAGGTGAGGGTGGCACATTTGCTTCCCTAAAGGGCATTGTTGAATCAGTTGAGTTTTATGACAACCTGAAAGCTTTATGGTCACTCCCGCTGCTGACAACTTTTCTAATTCTCAAATTATTAGCCCAGGCCACTGGATTACCAGTCCGGCATGATGAGCACTCACCTACAGTGAGTGCATTGAGCTGACATCTCACCGATCACAAGGCCACATCCCAACACGGCAAATTCTATTCACGGGCTAGCACCAGGTTAAAAAAACGACCATGAGAAATGCACGATGGTCGATGTCATTCGGGAAACCTGCCACCTTTACTCTGGCCTGACCCTGTCTGCGTGCCTAGCTTCACTTACCGTGGCTGGTGCTCAATGCCCTGTCGGGGTAGCCTGGCAAGCCACTCGTCCTGTAAAGTGAGAACTCCTCATGGCAACAGCAACCACTTGCATTTATCTAGCACCTGTCTAAAAGAGCAAGAGGCTCAAAAGATGCCTCGTGGGAACGTTAGCAAACAAGGATCAGTGACGTACCGAGAATGAATTCATTGGGGAAGTAGCATGGAGTGGAGGGAGATTGGTGAACCTTGCCTTCAACCCTGAATTGCTCATTTCCTAAACGGCAGAAAGCTTGATGCCTAAGCAACAATTGCAGGTCGCTGGTTTAAAAGACATGGGCGAGTTGTTAAATTTCTTCTCTCTTTCACCTGATTTAATATGTCATCCCTGTCTTCCTGCCTGCTGCTGTCCTTGGGTCTTCTTGATGGGAGTTGCGAGGTTTCCCGGTGCAGACGGTGTTAATATGTTGCTTTTGCTTTGTGTTCCTCTACAGTAGTGAGTCACTGCTCTACTTACCAACCCTAGAACATTGCTAAATGTTACAGCACAGTGTCTGCCAGCACCGATTGACTATGTGCTGTTTATAATCTCCTATTTTTTTTATTTATTTACCCTTTCACAGGGTGTGGGGGTTGCTAGTTGCCCCTTGAGAAGGTGGTGGTGAGCTGCCTTCTTGAACTGCTGTAGTCCATGTGGTGTAGGTACACCCTCAGTGCTGTTAGGGAGGGAGTTCCAGGATTTTGACCCAGCGACAGTGAAGGAACGGCAATATATTTCCAAGTCAGGATGGTGAGTGACTTGGAGGAGAACTTCCAGGTGGTGGTGTTCCCATCTATCTGCTGCCCTTGTCCTTCTAGATGGTAGTGGTCATGGGTTTGGAAGGTGCTGCCTAAGCAGCCTTGGTGAGTTTCTGCAGTGCACCTTGTAGATGGTACACACTGCTGCTACTGAGTGTCGATGGTGGAGGGAGCGAATTGGCATTCTAAAGCCAAGCTGCTAACATGAGTTCAAATAATGAGCATGATACCAGTCTGAAACAAAGAAAAAATAATGGCACAGGGCGGGGTGGGGGGGAGGCGGTGGTGTTGGGGGGATGTATTTGGCCTATCGTGTCCATGTCAACTGAAAAAAAGCTACCCAGTCTAATCCCACTTCAGGAATATAAGAAAAGGAGCAGGAGTTGGCCATTCAGCCCATCAAGCCTGCTCCGCCATTCAAGACAATCATGGCTGATCATCCACTTCAGTACCTATTCCCCACACTATATCCCCATATTCCTTTATGTCATAGGTATTTGGAAATCTGCCAATCTCTGCTTTAAACATAATGACTGGGCTTCCACCGCCCTCTTCCACACACCTTCTTGCTCTTGGTCTGTTGAGCTGTGGATTACGGCTTTTCAAGTGCACACTCTATTTGTTTTAAAAACGCAATGAGGGTTTCTGCCTGTGTCACCCTTGCAAGTTCCCCTTCAAGTCACACACCAACCTGACTTGGAACTATATCACGGTGCCTTCATTGTCGCTGGGTCAAAATCCTGGAACTTGTTCCCTAAAAGCGCTGCTTTGCATGCACCGACACTCCATGGACTGCAGTGGAGCTCACATCCCATGAAGGAATTTTTTTTTTTTAAAATGAAGGAGGCATCTTTAATAGCACTTTTTGGATGGTGGAATATTCCAGAGGGAGGAAGTGGGCTGGAGGTAGAAGAGGAGTTTTGGAACTGACATCAGACTGAGTCAAAGGGAGTGATTTTGAAGGAGACTGTTTGAATGTGGGGTGATATATCGAAAGAGTGAGAGATTTTCAAACTACAGGGTCGGTCACATTTCGTGAATAATCCTGCCTGAGTACATGGCAAGGAAAGATACAAGGCTATTCAGTCCATCACACGAACATAAGAAATAAGAACAGGAGTAGGCCATTCGGCTCCTCAAGCCTGCTCCGCCATTTGATAAGATCATGGCTGATGTGTTTGTTTTGAGTTCCACATTCCCATCCACCCCCGATCACATTTGATTCCCTCACCTAACAAGAATCTATCTACCTCTGCCTTAAAAATATTCAATGACCCCACCTCCACAGGGAATTCCAAAGCCGCATGACCCTCAGAGAAAAGATTTCTCCCCACCTCTGTCCTTAAAGGGCGACCCCTAATTTTAAGACTATGTCCCCTAGTTCAGGACTCACCCACAAGAGGAAACATCCTTTCGACATCCACCTTGTCAAAACTGTTTAGGATCTTGTATACTCCAATCAAATCACCCCTCACTCTTCTAAACTCCAGTGGAAACCATCTCAGCCTTTCTAACCTTTCCTCAAGACTAGCCGCTCATTCCAGGTATCAATCTAGTAAACCTCCTCTGAATCACCTCCGATACATTTACATCCTTCCTTAAATAAGGAGACCAAAACTGCGCACAGTATTCAAGATGTGGTCTTACCAATGCCCTGTACAACTGAAGTATAACACCTTTTATGTTCACTTCCACTCGTAGTAAAGGATAGCATTCCATTAACCTTCTTAATTACTTGCTGTACCTGCATACTAGCATTGTGACTCATGTTCTAGAACACCTAGATCCCTCTGCATCTCTGAATTCTGCAGTTCTCTGTTTAAGTAATATTCTGCTTTTTTATTCTTTCTGCAAAGTGAACAACTTCAGATTTTCCTACCTACACCTTCCTTGGACTAGGTAGGCAGAGCTCTAGACCATCTGTCTCTCTAACCTATTGAGAAGCCAGACATTAGTGGTCCACCAGCCCACCACCATGCTTTTAGTCAAACATATTTGTCCGTGCAGAGACTGATGGATATTTTTGAGGTAAGGGTGTAAATGGATATGGAACCAGTGTGGGTAGATGGAGTTAGGATACAGATGAACCATGATCTAGTTGAAAGATAGAACAGGCTTGAGGGGCTGAATGGCAGCCTCATGTTCTATGTTCCTATTCTAGCATCTCTTCAATTTGGAGCCTGTGTTTCACGCAAGCTATGTATTTCTGAGTGACACAGGAAGCGTTAATTTGTGTGACTTTGACTGCATTTTGTCTAGTGTTAGTTCTATGTAACTGTTTCATCTGGTTCCCAACCAGACGCTTATCAAGTCTTACCATGTTTTCAGATTGGTACATCAAATGTCTGTTATATTTGGGAGTCTGTCCTACATATCCGTTGCTATTTCAGCTGTGACTTGGTGGGGTGGCACACTCTCCTCTGAATTACAAAGTTCTGGGTTCAAGTCCCACTCCAGGGCTTGAGCAGAAAAATCAAGGCTGACACTCTAATCCAGTAGCGGGGGAGTGCTGCACTGTCAGAGGTGCCGTGTTTTGGATGAGAAGTTGAACTGCCTGCTCGGGTGGATGTGAAAGATGATCTGGCGCTATTTCAAAGAAGAACAGGGGAATTATCCCCAGTATCCTGGTCAATATTTATCCCTCAATCAGCATTACAACAATTTGATTACTGGTCGTTATCACATTGCTGTTTGTGGGAACTTGCTGTGGGCAAGCGAGCTATTACGTTTTCTACATTCCAACGCTTCAGAAGTACTTCATTGGCTGTCAAGCGCTTTGACCTGCCTGATGGTTGTGAGACGTGTTATATAAATGCAAGTCAGTCTTTCTTTAACATCAGACACAAATTTTTCTCTTCCCTTTGCTCTCGTGCAGAAGCCGATGTTGACATTGAAGGTATGGAGTTTGTCCCCGGTGAGTTGGACAGTGTTGGCAGTGCCAGTGACGTCGATGACCACTACAGTTTCCGGAGCAGCTCGAGTGACAGTGGCTACGCAGATTCTCGCACAATCACACCGAGGCTCTCGTAGTGGCTGCTTCGGTACCAGCAGAGGACCACACAAGTCAACGCAGGGCACTTATAAAATTGAATTTTTTGTTGTTCTTTTCCTGAGATGTTAACTGCCACTCTTTCACAGACACCCCAACCACAAGAGCACTCGCATTGCTGTTACCCTGCTGTAGTTCTTTGCAAGCCCAGCTCATCCATTCCAACCTGACGACGTTTGATTCTTTTGGCTGACAGATGCAAAGAATTGCGGGATGGTATTTGCAATAATAATGGGTGGGCAAGTGAAGGGGAAAAGGGGGGGGGGGAAAAAGCCAGCTCTAATGATTAGCCTTGAAAGTAGAGTATTGCTTTTCTCCTTTTAATTTGAATTTTTTTTTTTTTGCCTCGTTTCCAATCTCTCCATGGTAAGAGTTGTGGTGAGCACACGACAGAAAGCGGCATTGCTAGCGTTGACTGAGTTGTTTTGCCGGGTTATTAACCGGAGAGACCATTTTCAGCTCCGCAAGCACTTGCTCACGTGTGTCCTATCACATATCGAACGTCTATCTTTCCCGATGCAGGGCGTTTGTGTTTTTTTTTAAAAAGTAACTTAGACAGTATTCCGATTAAGGCTCAGTGCAGTGCTTTTATTGTCTCCTTGTTAATCCTCAAAGAGTTGATCGTGTTACACAGGGCGTTTTAAAAACGAGAAACTCCGCAAATCGGCGTATCGAGCAAGGAAAGAAAACTAGCGAAATATGCTTCTGCTTCATTCAGCGATTATACACCGAGCATGCGGCAGTTTCATTATCTGTGTCGTTTAGACTGCTTCTATTGAAATGTTAGCGATACTAAAAGTGTGTTTGTTTTCACTGTCTGCTTGGTTTTAGTCATTAGAGCATGGCTTCTAGACAAACTGATCAATCATTTAAGTACACACCTCTTGAGAGGTCTTTCTCTTTGAGAAAAAAAAGGACTGAAAAAATTACAAAAATAATAGTCAAGTAATTTTAGCCAGTGTAGTCTCAAATTTCCTGTATCAAAATTTTGTATTATATTTTCCTAAATGTTATCTAAACCATGCTTGTTGGGTAGAGAGAGAGGGGGTGGCAGGATGTGGTGGGAAGGGGCTAAAATGGTACAGGACCCAGACCAGAGTCTTAGACTCTCTGCCATTGTCATATTGTGCCTTGGTGACTATTTCTCGGAGACCCTGTTGCCCTCCGATTGTTGGCACTTGCATCCTACCCTTGTCTCCCAAAGTGGATATGATGAGAAGAAATTCACGGCAGCTCTCGTCCTTGTTTGCACTCTTAAAGCGACTGCTTCTGAGCTCACCCACCAGGCAGCTCGCAGTGGTTACAGATCACAACATGACCTTGCTCCGGGTCCCTCCTCCCTGCTCCCCCACCCCACCCCCAACCTCCTGATGGGGACAGGTCAAAGGTTAGAACATGGCAGCTGAATTTTTAAAACAAAACTTTATTAAAAAAATAGTATATTGTATCCTATTGTTATTGCTGGTTCCTGTAATGAAAGAAAATCACACTATAAATGCCTCATTACAAGGGATATAGCTGTAACGATTGAACGTGGTATTTGATTGACACACTGCAGAATTTCCAGCAGTTTTGTTGTGAAGGTTATCTTATTTTTCTCTGTCTTATTGACGCCAATTTCTGAATCATGAAAGCAATAGAGATTTTACTTTTTCATCGGTAAACACACGTGACTGTTAATAGGATCAAATTCCGAAGTGATGTATGCAGTCCGTCCATTCCTCTCCCGGACGACGGAACGCTGTGGTCAAAAAAAAAATGAAAGCTGTTTACTAAAAAGCGGAACTCTCGCACAGAACCTCCACGTCATGAAGGAGATGACTGTGATGTGTAGAAAGCATTACAGCTCTGTGTGTGTGTGTGTGTGTGTATCTGTGTGAGTGTGTTTGTGTGCACGCACGCGTGTTAGTCCCTTTTACATGGTGATTTCCTCAGGCATTTTAAAGAAGGAATTCTAACCAAATGTCTTTTGACTGCGTAATCAGTGGGGTTGGATTTCCTGAATTAAATATTCAGCATTGTTTTGCCATTCATGCGTTTAACGTCTGGCTCAACTTAAAGCTCTACAGCCAGTGAGGGGGACTAGCTAGTGATTGTTTGGTGCCGGAGGGATTGGCCGTTGGGTTAGGGGGTTGGGGTGGTTTGTCTTTGCGCAACAAGATTTCTGGAGCTGTGGCCTTCCTGCCTGGAGTTGGTGCTGTTTTGCTCATCTCATCCCTCGCTATGCTAATTGATAGGTCAGAGGAGAGACTTGCTCCTAGCTGTACATTCCTGGATTGTCTGTTAGGAGTTGTGCAATATTGAGCTGTGTTGATGTTCTGATGTTTTTTTAAAAAATCAGATTTCCTTTTGAATTCCCTCCCTCTTGTTGGTGGACCTCTTTGGGTACTCATTGTTGAGAGTTTTGACCATACAAGTTGTTGATGTTGGTATCCTGGTGGCACTTGTGGTGGTGTTTTATTACCCCATAGACTGCGTTTTGTGATTTGGGGACATGGTAGCACTTAAGAGGCTTTTTGGCCATTAAAAGCCTGTAACTGGCCCTTTCCTAGAGTATTCCAAAACTCGTCCCTGTGGAGGCTGGTTCAGCTGAAACTTCCAAGACTTGAGATTGATAGATTTTTGTTGGGTTTGGATATGGAGCTAAGGCAAGTAGATGGAGTTGAAGTGCAAATTAGCCATCATATAATTGAATGGCGGAACAGGCTTGGGGGCCTGAAAGGCCTCCTTTTGTTTTGATACAGAGCTCCAGGCACTGGTGCTGCACTTGAACATGGCTGGGGAGGGTTTGGATCGAAGGCTGCCTCATTTGTGCTAACCAGGGTATCTTGTGTGCTGTGATTCATTCTCACATTGGACCACTTCAGTACATATACATCAGTGCCCTGCACTTTCATAGTAGGGTGTTATGACTTGGGACTTGGAGTGTCTGCCATGTACGAGACTCCACTGAGTCTAATAGCCCTGACTTTGAGTGAGGAGATGGGGCTTGCACCAGTAAATGGGATTTGTGTGTTTGCATTTGGTCCTGAGTTTATTCCCTCAGCTACCGTTGCCCCACAGATGAGAATGCTGAACTTCAGACTCAAGGCACTTGTATTTATTTGAGTAGGAGATGAAGGTGGTGGGATGGCTCGATCAGAGTAAGACATGCCCAATCTTGTACAGCCGCTTAACACTACATTTACACTGCTGTAAGGCACGAGTGTGGCAGGAAAACAGGGTGAATAATTTAATCTTCCAGAAGGAATCTGGACACAACTATTACTTTTGGGTGTTGACACTCAGTGCTGTGGATGTGAGCCTTTTAATCACATAGAACTGTTTTACTATTCTCGGTCTCTTCCCTATGCCCCTTACCCCATTTTTGTCTCTGGACTTTGTCAGTGCCACTGTAAAATACCCAACCATATGTAGTCAAGGCCCATTGTGATGTGTCTTGGTTTAGGTTGGGAGCATATCCAACAGGGGAATTGCTGGTGCAGTTATCCTGGTTTGGAATAAATTAGCCTGCTTGAGCTATCCTCTTATTCAAATATTTCTCCTTTAGCTATTGAGGGAGGAGGGGAGATGTGCAAAACTCACATGCAGCTTAGTTCAGAGATGACCGCCTCCTAACTTATGTGGAAGAAATTCCATATTGGGATACAGCAGAGAGCCAAAGAGATTTCCAGCGAGGTCCAACACTGCTGATGTCTTCCGCTAACTCTTGGCTGCCTGAATCAAGACCATTCACTCATCGGGTTTGCAGCAGGGAGCCATGAGTTAAACTTGTAGAGTTTAAAAACTGATCCTTCCCCTCCCTAACACGAGGCGTGTGCACGCACCCTCATACGATGCTAAAACAGAGCCTCAAGATGTTGGCGTGTCTTGGGCCTGGGCTTTTTTTTTAAACTCAACTTGAGCCAAGCAACCCACCCAGACCAGCTGTCCTTCCACAGTGGTGTGTCAGACTGGAAGGTGGGGTGATGGCTTGTGCTTTTTTTTTTAATTTCAAAAGTAAATAGGAAACTTTAGCAGTTAAGCATTTCTTTCCTTCTTTGCTAGGGGAAGGGGTGAGGTGGGTATGGGCAGGCAGTATAGACTTTATATTTTAAATAAGGTCTCCGACAGACCAAAACTGAATTCCTTCGATTTGTACAATTGATAATTGCAAAGCATTTAGATAATTGGTCTTGTATCATTTTTAATAAAGTATAACATTGACCTACTCTGATAATTGAGCCCATTGATAGTTACCAGGCCTTTCAAGAAGGGGATCATTGCTGCAGTATTAAATCTCTTATTGTGCCGCAATCACTGGCTTTTTTTAAAAAAAAACATTTTTAAAAGTCTTTAAAGAGCTTTATTTTTGAAAGGTGGAAACGATCAGTTCTCATTCCGCCACAAGAATTTAACTTGGAAGTGTCTCATTTTGCTTGTGTGAATTGTTGGAATTGAGAGAATTGTTTTCTCTCTTACCTCCTGAAAAATGAGATTCAAAATTACCAAGGCACTAGCTAGTGGTCGGTTGGAAGTTTCAACAACTGCAGTTTCTGTTGAACAGATCAACTTTTTCCTTGATGTGTAATTGGAGGAGGTGGTTGTTGGTGAGGAGGAGGGCTTTGTTGAATGGCTTGAGGTACACCGGATGGGTTCTGTGCCAGAGACTTGTGAATATGTATTGTTGAGGAGCGACTTTCAGTATAGAATGCTTTATATAGCTCCTGAGATGTATAATATAAATTCACACATACACGGTGCTGGCTACCCTCCTGTAGCTCACTGAAGGTAATGTGTTGTATCATTCTTTCATTGTAATATAATAAAACATTTTTTTACATCATTTGGTCCTTTATTGTTTTATGGTTGTGTTTAAATTTTGAGACGCGTATTCCCTGCGATGGAATTTTGCACTAGAGGTGGCATTGCTTGATTTCTGGGTAAGAGTGACTTTTGGATATTACTTGATGGGACGCTTCTGGCTTTTGGTAAATATTGTCGTGTTCCCGGGGCTGCTTCCAACCCTCCTTCCGTTGTCAAAATCTCAATGTGCTCTTTTCTCTTTCCGACCGCCACCAATCCTGCGCCCCCCCACCAAACACATACGCAGTTCCCTGCAATGTTGCGATGTTTCATAGGAAGTTTAGGGGACAGAGAGAGGCCACTTGGCCCATTGTGCCTGCACCAGCCAAAACACGAGCAACCCAGCCTAATCCCACATTCCAGCATTCGGTCCGTAGCCCTGCAGGTTACAGGACTTGAGGTTCATACCCTGACACCTTTTTAATGAGTTGAGGGTTTCTGCCTCTACCACCCACCCTTTTGGGCAGAGAGTTTCTGATCCCCACAACTCTTGGTGAAAAAATTTTTCCTCACCTCCCTGCTAATCTCCATGGCGAACCTCCTTCAAATAGTGACACTCCAAGACCTTCCCACACCAAGCACCTGCAGAACCTCTTCTATTAGTGCTCCTTGTGAATGCTAACAGATTCTGAGGAACACCAGAATATACAAATAATTACATAACCCTTGGGACACCCCTCGCCCTGATTTATAAAAGACAATATTAGTTCAATGGAAACGGTGCTGCAAATGTGGAAAACCTTTGAAAAGCCTATAATTTTCACAAAATTAATAGTTTAATGCTGCTTGCTGGATTTTTAAAAAAATCATCTTAAAAACTTCTGGAAAGTTAAAGCCATGAATTACAAATCTCCAAGTTTCTGAATGTTTTCATGAATTTGCGGTTATCCTCGAGAAAAAACTAGTTTCCCCCACAATCTCCCTATGAGTTATGTAATTGCTGCCGTTACATATTAATTGCCCTATATACCTGGTTGTAGAAAGTTAGGTCTGGTACTTAAAAGCGTAAAGAGTCAATGATTAGATTTGTGTTCTTGCGATTGTACTCAACATCTCTGACTCAGAAAGGGAACAACTCAAACTGGAATCTTTTCCCTGCAGATACTAAATTTTATATTTTTCATTCTTTAAATGTTTTTCTTTTTACTTCAATCCAATCTCTTTATCTCTTTTTATTTCTTTGTACTCACTCATTCTATTGTCTTCTCTGTTCATCTATTTCCTTCTCAATGCTTAAATCTCATTGGGTAAGGAGATAGAAACAACAGTCTAACTGTTCGCTTCCATCCCTGATATTTGGTTATCTTCACTGCTGTTATCAACTCGCACTTCCAGCAGCTTGCAAAATATTTTCAAGCTGAAGGATGCAGGAGAAAGCCTAACGGTACATTGTGTGATGCCCCACTATAGCAAAATCTGGGCAATATTTTGCTAAGTCACTAAAAAGGATTCATACAGTATTCTCAAGATAGTGAGAATTGTGGATAGATGTCTCATCACTCAGACTGCAATAGTCCAATAAGGTGACCCACCAGTGTTTTGCCTCCCTCCCCTGCCCCTATCGACCACCACCACGGGCAATTAGGGAGCTCTTTTGGGCATTTACCTACAAAGTCCAAAGGCGATAAATGTGCTGAGTCTACTTAATCAGTGACCTTTTCCCCATTTCAAAGGCAAAGCTGCAACTGAGAAATGTCAACTCAGTTCCTTTTTAAAACCAACTCATTGAGCTTTTGGGCAAAGTAACTTAACTATTTCTTTTTAGCTATTTTGACCCAAGATTTTTTTAAAGTCATTTGGTAGTACAGAACTTGAGTGTTTCTGAAAAAAGAGACACTTTGTCAAAGCTTTTCCTCTTGCACTCATCAGGACAATCAAGAATACCAATGTCAGCAGAAACAATAACTTTATACTATATGAAAAGAGAGTGCTGATAGGTTGGCAAGTGGACTCTGGTAGTGGTGTCGCAATGGAGAATGAACCATCACACTGGCACTGAAATTCATGTACCACATTACTCATTTGTGAGATAGGCAGAACCATCTTTTTGGCTTGATGGTATTTGCCACTAACATGATGCTGCCAACAAGGCAAAAAGACTATCTCACAAATGAGTAATGTGGTCTATGAATTTTGGTGCCAGTGTGATGCTAGCTAAGTAGGCCATACATCCCAAAGACTGGCAGATCATATCAAACAGCATGTCCCTTCCACTGTTTGCAACAGGCAAGGTACAGACCGTCCTCAACCAGCCCGTGCTCGCAAAACTCAAATCACTGTGTCCAACATTAGATGTGATTCTGCGATTGCACAACATTTGCTAAATAATCCTCAGTGTGCTAAGAATTACTCTGACAACCAATTAAGATTGTCAGTTGGGCTCGCAGTGTGGTGCATTTGCGTGTACTGGAAGCTACATATATTAATACACGGGGCCCTGTTCTTTGCAGACAGAAAGAACATGTACACGCATTGTGCCAGTTTCTGCTAAACAAAATGTTCACTGGTTCATACCTCAGGGTGATGCCTTGACCAATCAGAATTGAACTGCCTGGTGTAAATTTCAATTAATGCTTGACGGTTAACTGCCAGTCACCATTAACTGGTCTATTCTCCATGGCAGTGCCTCTACCAATCAGAGTCCACTTGCCAACTAATCGACAGTCTCTTCCCCTGACATTGGTATTCATATGATTGTCCTGACGAGTGCAAGATGAAAAGCTTCGACAAAATGCCTTTTCTCAGCAATACCCAAGATTTTTTATTGCTCAAGATTTGGTATCTTGTTCTGTTTTAGATATTTAATTGGACATTGGACAGTGTGTTAACCACCTCTTGTTTCTGTGAATGTCAGAGTAACGTTAAGGATACTGTCCCTCTTTGGAGTGAAACTCAGTGAAGTGTCAGCTGTAGCTTAGTGGCTTCTGCGTTGAGGAGGGTTTCTAACTCTGGCTGGATGTATTTCTGGAGATTTCATCACGTGACCACTTGATTTGCAATTGTGTCTCCCTTCACAGGTGTGTGCCCAGCGTCCTTGGGGTTCACATTTTTAGGTAAAATAATTTTACGTTTGGCACAGAAATGGAATGTGCCATCTTCACATTGCTTTCCAATGGTTTCCAATTGGTTAACCGATTGGATAGTTCTTGACTATCAGAAAAAAAACCTTTCTTTCCCCCAACTTACACCTATATAGCAAATAAACAGAAGTGTTTAAAGAAAATTACTTTTTCTAAAGCCACTATGACATCTCCCAGGTTGATCCCAGCATTATCCTGGAAATTTATCTTCATTTTCCTTGAGTGTTGACCACCCTAGATGTATAAATGTTTACTTAATAATCTCTTGAATTAGTTGGCATGGTCTGAATCCAGATTTCTTAAAACACCCAAATGTTTTTGAGTTGTATTCAGCTCTATATAGAGCTTGGCATAATAGTGTACAAATTGTGTATTTATGGTTTTGGGGATGGGTTTATATTCATTTTCAGCTCTTCAGCAATGTAACTTGCCCATCACTTGTGTCCCATGAGAAGGGAATGAACTGGCTTCTTGATCTGCTGCAGTCCTTATGGTGTAGATACACCCAATGTGCAGTTAGGCAGAGGTTTCCAGGATTTTGACCCAGTAAAGATAAGGGAAAAGCAATATATTTCCATGTTGTGGTGGTGTGACTTGGAGGGGAACTTGGTGTTTCAGTGTGCCAGCTGCTCTTGTCCTTCGATGCTTTGATGGTCATGGGTTTGGGAGTTGCTGCAGTGTGTCCTGTAGAAACAGGAAGGTGCTGGTGAAGGGAGTGAACATTTGACCCATTGAATAATTGCCACAAGCTACCATTTCTCCCATGATTTTGGTCAGCAATTTGCCTGCTTAACCGTACAATTTTTAAAAATTCTTTCATTGGATGCGGGCTTCACTAGCTAGCCCAGCATTTATCATCTGCCCCAAATTGCCCTCGAGAAGGTGGTGGTGAGCCACTGCCTAGAACCACTGCAGCCCATGTGGTGTAGGTACACAGAGACATTGAAGGAACGGTGATATAGCTCTAAGTCAGGATGGTGGGTGGCTTGGAGGGGAACTTGCAGGTGGTGCTGATCCCATGCATTTGCTGCCCTTGTCCTTGGTGGTCGATGTTGCAAGTTTGTAAGGTACTTTCAAAGGATCCTTGGTCGGTTGCTATAGTTCAGTTTTTATATGGTACAGCCTGCTGCCACAATGCATCAGTGGTGGGTGGAGTGAATGTTGAAGGTGGTGGATGGGGTGCCAATCAGGCTGCTTTATCCCGAATGGTGTTGAACTTCTTGAGTGTTATAGGAGCTATACTTATTCAGGCAAGTGGACAGTATTCCATCACACTCCTGACTTGTGTCTTGTAGATGGTGGACAGACTTTGGGGAGTCAAGTGAGTTACTCACCACAGAATTCTCAGCCTCTGACCTCTCTTGCTGCCCTTGTACTTATATATGGCTGGTCCAGTTCAGTTTCTGGTTAATGGTATCCCCTAGGATGTTGGCATTGGGAGAATTCAGCATTGGTAATGTCATTGAGTGTCAAGGGGAGATGGTTGTTGCCTGGCACTTGTGTTGTGAATGTAACTCGCCCTTTGTGAGCCCAAACCTGAATGTTGTCCCGGCGTTGCTACACAGACTGCTTCAATGTCCGAGTCGTGAATGGTGCTGAACATTGTGCAATCATCAATGAACATCCCCATTTCTGACCTTATGGAGGGAAGGTCATTGATGAAGCAGCTGAAAATGGTTGGACCAAGGACATGGCCCTGAGGAACTCCTGCAGTGATGCGCTAGGACTGAGATGATTAACCTTCAACAACCACAAACATCTTCCGTTGTGCTAGGTATGACTCCAACCAATGGAGAGTTTTCCCCCTGATTCCCATTGACTCTAGTTTTGCTCGAGCTCCTTGATGTCACATGCTGCCTTAATGTCAAGGGCAGTCATTCTCATCTCACTTCTTGAGTCCAGCTTTTACATATGAACATACGAATTAGGAGGAGTAGACCACTAGGTCCCTCAAGCCTACTCTGCCATTCAATGAGATCATGGCTGATCAGATTATAATCTCAACCCAACATTCCTGCCTACCCCTTGTTAATCGAGATTCTATCCAGCTCTGTCTTAAAAATATTCCAAGACTCTCTGCTTCCACTGCCTTTGCAGGAAGGGTTCCAAAGACTCACTACCCTCAGAGAAAACATTTCTCTTCATCTGTCTTAAATAAGCGACCCCTTATTTTTAAATAGTGACCACTAGTTCAAGATTCTCCCACAAGAGGAAACATCCTTTCCACATCCACCCTGTCAAGACCCCTCAGGATCTTAAAGGTTATAATTAAGTCGCCTCTTACCGCCACCCCCCCACCAAACCACCCTCACCCTCAGCTGATGAATCAGTGCTCCGCCATGTTGAACATCACCTTTGGGAAGCACTGAGGGTGGCAAGGACACAGAATGCACGCTGGGTGGGGGAACTTCAATGTCCATCACCAAGAGTGGTTTCATAGCACCACCACTGACTGAGCTGGCCAAGTCCTGAAGGACACACCTGCCATACTGGGCCTGCCGCAGGTGGTGAGAGAACAAACAAGGGAAAAAGCATACTTCACTTTCACCTATCTACCTGTTACATATGTATCTGTCCATGATAACATTGGTAGGAGTGACCATTGCACAGTCCTTGTGGAGACAAAATCCTGTCTTCACAATGAGAACATCCTCCATCAAATTGCGTGGCATGACCACTATGCTAAATGGGATCATCTTCAAACAGATCTAGCAATTCAAAACTGTGGTTATCAGCAGCAGCAGAATTGTATTCAACCACAATCTGTAACCTCATGATTCCACATATTCCTGGATGAGTGGAGCTCCAACAACACTCAAGAAACAAGGTGCCACCAAGGACAATTAAGTCCATTTGGTTGGTGGACCCCATCCACCATCCTAAACATTACTCCCTTCACCAGCATACAGTGGCAGCAGTGTGTGCCATCTGCAAGGTAAACTGAGAGCACCTACCAAACTCTCAACCTCTTATTGGAAAATTCCCCAGCTGCCAGGTTGGGATTTAAATTCAAGTCTCTGGATTACTAGCCCTCTAACATAGCATCGTGGTTATGGTACCCGTCATCAATGATTTAATATTACCTGTTGTAAGCATACCTTTCATGATTGATACACATGCAGATTAAATACCAAATGAAATCTATAGTATTTATATCACTGTGTAGTTCCTTGCAGTAGGAGAAGGCTTGTACTGTGTGAGCTACCTCAGGCTGTGATTGCTGCTGTTTTAAATTTACATGAGTGACATGGATACAATGCAAGTGGGTCAAATTGCAGCCAATACCAAACTATTTGGAACAGTAGATCAGGTCAGCAATTACTCATTTAAAGCTGAACCCACCCAGGGATCAGCGCAGCTGAATAACTTGACTCAGTACATTCTCCCCTTATTCCAAAAGAACTATTCCCCATCATCATTGCTGACACCACATGTAAGAAGTGTGATTGCGCTTTTGTCTGGGTCAGAAGCTCATGGGGTTAAAGTCCCATTTCAGAGACTTACGCACATAATCTAGGTCAACTCTTTCAGTGCAGTACTGAGGGAGTGCTGTCTATCCCATGCAATGTTAAACAGAGGCCCTGTCTGCCCTTTCAGCTGGATGTAAAAAGATCCCATGGCCTCTATTTCAAAGAAGTGTTTTCCCTGGTGCCCTGGCCAATATTTATCTTTCTCTCAACCAACATCACTAAAACAGGTCAGGTCATTATCCTGTCACTACGTGGGACCTTGCTACGCAGAGGTTCTACATTACACTGCACTTCCAAAAGAATTTCACTGGCTGTAAAGCACTTTCAGATGTCCTGAGGTTGTAAAAGTGCCACATAAGCGTTTTCTTCTTCCCTCTTTCCCAAGTTTAGGCTGAATGCCCACAGGCCTTAGGCTAACAACAGATTCCTTTTTCAGGAGGTCCTTACTGAATTCAGAACATGAACAGCGTGACACACTGGGGTGCTTTTCTGGACTGCACGCACTCCACTATTGTTGAAAAGTCAGCATTTCACTGATTTGAGTTGACATTTATTATACATTAAGAAAGGTGGTTCTGAAGGTTAGACAGACTATTAAATCTTTAGAAACGCTTTTTCTAAAAATACAGAATAAATCAGTAAACTTTACCTGTCCACTTAAGATGATAATAGCACATTAAAGATTAAAGAGGTTTGAGCAGCAAGGGTTTGTACAAAAAGTTATTTTTGTCATCTTGAGGAAACTTGCCAGCACTCCAGTCGCCCTTTTTATCTAACAAACCGTGAAATGTAAATACAGGGCTACTGGGGGGAAAAAAAGCTGAACAGTTTCAGTTACCTGAGCAGAGAAAACTTGTTGGAAATATGCAGCAGCATCTGGGAAGCAGAGAAAAAAAAAACAGGTGGACGGGACCCTTCGGCAGAACTTAAACTGTAAAGCCACAAGCTAGAGGGATAAATAAAACTAAATGGCGGGAGGACAAGTACAAGCAAAGAAGGGGAAAGGCCCTGTCTCTCCTGTCCCTTCATATTATTCAGTTCTGTAAATTATCTTCCAGGTCGATGGAACATACAAACAGGAGGAGGCCATTTGGCCCCTCCAGTCTGTTCTGCCATTCAATCAGGTCAAGGATTAAAATAAATAATCAGCATCCGGTTAAGATGGATGAGCTAAGACCCGACATGCCGACACATATTTTCAAAAACTAACGCAGCAGCTGTCTACAGCTAGGATTTATTTCGATAGCTGGATTGTCTAGTTCTCATGTTTTACTTTCTTGTTAAATACTTAAAAGGATATTGAAATTAATTTAAGAAATCTGGTACAACACTGAGGGTCAAAGCTCTGCACTTTACATCTAAACAACCGACAAGACAATTTCTTGAAGTTAGGCAGAAAAAGTATTAAAAATAAATAATTCAGCACCTGATTAAGAACAGATCAGACAAAAGAGCCCCACCTTAATTTCATTTGTTAAACACGGTGCCCAGTTTAATCCAGAATGCCCAGGGAACAAAAACAAAAAAATACCCAGAAAAAGAACCCACTCCAATTCTTCCTAACGGAATGTTCATTTTCATCAATGTTTAATAATTATGCTGGCTGCGAGTCACCTTATTGTCATGGGCTAAACTCTTATTTGCTTAAGCGGACATTTTAAAAATTAAAAGGCAAATAAATTGCTTGATCGAATTAAGTGTTATTGGGAAAGATGAAAAACATCACAAAGCCGCTGGAAGTTGTTTTAAAAGGGCTGGCAACCCCCTCTATACCTGTATTCCTTTAATCTATCGTGAATACTAAGACTTCCAGTAAACTGCGTGATTCTATCCTGGGACATAGTTAAAAATTAAAAATAGTAACGCTGTAAACTTTCAGTGCATATGAGTAAAGACCGTTCTGAGAAACATGGAACCATTTGGTGTCTGCACAAGGAACAATTAATAAAAAAAAAATACACAAGGCGTCATTCTCAAGAGGCCGAAAGTCGCAATTTGCAATCAGGATCTCTCTTCCTGGCTCAGACAAACTGCTTTGCCTTTTGAGGTGCTGCTTTGGACGCCAGGTCCTTTGCCTTTTCCGTGGCTGCCAGTGCTGTCTCCTTTGCCTTCTCAGTGGCCTCTTTCGCAGTTTCTTTTAAAGTTTTAGGTGGCAGCTCACCTGAAAAAAATCACAGCAAAAATAAAACCAGCAAAGTAAACAGGGTGACAACTGAATTGACTAACATAGCTAAGAAGGAAAACAAAAAAAATTACCTGGAAAAACTCAGCAGGTCTGGCAGCATCGGCGGAGAAGAAAAGAGTTGACGTTTCGAGTCCTCATGACCCTTCAACAGAACTGAGTGAATATTAGGAGAGGGGTGAAATATAAACTGGTTTAAGGTGGTTGGGGGGGGGGTGGTGTGGTTGTAGGGACAAGCAAGCAGTGATAGGAGCAGATAATCAAAAGATGTCACAGACAAAAGAACAAAAGAACACAGAGGTGTTGAAGGTGGTGATATTATCTAAACAAATGTGCTAATTAAGAATGGATGGCAGGGCACTCAAGGTACATCTCTAGTGGGGGTGGGGTGGAAAGACTAGCAGGACATAAAAGATTTTAAAATAATGGAAATAGGTGGGAAAAGAAAAATCTATATAAATTATTGGAAAAAACAAAAGGAATGGGGAAGAAACGGAAAGAGGGTGGGGATGGAGGAGGGAGTTCAAGATCTAAAGTTGTTGAATTCAATATTCAGTCCGGAAGGCTGTAAAGTGCCTAGTCGGAAGATGAGGTGCTGTTCCTCCAGTTTGCGTTGAGCTTCACTGGAACAATGCAGCAAGCCAAGGACAGACATGTGGGCAAGAGAGCAGGGTGGAGTGTTAAAATGGCAAGCAACAGGGAGGTTTGGGTCATTCTTGCGGACAGACCGCAGGTGTTCTGCAAGGTGGTCACCCAGTTTACGTTTGGTCCTTCCAATGTAGAGGAGACCGCATTGGGAGTAACGAATGCAGTAGACTAAGTTGGGGGAAATGCAAGTGAAATGCTGCTTCACTTGAAAGGAGTGTTTGGACCCTTGGACGGTGAGGAGAGGGGAAGTAAAGGGGCAGTGCTGCATCTTTTGCGTGGGCATGGGGAGGTGCCATAGGTAGGGGTTGAGGAGTAGGGGGTGATGGAGGAGTGGACCAGGGTGTCCTGGAGGGAACGCTCCCTACGGAATGCCGCCGAGGGGGCGGGGAGGGGGGGGAGGTTGAAGGGAAGATGTATTTGGTGGTGGCATCATGCTGGAGTTGGCGGAAATGGCGGAGGATGATCCTTTGAATGCGGAGGCTGGTGGGGTGATAAGTGAGGACAAGGGGGGACCCTATCATGTTTCTGGGAGGAGGAGAAGGAGAAGGCGTGAGGGCGGATGCGCGGGAGATGGGCCCTGTCAACGATGCTGCCAGACCTGCTGAGTTTTTCCAGGTAATTCTGTTCTTATTTTGGATTTCCAGCATCCGCAGTTTTTTTGTTTTTATATCTAAGAAGGGGTTTACTTATTGCTATTTTGATAAAATCCTAAATGCTCCTTGCCATGAGGTAACATCTCAAAAATAACAAGTACTTTTTTGATGAAGGATCATTGACCCGAAACGTCAACTCCATTTCTCTCTCCACAGTTGCTAGTAAACCCGAGTATTTCCAGCATTTTGTCTTTATTTCACATTTCTGGCATCCGCATACCTCCCTTGTAAAAAAAAAATCTTTGAATGTTGCAGCCATAATTTAAATGAGTCGTTAAATCCGGGTCCACTGATCCCTGGATGAAGGGGGTATCCTATGAGGAAAGGTTGGACAGGCTGGGCCTGTGTCCATTGGAGTTTAGAAGAATGAGGGGTGATCTTATTGAAACATACAAGATCCTGAGGGGACTTGACAGGATGGATGCTGAGAGGATGTTTCCTTTTGTGGGAGGGTCTAGAACTAGGGGGCACAGTTTAAAAATAAGGGGTCGCCCATTTAGGACAGAGATGAAGAGAATATTTTTCTCTGAAGGTCATGAGCCTTTGGAATTCTCTTCCCCAGAAAGTGGTGAAGGCAGGGTCATTGAACTTAAATAGATTTTTGATCAGTGAGGGAGTCAAAGGGTATAGCGGGTAGGCAGGAAAGAGTTGAGGCCACAATCAGATCAGCCCATGATCTTATCAAATGGAGCAACAGGCTCGAGGGGCTGAATGGCCTACTCCTGCTCCTAACCAACATTTCTCCCTCAGCCACTTCCATCAAAAACAGGGTAATTGACATTGCTGCCTGTGGGATCTTGCAAAGTGTAAACTGACTGCCACATTAGCCTAAACCGCACCAGCTTCAAGTTGTCTCCTGCTGTGGTCCTTTGACAGCACCTTCCAAACCCACAACCACTACCATCTAAAAAGGACAAGGGCAACAGATATATAGGAACACCACCACCTGCAAGCTCCCCTCCGCCACTCACCATCCTGAATTGGAACTATATTGCCGTTCCTTCACTGTTGTTGGGTCCAAATCCTGGAACCCCCTTCCTAACAGTACCGTGGGGGTACTTACACCACATAGACTGCAGCAGTTCAAGAAGGCGGTGGTTCACCACCAAATAGGGATGTGCAATAAATGCAGGCCGTGCCAGTGACACTCCCATTTAATGAACGCATACAAAAAAAAAGCCTTTTCTATAAGGGGCTTTGGGCCAAGCTCAGATCATGTTACAGCCCTGTGTAAATGTTGGTTCATTCTTCTGACTGAAATGGTGGGTGAGGAGGAGAAAAATCACCTTCCATGAACAGTCCCTGGATAGTTAAAAGAAGCAGTCACTGATTGATTCCTGGGGTTGAGAGGGATGTCCTATGAGGGGATTGAGTACAATGAGTCTATATCCTCGCGAGTTCAGAAGATTTAGAGGTTATCTCACTGAAATGGCAAAAATACTTAATAGGGATACTTCATAGGGATTGACAGGGTAGATGCTTGAGAGCGTAGGACTAGGGTTCGTGGGGTCTAGATTGGACATCTCCTGGAAATGGGCATGGGGAAATGTCATTGTGATTAACCTGGGCCTGTAAGGCAGGCTGCCCACCATCTTCCTACTGTTTGCTTATTAGAACAATTGCTCTGTTCAACCTCAGCTAAACATGATGCTCATCGGCTGCACAAATCAGCACGGGGCTCAAAATAGTAACTTGCTAACACTTCTTAAAGCTAGCCTGCACCTGGTAAAGGGAGCTCCATTGTGGCTGCAGCAGGTGCTTGGAGTTGTGCAGGAAGTGATTCTGACCTGGAAAAGGGAAGATTGGCACAACATGGGAGAGAACGGGTGTCAAAGCTCCTCCATGTTGAACACCACTTGAAGGAAGCACTGAGGGTGGCAAGCGTGCGGAATGTGCTCTGGGTGGGGGACTTCTAAGTTCATCACCAAAACTAGCTCAGTGGTACCACTACTGACTGAACTGGCAGAGTCCTAAATGATATAGCTGCTAGGCTGGGTCTGTGTCAGGTGGTGAAGGAACCAACAAGAGGGGAAAAACATACTTGAACTCATCCTCATCAACCTGCCTGCCGCAGACGCATCTGTCCATGACAGTATAAGTCAGTAGGAGTGACCACCGCACAGTCATTGTGGAGAGAAAGTCCCGCCTTTACATTGAGGATATTCTTTATTGTGTTGTGTGGTACCACCACTGTGCTAAATGGGATAGGTTCCGAATAGATCTAGCAACTCAAGCCTGGGCATCCATGAGGCATTGTGGGCCATCAGCAGCAGCAGAATTGTACTCGAATACAATCTGTAACATCATGGCCCAGCATATCCCCCACTCTACCATTACCATCAAGCCAGGGGATGAATCCTGGTTCAATGAAGCGTGCAAGAGGGCATGTCAGGAGCAGCACCAGGCATACCTATAAATGAGGTGTCAACCTGGTGAGCTATAACACAGGACTACTTGCGTGCCAAACAGTATAAGCAGCAAGTGATAGCTAGAGCTAAGCGATCCCACAACCAATGGATCAGATCTAAGCTCTACAGTCCTGCCACATCCAGTCATGAATGGTGGTGCACAATTAAACAACTCACTGGAAGAGAAGGCTCCAGAAATAACCCCAACCTCAATGATGGGGGAGCCCAGCACATCAGTGCAAAAGGTAAGGCTGAAGCATTTGCTACAATCTTTAGCCAGATGATCCATCTCGGCCTGTGCCGGAGGTCCCCACCATCACACATGCCAGTCTTCAGCCAATTCGATTCACTCCACATGATATCAAGAAACAGCTGAAGGCACTGGATACCCCAAAGGCTATGGGCCCTGACAATATTCCAGCAATGGTACTTTAGACTTGTGCTCCAGAACTTGCTGTGCCCCTAGCCAAGCTGTTCCAGTACAGCTACAACACTGGCATCTACTCGGCTATGTAGAAAATCGTGCAGGTCTGTCCTGTACACAAAAAGCAGGAAAAAGCCAACCCGGCCCCATCAGTCTACTCTCGATCATTAGTAAAGTAATGCAAGGGGTCATCAACAGTGCTATCAAGCAGCACTTGCTTAGCAATAACCTGCTCACTGATGCCCAGTTTGGGTTCCGCCAAGGCCACTCAGCTCCTCACCTCATTACAGCCTTGGTTCAAACATGGACAAAAAAACTGAACTCCAGAGGTGAGAGTGACTGCCCTTGATATCAAGGCTGCATTTGACCGAGTGTGGCATCAAGGAGCCCTAGCAAAACTGGAGTCAATGGGAATCAGGGGAAAAACTCTCCATTGGTTGGAGTCATACCTAGCACAAAGGAAGATGGTTGTGGTTGATGGAGGTCAATCATCTCAGCTCCAGGGCATCACTACAGTAGTTCCTCAGGGTAGTGTCTTCGGCCCAACCATCTTCAGCTGCTTCATCAATGGCCTTCCATCATAAAGTGGGGATGTTCGCTGATGATTGCAAAATATTCAGCACCATTCACGACTCCTCAGATACTGAAGCAGTCCATGTCCAAATGCAGCAAGACCTGGACAATATTTAGGCTTGGGCTGACAAGTGGCAAGTAACATTCGTGCCACACAAGCATCAGGCAATAACCATCTCCAACAGGAGAGAATCCAACCATCGCCCCTTGATGTTCAATGGCATTACCATCACTGAATCCCCCACTATCAACATCCTGGGGTTACCCTTGACCAGAAATGGAACTGGACCAGCCATATAAATACTGTGGCTACAAGAGCAGGTCAGAGGCTAGGAATCGTGCAACGAGTAACTCACCTCCTGACTCGCCAAAGCATGATCGCCCTCTACAAGACACAAGTCAGGAATGTGATGGAATACTTCCCATTTGTCTGGGTGAGTGGAGCTCCCACAACATTCAAGAAGCTTGACACCATCCAGGACAAAGCAGCCTGCTTCATTGGCACATCCACAAACATTCACTCCCTCCACCATTGACACACAGTAACAGCAGAGTGTTACATCTACAAGATGCACTGCAGGAATTCATCAAGGGTCTTTCGACAACACCTTCCAGGGCCCATGACCACTACCATCTAGAAGGACAAGGGTAGCAGATAGATGGGAACACCACCACCTGGAAGTTCCCCTCCAAATCACTCACCATCCTGACTTGGAAATATATCGCCATTCCTTCATTGTCACTCGGTCAAAATCCTGGAAACTCCCTTCCTAACAGCACTGTGGGTGTACCTACACCACATAGACTGCAGCGGTTCAAGAAGGCAGCTCACCACCACCACCTTCTCAAGGGCAACTATGGATGGACAGTAAATGTTGGCCCAGCCAGCCAAGCCCACATACCGTGAATGAATAAACGTAAACTTGTTTTATCCTTGCAAATCTGTATACATCTGTAAAGATATTGTTCAGGGTGAAGGAGTACTGTAACATAGTTCATCTTTTCTGGTCAAATAAATGCTTTATTCTTTTGTTAGAAGTTAATTAGCTGACTCCTGTGACTCTGTTCAGTAGCTACTTTCCATTTTTCTTGACAAATAAATAAAAGTTAGGATCTATCAAGCTGGGTTCCATCCTGGAATCAGGCTTGCCCATGGGTAACCTCAGCAGGGATCACAACAGAGACTGTCATTTGATTTTCCACTCAACCATCAGCTTAGATACTGATACTGTGTGCCTATTAGAGGAGAGATTAGAGATGGGATTTGCACATGGCAAGAAACCAGGCTAGTGGTCAGTGGAGTCAAAACAGAGGACAGTGCTGGTGTCAGCTCTTTGGAGGGCAAGGTTGCACATGATTTCTGCTGCAGTGAACTCAGATGATAATTCAATCAGTCAGGCTACAGGAGGTTGATGGACATTACACACCAAAATACTTTGTGCATTGGGAAGCCTGCCGGAAAGTCTGCGCTCAATGTCAAGGAGCATTGAGGAATTGAGTATCAACTTGGTACAAGGCTTTGTGCAGAGCCTGAAGACTATACTTTCCCAATTGTGTTTTATTCTGAGGGGAAGGCCTATTACTGCACCAGTGTCTGGAAGAAACTGGTTTATGCAGAAGCCTTGAGGTTAGCACAACCTCTTACAGTGCCAGCACATCACTCCCTGTAGACTTTCACAACTTGAAACAACTATGGAAAGCACCAAACACTTTGCAGAATTGCAGCAACTGCCTGAAGAAATCAACAGCAGCTAACCTGTGAGTAGCTATTCATTCCTTTAAATAGGTGGTGGGGGAAGGGATGCACTATGTTGCTTAAAGCTGCATAAGCTGTGCGTGTCTATAAGAGGGCATTGATTGGAGTGTGGGGGTCTAAAATAGCAGGGCTAGGCCCAAGTTAGCATTGCAGGATAATTGATGTAGGGGCTGGCCCTCCCTGCAACATTTCAGCTGATGTTAGCTATGTGAGTTAACACCTTCATTAAGATGTTGCCAGCGTGATTCAGGGCAGAAGTGCGCTTGCTCAGCGGATCCCACTTTCGTCCCCAAACACCACCTGTAACAGACAAACAAAGCGCAACTGAGCCCAATTTTGGGCCCCTCGTCTCAAAATAAGGGATGGGCCATTTAGGATCGAGATGAGGAGAAATTTCTTCACTCAAAGAGATGTCAATCTATGGAATACTCTACCCCAGGCCTGTGGATTCTCAGCCAGTGACTATATTCAAGACTAAGGTCCACAGATTTTTGGGCACTAAACGAATCAAAGAATATTTTCTTTTTATTCACTCGCGGGACGTGGGCTTTGCTGGCTGGGCTATCCTTAGCAGCCCTTGGGAAGGTGGTGGTGAGCTGCCTTCTTGAACGGCTGCAGTCCATGTGGTGTAGGTGCACCCACAATGCTAATATGGGATTGGGTGGGTAAATGGGAGCTGATACAGAACAGTCATGATCTAATTGAATGGTGGAGCAGGCTCAAAGGCTGAATGGCCTGATGCTGCTCTCATTTCTTATGGTCTTATGTAGGGACTGTCCGAATCATCCCCTTTTCACTGGGCTAGCCACTGTACTTGTGCCCTCAAACTGCCCTCCCTCAGAAAATGCTGGGATTAATTTAGAGAAGCAGTTTCAGTTCTGCTTACTTTAAAGATTGGCGTAACTGACTTCCCTTAATTATTTAAAAAAGACACTGTTACTTTACACGTTAGTATAAAAAGAAGCAAGAGATTACGGAAGCAAGGGTAATGCTGCAGCTGGTAGCTCCTTATTAACCTGCTCCTCTCCACCAGTAAAAACCAGAAGTGAGTGCTGCAGCACCTGCAAAAAATAGCCAGTGATCACTGGTGTCACTTGGGGGAATTTGATGGGGTGAGAGTGGGAAAATCTGACTGTGTGTTTAACAGGTTTGATTCTCTGAGAATGAGCCGCTACAGGGAGTGTTGTTCCTGGGAACAAAAATCATGAAAGGGAATTCAGATTTCGAGGGAGGGAGAAGGAGGAGCATTTCAGTGTTTAGAATTAAATTGCACTCTTCTTTATAGACAGTGTAAATGTCCAAAGAACAAAAGTCACTTTGCACAGGTGAATGAGTGAGCAACTTAAATCATCGGCAAACAACTGCATGAAATCTCACTGTGGCTTTGTGGGTGTTTCTTCTTTTCTATCATTGTCAGGATGTGGGTGTCACCGGCAAAGCTAGCATTTATTGTCCATCTCTAGCTTCTCTTGAGAAGCTTTATTGCTGATCCCTAGCTTCCCATGAGGAGCCTCTTTCTGTACTTCCTCCTTTGGAAGGGTTTGATATAACAGTGATTGCTCAGCCACTTCAGAGGGCAGCTCAGGATCAACCACCTTTGGCAGAGCTGGAGTCACATGTAAGTCAGACCAGATATGGATGGCAGACCTTTCTTCAAATTGAGGTTTTGGGTGTTCCACGCACAAAGAAACAAACTGCTGAAACTAATAGTCTCTGAATACTCTACGCTTCTCCAATTCTGGTCTTGTGTATCCCTTTGCCTCTTCATTGCCTGTTATGCCTTCCAGGCTAAGCTATGGAATTCTCTCCCCAACTGCAAGGTGTTTCTTCAAACCTCTCCCTTCGACCAAGAATTCCATCACCTGTCCTAATATCACAAGGCTCGTTGTCAAAATTTGTCTGATAATGCTCCTGTCAGGTGCCTTGGGATTTTTTGCTATGTTGCTGATTTTAAAATCCTCGTCCTTGTTTTTAAATCCATATATAAATATGGTTTCTGTTGTTGATAGGAGCGCATTAGAAACGTAAGTTGTTGAAAGGGTAGAACTAGCCATATGCTAAACCTCATCAGGTTAAAGAGGGTAGTAATATGTTCCTTGTTAGTCTGAAATTCCTCCTAAAGAGTCAACCAGAGTTACCCTCTTAAAATGAAATCTTATAAAAGGGGCAAGGAATATTGTAGATCAAAGTGACCATTACCAAAAATAAGATCACATAGTGAATCCCCATCCAGACTAATCAGAGCTCAATAACCTTTCAATTCTTTATTGATCCTCATTTTCACATTTACCAGAACCATTGTAACATCTTGGTCCTATTCTCCATACCCAAAGAGAGATTTCAGGCAAAAAAGATATTTTGAGATGTTCCCTAGGGACCAGTGACAGGACATTAAAGTTAAGTGCTATATTGGCGTGGGGTTGGAGGGAGTCTGTATCTGTGCAAGTTGGGTTGTAAAATGCGTATAGCATCTCTAATTGCACTTGCTCCAAGTCAATTTGTACTTACCACTAGTGCAATAAATAGTTGCAGTCCTCTGCTAAATTTAAACGATGGCGTTGAAAGAAAAGATTCAATTTTCATAAAAACAATGATCATGCAACACAGTTGTTACAATTTCAGATACACATTCAGCATACAAATGACTCTACTTAAATGTAATCATTCCTTTGTTTAATTGTGACAAATCACAGTGTAAATATTTTGCTATGCACTAATTAATATCTCCAATAGTAATCAGCTCCTTGCTTTGGTGCATAGAATAACTGACAAGTTGTCATTATTGATTCACCTCCTTCAACAAGGACTATGTCTTAAAAGGCAGAGGTTGCTTTCCTCCTGCTCTGTGACAGTCATTACTTTAAGGCAGTAGACTTCCTCAACAACAGGTTTTATTTTCAGAAAGACAGCCAGAAATTAACAGAGGGGTTGCAGACATCAGCAAGAGGGATCCAAAGACATTTCTCAGGTTTTGGAATTAAAAAGAAAGAAAATGATAGGGCTTGGATTTCTATCATGCCTTTCATCGCCTCAGAATGTCCTAAGATATGTCATAGGCAATTCAGGGCTTCAGTAGGAAACAAAACAAGATCCCACAAATGGTAATGTGATAATGACCAGGTAACCTGCATTTTTAGTGAGGTTTGTTGAGAGATAACTATCGGCCAGGACAAGAACTCAAATGAAAACAGGAAGTGCTGGAAAAGACTCAGCAGGTTTGGCAGCATCTGTGGAGAGAGAAGCAGTGTTAATGTTTCGGGTCATTAACGTTCATTAGAATCTGAACACCGAACCAGACCTGGAACTTTAACTGTTTCTCTCTCCACAGATGCAACCTGACCTGCTGTGTATTTCCAGTATCTGCAGTATCTGACTTTGGTATCCTGTGCTTTCGTTGCTGTGATAAGAATTAAGCAACTCTTCAACCTTCAAGAGAGTGAAGAATTAAATAGAAGACCAGCTTCACTATAGTATAAACCCAATTTACAGTATTTGATGTTTTTAGTGTGCTACTGGGGAGAATTGACAAGGTGCATCAAAGCAAATTGCACAACTGTGTAAAGTGTCACCAAGTTTTTATGCCCAAACCATGTGTAACATGAAAGTGCACAATCCTAACCCATTTACTTTAAGAAACTGTAATTTCACAGATAAAAAAGGGGACCTGAATGAGTCTACAGAAAGTGCTGTTGAGTGGAGAGAGTAATCCTTTGTTGAATATTTCTAGATCTTTGTTAGGAACATTGAGTTGCATTTGTCTAACACTTTTGGATTTTGGAAATTAATGGTGAATAATTTAGATTTGATGTTTCAGCCCGTATAAAGCTATGTTGGCATGTGATCATTTGGAGTAGCGACAGCCTTAAACTCCAGCGAGTAACTCACATTAAAAAAGTGTCTATTGTTAGACACAGGATAGGCATAGCTTTGCCAATCAGAAAAGGGTAGATGCAGATTTCAGTTTGTACAGTCATAGCCCACTAAAAGAAATTGCCAGACCAGGGTGGTGAAAATCTGTTACAAAATCCTACTCCAACAATGACAACAACAATTGCCTCGACTGGTACTGTCTGAATTGAATTCAGCCATGGCTACTGCAATATACAAAATACTCCAACCAAGGGTTCACTGTGACTGACCACTGCTCATGGGTTTTGTGCTATCATATCACTCATACAAAGATTTGGCATTCTATGCTTCCTTCATTTAAGGGTTATGTTTTGCTACTATAAAAGGTACTTAAGATTCTGAAACAATGACCGACTTCCACCGTTCAGGAAATATGAAGACACTTTAGAAAAACAAGTGTTAAAAGACAAGGGAAGAATACAAAAAAGAATGTTATGAATAATTTACATACCATGCAAATGAGAAAGTATATACTCAAATCCTTCGGTTGCTTTTAGCTGATTTCTTCTAAATCTGGCGAGACCAAATTCCTATAATACACAAAAAATTCTGCTTTATTAAAGCTTCACTTTACTTATGAGTGAGCAAGCTCACTTTCAAATGTGTCAATCTGTTGAAAGGTATTTATACAGATGGGGATACCCATGAAGGAACAATGGATTCTTTCTTTTAATTCTTTCACAGGATGTGGGCATCACTGGCTAGGCCAGCAATTGTTTCCCCTCTCTAACTGCTCTTGAGAAGGTGGTGGTGAGCCACTGCAGTCCATGTGGTGTAGGTACACCCACAGTGCTGTTTGGAAGGGCTTTCTGACCCAGCAACAGCGAAGGAATGGCGATATAGTTCTAAGTCAGGATGGTATGTGGCTTGGAGGGGAACTTTCATAGGTCTCTGGTATAGAGGCCTTTAGGAAGCTGCTCAAGAGGTCTTGTGGTGCAATGGGTAACATCTCTGCCTCTGAACCAGAAGCTCAGGGTTCAAGTCCCTCTTCAGGATGACCAAAGAAGATGCATTCATAACATGGCCAAAAAGGCGGAGTATCAACTTACAAATCCTTCCAATGGCAGGCGGTAAGAACAAAATAGAATCCTGGTCAGCCATGTGATGGTAAGAAATTGGAGCCTCTACCATCACTACTCATAGTTCCGGACTACAACAGCATGTATAGGTGTATGCTGCCACAGGAACTCATTGGGAGGCTGGTTGGGTCAGTTGGCTAGACAACCGGTTTGGGTCAGGTTGGTGCAAACAGCACAGGGATCAACCCCTGTTCTGGCTGGGGTGGATGCAGGACCTGCCTCCTTGCCCCACCTGTGGGAGATTGCGGTGCTGTGGGTCGGGCCTGTTTTTGGGCAGACAGCTCAAGAAGGCTAAGGAGGAAGCCGCTTATTTTTCATGCAGGATAAGTTTCAAAGGATAACACTGGGGAAACTGATCTAAGCTATCACTATCCAGCGAGCTCCTCATCATGCCAAGGCAAGCCAACAATGAATGAGCGCCCAGGCACTCTGCGCACAACTTTTTTTTTGCTTAAAAAAAGAGACATGCTCTCAATTTTCATCTTTTATTCATCAGGACAGACGCAAGAATGCAAAATTTCAAAGGGAGCAACAATTCATACTGCATGAGAAAAGGGTGCTGATTGGTAGGCAAGTCGACTCTGGTTGGTTGAGGCATTTCCATGGAGAATGCACCCAGGAACACTTGTACCCCATGCTTTTGTTTAACTCAAAAAGGTGTAATGCCTGAAAATAAAAACAGAAAATGCTGGAAAAACTCTGCAGGTCTTACAGCATCTGTGGAGAGAGAAACAGGGTTAACGCTTTGAGTCTGTATGACCCTTCTTCAGAGCTCTGAAGAAGGGTCATACAGACTCAAAACGTTAACTTTGTTTCTCACTTCACAGATTCTGTCAGACCTGCTGAGTTTTTCCAGCATTTTCTGTTTTTATTTCAGATTTCCAGCATCAGCAGTATTTTGCTTTTATCTTAATGCCTGAACATGTTCCTTTTGCCTACAGAGGACAGTTCTTTGGCATATTAATATATGTAGCTTCTATAAGCATAAATGAGCTACATTGCGAGCCTGACTAATAATCTTAAATTGGTTGTTAGTGTAATTCTTGGCACACTCGGGATAGTTCAGCAAGTGCTGTCCAATCACGGAAACACATCCAACCTTTTTTAAAAATTCATTGGGGGATGTGGGGTTGTTAGCAAAGCCAGTGATTATTAACCATTTCTAATAGCCCTGAGAATCAAAAAATGGTTAAAGTCCAAAAGGAGGCCAGTCAGCCCTGTTGTGTCTATGCCAGCTCTGCAAGAGCAAATCCATTTCCCCACCCTTTCTCTGTAGCCCTGCAAATTCTCTCTTTTCAGGTGCTTATCCACCTATCTTTTGAAAGCCATGATTGAATCTGCCACCACAGGCCACTGAACAAAAACACGAGAAATAGGAGGAGTAGGCCATATGGCCTGTTGAGCCTGCTTCGCCATTCAATACGATCGTGGCTGATCTTGGGTTTCAACTCCACTTTCCCGTTCGCTCCCCAATCCCTTAATTCCCCGTGAGACCAAAGATTTGTCTCCCAGCCTTAAAAGTATTCAGCGATGGAGCATCCGTAATCTTCTGGGGTAGAGAATTCCAAAGATACACAATCCTTTGAGTGAAGTAATTTCTCCTTATTTCAGTCCTAGATAATTGGCTGCTTATTCTGAGACTGTACCCCGGTGTTTTAGATTCCCCAACTGGCGGGAACAATCTCCCAGCGTCTACCCAATCATACCCCACAGAACTGTGTACGTTTCAATGAGATCGCCACTCATTCTTCTAAATTCCAGATAATATAAGCCCAATTTACTTAACTTTTCATCATAGGACAACCCCCTCATCCCAGGGACCAATTTAGTGAATCTTCGTTGTACTCCCTCCAGTGCAAGCATATCCTTTCTTAAGTGTGGAGACCAAAATTACACAGTATTCCAGATGATGAAAGCTCTCACCATAAGCCTGTTTAACTGTAGCAAGACCTCTTTACTTTTGTACTCAAATCCCCTTGTAATAAAGGTCAAATTGGTTCTTTTTACCAATTACCTTAAATCAGTGTTTTTTTTTAAATTTATCCATTCATGGGGTGCAGACATTGCTGGCTAGTCCAGCTTTTATTGCCCATCCCAAACTGCTAATGAGAAGGCATTCTCACTGCTGCCTTCTTGAACTGCTGCAGTCCATGTGATGTAGCAACACCCACTATCTTCTAGCTCTCAATCCTTCCACCAATGGAAAAGTTTCTCTTTATCTACTTTGTCCAGAGCCCTCATGCTGTTTTCACATATTGCAACTCCAGTATACCCGACTGAAGAGCAGAAAATAGCAACAAAAATCACACCTACGCTTAAACACTGATAGACCATTACCTGAATTGCTCGTGAAAAGCCAAATACATTTGAAGTGATCCACGCCTCACGTTGTACCTGCGTCCACATCAGATTTTCTGGATTCGGTCGATATATACATTTTTCTTCTACCTGCTGAAATTAGTGAAGAATGTTGCTGAAAAAAAGAGACTAGCTGAAGCTTTTCGTCTTGCACTCATTAGGACACTTTGCAAGAATACCAATATAAGGGGAAAACAACAAGTTATACCGTATGTGAAGAGAGTGCTGATTGGTTGGCAAGTGGCCGATTGGTAGAGGCGTTGCTCTGGAGAATGCACCAGCGATGTATGAAGAGTGCAGTTTCAAAAGTTTGAAATTGTTGGAACTTTAGTTCTGTGATGGCCACATGGGATCACACGTATGGTTTATATTTACCACACATTTTAACTCAGAACTTCAGATTACAAACTTTCTTGTAACCTTACTTTTCACATTGTGTCGATTAGATATTTTAGTGTTTATAGACAGATGTAAGATTTGGGTGGGGCAGCTAACCCACATTGTACCAGTCAGTGATCATGCACTGGTTCTCAAGTAGATTTATCTACAAGAGTCAATAGCCGTAAAAACAGTTCTTTCCAAACCTCCAGCCCCTCAACGTTCATTCAGGAGGCATCAGCGATAAAAAATATTGGCAACAAAAGAATTGAGCTCCTGTAATTTGGGTATGCCTGCACTGTGAAATATCTCCCCACTCTCTTCCCTTAATATGGAAAACTTTTTCACATAACTGATGCCTTTCCTTCCTAGATCTAACCATCCATTCCGAAAGAAGAGTCTGCACTGAGGGCAAAAAACTGGGCTCAGAAAAGTCAGTCTTTGGAGATGGTTTACAGCTAATCAAGGAACAGAAGGCTAATGACTGTCAAGGTATGTCACTCATGTTGCCAGGCCAACTCTAAGTGTCTGCTCGGTTCAGTTGGTAACTCTGGATCAGAAAGTTGCTGGTTCAAGTCCCACACCAGCACTTGAACACACAGATTTAGCACCATTCAGTGTAGCACTGAGGGAACACGGACATGTTGTCTTTCACATGAGACATAAATCAAGGTCTTGCCTATCTGTCCCAAGTGAATGTACAAAATTCTGATTTTGGAGAAAAGCAGGGGGCTCTCCCAGTGTCCTCACCAACCTCTATCCATCAGCTAGTATTACTGAAATTGATTATCTGGTCATCTATTTCATTGCTCGTTGTGGGATCTTGCTGTGCATAATTTGGCTGTTGTGTTTATGCAACTGGTTAGTTGTTTTAACTGAAGGATGAATATTGTCCTACTCCTGCTCCTATTTCTGGTGTTGTTCTATTAGGATGTCTGGAGATCTTCCCTCTCTTCAAGAAAACGTCATGGAATCTTTGACCTGAAGAGGCAGCTGTGACCTTGATTTAACATCTCATTTTGCAAAACGGCATCTTTAACACTGAATCACACAGTTCTGCATTGTAGGGTCAGCCTAGGTTCTGTGCTCGTCATGGAGGGAGGCTTGGAGACACATACAACCTTCTGACTCAGAGGACAGAGTGCAGCCACTGAGTTTGGTATTTATATTGTTGAACATCACTATCAAAATAATAAAAAAAACAAAGGCTGAACCTTTTTTCTGGTTTCATTGTGAAGGTTCATTCCATTTTCAAAAAAAAAAGCACTCAAAAATGATCTAGGAAGCAGCAAGTGTGAACTCAACCAGTGAGCAGTTAGTGCATGAAGGAGAAGGCAGCACTTACCATGAGGCGGGTATGGTTAATATTCCATGTTAAAGTGGTAAACGTTCGGTTTTGAAGATCGACCACGGAATCTTCGATAACAAAGACAGATTGTGCCAGGTTAGCAGGGAAGACCATCTCTCCCCAGCGCGGCAGGCGGTTAGTCTTTGTAAACAGCCTTCTAGAAACCAGCTTGTTGTCAGGGGTTACCTCACGGTAAATCACATCTTCAGTTAATACGTGTTTGCTGAAATAGAGAAAGGTGGACCTTTTGGAATTGTATTCAGATTGACATTACAACGCTGTGTGTATACATTTGTATTTAAATGGAATAGAATACATTTACTGTTACGACCGGGATGGGAGGAGTGCGCAAATTATCAAGCCCCACTACTCCGCAGGCCGTACCATTAATTTAAATGTTTAATTTTCTCACCAAAATGGCCAATTGTTTACCTATACTTCTAGTACCCAGAAGAAAAGAGACTCTGACCAGGCTTCTTTCAAAAAACTCAGAATGAATAATTTATTACTAAACAATACTCCTTTTGAACAAGTTTCAAGAACTGGTTGACACACGATTGTCATCTGAAAGTGTAACTAGCTAACCCTGTTAAACTTCCCCGGCACACACACACAAACACACAAAAGACACACAGGTAGTCTCGGCAGAGTCAGCCAGATGGAAAAAAAACTTTCTTAGAAAGAAAGAAAAATTAAAGTTCATGGAGGATTGATGCTGTCGGTCTAAAGTTCCCACGGGCCAAGTAGATGTCGGGAAGTTCACCAATGATGCTTCAGCATGGAGGAGTATAGCTGGACCAATTCTTCCCCTCTCAGCCAAGTCCAAAATAATGCAGACAAACTACATTCAGATGAGGATTATCTGGCTACAGGTTGAGAACCACACAATTTCACAAAGCAGAGAGGGAGAGACAGCGAGCTAGTCAGGATAGCCTTCTGTTCTCAGCTTTTCCCCAACAAGACTGAAATCAAAACCAAAGGTTCAAACTTAAGATTTGCCTCTGCCATGCGATTGTCTTTTGGTCTTCCAGCTTTTCATTAATTAAAGTCCTTCGCAGTTCAAAACAAACAAACAACTCCTTCTCAAGTGTCATATAGATAAGGTAGAGGATGCAGTGGTGTAGTGGTACTGTCACTGGACTAGTATTCTAGAGTCCCAGGGTAATATTCGAATCCCACTACAGCAGATGGTAGAATTTGAATTCAAGAACAATCTGCAATTAAAAGTCTGATGGTGGCCACGACACCATTGCCGATTGTTGTAAAAACCCATCTGGTTCACTATTGTCCTTTAGGGATGGAAATCTGCCATCCTTACCTGGTCTGGCCTACATGTGACTCCAGACCCACAGCAATATCATTGACTCTTAAAAAAAAATTAGGGATGGGCATTAAATGCTGGCCTAGCCAGCATCCCATGAATGAATAAAAAAACACAGGTGCTCCAAATTCTAAAATACTTTGCGTAAGCTTCTTTTAGGAACAGTTCAGGTTAACCAGTTTCACTAACGAGTGTGGATGCGTGAAGGGGAGTGATAATTAACAGGTACGATTTTGCTAATTATTCAGTTTAATCTCCAGCAAAGCAGGTTCATGTGCAAAATTAGAAAAAGTTCAGGGGTCAGCAATCCTTTAGAAATCCCCCTTCTCCCCAAAGGAAGATTATCTAGTGCCCCAAAGAAACAGTAGTCACAAAAGAGCAGGTCAGACACTTACCTGAAGGGGTTTGGATATCGTTGCCAAAATGCAGAGGCAACTTGGTCCCACGTGCTCTTGAGAGTAGATAAGTCAAAGAAGTGCTTTACCATGTTTGCTGCCCGAGGTCGTTTAGGCTGCACGTACAAACCGGAATTAAAGAATCACCTGCAGACTGAAAGAGAAAGTCAGGATCCAACTAGCAACCTGGCTCTTTCCCTGCCACATTGGAAAGAATAGGCATGTTCAATTAAAACATAGGAACAGGATTCAGCCCCTCGAACCATTCAATTAGATGATGGCTGATCTGCATCTCATCGCCACTTACCTGCCTTGGTTCCGTAACCTTTAACACCCTTGGTTAACAAAAATCTATCAATCCCAGTTTTTAAATTTTCAATTGACCCTAAATTTTCAATTGCCCCCCCACCCACCCCCAACAACCTCAGCAGCTTTTTGGAGAAAGAGTTCCAGGTTCCCACTAGCCTTGATGAAAGTGCTTCCTGGGCGGTCTGAGTTAGGCCCCCATGCTCTGGGCTCTCTCACCAGAGGAAACAGTTTTTCTCTATCTACCCTGTCAAATCCCTTAAAAATCCTTTAATCCTCAATTAGAGAACCCCTTAATCTTCCATACTCCAGGGAATATAAACCTAATGATGCAAACTATGTTAAATCCACCTCTGCAAGAATTGTCCCTTTCACCAGCCTCAGAGACACCCATGCTCCTTGTCTCTGTGAACCACATGGGCCATATTGGCCAGGGAACTTCAAAAGGCCTAAAGTTTCAATCCAGATTCCCATTCCTTTGCATTTATCCATGGCCTCACCCCTCCCTATCTGAAACCTCCACTGTGTCATACATAGAACTCGGTGTCGTCCTTTTCTGGCCTCCTGTGCATCCTCCATTTACTCACTTCACCACTGGCGGCCAGGCCTTCAGCCTCCCAGGGCCTGAACTCTTGAAGACTTCACTAAGCCTCTGCCCCTCTACCTCTCCTCTTTTAAAATGCTCCTAATAACCCCTCTCTTTGACCAAGCACCAGTCCTATTATCTCTTTCTTTGGCTATGTCAATTTTTGTCTGGTAACATTCCTGTGAAGCACCTTGGGGTATTATGCTATGTTAAATGGTTGAGATTTTCCAAATTCCCAGGGGCATAAAACAGGTGAACCAGCGAGTAAGAAACGAGTAAACAGCAAACGAACAGAACTAAAATGCCTGGGCTATGTGTGCCAGGTTGTACATGGGTTGAAGTTTGGACTTTCTGTTTCACGCCAACGTGCAGACAAGAAAGCAGCTGCTGAAACAGGTTCAGGAGGTAACTTAAATCAGTGGATGAAAAGTTATCTAAAAGAACAACGTATACTTGGATTTTCAGAAGGGAAATTTCCACTAGTAAGATTTCTAAGGCTCATGGAACTAATCACAAATTAGCCAGCTGTGTTGAAAAACTAGCTCAGCAATAGAAGAAAAAAATAATGGAAAAAGATCCGTCAGTGCTACTGGGAGAGAGAAAGGTTGGAGGCGATCCACAGTTTGCTTTGAATTAGCCTGATTCATCAACAATTTGTATACTTTTTGCTTATCATCAAATTTGCTGATGACAACAAATCCATTTGAAGCATACCCAGAATATTTCATTAGTTTTGCTGATAACAGCATCATTGGACTGCCAACCTTCTGTGAATGATATAACTCCTCACAGATCAAACTACATGGCCAAGTGACAATTATAGGATCGGAAAATGTAGAATTCATATGGGTGGAGCTAAGAAATAACAAGGGGAAGACGACGCTGGTGGAAGTAGTCTTGAGTCCCCCTAACAGTGGCTATACTGTAGGACAAGGAATAAATCAGGAGATAATGAGGGCATGTAAAAAAAGGCAGTACATTAATCATGGGTGACTTTAATCTTTATGTAGATTGGGAAAATCAAATTGGCAAGGAAAGCCATGAGCAAGAATTCATTGAGTGTATTGGGGCAGTTTCCTAGAACAATATGTTGTGGTTCCAACCAGAGATCAGGCTATTTTGGATCGGGTAATGTGTAATGAGGCAGGTTTAATAAATGATCTCAGAATAAAAGAAGTGACCATAACATGGCAGAATTTAGCATCCAGTTTGAGAGTGAGAAACTTGGGTCAGAAACAACTGTGCTAAACTTAAAAAAGGGTAATTACAATGGAATGAGGGCACAGTTGGCTGGAGTGGACTGGGAAAGGAGTTTAGCAGAAAAGATGGTTGATGAACAATGGCAGACATTTAAGAAAATAGTTCATGACTCACAACAAAGCTATATCCTAGTGAGGAAGAAGGATTCTAGGACGGGGATAAACCAACCATGGTTAACCAAGGAAGTCAAAGATAGTATCAAATTAAAAGAAAAAAAACGTACTATGTGGCAAAGATTAGTGGTAAGCCAGCGAATTGGGAAAGTTTTAAAAACCAACAAAAGGTGACCAAAAAATAATAAAGAGGGAGAAAATAAACTTTGAGGGTAAACTAGCAAGTAGTATAAAAATGAACAATAAGAGCTTCTTTAAATATATAAAAAGGAAGAGAGAAGCGAAAGTGAACATAGGCCCCTTAGAGACTGAGGCCGGGGAAATAATAATGGGGAACAAGGAAATGACAGAGGAGTTGAATAAATACTTTGCATCAGTCCTCACAGTAGAAGACACTAATAGCATTCCAAAAATACTAAATAATCATGAGGCAAAACTGGGGGAGGAAATAAACATAATAATTATCACTAGAGACAAAGTACTAGGGAAACAAATGGGGCTAAAGGCTGGTATGTACCCTGGACCTGATGGGTTACATCCTAGGATATTAAAGGAAGAAGCTGCAGAGATAGTGGATGCACTGATATTAATCTCCCAAGAATCTTTAGATTCTGGAAAAGTCCCAGAGGATTGGAAAACTGCCAATGTAACACCCTTATTCAAAAAGGGAGGCAAAAAAAATAGGTAACTATGGGCCAGTTAGCATAACATCTGTCAATGGGAAAATGTTAGAGTCTGTTATAAAGGATATAATAGCAGAGCATTTAGAAATGAATAATCTAATCAAGTAGAGTCAGCATGGCTTCATGAAGGGGAAATCATGCCTGACAAATTTATTACAATTCTTTGAGGAGATAACAAGCAGGATAGATAAAGGGGAACCAGTAGATATAATATATTTGGATTTCCAAAAGGCTTTTGATAAGGAACCGCACATAAGGCTACTTAATAAGATAAGAACTCATTGTCTTGGGGGTAATATATTAGCATGGATAGTGGATTGGCTAACTAATAGAAGACAGAGAGCTGGGATAAGGGGGGCTTTTTCAGGATGGCAACCTGTAATTAGTGGAGTGCTAGAGGGATCAGTGCTGGGTCTTATACCGGAGACAAACAAGATTCAGAGACATAGATCAACGAGTGAGGTGGGCTATGGGGTGGGTGGGGGAAACAGGGCTTCCAGATAGAATTTATATATAGACAAAAGTAAGGGTAATGGACAGGATGTAGCAAATATTTACTCAGTGAAAGTTAAAGCAGAAAATTTTATGTAACCATTCATTGCTTAAGATAACATTTTCCATTATCACCAAAGTTAATGGAGTATTATTAATTTATACAGGTGAATGAGGGAGGTTTAAAATTATTCTTCTAGTATCACATTTCTGCTATCTAGTGTCACATCTGCTTCTTCTTCCTCCTTGATACAATGCCATTATGCTGACTGCCATCTTCACGATCTCGGGTGTTGAGCATTGTCTTGGTGGAGTACAGGGAGCAGATGGGGACATGAGCTCCTTATGGAACCTGACGGATTCCCTTCCAGTGGCTTAAATGAAAGGGGGTTCACTGAAGTTCCACTATCAGAGTGCAAACCTCCCCACAAGATCTTCCACCCAGGTGGTGAAGACAAAGATGTAACCTGACCTGCTGCTCGAGCATGGGAAGCAGCTCTGCTTATGCAGGGCAGTGGCGAAGGAAGAATACCTTGAGCATTTTGCCCACTCACCATTTGCAATCAAGGAGAAATTGGGGCAGAGTAAACAGTTGGGGAGATCAGACACAACAGTGGACTCGGTCAATCAAATTATCAATTTTGGCTTCATATGAGAGGACCCCAGAGTAACTGAGCCTAACCTTCATTCAGATGGGGAGCTGACCAGATACCTCCTCTCTAGCATTATGGCTGAGATCATGAATGGAGCCAGCCAGTGATAACCACATCTCATGAATGAATATAAAAATAACCTGATCTAAGGATGCCATGGAGGGAATGCAACAGAGGTTCACCAGACTAATCCATGGGATGGTGGGATTTTCTGATGAGGAGAGACTGAGGAAACTGGGTAAGAATTCTCTACAGTTTCGAAAATGAGAGATGATTTTGTTAAAACTTACAAAATTCTTACAGGGTGTGACATGGCAGATGTGGATAGGATGTTTTCCCTGGCTGGTGAGTTTAAAACCAGGGGACACAGTCTCAGAATAAGGGGCAGACCTAAGTGGCCAGAGATGAGGAGGAATTTCTTTACTTAAAGGGTGGTGAATCTTCGGAATTCTCTACCCCAGAGAGCTGTGGAAGCTCAAACATTGGGCATGTTCAAAACAGAAATTGATAGATTTCTAGAGACTAGTGACATCAAGGGATATGGAGTTAGTGCTGGAAAGTGACATTGAGGTAAGATGATCAGCCATTATCTAATTGAATGGTGGAGCTGGCTTGAAGGGCTAAATGGCCTTGTCCTGCTCCGATGTTTCTAACTTATGCCTTATGGTACTGATCACACATTACAGTGTTTATTCTACAACAAAACTACCACTGGCTACTTCTGGGAGTTACTGGTTGTTATGTGCCACGATTAATAGACTTGCTGTGGCTGCAAAGACTGATTTAAAGTAGAACATGTAACCTTTGCCGCATCATAACAAATTCCGACATATTGCAAAATGTACCAAGATGATTCTCATTTAAACCCTTGGCTATATGAAAGCACCTCAAACACAAGGAAGTGGCATGTATGACTGCCAACCAATGTGTCTGAGTCAAACTTTAGATAAGTTTGTCCAATGAGTTAAATCAGCTAGCAAAACAGCAATTGGAAAAGTTTTGGAACCAGTTTGTAGAGCTTGTGGTGAGACTTTCTGTATTCCTTTCAGCCGGTTGGCATTTAACATTGTCATGGAAAGGTCCATATTCCAAACTAAAATCACATTATGTTGCTTAAATCCACGTCTACATTTCATTTATTTAAAAACTATTATGTTGGGGCTTCCAATTTGTGTCTGCCTGATTATCCACCAGAACTATTATGAAACAAAACTTGTCTGAGACAATGGAAATACACAACTTTCCATTTCACTGCAGCTCATTAGGCAGCACTCTCATCTCTTCGAGTCAGAAGGTTGTGGGTGTAAGATCCTCTCTAGAGGTCCAAGCACAAGATCTATCATGATGCTCCAGTGCAGGGCTGAGGTGGAGCTGCACAGTCAGAGGAGCCACCTTTTGGATTAGAATTTAAGCCGAGGTCCCTTTTGCCCCCTCAGAGTTTCCACTGCCACTATATTGAAGAGAAAGGAAGACTTGTACTTATTTGGCACTTATCACAACCACCAGGCATTTCAAATTGCTTTCAGCCAATGAAGTACTTTTTGAAGTGCAGTCACTGTTATGATATGGGAAGAGCAAGGAATTAATTCCATTGTCTTGGTTAACATTTATCCCTCAACTAATATCTAAAAATAAAAACCAAATGATCTGGTTATTTATCTCTGTGGGAGCTTGTTGTGCATAAATTGGATACTGTATTTCCTATATGACAATTGAATCATGCGTTTTTTTTTGCTTCTGACCTTACAGATTTGGACTGACCTTGAGGCAACTGTCTAAGCCAAAACTCAAAAGGAGATTAGTAACACAAGCCACAGAATGAAGCTCATTGTGTTACAGATGTGTTGTGTGTTAATGCTTGGTGTACAAAGGAGAAGCTCCTTGGGATAAAACAGGAGACTTGGGGGGTGGGGGGGCAGGAAAAAGGGTCAAAAAAGAAAGCTCAAGTGAAAAGTTGCACAGATACAGTGTGTTTCCTGTGCTGTCTTGCAATGTCACTAATTTTCGGAAGTTAAAGTAATAGTCATCTTTCACCAAGAATGCAAACTCAGTTGCAGCATTCGGAGAGGTGCACAGATAACCACTTTTAGTGGCGAGGCCAGGGTAGAGAGGGAACATGTCTTACTAGGGACTAAATAATAGGCCAGCTAGATAGGCTGAACTCCTCTTTCTCATTCCTATTTATACATGCTTAAAATAACATTGAGCTCAACTCTGTCCCCACCTACACTTCCAGATTGCGTTCAGCCAAGGGAATTCTAGCCAATTTTTAAATAGCAGGATCATGCAAGGAACCTTCCTGCTCTTTATGGCTCAATTCCACAATGAGTTATACACACACACACACACACACACACACACACACACAAAAACACACACGAGTTCCTAAAAAATGAGGTATTGCTTAACTGGGAGCCAATATAGATCAACGCACACAGGGCTGATAGGGAAATGGGGTTTGGTGTGAGTTAGGACACAAGCAGCAGAGTTTTGGACGACGTCAAATTTACAGAGAGTAGAACGTGGGTGGTTACCAGATGTGTGCTGAAAAGTCAAATTTCGAGGTAATCAAAGGCATGAATGAGGATTTCAGCAGCAAATGAGCTGAGACTGAGGTGGAGTCAAACAACGGTACAGAGGTGGAAATAGGTGATGTTAGAGATGGCGTGGATATGTGGTCGGCACCTCATCTCGGGGACAAATATGAAACTAAGATTGCAAATAGTTTGGTTTTGCAGCCTCAGATAATCCAAGAAGGCTTTACATACATTCAATAATTTATTTGTATAGTAATGTAACTGTTGAAGTCTAGGAAATGGGAGGACCAATTTGTGCAGAGCAAGTTCCCACAAACAGCAATGAGATTATGTCCACGTAATCTTATTTTTTTAAAATGATGTAGATTGGAGGATAAAGTGTTGGCCAGGATGGGTCTTCTTCGCATAGTGCCATTGGATCGTTTATGTCCACCTAAGAGAGCAGACGGACCTAGGTTTAATGTCTCATCCAAAAGACAGCACCTCTGACAGTGCAGTGTTCCCTCAGTACTGCACTGAGGTATCAGCCTCTATTTTGTGCTCACTTTGAGAGACCTTTGCTATTTCAAATCTTTAAACCATCCCATCCTGTGCACTGGGCATCAAAATTTAGGCAACTGATCTCCCCTCCCTCCTCCTACAAGTTTTATACATTACATCCCATCAAGACATCATCTCTACTGCTCGGTTATCAAGCACAGTTTTCAGTAGCAGGTTTGGACACGCTAGTTTGGGCCATAAACTAACCCAAACCACAGTGAGTAATATAGTGTATTACATGTCAGCTGAAGCACAGGAAGTGAATCAGCATAACAACTTACAGATTGACGTCACTTGCTACAGGAATTGCATCAATATTGCTGCTTTAAATCATTTCTGGGAAAGCCTTTAACCTACAAACTCTGTGTTTCAGACGTTATTATCACCCACTGTTTCAACGTTTTGTATCCTGCAGTCTGGGTAAGATGTTTATCTGAATGATGGATTTTGAAAATTACCCAATTTTATACTCATTCTCAATAATTAATTTGATCTACCCTCTATGCCATTTGGAAGTCTTGTGGTGCAGCAGGTAAGATCTCTGACTCAGCCAGAAGCTCAGGGTTTGAGTCCCACTCCAGGACTTGATGGTCACAGAAGGTGTGTTCATAATGCTGCCAAACAGGTTCAGTATCAATCTGCAAATCCTTCCAACACATGCCAAGGGCAGGTGGTAAGAGCAGGAGAGATTCCTGGTCAGCCATGTGATGAGAAGGATATTGGAGCCTATATCATCTCTATCCATAGCTCCAGGTACATGTCGCCACAACAACTCAGACTCCCTGAATGAACTGTGACACACCACCACCACCATTGGTCCTTTAAAGTAATTCTGCAAAAAGAGCAACATATTGGTTGCTGGATCTTCTACATTACAATGGTGACAACATTTTAAAAGTACCTCATTTCTTCTTGCATATTCCATTATTTTTGCTTTGACATGAAACCGTGCTTTCAGGTGTTCAAGTCCTGCATTCTGCTATCATCCCTAAAGCTCTCTATTGCCTCATCGGAACACCAGGCTGTCTGCAACCTTCGTGTTATGTTTCACCTCGAGTTGAGCTTCTGACCACATATCCACACCATCGGTAAGATGGCCTATTTCTACTTCTAACATTGCCCCTACCTCAGCTCATCTGCTGCTGAAACGCTCATCCATGCCTTAGTTAACCTTTAGACTTCACTATTCCACCGCACTCTCATCTGGCCTCCCACATTCTACTCTATGTAAACTTGAGGTCATCCAAAGCTCTGCTAACCTTGTCCTAACTCGCACCTTCACCCATTACCAGTGTGCTCACTGGCCCCCTAGACTAGTTACAGGTCAAACAACCCCTCGATTTAAAAATTCTCCTCGTTTTCAAATCGCTCCATGCCCTCATCCCTTCCTATCTCTATAGTTTCCTCCAGCCCATAACTCTCCAAGATTTCTGCACTTCTCTAACGCTGGCCTCTTGAGCATCATTGCTCCACCATTTGTCTTCAGCCTTCAGCTGCCTAGAACCTAAAGCTCTGAATTCCCTCCCTAAACATCTCTGCCTCTATACTTCAATTTCTTCCTCTAAATCCTACCGTTTTGTTGAAGCTTCTGGTTTTCTGCCCTAATATCACCTTATGTGCCACAGTATCAAATACCTTATAAAGTTCCTGTGAACCCACTTTGGCCACTTTATTATGTTAAAGGTGCAAAAAAAACCCCACAAAATATTCTTCTTTATTTAAGACAATGCTTAAGGACACTGTTGCCCTCTCCCAACTCCACCATTTACAATTTCTAAATCTACGGACAAAACCAAATCGGGAGGGACAGTCAATTCTGTTGAGAGCTGCAACAAATTACAAGATGACATTAATAAACTTGCAGAATGGGTATTTAATTGGCAATTTAATTCCAATGGTGAGAAAAATAAGGTCACATGTCACTTGGAAAAGAAGAATCTATTTGGGGTAGAGGAGCAAAGGAATCTGGAACTGCAAATATACAATTCACCGAAAGTTGTGGCCCAGGTTAGCAAGGCCATAACACAAGCAAACCAAGTGCTAGGATTTATTTCTAGGGGAACAGTGTTATAAAGTAGGGGCATTATGTTAAAATTTAATCGAGCCTGACAAAGCTGTTAGAATTCTTTGAGGAGGTAACGAGTAGGTTAGACAAAGGAGAGCCAATGGATGTTATCTACTTGGACTTCCAGAAGGCCTTTGACAAGGTGCCGCACAGGAGGCTGCTCAGTATGATAAGAGCCCATGGCGTTAGAGGCAAGGTACTAGCATGGATAGAAGATTGGCTGTCTGGCAGGAGGCAGAGAGTGGGGATAAGGGGGTCCTTCTCAGGTTGGCGGCCGGTGACTAGTGGAGTTCCGCAAGGGTCAGTGTTGGGACCACAACTTTTCACTTTATACATTAATGATCTAGATGAAGGAACTGAGGGCATCCTGGCTAATTTTGCAGATGATACAAAGATAGGTGGAGGGACAGGTAGTATTGAGGAGGCAGGGAAGCTGCAGAAGGATTTGGACAGGTTAGGAGAATGGGTAAAGAAGTGGCAGATGGAATATAATGTGGGGAAGTGTGAGGTCATGCACTTTGGTAGGAAGAATAGAGGCATAGACTATTTTCTAAATGGGGAGAGAATTCAGAAGTCTGGAATGGAAAGGGACTTGGGGGTCCTAGTCCAGGATTCTCTTAAGGTTAACTTGCAGGTTGAGTCGGTAGTTAGGAAGGCAAATGCAATGTTGGCATTTATTTCAAGAGGACTAGAATATAAAAGCAGGGATGTGCTGCTGAGGCTTTATAAGGCTCTGGTCAGACCACATTTAGAATATCGTGAGCAATTTTGGGCCCCGTATCTCAGGAAGGATGTGCTGGCCCTGGAGAGGGTCCAGAGGAGGTTCACGAGAACGATCCCAGGAATGAAAGGCTTAACATATAAGGAACGTTTGAGGACTCTGGGTCTATACTCGATGGAGTTTAGAAGGATGAGGGGGGGATCTGATTGAAACTTACAGAATACTGAAAGGCCTGTTTAGAGTGGACGTGGGGAAGATGTTTCCATTAGTAGGAGAGACTAGGACCTGAGGGCACAGCCTCAGAGTAAAGGGAAGACCTTTTAGAACAGAGATGAAGAGAAACTTCTTTAGCCAGAGAGTGGTGAATCTATGGAATTCATTGCCACAGAAGGCTGTGGAGGCCAGTTCATTGTGTGTATTTAAGACGGAGATAGATAGGTTCTTGATTGGTAAGGGGACCAAGGTTACGGGGAGAAGGCGGGAGAATGGGGTTGAGAAACTTATCAACTATGATCGAATGGCGGAGCTGACTCGATGGGCCGAATGGCCTAATTTCTGCTCCTATGTCTTATGGTCCCTGACCCTAAAGACCCTGATTGAGCCACAGTCCCTGATCCTTCATTCCCTGACAAAACCACATTATGTCCTGTTAGACAGCCAAAGTGGAATATTTGGAAGTGTAGTGGTGGAAAGCACACTGAAGTGCCAATGTCACACAGAGAGTAAGTTTATCTTAGTTATTCAGCTGTCCAACATGCTTTGAAAGCCATTACCATGTTTAAATATCTAGGAAATGCATTTTTGTTTGCTTGATGTACAGTACGTACACTCTTCCTATTGTGATACAGTGCGCTGACCCAAACCTAAAGAATATGGATGCAAATGTTGGGTGAACTAAAGTTTAGGGACACATGGGTGTGTGCAGGTGTGCTGCAGGAGGATAGCCAGCTGTAAGCCAATTTGCATTTATATAGCACCTTTAACATCGCAAAATGTTCGAGGCGCTTCACAGGAGTATTATCAAACATAGTCTGATGACAGCCACACAAGGGGATATTAGGACTGATGACCGTGATGCACGAGAGGCCGTTACAGAACAGAAGGCTGCCATTCAGCCTGTTATCTCTGTGCCAACTGCCTGCAACAGCAAGTCAGCTAGTCCCACTCTTCCCCCACCTTTCCCCGTAGTGCCACAATCCTTTTCTCTTCTCTTTGGAGGAGCACAGAGAACTTGGACGACGGTAAGACTGGAGGAGGATGCAGAGAGATGGAGGAGAAGAAGGCATGGAAAGAATGAAATCTGGGTTGAGAAATTTTTTAAAAAGCCACTTTAGGTCAGCGAACACTGGTGCAATGAGTGAACAGGATGGTGCGAGTCAGGATACAGGCAGCTCATCTCTCATCAGAGGAGCTGCAGGCAACACAGAAAGGACAGTACAAAAACAGAATTACCTGGAAAAACTCAGCAGGTCTGGCAGCATCGGCGGAGAAGAAAAGAGTTGACGTTTCGAGTCCTCATGACCCTTCGACAGAACTTGAGTTCGAGCTGCCAGACCTGCTGAGTTTTTCCAGGTAATTCTGTTTTTGTTTTGGATTTCCAGCATCCGCAGTTTTTTTGTTTTTAACAGAAAGGACAGTATTTATTGTTCATTCCTATTAGTGGGATTGTTCCCACTATAATAGAGAAGGGGAGATTTAATTGGAGAGGTTTTAAGATCGTGTGGGATTTTGATAGTGAATAACGATTGCCCATGGCCAATAGGGGCAGTAATCAGAGGACATAGGTTGAAGATATTTGGTAGAGACCCAGAGAGGAGGGGAGATTTCCCTCGATGCAGTGAGTTTTTATGATCTGAAATGCACTTCCTGAAAAAGATGGTGGAAGTGGATTCAAGTAACTTTCAACAAAAGGGAGAAAAATTTGCATTAATATAGCGCCTTTCATGGCCTCAGGGCATTCAAAGCACTTAACATCCAATGGTGTGCGTTTTGTGGTCACTGTTGTATAAACAGGAATGGTAGTATAGTGGTAATGTTAGGAGACTAGCAATCCAGGGTTCTGGATAATGCTCCAGGGAAGGAGTTCAAATCTCACCAAGGCAGCTGGGGAGTTCATAACATCATAAGAAATAGGAGCAGGAGTAGGTCATTCAGCCCATCGAGCCTGCTCCAGCATTCAATAAGATCATGACTGATCGTGGCCTCAACTCTATTTTATGACCTGCCTCCCCCATAACCCTCGACTCCCTTGTCAATCAAAAATCTGTCGAACCCAGCCCCGAATATATTTCATGATTCAGCCTCCACTGCTCTCTGGGAGAGAAACACTAATGATACTCAGAGAAGAAATTCCTCCTCATCTCCCTCTTAAAATGGGAGACCTCTTACTTTTAAACTAGTTCTAGATTCCCCCATGAAAGGAAACATCCTCTCAGCATCTACCCTATCAAGCTCCCTCTTAGAGGTTTCAATAAGATTGCCTCTCATTCTTCTAAACGTCAATGAGTATAGGCCCAACCAACTCAATCTTTCCTCAAAAGACAGACCCTTCATGGGGAATCTGCCTAGACTTCCCTAATTTTATATTCCATGCCCCTTACAATAAAGGACAACATTCCATTTGCCTTCCTAATTACTTGCTGTGCCTACATGCTACCTTTTTGTGATTCATGTACAAGGACACCCAGATCCCTCTGTACTGCAGCATTCTGCAGTCTCTCTCCATTTAAGTAATGTTCTGCTCTTATATTCTTCCTGACAAGGTAGACAACCTTACATTTTCCCACGTTATACTCTATATTCAATTAAATGGAATGAAAAGCCAGTTTCAGGAATGGTAACCAAACTATCGGATTGTCGTAGTTCACGAATGTCCTTCAGGGAAGGAAATCTGCAGTTGTTACTGGATCTGGCCTACATGTGACTTCAAATCTATGGGCCCTGACAACATCCCGACTATAGTAATTGTGCTCCAGCACTAGCCATGCCCCTAGCCAAGCTGTTCAACACAGCTACATCATTAGCATCTACCCTACAATGTGGGAAATTGCCCAGGTAAATACTGTCCATAAAAAGCAGAATGAATTCCACCTGGCCAACTACTACCTCATCAGTTTACTCTCAATTATCAGCAAAATGATGGAAGTCGTCATTGATAGTGCTATCAAGCGACACTTATGCAGCAATAACCTGATCATCAATGCTCAATTTGGGTTCTGCCAGGGCCCCTTGGCTCCAGACCTCATTGCAGCTTTGGTCTAAACATTGGTGAAAGAGCTGAATTCAAGAGATGAGGAGAGAGTAACTGCCCTTGACATCAAGGGATAGGGAGATAGTGTGGGAAAGTGACGCTGAGGGAGATGATCGGCCATGATCTAAATAAATGGGCGGAACAGGCTTGACAAGCCGAATGGCCTTCTCCTGTTCCTATGTTCAAGAAACTTGGCACCATCCAGGACAAAGCAGCCTGCTTGATTAGCACCCCATTCACCACCTTAAACATTCACTTCCTCCAGCACAGTGGCAGCAGAGTGTGTATCATCTCCAAGACGTACTGCAGCATCTCCCATGATGTCTTTGACAGCATGTTTTAAAGTTGTCACCTCTACCACCTAGAAGGACAAGGGCAGCAGATGCATGGGTACACCACCATTTGGAAGTTCCCCTCCAAGCCACTCATCATCCTGACTTGGAACTGTATCGCCGTTCCTTAAGTGTTACTGGTTCAATATCCTGGAACCTCCTACCTAACAGAACTGTAGGTGTACCTACACCACATGGGCTGCAGGGGTTCAAGATGGCAGCTCACCACCAGCTTCCCAAGGGTAATTAGGGATGTGCAATAAATGTTGGTTTTGCCAGCGACACTCACATCCCAGGCACTAATAAGAAATAGTGGCCTGGGCACTGGGGAAATCTTCCTGCTCCTCTTTGAAAGAGAGCCATGGGATATTTCATGTACATCAGAAAGGACTTGGTTAAACATCTTCTCCAAAATATGATAGTGCAGTGGTAATTGGATATATACTTGAAAAGGGAAAAAGAAATGCTGGTCTCTAGGGAAAGAGTAGGAGTGTGTGGATATATGGATTGCACAGGCAGGTTGGCCTGAATGGCCTCCTGTGCTGTATGATCACAGGCAATAACCTCTGAAAGGAGTCTAGAGTGGGGCTGAATCTCAGAATCATGAATGGTTACAGCACAGGAGGCCATGTGGCCCGTCATGTCCGTGCGGGCTCTCTGAACGAACAGTTCACCAGTGCCAAACCCCCACCTTCTCCCTGTAACCGTGCACCTTCTTCCTTCTCAGATAATAATCCAATGCCCTCTTGCTGCATGTCTCGACTGGACCTGCCTCCACCACAATCTCGGGGCAGCGCATTCCAGGTCCACTCTTGCCTTGCGAAAAAGTTTCCCACGTCACCACTGGCTCTTTTGCCAATTACCTTAAATCTGTGCCCTCTCACCCTCTCATCCTCTCATCCTCCCATGGATGGGAACAGTTTCTCCCTATGTGCTCTGTCCAGGCCGACCCCTCGTGGTTTTGAACACCTCTATCAAACCACCCCCCCCCCCGCCCCCCACCTCACCCCACCCCACCTCATCTCAACCTTCTCTTCTGCAAGGAGAACAGTCCCAACTTCTCCAAAATATCTAATATTTTCCTGTACCCTCTACGATGCCTCAATACTCAGGAAAAGGCTGAAGCTGAGTAGGACATGGTTCATTTAAAGAGCATTCTCATTGAAACCAGAGCCGGTGTCCACGGGAGTCAGTTTGACCTCCTGGATCCACAGCCTCTCCCAATAGGCCCCTCTCTGCCTGACTGTCAGACAGAGGCCCCACTCTCACACTCACCTAAAACCATGGCTGGCCTCGACCTGTCTCTCCGCCGCGGTAACCTCCAGCTCTCTTCCCCCAACCCCTCCAAACTCTCTGGCCGGTCTGTAGTGGCGGCCTCTCCCCCATGTGCGGTTCCCCGCCGGCGGTTATCCTCCACGCTGAACTTCGCTCCCCATCCAGCCCTCGCCGCGCAGTCCTCCAGATATGACCTCCCGCCAGCTGGTGGCGCTCGGCTGGATCCCCTCCTCCCCTCCTCCCTTTTCCCCTCATGTGGCGCAGTGCTCGTCCTCCCAGTGGCGCTGCCTGAGGAAGGCGGGTGGCAGAAGTGTCGCCTCCTGTCTCCCGAAATGAAGGTTCGTCGGTCTGCGGCTGACTGAAATGCGCAGGCGCGCTAACGGAAACTGGTGGACGGTTGGTGAGTGAGGAGGAGCGCGAGCGGCGGGAATCTTGAATAAAGTCCGGCCCAGTAGGTTAACACTTGAAGGAACCTGTCCGAGGATTATCTCTGGACGCCGACGCCGCATCTTTAACAGCGCCCAGAGAGTGAGGTGAGAATCGCGTTTGTTCTTCCCTCCCCGGTCTCCCTTAGTGAAGCCTGAGGCCTGCCCTTCCGTCTCCCGCCCCGCGGCTCGGACACTGAGGGAGGAAGCGAGCTGGAGAGGAGCTGGTGACTGGTACAGGAATGCCCGTCTGTATGTGCGGGTAAGGCGATAGACACCAGTCGTTGTCTTTTAGGTTGTGTTTGAGTTTCCCGCCCAGGCCCGGGTTTAATCTCGCGGCATTTCTGTCGCGCTGACCAATGAGGCCCTCCCCTCCCCCCCCCCCCTCCCCCTCCCCTCCCCTCCCCTCCCCTTCCTTTCCCCTCCTCTTCCTTTCCCCTCCTCCCCCTCCTCCCCTCTCTCCCTCCCTCCCCCTTATTCCCTCTCCCTTTCTCCCTCCCCCTCTCTCCCTCCTCTTCTCCCCTAAGATCATAAGATATGGAGTAGGCCATTCAGCCCCTCGAGCCTGCTGCACCATTCAAGGAAGGATTGAGGAGCTTGGGCCTGTACCCTCTAGAGTTTCAAAGAACGGGCGGTGATCTCATTGAAACCTGCACCGTTCTTACAGCGTGTGACAGGGTGGATGGGTGTGGGATGTTTCCCCTGTCTGGTGAGTCTAGAGTCAGGTCTCAGATTAAGGGGCAAGTGGTTGAATTTTCCTCACTCAGCGGGTGGTAACTGAAGTTCATCCCTGGAACAATTTCTGGGAATCTTTTCTGTGTCCGCTACAACTTTCACGTTCTTCCTAAAGAGAGGAAGAATGGGCAGGGTTAGAGGTCAAAGGTGGGAGAATGGCACTCAGTGAATTGTGTGATTCAGTGTGTGGTGCACAGAATTGGAGGCAATACTCCAGTTGAGGCTCAATCAGTGTTTATTATAAAGTTTCATCTATTTGGCCTTTCGAGCCTGCTTCGCCATTCAATAAGATCATGGCTGACCTGGTTGTGGTCTCAGCTGCACTTTCCTCTCTGCCCGCCATAATCCTTGCCTAACAAAAATCCGTCTAACTCAGCCTTCAATAAATTCAAAGACCCAACGCCCATTACTTTCTGAGGAAGGGAATTCCACATACCAATGACCCTTTGAGAGAAAAAGTTTTTCATATCTGTCTCAAGAGAGATCTCATTTTTAAACTATGTCTCCTAGTTTTAGTCCTCTGGGTATCTGCCCTTTCAAGTCCCTTCAGATCTTATATGTTTCAATAAGATCACCTCACATTCTTCTAAACTCCATTGGGTATAGGCCCAAACTGTCCAACCTTTCGTCATAAGACAACTGCTTTATCCCAGGATTCAGTTGCGTGAACCTCTGAACTGCTTCGAAAGCAATTATATATATTTTTAAATAAGGAGACCAAAACTGCGCACAGTACTCCAGATGTGGTCTCACCAAGGCCCTGTAGAGCTTCTCTGCTTTTATGTCTCATTCCTCTTGCAATAAACAGCAACATTCCATTTACCTTTTAACTCTTGTGCCTCTAATTGTTAATCCCAGGATCCTGCATGCCTTTTTAGCCACTCTCTCAACTTTCCATACCACCTTTAACAATTTGTGCGTATATACTCTTCCCCAGGCCCCACTTTAGAATTGTGCCCTTTATTTTATTCTTTCTCTCCTCATCCATCCTACCAATTGTATCACTTCACATTTCTCTGCATTGAGTTTTATCTGATGTGTGTCCACCCATTCTCTCAACTTGTCTACGTCCCCTCGAAGGCTATTGCTATCGCCTTCGAGATTCAAAGTACCCGTGAGTTTTATGTCATCTGCAAATTTTGAAATTGTACCCAAGTCTAGGTCATTAAGAGATATCGAGGAAAGCACTGATCTGCCGCATTTTCTTTCAGTCATTCATGGGATGTGGGCATTGCTGGCTAGGCCAACATTTATTGGCCATCCTCAATTGCCCTTGAGAAGGTGGTGGTGAGCTGCTATCTTGAATGGCTCAGATTGTGTGGTGTACATACATCCACAGTGCTGTTAGGGTGGGAGTTCCAGGAGTTTGACCCAGCAAGTGTGCAAGGATTAGTGATATACTTCCAAGTTGGGATGGTGAGTGGCCTTGGTGGAACTCAAACTGAGCATCATTGTGCAGGTTGTTGTTAAGCGAGTGCTGCTTGATAGCACTGTTGTTGACCCCTTCCATCATTTTACTGATGGAGAGTAGACTGATGGGGTGGTAATTGGCCAGGGTATCACCACAAATGGAGTATAATGTGGGCAAATGTGAAATCATTCATTTTGGCAGGAAGAACAAAAAAGAAGTTTATTATCTAAATGGTGAGATTGCAGAGCTCTGAGATTCAGAGGGATCTGGGTGCCCTAGTGCATGAATTACAAAAGGGTAGTATGCAGGTACAGCAAGTAATTAGGAAAGCTAATAGAATGTTATCTTTTATTGTGAGGGGAATTGATTAAAAAAGTAGGGAGGTTATGCTCCTGTTATACAGGGTATTGGTGAGACCACTTCTGGGGTATTGTGCACAGTACTGGTCTCCTTATTTAAAGAAAGATGTAAATGTGTTAGAAGCAGTTCAGAGAAGGTTTGCTAGACCAATATCAGGAATGGATGGGTTGTTTAATGAGGAAAGGTTGGACAGGTTAGGCTTGTATCCACTGGAATTTAGAAGAGTAAGAGGTGACTTAATTGAAACCTTTAAGATCCTGAAGGGTCTTGACAGGTTGGATGTGGAGAGGATGTTTCCTCTTGTGGGAGAATATAGAATTGGGGGTCTCTGTTTTAAAATAAGGGGGCGCCCATTTAAGACAGATGAGAAATGTTTTCTCTGAGGGTAGTGAGTCTTTGGCACACTCTTCCTCAAAAGGTGGTGGAGGAAGAATCTTTGAATATTTTTAAGGCAGAGCTAGATAGATTCTCAATTAACAAGTAGGTGAAATGTTATTGTTGGTAGGAAGGAATGTAGGGTTGTGGTTACATTCCGATTAGCCATGATCTTACTGAGTGGAGGAGCGGGCTCGAGGATCTGTGTGGCCTACTTCTAATTTGTATGTTCGTATGTAATATTTACTTCCTACCAGGTCATGTGTCACCACAGCATCATAATACAATGCAGCTCACCAACTTCATTTAGTGTGCTTTCTGCGTTTACATATATACCCAACAGGTGAGCTACTTCTCTTTCCAAGTAGCACTTCATTGATCAGTGATGGGAAATTGGATACTACCTCTAATTTAAATCACAGGAATTAAATGCATGGTTTGAGAGAATTGCTTTAGCTGTTACTCTAAATATTGAGGAAAATAGGTACTGCTTTTGTTGTATTAATGGAAATATTACTGTTGATGTCTACAAAGTGAGTGAATTCTCTGAAACTTGATCCCTTTTGATCTGAGACTTTGTTTTGATTTTAGAAATGTTGACCAGCTTTTTGTTTTTTGTTAATATATTCTTTCTGCTTGGGATTAACACAGACATCCAGCATCCCACTTTGTTGCACTTGGATATTGTAAATCTCCGTTCATTCAGACCCCAGAACAAATTATAATGCACTAACCACTATGAGTGGCGGGAAAATATTTGTAGAGACACTAAAGAGAGTTGCTTATCCTAAGTCCAATCAACTGAATGGGGAGAATTTTGATTGGTGGTTTGACATTGGAGAAGAAAAGGAATTTGTTGAATGGTTTTGTAATAGTATTAATGAACAGAATGTATTGACTGCAGAAGAGCTGACTGATTTTCAAAATATTCCACCTAAATATCGTCTGGATCAGAAGGATTTGGATAAGGTCTTGGCAACATGTCCTAGGGATGCAGAATCAAAATATGACAACCTGCCAGAGATGACAATTGAGAAATTGGAAGAGGAGGTTAAGACATTACAGCTGGTTCGAAATCTTAAAATCCAGCGACGGAACAAGCAGCAATTGATGGTTTCAGGAATACGTCATATGCCGATGAGACTAAGGGATGAGGAAGAAGAATGTACCAAATTGTTGAGAGAGACACAAGAACAGTTGGCTGCTGAAAATGCTAAATTAAATGTTACTCTGTCACAGGTAATTGAAGAAGTTCAGCAGCTGTCTGCTATATATTCAAGTACTGGGTCAGAAAGGAGACCAGTGCAACAGACCATTTTTCTGTCACAGCTTTTATTGGACAGCTATCTGCAGCAAGAAGAACAATGCACAGCAGCTCTCACGGAATATACAAAGAAACAACTTTTTAAAGGCATAACAGAGTTGGTTGAGAGCTCCGACATAAAAAAATTTCAGCTAGTGGACATAACCTCTCAATCCATACAGGGGGAATGTAACGAGGTACGCAATGAGTATCGGCAACAAATGGCTAGAATCCAAGCAGCGTACAACAGCGGCCAGCAGCAGTTAATTTTGGCAAAAGCGAAAGAGCAGAGCACCAAGGCTAGACTTCAGTATATGGAGCAGATAAACTCCTCGATGCGAAACAGAAAGGTATGGCTATTTTTGAGTATTGACGATGTAATTGTTACAACTTCTCTCTTTTTGAAGCGCTATAATGCTCAAGTTTCTTTTCAGTTTCAAACAGTTAAACAAATGTAATTGGATTTTTCATAAGGCAGCGGAGTCATGAAGCCTAGATCAGGTAAGAACAACAGATTTCTTTTCCAAGAGGACATTATTGAACAAATTAGAGCCTTGTAACAATCTGGCAGCTTCATGAACTCTTTTACCAGTTTGTTTTATTTCTAGTGATTTTTTTTCAAACTGCCGTGTTAGGGTTTAATTTCACATTTGCTGGATTATTAGTGAAGGCTTTTGATGGGACTTCCTTCCCCATACCCAAATTGTGAAATGTTCATAGAAACTCTTTACGCTGATGTGTACTATTATAGAGAAAGATACTCAGGCAACCCAGTCAAAATTTACTAAATATAAGGGCTTAATAGGATGTATAGTTGTGTGTATATCGATTTTCAAAAAGTGTTTGAAGTATTGCATGATAGACTGTAATTGTGAAGTATAACCACCTATCTCTTCCTAAAGAATCCCCCAATCGCTCACGCAGACAAACAGAGACCTCCGCAGAGATGGGTTTTGGAGGGTGGGTGGTATAAGATAAAGGATAAAGTCCACAGGGTCTTGACACTTTCAACCTGGAGTTCTCGTGTGAACCTGATGGATGTCTGGAAAAACTGGTTTCAGCTTTGCAGGTCCAAATGCAGACTAGTTAGACTCAGTTGAGGATTCTCTGGCTACAGGTTGATAGCCACACACGATTTTAGGCAAGTTAAGGAGAGGGAGCCAGCCAAGGCAGCATTGTTCTCCAACCAAACTGACTTCCAAACAAACAGCTTCACAACTTTTTTCCCTCTGCCATGTGATCGCCTTTTTGTCTCCCAGCTTTTCATTAATTAAAGTGCTTTGCAGTTCAACAAAAAAAAAACTCCTTGTCAGGTGCCATATAGTCAAGTGATTTCTTGGAAGAGGCGGGCTTGTTTACAGTTCCAAGGTGAATTTATGACCTTTTTTAAAAAAAATCCCAGGTTGGCATCCACATGTTCAGATCATGCCAAATCCTTCCATTTTGTAAAAGAAAACTTTAGTCTTGAGAGATATGATTCTCACAAGTAGACAACGGAAAGAATAGTAACAAACTTCAGGAGGGCACAGACTGGTGAAATGGGCAGTTGAAATTAATGTAGAGAAGTTTAAAATGATGTATTTTGTTTGTAGGAAGAATGAGACAAGACAATTGAATCTAAATGGTGCAATTTTAAAAGGGGTGCAGGATAAGAGAGACCAGGTGATGTATGTATGCACATTTTTGAAGATGACAAAACCAGTTAAGGCTATTAATAAAGCCAAGGAAACCATATGCTTTTTAATGGAGGCAAAAGGAAGGAAGTTGTGTTAAACCTTTTATGAAACATTGGTTATGTCTTAGCAGGAGTGTTGGTTGGTTGCCAGAGTTGAATACTTTAGGAAGAATGTCAAGTTCTTGGAGAGACTGCAGAAGAGATTTACTAGAATGATACGAAGGATGAGAAGATGGGATTGTTCTCCCTGAAGCAGTTAAAAGGAGATGTAACAGCTGTTCAAAATCTTGGGTGGTTTTGAGAGAATAAATAAGGAGAAAGTGTTCCGTAGCAGAAGGACCAGTAACTAGAAGAACACAAGAAATAGGAGTAGACCTGTCAAGCCTGCTCCACCATTCGATACGATCATGGCTGATCTTGGGCTTGAGCTCCACTTTCCTACGTTCTATTAGCAAGCAATTAGGAAAGCTAATAGAATGTTATTGTTTATTGTGAGGGGAATTGAGTACAAAAGTAGGGAGGTTATGTTTCAGTTGTTTAGGACTGGTGAGACTACACCTGGAATACTGTGTACAGTACTGGTCTCCTTATTTAAGGAAGGGTGTAAATGTGTTAGAAGCAGTTCAGAGAAGGTTTACTATACTCATACTAGGAATGGGTGGGTTGTCTAATGGACAGGCTAGACTTGTATCCACTGAAGTTTAAAAGAGTAAGAGGTGACTTGATCAAAACCTTTAAAATCCCAAGGGGGCCTTGACAGAGTGGATGTGGAGAGGATGCTTCCTCTTTTGGGACAATCTAGAACTAGTAAAAGAGTGTAAAAATAATGGGTTGCTCATTTAAGACAGAGATGAGGAGAAAAACTTTCTGAGGGTTGTGAGTCTTCCTCAAAAGGTGGTAGAAGTAGAATCTTTGAATATTTTTAAGGCAGAGCTAGATAGATTCTTGATTAACAAGGGGGTGAAAGGTTACAATCAGATCAGCCATGACCTTATTGAATGGCGGAGCAAGCTTGAGTGGCCTACTCCTGCTCCATGTTCATATGTTCCCATATCTCTTGAAATCCTGAGAGACTAAAAATCTGTCTATCCCAGCCTTAAAGGTATTCAGTGGGGGAGTATTCACAAACCTCTGGGATAGAGAATTCCAAAGATTTGCAACTCTTTGAAGTTATTTCCCCTCGTCTCAGTCCTAAATGATCGGCGCCTTATCTTGAGATTGCATCCCTGTGCTTTCGATTCCTCGACCAATGGAAACACTCAGCGTCCACCCTATTAAGCCCTTTCAGAATCTTGTATGTTTTGATGAGATTGTCTCTCATTCTTCTAAACTCCAGAGAAAATAGACGCAATTTGCTCAGCCTCTCATCATAGGACAACCCCCTCATCTCCGTGATCAATTTAGCGAACCTTTGCTGTACCACCTCCAATGCAATGTCTTTTTTTAAATGTGGAGACCAACACTGCACACAGTACTTCAGATGCGGCCTTGCCAAAGCGCTGTAATGAACAACTCTAGCAAGACTTTTATTCCTGTATTCCAAACCGCTTGCAATAAAGGCCAACACACAGTTTGCCTCCCTAATTGCTTGCTGTACCTGTATGTTAACTTTGTGTTCCTTGTACAAGCACACCCAAGTCCCTTTGGACATCAACATCTAAAAGTTTTTCACCTTTTTAAAAAAAAAAGTCATCTCTTATATTCTTTTGACCAAAATGAGTAACTTCACACTTCCCTACATTATAATCCACCTGCCATCCTGTTGCACACTCACTTAACCTGTCTACATCTCTTTGCAGCCTCTCTCTCTTCTCCCCACAGCTTACATTTCCACCTAGCTTTGAATCATCTGCAAACTTAGACACATTATTCTCTGTCTCTTCATCTAAGCTGTTAATATATATTGTAAATAGCTGAGGCCCCAGCACTGACCCTTGTGGCACTCCACTATTCATAATCTGCCAACTTGAAAAGTCCCATTTATGGCCATTCTCTGCTTCCCATCTCCTAGCCAAATTTAAGATGATTGGCAGAGAATTGGAGGTGACATGAGAGATTTTTTTTTTGATTGGCAGAGAATTGGAGGTGACATGAGAGATTTTTTTTACATATACTTCATAGCTCAATGTCCTTTCTATACTCCAAACTCCACATGGTACTCTGACCTCATATTACCTTGTAAAAATTTGATTACTTTTTTATTGTGTGCCTCATTTATAAAACCCAAAATGTTACTGACCATTTTATGGTACTCTATCCACTTATTACTTGCATTGTTAGGGAATTATGTATTTGAACCCTTTGTTCTGTCATACCCTTCATTAATTTTCCATTGAGCATATGTTAAGATAAGAATTAAGAGCACAAGTAGACTGTATGGCACCTTGAACCTATGTTAATGGCTGATCTTTGACCTCAATTCAATTTTCCTGACTGCTTCCCGTATCCTTTGATTCCTGAAGGTCAATCTCAACCTTAAGTGTAAATGTGAACATTCAAAGCCTTCTGGGGTAGTAAATTCTAGAGATTCGTAATCATTTGAGTGAAGAAATTTTTCCTCGTGATACTGTAAAGCACCTTCAGAGGCTTCTATATTTCAATGAGCTCACCTCTCATTCTTTGAAACTCCAGAGAGTATAGGCTCAATTTACTTAGCCCAGGATCCAATTTAATGAACCTTCACTGTCCTGCCTCCAATGCAAATATACCCTTCCTTAAATATGGTGATTAAAATAGTGCACAGTACTCCAGGTGTGGTCTCACAAAAGCCCTTTGGATTTCCAGAAGGCATTTGGTAAGATGCTACATCAAGGGTTATTATGGAAAATAAAAGTGCATGGTGTAGGGGCTAATATATTAGCATGGATAGAAGATTGGCTGGCTGGCATAAAACTTATTGCAAGGTGGAGTAGGCTTGAGGGGCTGAATGATCTACTCGTTCCCCCTATTTCTTATGTAAATGTGTCTTTTTCCGATTGGCAGGATGTGACGAGTGGAGTGGCCTCAACTTTTTACAATTTACATCAATGACTTAGGTGAGGGGAGAGAAGACATGGTAGCTAAATTTGCAGATGACACAAAGATATGTTGAAAGTATGTTGTGAAGAGGAAATTTGGTTGCAGAGGTTGAGTGAGTGGACAAAGATCTGGCAAATGGAATTTAATGTGGGAAAATGTGAAGTTCACTTTGGCAGGAAGAACGAAAAAATAATGGGGAATTTTGTACATGTTTAAAATCAACATGGATCCAAAAACTAAAAACAAACCATTACATAATGTGCTAAATATTTCACTGAAGCCAAATTTCTTTTCCTGGCATCCAACAATTTCCTTCGATAATTAGTTGAACACTTGCTTTAAATTGAAAAGCAGCGAAAGAAGTTTCTCCTCCTGAAAAAGTTGAACACTTGCAGTTCACATTACCCTTACAGCCAGTAAAACTATTCAGAGCAAAGAAATATACACCTAATAAAGCAGTCATAAATTAGGTTCCCCTAAATAAATCATTTAAACTTGATGGTAACCATTCATTCCTCGATCTGTGCAATTGCTCAATTTCAGGTGGGTAAGTAGCAGAGAAGCAATTGCTTCCACTATCCCATGGGGAGAAATAAACTCAACCAAGCTCTTGATAACTATACATCAACTTCTTAAAACAGCAAAGTGCAGATATTGAGGGGGTCAGGATAGGGTGCCAATCTGGTGGCCTGCTTTGTCAGGTATTGAACTTTTGAGTGTTGGAGCTGTACTCCTCCAAAAAAGATTCCAGTGAACCAGTTAGGTTTTTACCATAGAGAGCTTCATGGACACCATAACTTAAGCATATTTTCTCCAATTTTTATTTCATGAACTGGATTCCTATTCACAAACTGCCAAAGTGGATCTTAGCTCACTGATTCACATCAAAGTTAACTTTGTAAATTAAAGATGCATAAGCACTTTCTTGGTACCCTCTTCCTAAGGGGAGGAGGAATACAGGAAAATACTTTCTTCCTCTGATTCCATTCTTCGTGGACAAATGAAGGGGCAGATATCTAACTTTACTGTTGGACAGATGTGATGTTGATTTCTCTTTTTTACCTTAAAATTCATCTCGTTCTTTAAAATTGTTAAGATTTGGTATGTTATGGGCCTTAAAGTCCTGCCGCCCACACATTCTGTATTGAGTAAGCCATTGCAGTCATCAGTGTTTTGAGCACAGGCAGGAGTTTGTCTGGAGTCAGCAACTTCCCCTGGTACTTGTTAAATGAATATATTGTAAACAACTGACGAGAATAGAATTCAGCATTCTATTATCTCGTTCCTTTTGCTGATAATCTTTGAATTTGTATTTGTGTTTGATGTGTTTATTTCTGTTTGTCCTCATGCCTGCATTTCAACCTTTTATGTGGAGTGAGCTATTGAGACAACAGAAGCGATATACCTTTTTTCTCAGCGTGGAAATTAGTGAAATTAAAACCTTCTAAATTGTGCTCATCCAACAGTTGGCAGTTTGAGGCTGCACATTGCCTTGGCAAATATAGTTGCAAGTTTTAACAGAATAATTCTAATGTTTGTATTCCGTGTGGATGAGGAGGATTCCCCTGCACCTTTAGCCCTTATTCCAATATCAGTCCTTATTTATTCCAATAGCAGCAATGTGCTAAATACTGCTTGCCATAATGGAGTACATTGCCCTCCCGATAATACTATGTTAAGATTCTTGTTGGGAAGAAGATTATAGTCTCAATGTATATTACTATGACATTGCTGAAGTTGACAACCACTAGACTGACTTTAGCCCTCTTTATCACTGAGTGTTGATTTGAAAGTAAGCATCGAAATAGAGCAAGAGAGGCAATTATTCAATATGAGGGAAGAATTTTGAGCAAAATAATCAAGTGCCACTGATTTTATTTTCCACCTTGTGACATTTTATTTTTCCCCTCAGCCAGTAAACCACATTTCATGTTCAAGCCTAGCTGGTGAGCCTGAGTGATCTAGTTGACAGTGAAGACAGCCTTGGGCCTGATTGCCTCCTGACATCCATGCAGGCACTTGGAGCAGTGGCCTACAGATAGCTTGCAGGAGCCAGGGAAATGCTATTTTTGCTTTTTTGGTCTTCCGTTTTCCTACTCTAATGTTGAGGTTGATTTTAGTATTCCACTGACATACTATTGGTCAAGGATGAACAGGCTGGGGGTCTCCTATCTGAAATAGAGAAGGCTGAGGGGTGACTTAATAGAGGCCTTTAAAATTATTAAGGCTTGAGAGAGTAGATAAGGTTGTTTACACTAGTGAGGAAGAACAAATCAATATAAAGAGGAGACCAGGAACTGGAAATGTGAATTTGGATCCTGAGAGTGGTAAGAATATGGAACTTGCTACCACGTAGAGTGAGGGGAATAGTATCAACTTAAGGAAAAGCTACAACAAAAGCGCATGAAGGAGAAAGGAATGGAGGGCTGTTTTTTTTTTTTATTCATTCACGGGATGTGAGCTTCGCAGGCTGGGCCAGCATTTATTGCTCATCTGTGGTTGCCCTCGAGAAGGTGGTGGTGAGCTGCCAGCATGATCCATGTGGTGTAGGTGCTGTTAGGAAGGGAGTTCCAGAATTTTGACCCAGCGACAGTAAAGGGACTGCAATATATTTCCAAGTCAGGGTGGTGAGTGACTTCAAGGCGAACATCCAGGTCGTCATCGGTTTGTAAGGTGCTGTTGAAGGAGCCTTGGTGAATTGCTGCAGGGCATCCTGTGTGATGGTGTACACTGCTGCTGCTGTACGTCGGTGGTGGAGGGAGTGAAGGCTTGTGGATGTGGTGCCAATCAAGTGGGCTACTTTGTCCTGGATGGTGTCAAGCTTCTTGAGTGTTGTGGGAACTGCACTCATCCAGGCAAGTGGGGAGCATTCCATCACACTCTTGACTTGTGCCTTGTAGATGGTGGACAGGTTTTGGAGAGTTAGAGGTGAGCTACTCGTTGCTAGGATTCCTAGCCTCTGACGTGCTCTTGTAGCCACAGTATTTATATGGCTGATCCAGTTCAGTTTCTGGTCAATGGTAATCCCCAGGATGTTGACAGTGGGGGAGTCAGTGATGGTAATGTTATTGAACATCAAGGAGCGATGGTTGGATTCTCTCTCGTTGCAGATGGCCTGACACTCATATGGCATGAATGTTACTTGCTGCTTGTCAGCCCAAGCCTGGATATAGTCCTGGTCTTGCTGTATTTGGACATGGACTGTCGGGAATGGTGTTGAACATTGCGCAATCATCAGCGAACATCCCCACTTCTGACCTTATAACGGGAGGAAGGTCATTGATGAAGCAGCTGAAAATGGTTGGGCTGAGGACACTACCCTGAGGAACTCCTGCAGTGATGTCCTGGAGCTGAGATGACTGACCTCCAACAACCACGAGCATCTTCCTTTGTGCTAGGTATGACTCCAACCAGCAGAGCGTTTTCCTCCTGATTCCCATTGACTCCAGTTTTACTAGGGCGCCTTGATGCCAAGGCAGTCTTTCTCACCTCATCTCGGGAGATCAGCTCTTTTGTCCATGTTTGAACCAAGGCTGTAATGAGGTCAGGAGCTGAGTGATCCTGGTGGAACCCAAACTGGGTGTCATTGAGCAGATTATTGCTAAGCACGTGCTGCTTGATAGCACTGTTGATGACCCCTTCCATTACTTTACTGAGATGGAGAGTAGACTGATGGGGCAGTAATTGGGCGGGTTGGATTTGTCCTGCTTTTTGTGTACATGACATACCTGGACAGTTTTCCACATAGCTGGGTAGATGCCAGTGTTGCAGCTGTACTGGAACAGCTTGGCTAAGGGCGTGGCAATTCTGGAGCACAAGTCTTCAGTACAATTGCTGGAATATCATCAGGCCCCATAGCCTTTGTAGTATCCAGTGCCTTCAGCTGTTTCTTGATGTCATGTGGAGTGAATTGAATTGGCTGACGACTGGCATCTGTGACACTGGGGACCTCCGGAGGAGGCCAAGATGGATCATCCATTCGGTATTTCTGGTTGAAGATTGTAGCAAATGTTTCGGCCTTATCTTTTGCACTGATGTGCTGAGCTCCTCCATCATTGAGGATGGGGATATTTGTGGAGTGTACTCCTCCAATGAGTTGTTTAATTGCCCTCCACCTTTCACCGTCTGGATGTGGCAAGACTGCAGAGCTTAGATCTGATCCATTGGTTGTGGAATCGCTTAGATCTATCACTTGCTGCTTACATCGTTTAGCATACAAGTAGTCCTGTGTTATATCTTCACCAGGTTGACACCTCATTTTTAGGTCTGCCTGGTGCTACTCCTTGGCATGCCCCCTGCACTCTTCTTTGAACCAGGGTTGATCCCCTGGCTTGATGGTAATGGTAAAGTGGAGGATATGCCAGGCCATGAGGTTACAAATTGTGATCGAGTACAATGCTGCTGCTGATGGCCCACAGCGCCTCATGGATGCACAGACTTGTGTTGCTAGATCTGTTCGAAATCTATCCCCTTTAACACAGTGGTAATGCCACGATGGAGGGTATCTTCAGTGTGCTGGCGGGACTTCATCTCCACAATAATGCTCCTACCGATGCTGCCATGGACGTATGCATCTGCGGCAGGCAGGTTGGTGAGGATGAGATCAAGTATGTTTTTCACTCTTGGTTCCCTTACCACCTGCCGCAGATCCAGTCTAACAGCCATGTCATTTAGGACTTGGCCAGCTCGGTCAGTATTGGTGCTCCGGAGCCACTCTTGGTGATGAACATTGAAGCCCCCTGCTCAGATGCCTTTGTCACCCTCTGTGCTTCCTCAAGCGGTGTTCAACATGGAGGAGCACTGATGCATCAGCTGAGGGAGGGCAATACATGGTAATAGCAGGAGGTTTCCTTCCCCATGTTTGACCTGATGCCATGAGACTTCATGGGGTCCGGAGTTGATGTTGAGGACTTCCAGAGCAACTCCCTTGTGGCTGTGCAACCATATCTGCTGGGAACCACCTCAGGCAGGGATGGTGATGGTGGTGTCTGGGACATTATCTGTAAGATATGATGACTATGTTAGGCTGTTGCTTGACTGGTCTGTGAGACAGCTATCCCAATTTTGGCACTGGCCCCCAGATGTTAGTAAGGGGGACTTTGCAGGGCTGAGATTGTCGTTTCTGGTGCTTAGGCTGATGCCGGATGTTTCGTCTGGCTTCATTCCTTTTTTGTGACTTTGCTGTGGTTTGTAACAACTGAGTGGCTTGCTAGGCCATTTCACAGGGCAGTTAAGAGTCAACCACATTGCTGTGGGTCTGGAGTCACATGTTGGCCAGACCAGGTAACTGTAACTGTACTTCATGTTCCTAGGTAATAATGTTGGAAGGGAAAAAGAGAATGAGGAATTAAATGTGAAATATGACAGGTGTGAAATCACATCAAGATATACTACAGCTGAAGCAGGTTCCGTTTTGTTGGCTAGTTGACTTTGACTGACCAAGGCATTGCTGTGGAGAAAGCAATGGAGAACTATAGGCTCCTGAGTAATTCAGAAAAGGCGCAAGGCTTGGACATTATTCCTTTGGTTTGCAGAGAATGGGTCCCTTTGGTTGAATATGTCTTTTCTAGCAAGTGCAAAATAGCCATGCTATGAGTTTGACTGATTATCTTAAATTGGTTGTTAGTATAGTATTAGCTCACTCAGGATTGTTCAGCAAGTGTTGCCCAGTCACGGAATCACATCTAACAGATGTTTTGGTTTGGGTTTTGCAAGTATAGCCTGTACTCTACTTATTATGTATAATTGAAGGAACATGTTGTTTGATTCGATCAGCCAATCACTGGGATGTACAGCGTAAATATCTGGCATTGCACTAGCACTGAAATTCATACACCATGTTTCCCAATTATGTGGTAGCCAGAATGTCTTTTTGGGCTGGTGGCATCATCCTGTTTGTGGAAAACACCACCCACACAGCCATTGGATAATAGCAGACTTTCTGAACCTGTTATTCAAATTTTTGAAATACTTTGCCCATCCAGGTTAATTTGGGGCAGACCAGGCACTTTTCAGGTCCGAAAGACATGGCCTTTGGCCCATTTCTTAGTTTGTGCAATACGCAGTGACCAATGATCTGATCGGAATAGCCATTGTCTTGCAGGGTACTTTGAACCCATTATAATGTCCACTGCTGTCTACCATCGCTGGTCAATATACACAATGGGATTCATAGAGCTCCACATGCTATAAGATTGGCCTTATCAGCAATCCTGTGAATAGAGCACTAGCCATTGGCTCACCTTATGCATGATGCAGAAATAGAGCACAACACCTCAGCCAATCAATCAGCATTTTTTCTCCTGTGGTATAAATTGTTGTAATTATTTGAAATTTGGCATTCTTGCATATGTCCTGATGAGTGCAAGATGAAAAATCTTGTCAGCATGTCTCTTTTCAGCAATATTCAAGTTCTGTATTACCAAATGACTGTTAACTAAACTGTAGTTTCTTTTTCCATAGTTGATGGACTTAAATGGTGCAAAAGCCAAGAAGAATAGTTTAACCAAAGAACTGATTCCGGTAAATGTCCAAGTAGAATATTTAATTAACAAGGAGCTTCCTGACCTGATTGTGGAGAATGCACAACTCTTGAATATGCCTGTTGTGAAGGGAAATTTTGATCTGCAGATGGCTCGTCAAGACTACTACACCTCCAAGCAGGACCAGGTTGCAAGCCAGCTGCTCAAACAGAAAACTCGATTTGAACTACTTCATTTAGCATATGAAATGGAATTGTGTAAGCACAGAGATGTCCATCGACAGCTTGAGAACCTTACTGCAGAACTTGAACAAAGCAGGGGAGCGTTCTTGCAACGTTCAGAAATGCTGGTTGATAAATCTCTCCAACCAAGCAGTAAACAACGAAATGTAGTTGATTCAAGTGATACCTCTACTATCAGGTAAAAATGTTGATATAAAAATGAAAAATTGTTTACACATTCTGTTTCATGCGCATGCCTAATCTAGTTATTGTGCTACTGGAATAGCAACCCAGAGTTGGAGAGTTGAAATCCTACCATGGCAGTTTGTGAAATTGAATTCAACAAATTAAATATATGGGTTAGCAGGCTAAAAAAATTATCTCTGTTTCCTGATTTTTCTTTTTTGAAAAAGCTTAACTTGTTCACTAATGTCTTTCAAGGAAGAGACCCTACCTCCTGTACCCAGTTTGGCCTGTGTGTAACTTTAGTCCCACACTGTGGTTAACTTAGTGCCTCAGGACAGCTCTGGGTGGGCATTAGATGTGGCTGTGCCTATCTCCAAAGAGTAATTAGTAAAACAAATTGTGATGGTTATCCTATTAAGAGTCTTTTGGGATGGGAGGTGCTTTGCTCTGCAGGAAATATTGGTGAATTGATTTTGCGCACCTTGCAACTATGTCCAGACGAATCTTGACAAATGTAGGAGCTCAATCCTCAAATGGCAAATCATGAAATGGATTTTAAAAATTCTCAGTTTATGGTTGGGCACCAGTAAAATGATCCTGGAAGTTGCTGTAAAACCTAGCTGGGTCACTGTTACGCTTTTTGATGGCGACATGCTACCCCTCCCTGTTTTGAATTGCATATAATTCCAATTCCTCCCAACAGGCTTGGCAGCATCATGATAGCAATGGTAATCTGGAGACTTGTTGTAATGTGCCAGAGACCAGGATCCCATCCTGGGCTGCTGTGAATTTGCATTCTGCTAACGTTATACCACAATGGGAGAGGGATAAACCAGAAGACAGCCAGCCCAACATCAGTGATGGGGAGATTATTAGAACCCATTATCAAGAACAAAATAAAGCTTCATTTTGATTTGGAATGGCACAGGTTAATCGAGAGCCAGCATGGAATTGTTAAAAGCAAAGTATGTCTTCACAGAATTCTATCAAGTTAGTTAAGTAACAAAGGAGTTGACCAAGGTGGTGCAGTGCATGAACATAGGAAGACATTCAACAAATTGTTACACAGGAGGTTTATTAAGAAGGAAGTCTGTGGAATTTGGGGACAAGTGATAGCACAGTTACAGAATTGGCTCTGTGACAGGAAACAAAGTGAGGTTGTTGGACATTTTTCACACTGTCTGTTTACAGTGATATTTTCCAAGGACAAATTTTAGGTCCGTTACTGTTCCAATTTTATAAATGATCTAGGCATGGGTGTAGGAAATAGCATTATACAATTTGCAGATATAAAACTTGGCAAGGCAGTAGATTGTGGATGAGCATAGCTTTAGGTTTCAGGATTATACGGTGAAATGGGCAGAAGCAGGCCAGATGCTGTTAAGTATGGAGAAGTGTGAAGTGATGTACTGTAGGACAACTATGGAAAGCAGGATGCTATAAATAGCATGGTTTTGAAAAGTGTATGTGAGCAGAAATCGGTTACAGGTATCCTTCAAGGTAGCAGGACAACTTGACAAGGTGGTTAAAAAGGCACATGGGCTACTTGGGCTTATAAATGGAGGAGATGAATATAAAAGTAAAGAGGTCACGTATACCACTGATTCAGCCTCAGCTTGAGTATTATGGACAATTCTGGGTATCATTTCAAGAAAGATGTAATGATCTTAGGATGCAAAGGGATGAGGCAAAGTTGTAAAATTAGGGCTGTTCTCCTATGAAAATATGTGACCTCATAGAAGTTGGCAAAGTGCTGAGAAGTCTTGTAGAGATTAGGCTGTAGATGCAAAATCATAGCAAAAGAGCAAGAGAGGAGATCACAGCATCACACAGTGCAGAAGAGGCCCATTGGCCCATTCAGTCTGCACTGACACGTGAGAAAAACCTGACCTACCTACCTAATCCCATTTACCAGCACTTGGCCCATTGCCTTGAATGTTATGACGTGTCAAGTGCTCATCCAGGTACTTTTTAAAGGATGTGAGGCAACCCGCCTCCACCACCCTCCCAGGCAGCGCATTCTAGACCGTCACCACTCTCTGGGTAAAGAAGTTTTTCCTCATATCCCCCCTAAACCTCCTGCCCCTCACCTTGAACTTATATCCCCTCGTGACTGACCCTTCAACTAAGGGGAACAGCTGCTCCCTATCCACCCTGTCTTTGCCCCTCATAACCTTGTACATCTCCATCAGGTTGCCCCTCAGTCTCCTCTGCTCCAACGAAAACAACCCAAGTCTATCCAACCTCTCTTCATAACTTAAATGTTTCATCCCAGGCAACATTCTGGTGAATCTCTTCTGCACTCCCTCCAGTGCAATCACATCCTACCTATAATGTGGTGACCAGAACTGCACACCGTACTCCAGCTGTGGCCTCACCAAGGTTCTATACAACTCCAACTTGACCTCCCTATTTTTGTAATCTATACGTTGATTGATAAAGGCAAGTGTCCCATATGCCTTTTTCACCACCCCACTAACATGCCCCTCCGCCTTCAGAGATCTTTGGACACACAGGCCAAGGTTCCTTTGTTCCTCAGAACTTCCTAGTGTCATGCCGTTTATTGAATACTTCCTTGTCAAATTACTCCTTCCAAAGTGTATCACCTCACACTTTTCAGGGTTAAATTCCATCTGCCACTTATCTGCCCATTTGACCATCCCATCTATATCTTCCTGTAGCCCACGACGCTCAACCTCACTGTTAACCTCCCGGCCAATCTTTGTGTCATCTGCAAACTTACCAATCCTACCCCCCCATAGCCATCTATGTCGTTTGTATAAATGACGAATATTAGGGGACCCAGCACAGATCCCTGTGCTACGCCACTGGACACTGGCTTCCAGTGATGAGAAATCTTTTACTGAGCTGTTGGAATCTGGGACACACTCCCTGATAAGATGATGGAAGCTGATTCATTAATTTTAAAAGCAACCTTGGCAGGTACTTGAGGATGAGAATCGTGTAGGGTTACAGGCAAAAAAGAGGGATGTTGGACTAAACAGGATTGCTCTTTCAAAGAGTCAGCACAGGTGTGATGGGTTGAATGACACCTGTGCTGTAAGTTTCTATGATTCTAACGTGACTGATTCTTAAGCCCTTGTGGAAAACAGGGACAATTTATTTTAAAGTGAGGATCATAGGAACAGGAATAGGCAGTTACTTGAACCCGTTCCACCATTCAGTCAGATCGTAGCCACTTTGACTCCAAATCCTTTAATACCCTTGCCTGACAAAGTATCAATCTCAGGTTTGAAATTTTCATCTGACGCCCTCAACGCATCTTGAACACTGAGCCTTTTCTTTAAAGTGAACATGTGCCCTATTGAATCTCAACTATCAACCCTCTTCTGCTCTCGAATACCCAATGTTTCTCAATACAATGACCAGAATTGTGCATAGAACCATGTTAGGTGATACCAGACCTGTATACAAACTCAATCACTTCCAATGGTTTGCACTCTCTTCCTATGGTTGTCTGACCCTGCGTGCTGTTGTATTTTGTAATGATGGCTTCAACATTTGCTTGTGTTAAATGACAACTGCCACTTGTCTAGCTCCCCAGTTTATCGCACAAAGCAACTGCATAGTCGTGAGATTGGGAAAGGATAATAACCAATGGTAAAACCAGGCCAATCTATTTTATTCTACAGGACACAACAAGAGACCGGTATTGGGGTTTTTGTAGTAGATAGATTGTTGAAGCCATCATTAGAAAATGCAACAACACACAGGTCAGACAACCATAGGAAGAAAGTGCAAACTACTGGAATTGATTGAGTTTGTATATAGGTCTGGAATCACCTAATGTGGCACTATGCACAATTCTGGTCATTGTAATGAGAAACAATGGGCATTCGAGAGCAGAAAAGGGTTGATAGCTGAGATTCAGTAGTGAAAGTGTTCACTTTAAAGAAAAGGCTCAGTGTTTAAGTTGTGCTGAGGGTGTCAAATGATAATTTTAAACCTGAGATTGATACTTTGTCAGGCAAGGGTATTAAGGGATTTGGAATCAAGGTGGTGATGATCTAACTGGTGGAACAAGTTCAAGGACTGAACTACCTCAGGATTTATTGACCTTATTTTCAATAGAAAATATTGAGGGAAATGTTGCTTTTAATGTTATGGTTTTCAAACAGTTTATTACAACAAATAATAAAAGTCTGAGATAATTGTTAAAATGTTAAGCTAGTTTTGATATTGTGTCCTTTTAGACTATAAAGCTTGGATTGATTCTGTAACTGAAACATCACCACCTGTTCTGTTGGAAGATCTTGGATCTCTTTTTTGGATAAGCAGTTGAGAAATAAGGCAGTATAGCAGGCACCTGGAAAGCAATTTAGCTTTTTTGAAACAGAAGTAGTAACTAAGGTACAGAGATCCTGGAAAAATAGGCTCCAAAGGTTAGTACTCAAGTTATTTTTAAATTGCTCCACCTCAGAGTAGTCTTTAATGTGGAATGATTGCTTTCATGTCATTTTGCAAAACAAAATTTTACCAATAGAATTAAGGAAGTTTGATCCACAGCATTGCCTAATTACATGGCCATACTATTGTTCGCTCAATGCTACTGAACAGACAGTGGTCTGGAGGGTTATAGTACATATCATCGGGTCAAGATTAGTGCTATGGGTACTCATATTTGTAAAAAGGAATTAGTGAGACCACTTTTAGCGTGTCTAGTTTGGTTCCACATGGTCAGGGTATCAAGATTCTGGTGGATGGGTGTAACTGTCAGATCAGTGTTTGCAGATTAGGGTGGTAGGTGGGGAAGCAAACTTAAAATTTGTTGGTTATAGGATGAGCAGCAGTTGACTGCTTAGCCCTTGCAGGCAATCCTGAGCACTCTTGGTCATACCCTATATCAGATATGCTTAGCATTGACCATTAAACTATATTGAGCACCCTCAATGCCTCATGACACTTTCTAGTCATTATCTTTTGAATCTCTCCATGGCTTAGACCTTTCCTATTTACACAACCTTCTCCAGCTTTTCTCCACTGCATTGGGTCTATTATGCATTATTGGCAATCGTGCCTTTGGCTATGTAGGTAACGCTTCCTGGAATTCACTTCCTAAATTTCTCAGAACTCTTCTTGTGACTTAGCTTTTAGCTATTACTCTAATCTCCATTTGGCACAGCACTCTTTTTCTCCATTCCTGTGGAGGATCTGGGATATTTTTTCATATTAAAAGCACTAAATTAAAGTAAGTTTTACATTATGATGCACTTCAATATGAAGCATTTGCTCTACAGACTTCATTCGCAGTTTTTAAAAAAAATCTGTCATTTTATAGATGGGCTGGCACAAGAAATAGAGGTAGAAAATGCTGAAAGCAGTCAACAGACCTCCAATGTTCATGAAGAGAGAGAGCAAAATGTAGTGTTAACAGTTCAGTTTTTTCACCTATCATCAAAATGTCAGACATTGTCTGGCCTTCTGAATGTTTTCTAGCATTTCCTGTATAATTGCTGGTTAGTGGATTAATATTGAAGTTTAAAATTTGCATATAGCATACACATCAAGTGCACAAAATGTCAAGCTGCTTCCTGTGTTACATAGTGTCTTTCTGGGGACACATGCTTGCCAAAAACAGTATAAATACACTGTGCTTTAAGTCTAAGAACTGGTTAGCTGTTCACTGCTGGGAGACCATTGTTTTAAAATTACTTTGAAGTGTTTAGGTAGGGTAGGAGAAGGAAGAGAGGTGTGTGAAAACTGACTACTTCCATAATCTGCAATCTTCCCCAAAAATTGGGAGGCCCTGATGCTCTTTTCCCCCGAATACTTCAAGAACCATCTTCCTAAACCTTAAGATTCCACTCCCATGTTCCTAGCATCTAGTTGTGTTTCCAGATCAAGCACCCCAAATTCTGATGCATTGCACTTTTCTGTTCTCATTGTTTGCCAATCCAGATGTGTTCTTCCTTGTGCTACCACATCCTGAGCTGACATCACTCCTTGGGTCCACCACCCTTTCAACCCAACACTAACAAAGTGCATGAATTCCCCACCCAGCAACATCCCCTTACTGCTGTGCATCTCCTGTCCAGTGTTCTTGACTAGAAAAGATTTCATTAAACACCTGAACTAATGAAAGATACTGGCTTGACAATTTGCACTAAAGTAAGGACATTGTGTAATTCAGACACTAAAATACTACGAGATAAAAACAAAAAACTGCGGATACTGGAAATCCAAAACAAAATCAGAATTACCTGGAAAAACTCAGCAGGTCTGGCAGCATCGGCGGAGAAGAAAAGAGTTGACGTTTCGAGTCCTCATGACCCTTCAGCATGACTGGGTGAATCCAAGGAGAGGGGTGAAATATAAGCTGCTTTAAGGTGGGGAGAGAGAAGTGGAGGGGGGTGGTGTGGTTGTAGGGACAAGCAAGCAGTGATAGGAGCAGATAATAGACGGAGACAGTCACTGAGAAAGGAGGTATGACTGTGAAAGCGGGTTTTAGTAAACACCTTGTCAAACACCAGGAGAGAAATGGAAAGCAATGAAGGTGAACAAGGCAAAAGAGAGATATGGAAATCTTGTCGCAGAGACGAACAAAACTTCAAGGTAGGCATTTTTTGAAGAGCAGTGGCAGTCAATTAAACAAAGAGATAAAAACAAAAAACTGCGGATGCTGGAAATCCAAAATAAAAACAGAATTACCTGGAAAAACTCAGCAGGTCTGGCAGCATCGGCGGAGAAGAAAACAGTTGACGTTTCAAGTCCTCATGACCCTTCAGCAGGACTGGGTGAATCCAATACTACTGATGCTCTCTAAGAACTCCAATTTGACTCATTCAAGCATCATACATGACTTAGCAACAGAGATTATATTACATGGTGTAAAACACTGTACTGTCTGAATTTGAGCAATGCCATGTGAATACTGGAAAATAAATTCTGACACAAATAGATGTGTCACCTTATCTTCTACACCAGAATGCTCCTTTTTTGTTTTACAGAGTTTAACTTGCTGGTTAACAGAAAGTTTCCCCTGTTTAAATGTGGAAAAAATGGCAGGTATAATCTGTATTTGTAGATGGTGTTGAGGCAGGAATGTTGGCCAGAACACAGGGAGAACTCTCTTGGCTCTTCATAGAATCTGTTGTGGAAGTGGGTTTGGTTTAATGTTCATTCGAAAGGTAACATCTTCAGCAATGTAGTTACCCCTTGGCGTGACACTGAAGTGCCATGTTCTAAATATGTAGGGGGAAGAATGTCTTCCAACTTACATCTTTGGTTCTTCTAGCCTTCCTCATTACCAATTTGGTAACTGGTGAAAGCAGTCTTTCTCTATATACTCTAATCCTTGGTTACTCAATCTGTCTGTTTTATGGTGGAACCTGTTACTTGATGATTTGCGCTATTCAGCAGCAAATGTGTATGAAATTAATGAACTTGTCTGTTTATTTTTATTTTCCTTTGTAATGCGGAAATTAGCTGGTGTCTCACTTCTGACCCTTGTAAGGGGCGACCATTGTCGCTTTTGTCATGGCTTATTGGCCACTAATGGTGAGAATCATTTAAAAGTAGACTGCAACTGTTGCGGGTGTCGATGCTGTTGGCTTTTGGGTATGCTGAGTAAAGGGTTAGCTTTCTATGCAATTATTGTCCATGGGTGATATATTGCTCCATGGTGTATGGCTTGATCTGTTTCACTACTGGAATGAAAATGTATGTTGAAGATATTGATGGCAGAACATTTGTAGAAAGATTTTGAGGAAATTATAAATACTACATTGGTTTCACGTAGTCTTGATTTTCTCCATAAGTTGGCCATATTCGCTTGTGGGGGCAGGTGGGGAAGAAATATAGTGTTGGGAACATATGAAAATGAACTAAGTTTCTTGTATTTTGAGCATTCATATCTTACAAAAGAACTGCTTGCTGCATCATTAACTGGCGGTTTTAATTTTCTGCTCCCATCTAAGTGTAGCACTTTTAAAACTTTTTTGTCCTTTTATTTCAGACTCTGTCAGATTTTTGATGTAGATGACAAACAGCAACTGTTTAGAACTTACAGTGGTCTGGAAGAGCAAGCCAGAAATCTACAGCAGGATGTTATTTCATTAAAGGACCAATTGGGAACAACCCGGCGTGAGCACTCTTACCTCTGGTCTGCACTGGAATCTGATATTGAGAGACTTCGGAATGTTATGTATTCTGAGTCCAAGAAACTTCTGCTTCACAGTGAGGTAGTTTTGCATGTAATCTATTCGATCGTACTGTACTCCGGTCTGTTCTGTTTTGATTGGCATGGGAGAGTTGGGTGAGAGGACGGAATTGGCTCAGTATGGCAAAATGGTGGGAACAATTTATTTGATTGGGGACAACTTCTTATTCAAAAGCTTTTTTTATACTAATAATGAGGGGTCACTAGATTTGAAATGAGTTTTAGAAAAGTTGTCTGGTGAATTGCAAGAATTCATCAGTATTGATTTAGTAGATGAGGAAGATGATTTTTTAGAGTTTCTACAAAGTCTAACTCCAATGGCCATGCCACTGTATGACCTTACTCCGAAAATAGATTTATATGAAAGTTTGCAATGCATTCTGAATGAACAAGAATTATTGTTGCAAAGAAACTATAATTGGCTTACAGATTGTTACAGCTCATTTACCAGGAATGTTTTAAGGATTTTGATCACAGTATTTAGTAACATGCAGATTTGTTCTAAATACATTCTTGAAAATTTGCTAGCTTGACTGTTGGGTAGCTTGCATTATGATTTACCTGCTGCGACTTGATTATAAAATTCTTGCAGAGCTGAGTTGTGGAGCACTTACTCGCTCTTTGTAGTGCATTCTGTCCGTGTTGGTTATGATTGACATAAAGCAGACCTCATCCTGGCTCTTCTAGATAGCCGAAGAAGCTACTGAGAACTAATGTTGAGAAAAGATGGCTATAGGTGCTTTTCCAGGGTTGGGGTAAAGTTTAGATATCTGACCTAATAGTGCTCGAAATAAAAACAGGACTGGAAAAACTCAGCAGGTCTGGCAGCATCTGTGGAGAGAGAAAGACACAGTTAATCTTTTGAGTCCAATATGACTACTTCGGAAGTGGAGAGGTAGAAAGTGATGGGTTTTGTGCTCTTAGTAGTAAAAGAAACAAAGCATTGGTCCAGAGTACTTTGTTCTGCAATTACATACGAAATAGGTGCAGAAGTAGGCCATTCGGCCCCTCGAGCCTGCTCTGCCATTCAATAAGATCATGGTTGATCTGTTTGTGTTTCAAGTTCCACATTCCCATCTACCCCCACAACCTTTGATTCCCTCACCTAACAAGAATTTATCTATCTCTGCCTTTAAAAATATTCAGTGACCCAGGACTGCCTTCTGGGGCAGAAAGTTCCAAAGCCGCACAACCCTCAGAGAAAAAAGTTCTCATCTCTGTCCTATAAGAGTGACCCCTAATTTTAAAACCATGCCCCTTGTTCTGGGCTCACCCACGAGAGGAAACATCTTTCCACGTTGACCTCGTCATGACCATTCGGGATCTTCTATATGTTAATCAAGTCATCCCTGACTCTTCTAAACTCCAGTGGAAATGAGCCCAGCCTGTCCAACCTACCCTCATAAGACAACCTGCTCATCCCAGGTATCAATCTAGTAAACCTCCTCTGAACTGCCTGCAATGCATTTACATCCTTAAATAAGGAGACCAAAACCGCGCACACTATTTAAGATGCGGACTCACCAATGCCCTGTATAACTGAAGCATAACATCCTTACTTTTATGTTCAATTTCTCTTGTAATAAAGGATAGCATTCCATTAGCCGCCTTGATTACATGCTGTGCCCACACACTAACTTTTTGTGACTCTCATGCATGAGAACACTTGGATACCTCTGCACCTCGGAATTTTGCAGTCGCTCTCCATTTAAGTAATACTTTGCTTTTTTATTCTTCCTGCCAAAATGAACAACTTCACATTTTTCCACATTATACTCCTTCTGCCAGATCTTTGCTCACTCGCTCCACTTATCTACATCCATCTGCAAACTCCTTTGTGGTCTTCACAACATATTTTCCTACTACCTTTATGTAGCCTTCAAATTTATCTAGCAAGCCTTCGCTCCCCTCATCTACTCTAGACTATTACCATTACACTCCCTTTGCCTTTTGTTTCTTGACATCTTTGTCATTTGATCTCCTTTGCTGTCTCTCCCACCCCTGATCTTCCCTTTTCCACCTGACCCTCCCCCTTTTCAACAGCATAAATCCAATGCTTTCTTACCTCACTCTCAGTTCTGAAGAATTCCTATTGGCCTCTCTACAGATGCTGCAGACCTGCTGAGATTTTCCTGCACTTTGTTTTTATTTCAGGACTCCAGCATCTGCAGAATGTTGCTTTTATTCTAATGCTTGATACAGACACACAATTTTCTCTTCCTCTCCTTGAACATGAAAATGCACCTGTACGAATACTAACTACATTTCGAATAAGAACAACAAAATGTTGTTGGACAAATTATTCACATCACTGATTTAAGTATATATTTCCAGTACCTTTTTTAGTGATTTAACTAGTGTTCACTGGTACCAATCTAAACCTTGATTATTTATTTATTTTGAAGGAACTGTCTGAGCCTCTTCAAAGATTGGAATGCCAATTGCAGAGACTGCCGCAAATTATTGGGAATATAGCTGATGACATAAAGTCAAAACGGCAAATTTTGGCAAGCAACTTGAATCTTCAAGGCGAGAGAGTTCTTTATGTTTATTTCTTTCAAGACCCTGACAAATTGAAGAAGATTGTGGAGAATCTGGGGAAGAAGGTTAGGGTACAGAACATTGGATCAGAGAGCTGATGTGTAAACTGCAAATGGAAAACTTCGCTGGTGAAACATGGTTAAATGCTTCTGAAAAATAACTTCACTAACACAGATTGATGTGGATAATTGTACAGTAACATTTGAAAACTGGAGAGAGAAAATCCTAGATTTATGATGAGGGAGAAACGTGAATTAAGCTTGAGCATTTTATGCTCTTAATAAAATATTCATCTAGCACTATTTTAAATTGTTTTCTATGTATAAAATTTTCTAGGCTCTATTTTCCTGTCACCAGATATCTTTACTTTGTTTTTAATTTAGTTCAATTAAAATGCAGCTATTGACTTGTTTTTCATGGTGATTTGGAGGCTTGCACACCCTCTCACATTACATTACAAATATTCACTTGTCATTGTTAACAACCAAAGTATTTGAGGTTCCTGAATTCTCAAATCCATTTTTGCAAGTTTTAGTGTCATAATTGCTCAGATTTTTTTGCTTCATATTTTGTGGAGTACAGTTTTTAAACTATCCTGATTGTATGTATCATGTATAATTAAGGCCTAACCTTAATTTTTACTAAACCAGTTTTAATTTGGGTATCTTGGATAATGGGGGAAATATTTTCTTAAACTTTGCCTCCATTTCTTCTCTTACAAAGGCAAGAAAGAAGAGGTTGAAACCTGTTTAGCTGAGTATCCACCCTGTTGATGTCATCTCTCGGACTTCTCTTGGATATCCCTTCCCCAAAATACTGGGAGGCAATTTAGATGTTCTGGGGGGGAAATTGTCAATAAGAATATCCAAGTTCCGCAACTGCAGGTCTTGGGATCTTCAGCTTTACTTATTTTGTTAACAGTTCCTGCCAACAGATGTCTCTGTACTGGGGACTGCTCCGGGGCCACATTATTGGTCCGGAATCAGATATATCAGTACTGCTGGGCTGCTATGGCCTATGATAATTTCAGTACCACATCACATAGTTAACTCTTATTACCCTCTGGGCCACCAAAGATGAGCAATCAATGCAGCCTTGCTAATGCCTCCAACAAGCAGAGAACAAAAACTTGTTTTTAAAAAGGCCCAGGTTTTTGGAGAGAAAGGATCACAGTTTAAGCTATCACTTGTTTTTGGTAGAAGAGATAAGGAGGCTGCATACTATTTGGGAAGTGGGAGCAAAGGGAACTAGGGGTGCAGATGTACAAGTGATCACGTAATGACGCAGGTTAAAAAAGGGCATCAACATTGCAAACATTTTTAGAATGAAAAACAGTGTTAAACTTGAATAGAATTTTGGTTAGATTAAACTTGTAATGCTGTGTGTATTACAAGAAGGATATAGGTGCACTAATACGAGAACTGAGATTATACAATTGGCAAAGATTAAATAGCTTGGGGCTCTTTCTCTAGAAGAGAAAAAGCTGACCTAAGTAAAAGTCTTTACATTTATGAAATAGTTTGAGCAGTAAATGTAGAGAAAATATTTCCACTTGAAGGGGAGACCAAAACTAGGGGTCTTAAATATTTGCGTCACTAATAATTCCAATGGGTATGTTTCTCCTGAATTGCCTAGAGAATGGTGCGAATGTGGCATTCACTACCGCATGGTGTAGTTGATGCAATTACTGCAGACGCATTTAAGGAGAAGTTTAGATGAATGCAATAGAAGGGTATGTTATCGAGTTAGTATGCTTGGAGGCTTACACTTAAACAGTAGCATATTCAATTTGGGAGGAATGAGTTGTTTCTTTGTATAAGTTCTGTGTAAAAATAGGAAGTATTTTCCACGTGCTGATTTCTACAATTACTCCCATCCAAGCCCTACTGCAAACTGATTTTCTGTTCGGATGGTACTAACAAATTAATGGGGAGTTGCTGAGTTCTGATAGTTGGCTAGATAATTTGAGAGTTAATGTGTTTATTTTAATGTAATCCAGTTGCAGTTTTCCACGGTTGAAGTGGTTTGAGCGGGAAAAGAAACTGCCGGGCAGCAGAGGCAGACTGGCAGTCTCTCGCTCTGCCTTCAGAAACTGTTTGTGGAATGGCGAGTAATTGAGGTACAGAAACACCTGTCTCATATGAGCTTGTAGAAGAAGTAATAGCTGTCCCAGTGCAGACAAAGTTATTAGTACCCTCAACCTTTAATTTATGTTTGGTCCTTTTCTGTCTAATACAGAGATCATCTCATCGGTCACTCTACTGCTCACATAATAGGTGATTGACCTATCAGTCAGCACAACCAGAAATTTCATTTTCTTTTCCACTCGCAGAAGCACAGCAGCGCCTGTTGTTACTGCATTGCCTCAGTGTCTTATGCTGTTTTGCGTAAAACAAATTTAACAAATTGACAAATTAACCAATAGTTATTGATAGCAGACATAGCCACTGAAGTAGCATGTTGCTTCTTGGTCTCATGGTCCATTGGGTCTCACCTAACGCTGCTTTCCCATTAACTATTCTGTAGTAGCTGGAGCATTGTGTCCAATTCTGGGCACTACCTTTTAGAGAGGATGTCCAGACCTTGGAGAGGCTGCAGAGTATTGTCAATATGGTGCAGAAGCAAAATATTGCAGATGCTGGAAATAAAAACAGAAAATTCTGCAAGTACTCCAAGTATGGTGGCATCAGTGGAAAGAGAAAACGGGATTAACATTTCCGTTACAGATTTAAGATAATTGGCAAAGTAGCCAGAAGTGAGATGAAGATAACTTTTTACACTGCGAGTGAGTGGTGATATGGAATGCACAGCCTGAAAGGGTGGAGAATTCCTACTCAATAATAAGTTTGAACAGGGATTGAAGGAGACAAAATTGCAGAGCTTTCGGCTGAAAAGACTCCTGTGTTGGGTGATTCTATAATTTATAAGAAAGGATATTCTTTCTCATGGGAAACAAGGTTTTAGAATTAAGCCTTCCTCCAGTTCAGACCTATTACCTTTTATTTTGTGCTATTTTTACTAGCAGTGTCCTCAGACACTGGGTGGAAGGGCAAATGTACTTTTTTATTATTATTTATTCACGGGATGTGGATTTCACTGGCTGGGTCAACATTTATTGCCCATCCCTAATTGCCCTTGAGAATGTGGTGGTGAGCTGCCGCCTTGACCCATGTGGTGTAGGTACACTCACAGTGCTGTTAGCGAAGGAGTTCCAGGATTTTGATCAAGTGATGGTGAAGGAATGGCAATATATTTCCAAGTCAGGATGGTGAGTGACTTGGAGGGGAACTCCAGGTGGTGGTATTCCCATCTATCTGCTGCCCCTTGTCCTTCTAGGTGTTAGTGATCATGGATTTGGAAGGTGCAGTCGAAGGAGCCTTTGGTGGATTCCCACAGTGTATCTTGTAAATGGCGCACACTGCTGCTACTGTGCGTCAGTGGTGGAGGAGAGTGTATGTTTGTGTATGTGATGCCAATCAAGCGGTCTGCTTTGTCCTGGATGGTGTCAAGCTTCTTCAGTGTTGTGGGAATTGCACTCATCCAGACAAGTGCGGAGTATTCCATCACGCTCCTGACTTGTGCCTTGTAGATGGTGAACAGCCTTTGGGGAGCTGGCAGGTGAGCTTCTCGTCACAGGATTCCTAGCCTCTGACGCGCTCTTGTAGCCACAGTATTTATATGGCTGGTCCAGTTCAGTTTCTGATCAATGGTAACCCCCAGGATGTTGACAGTGGGGGATTTCGTGATGGTAATGCAATTGAACATCAAGGGGCAATGGTTGGATTCTCTCTTGTTGGAGATGGTCATTGCCTGACACTTGTGTGGCGTGAATGTTACTTGCCACTTGTTTGCCTAAGTCTGGATAATGTCCAGGTTTTGCTGCATTTGGGCATAGAATGCTTCAGTATTTGAGGAGCCGTGAATGTGCAATGTTCAGCACCAATCATCAGCGAACATCTCCACTCCTGACCTGATGATGGAAGGAAGGTCATTGATAAATCTGCTGAAGATGGTTGGGCTGAGGGCACTACCCTGAGGAACTCCTGCAGTTATGCCCTGGAGTTGTGATGACTGACCTCCAACCACCACAATCATCTTCCCCCTGATTCACATTGACTCCAGTTTTGCTAGGGCTCCTTGATACCACGCACTGTCAAATGTGGCCTTGATGTGAAGGGCAATCACTCTCACTCACTTTGGGAGTTCGGCTTTTTTGTCCATGTTTGAACCAAGGCTGTAATGAGGTCAGGACCTGAGTGGCCCTGGCGGTACCCAAACTGGACATCACTGAGCAGGTTATTGCTAAGCAAGTGCTGCTTGATAGCACTGTTGATGACCCCTTCCATTAGTTTATTGATGATGAGAGTAGACTGATTGGACGGGAATTGGCTGAGTTGGATTTGTCCTGCTTTTTATGTACATGACATACCTGAGCAATTTTCCATATAGCTGGGTAGATACCAGTATCGTAGCTGTACTGGAACAGCTTGGCTAGAGGCATGACAAGTTCTGGAGCACAAGTCTTCAGTACTACTGCTGGAATATTGTCAAGACCCATATCCTTTGCAGTATCCAGTGCCTGCAGTCGTTTCTTGATATCATGTGAAGTGAATCAGATTGGCTGAAGACTGGCATCAGTGATGCGGGGGACCTCTGGAGGAGGCTGAGATGGATTATCCACTCGGCACTGCTGGCTGAAGATTGTAGCAAATATTTCAGCCTTATCTTTTGCACTGCTGTGCTGCCCTTGCCCTTCTAGAGGGCAGTGATTGTGGATTTGAAAGATGCTGTGTAAGGAGGCTTGGTGAGTTCCTGCAGTGCATCATATACTTTCTCCACCTGCAATGCTGATGCAGGTCATGATCCATTTGTGGAGCTACTGAACCATCTCACACTTTTTGGATTTCTAACTTTTTTCAAGTTTTGAAGCTGTTATAAACTTGACTTGAGAACCTGCAATACTCATAGCGACTTAAATGGCAATGATTTTGAAGTGTTTACTTCACTCCCTTACATATGAAAGCAGTTAATAATCAATCGCAAGCTCCAAATTGATTTAAACAATAATCTATATAGGTTTGCAAACGATTCCTTTGCTCCATATCTTAAAGCACTCGCTAAACACTGAAAATTTATGGTCTTTCCTTTTTGAGATAATAGAATAAAAGAAGCTTACAGCATAGAAGGAGTCCATTTGGCTCATTGTGCCTGTGCTGGCTCTTTGAAATGCCTTCATCCCTACTATAACTCTACGGGTATCTCATCCTCAAGTAGCTACTCAAGTCGCTTTTAAAATTATTTTTGTAATCCGCTTCCACCAAATTTACAGATAGAGCAGTTCAGATCCTGTCAGCTCCGACTAGAAAAAAGAAATGCACAACTCCTCCGCTAGATCTTTTGACACTGGTATTAAATCTATAAAACAACCGTATATGTGTCCTCTTGCTGAAAGGTGGAAAAAAAACTTTTGTCTGGACTTTGCTAGACAACTCTTGAATATCACCTCCCATTACCACACAAAAGTAAATGTGCGATAAGGAACAAAGAAAAGTACAGCACAGGAGCAGACCCTTCGGCCCTCCAAGCCTGCGCCGATCATATTGCCTGTTAAGCTAAAACATTTTGCACTTGCGGGGTCCATATCCCTCTATTCCCATCCTATTCATGTATTTGTCAAGCTGCCTCTTAAACACCACTATTGTACCTGCTTCCACCACCTCCTCTGGCAGCGAATTCCAGACACTCAGTACCCTCTGCATAAAAAAACTTGCCCCGCACATCTCCTCTATAGTTTTCTTCTTTCACCTTAAATCTACGTCCCCTAGTAATTGACTCTCCCACCCTGAGAAAAAGCTTCTATCTTCTCTGTCCATGCCACTCATAATTTTGTAAACTTCTATCAAGTCGCCCTTCAATCTCCATCGCTCTAGTGAGAACAATCCGAGTTTCTCCAACTGCTCCTCATAGCTAATAACCAGGCAGCATCCTGGTAAACCTCCTCTACACCCTCTCCAATGCTTCCATAACCTTCTGGTAATGTGGCAACCAGAACTGCACGCAATATTCCAAGTGTGGCCTAACCATGGTTCTATACAGCTGCAGCATGACTTCCCAGCTTTTATACTCAATACTCCTGCCGATGAAGGCAAGCATGCCATATGCCTTCCAAGGAGAAAAGACAGCATTCTGCAAATAAGATATAGAATGAATAGACTAAGTGAAGCCCAATCCCCTCATTTACAAAACTCAAATAGTATATAAATGATTGAGAATTTAAGGAACTCAAGCTGACAGCATATGATCTATGTACTTTAATGCAAAATGCTGAGTGCAGTAGACCTTTCTTTCTATTCTGTAAATTAAGGAGACCTGTATTTTGCAATGCATTGTAATTATACTTACATGTTCATACTTATGCAATACTTTTATTATTTTATACTTTTTTATTTTCATTGTCCATAACTCTTATGAATTATGATTACTTGTTTTGTCATCACAATTTAGCACCTGCTGCCATGATGATGATTTTTCAATAAACCGTTGTCTATCTGTCTAGAACCTCTGCTTGTTGAACCACTTGCTCACCGAAGGGAATAATTTTTTTCTATGTATCATAACCTTTCACCACCTTGACATAGTGGTTTCTGTGGGATTAGTTGCCCTTTTCCCTCATTTGTGTACCTGACATTCAGCTTTCTTGATCTTTGAATTTCACTCTTCACCTGCCAAATTAAATCTACATGGCCCAGAATGAATAGCTAAATGACTGGACCCACACACACCTTTTTCGTGTATAGTCCATGTTCAACTATTATCATCAAATGATGTGTCATAGCTGCTTATTTAGTTGAGGACTGTATCACTCAATATGCAACATATTCTTTTGTTTTTTTTGTAAATTAACAAGTACAGTTTCAAATGGAAGGGGTTAAACTAATATACAAAAAAAATTGCTCTTTGGTTTGTTGCTGCTTCCCCCACCTGTTGGTCACTATAACCTCAGGTACAACCCTGTTGTAATGCTACTTATTGAAACAAAGCCTATAGCCATTTTCAGCAAAAGTAAGTCCATAAACTTCATCCCTGACTTTCAGACAATCTTGGTGACTGTGGTTACTTAAGAAGCGTTGCTAGATGTACTTAAGCAACCCCCTCTGACACATCCTTAAGGAACATACCTTGGATTGGTTCCAATAATATAGTTGCAGTTACTTTATAAGGCATAATTACAGAGACCAACAAAATGTGAAAAGGACTGATTTAAGTTGTTTTAAAAAGAAACCTGAAAAATAATTCATGATTAACAAGTAAATCTGTTCACACTCATAGGCCCGTGTTCATGTTTTTTTATGGAGGGTGGACACAGTAAACAGTACAGCTGATTTAAGATATCCTTAATCTTTAGCATATTGCCGTGTAAACTTAGTTCAACACTATTCACCTGTCGTAAGATACTTGACGACTAAATTGCCTTGTAAAGAAGTTCAGAAATAAATCAGTTTGTAAAGTTTTTTTGTGATTTTTTTCTTCTAGTCAATACTTGGCATTTTTTTTACTTCGTTTATAAATGTATAAGATATGAAACTTACTGGTAAGTAAAAGGGTATTCTTAATTAAGCATTGCTTTAACTCTTATCAGTACTTTGCTGTTTTATTTACATTGGTTAATTCAAAGTATTAAAAACACTTTTAGTACAGTAAAACTATTAGGAATAGATTATGTTTGAATTTCTAATGAAAACAGTTCAAAAAGTTAATATTTGATATAAATAAAACTGAAGGAATATCATGAAGATGGATGGTGCTGAGTAATAAAAGCTACTTTCGATTGGTGCTTAGGGTATGAAAATATTTTTGGCATTAATTTTAAAGGTCCATTCAGAAGTCAATACTTCAAATAAGAACAGTTAGGATTTATGATTTTTTTTTCTTCTTTTCTGTTTGGTTAGCATCCAGGCAAAAAGATGGAGAACAGAGTATCTCGTAACCGGTGTGCTGGATTGGATCTTTACCGCAAACAATTATCTACACAGGCTCAGCAGATTATCAAAGCCATTCGATATGAGCATATAGGGAAAATGCAAAACAACAAATGCTGTGAGTGTCAAAAGGGGTCTTCATGACGAGCTAACTTGGATTTTTTCAGCCACCAATACAACGCATAATATATCCTTCTATTAAGCTGGGTTTACACTTAAATACTTGAACAAGTTACAGAATAACCAAAAGCATTTTTGTATGTTCACAATTTTGATTTCCTGAGGACTGCATATGCATTGGTTTTGGGAAACCAAGTTAACGTTTCTGGTCTGTGAAATGTTAACTCTGTTTCACTCTCCATAGATGCTGCCAGACCTGCTGAATATTTCCAGCATGTTTTTACTTCAGATTTCCAGTATTTGCAGTATTTTGCTTTTGCATTGGCTTTGGGTCTGCTCGTGGTCGAAGCTTGGCAGCTTGAGCTTGGTGATCTCAAGTAAATTCCTGTATTTAGAAAGTAGCAATGTGCCTGTGTACAAAAGACCATTTTGTTCATCTGGCCAGCTTCAAAGGATTTGAACACACAATCTATACTGACTCATCAGTGTAGTACTGAACTGTTATGGCATTATTAAGATGAGCTGAGGCCCTATTTCAGATACATATTAAAGATTCTGTGGTACAGTGTGAAGTAAAATAGGGAATCTTTTGTCCTGGGCCAACGTTTCTCAACACCACCCAAACTTTGTCCGTTATCTTGTTTCTGATGTTTTGCTGTATGCAAATTGACTATCGAGTGTTGCACTTCATAGCACTGTGGGATGTCTCCCATGGATATGCTAAGATGCTATATGAATGTAAGCCTTTTGTTTCTAGATATGTGCAATAACAGTCAAAACTGTGTTCTCTAATTAATTTATTTCCTATTCTTGATTAATGCCCCTATTAAATACATTATTGAGGAAGATGTGCAGCTAAAGCCATAATAGGGGTGTATAATATTACTAATGGATCAAGCTATAACTTGAAAATTAATCTATATTGGATTTTTGATTTTAGTTTTAGCAAAATAATTATTAAAATGTTGCCCATTTTAGTTTCTCAACCTTATTCTGTATAATATCTTGTAAAAACTGACTTATTTACTCTTAAGGGGAAATGAAGGCAATTTTTCCATGAGACATCTAACATTCTATGTAAATTCCAGTTATAATTACACAATGATAAATGATCAATTCAGAAATTGATGAACTTAATGTTGAGATTTTGCAGCATAACTTTATAAAACAAATAATATATTCCTCCTTGAAATGAAAAACACAAATGCTGATTCCTCAAACTTAACTAAAAAAATTGAGAATGAGAAACTGAGTAGAATTTGAGTTTACTTGATGTGGCATGCGTACTGTCTGACAGGGACACAACCCATGTATTTAAGTTTGGAAAACTTAGGCACAAGCTGGCGAGAACCACTATTAAGGGACTGCCCAATGTGCGCAAGAGTTAAGTTAGCCAAACCTATAGTTTACTAGCACTAATGGGATCTTCTGCTGCTTGTTCAGGTAGGCCCTCTAACCACTACAGTATTTGCATGCAAGATTATCCTTAGTAGATTGGCAAGCATCCCCACTCTGTGATGGATCGACCTCTCCTTGTTCTTCTTCGCTCCCACCCCGCCCACTCCATAAATATTAATTAAGCAGATTTGAAAATAGCTGAAAAGAGAGATATGTTGCTGAAGCGTTTTGTCTTGCAGTTATCAGGACAAACGCAAGAATGCCAAATTGCAAATGAACGCTACAATTTATACGAAAGGAGAAAAGGGCACTGATTGGTTGGCGAACTGATTGGTGACTCTGGCTGAGGCGATGCCATGCAGAAAGCAATGGGGATCCATAGGCTCTCCAAGCTCCTGGGTAATTTTAAAAAAGCGCAAACCTTGAAAATACTTCTTTGTTTGCAGAGAATGGATCCCTGCATATGAATGTATGCTGCTTCTAATGTGTGTAAATGAAGCTCATCATGAGCTTGACTGATTATCCTAAATTTAATGTTCTCCTTCTTCCCATCTGTGTATTTGATTAACTCTCTTAACTCACCTAATACAGTTTGGTCTGTTCACTCTGATGTGAAGTATTTTGGGATGTTTTATTACTTTAAGGCACAATACAAGTTTTTGATGTGTATAAATTGGTGACCTTTGTTTAGAATAATCTCATGCTCTAAAATGTTTAAAAGCAGTTAACTGTGCTCAGCATCTGAGGCAACCATGTGGTGTTCAGCTGTTCGCAGCAGCAACATTTAACACCTCATCTGACATTTCATCTAGTGAGGTAAGATAACTAGGTATTAAGTTGCTGACAAATTCATAATTTCTTTTGCCTATGGTGCCAGGATTCACAATGTATCTTAAAAAGGAGAGCAACGGTGTTTGATAGGTTATATCAGTACTTGGTGTTCTGAATCGGCAGCTGGCAGTTGTACATTGTCCAGACTCTCAACACTAGGGGTGTGAATTTCCTTGGGCTTCTCCCAATCCATCACCATAAATTTGACCTAAGTTACTGCAGCGGAGCACAAGGAGCCTCAAAGAAATTCCTGGGAGTAACCTCCCACCCTACAACTACTTGAAATCTCTGTGCTCCTCAAATTCTGGTCTCTTGCTCATCCTTGAATTTCATCGCTCCACATTTGGCTGTTTTAATGTCTTCTCATGGGGCTCGGTGTCAAATTTTGTTTGAAAGCACTGTTGAAAGCTTGTTGGGTGTCTTTATTCAAAAAGGGAGGGAGACAGAAAGCAGGAAATTACAGGCCAGTTAGCTTAACAGCTGTCATAGGGAAAATGGTAGAAACTGTTATTAAAGACATTATAGCAGGACACTTAGAATAATTCAGGGTAATCAGGCAGAGTCAACATGGAAATCATGCTTAACCATGACAAACTAACATATGCTGTGGATAAAGGGGAATTGATGGATGTGCTGTACTCAGATTTCCAGAAGGCGTTTGATAAGGTGCCACATCAAAGGTTATTGCGAAAAATAAAAGCTCATGGTATAGTGGGGCAACATATTGGCACGGATAGTGGCTAGCTAACAGGAAGTTTAGGCATAAATGGGTCTTTTTCTGGTTGGCAGGATGTAATGAGTGGTGTGCCACAGGAATCAGTGCTGGGGCCTCAACTTTTTACAATTTATATAAATGACTTGGATGAAGGGATGGATGGGATGGTTGCCAAATTTGCTGATGACACAAGATAGTTGGAAAGTAAGATGTGAAGAGGAGATAAAGAGGCTAAAAGGGATATAGATAAGTTAAGTAAGTGGGCAAAGATCTGGTAAATGGAGTGTAATGTGGGCAAATGTGAAATTGTCCATTTTGGAGGAAAAATAAAGAAGCATATTACATATGGTGAGAGATTGCAGAGCTCAGATGTAGAGAGATCTAGATGTCCGCGTGCACGAATTGCAAAAGGCTAGTATGCAGATGTACCGCAAGTAATTAGGAAAGTTAATAGAATGTTATCATTTATTGCAAGGGGAATTGAATACAAAAGTAGGGAGGTTATGCTTCAGTTATACAGGACATTGGTGAGACTACATTTGGAATACTGTGTACAGTACTGGTCTCCTTATTTAAGGAAGTATGTAAATGCATTGGAAGCAGTTCAGACACAGTTTACTGGAATGGGAGGGTTGTCTTATGTGGGAAGGTTGGACAGGCTAGGCTTGTATCCACTGGAGTTTGGAAGAGCAAGAGGCGACTTGATTGAAACGCATATGATCCTGAGGGGTCTTGACAAAGTGGATATGGAAAGTGTGTGTGTGTGTGTGTGTGTGTGTGTGTGTTTTTTAATTAATCTGGGCAAGAGTTTGATAGGAGTCAGGTTGTCTGGGCGGTTGGAAACATGAAAAGGATAGAAGTATGAAGTTTGAGGTACAAGTAAATAGGTTTGACCTAACATTTGTAGTTTTAGATAAGTTGAGAGTTTGTTTGAATATCAAAGGGGAGTCAGAGATGAAAAGAAACAAACATGTTTACTTCTTGTAGTAGTCAATGGGTAAATAATAGTGGGGGTATTATATTTTATTGACCCAAAAGTAAAGGCAAGATAGAAACATGAAAGATCTTATATTTGAAAGGGTATGAGATTCAAAGAGGTGTGTGAGAACAATGAAACTGAGATGAAAGGGAAAAAAGGTATATTAGAGTTACTGTGGTTAGCTATTAGGGTGGAAATAGCTGGAGCTGTTTGAGCTGTTGAGAGAGCTGGAGCACTGGGCTGGGAGAGGGTGCAGTTTGAATCACCTATCTAATCAAGCCAGAAAAGTCATGGGCTGCAGCAAGCAGTTTTATTCTGAAGTAGATTCTACCGCAGAGCAGAAGTGGTTAAAGGTCATGTGGTACACCTTTATTGAGGCTACAGCAGTTTGCCTTGTGAAATATTACTGGATTTCTTATTTAAACATCTATAAGGGGGTGTTGCCTGGAAAGTGGTTACTTGTAGGTTTAATCAAGTAGAGTGTCGTTTTGGGAACATTAATTGTGTAACTGTAATCTTGTGTGCTTAAGTTTTCATTTTTTTGTTAAATCTTTTACTTTTAATTATTAAAATCTCAAAATGTTACTGGACCTCTTACTGCTGAGATCGGTATGTCGTCTTAGTTGCAGAATACAAAAAAAGACTATGGCCTGTAAACCAAGTTCCTCCCTGGGATTTGGTTTGCGCAGCAACTAACACTGGCTGCGGTCATATCAAGAGGATGTTTCTTCTTGTGGGAGAATCTAGAACTAGGGTTCTCCCATTTAAGACCGAGATGAAAATAATTGTTTTCTCTGAGGGCCTTGAGTATTTGGAACTCTCTTCCTTAAAAGATGGTGAAAGCAGAGCCTTTGGATATTTTTAAGGCCGAGGTGGATAGATACTTGATAAGCAAGGAGGTGAAAGGTTATGGGGGCAGGTGGGAGCGTGAAGGTTACAATCAGATCAGCCGTGATCTTATTGAATGGGCGGAGCAGGCTCGAAGGGCCAAATGGCCTACGCCTCCTAATTTGTATGTTCATATGTCTTACTACAGTAAAGGCAGTATATAAATGCAAGTTGAAGTTGTATATGGGGACATTAGGTGTAGTTCCAATTAAAATGACAATAGGGAAAACTGAGAAAGAAAAATAAATTGAAATGGATGACAGGGGACTGTTTCTGCAGAAGGATGAAAGTCCTCCACAGTTTTTGTTTGGAATCGTAAATGCCCTATGCCATTTCAAATAGTTTAGTGAGTTTCAATCTTCAATAAGGTTAAATTCAGAATTAAATTGAATTGATGACAATTACATTTATTTGGAACCTTTCATGTGACAGACCATTTCAAGATGCTTTACATACAAAGAAGCTGATCAAACATTGAGTAGACTAGTGGAAGATTGGATAGGCTGGGGAAAACAAACTCAGAAAAGCAGACTGTGGACATAAGGCTGAACAGGAGGCAGGGTGCATGAGGATGTTGAGGAATTTATAAGCAAGAAAAGTTTGAAATCATAATTGCTGAACACTTGGATAATTGTGACCTACACCATATGCCATGAAAAGTCAAGAGTTCTGGGACTCGATCTTCCCTGTTGACTTCTGAACCCCACGTCAGGCTCAAATATGGATTAGAAGCCCGCACTGTATGAGGAAACAGTCACTCAATGTGATAATTTCCCTGGAGCGACCAATCAATGGCTAGAGAGCGGCTGCTGCTGCACTCGGGCAGATTGGGAGGATCTCTAGGCCTGCTTGGACTGCTTAGGATGTTTGTTAGGAGAACAATGAAAAAATTGTACCTGCAAGTGTGACTGCAGTTTAATTTGTCCATTGAATCTAAGCAGGTCTCGGGTAGGGTGTCAAGGTACTGCTCGCATTTTTCTTCTTTTCACAATGTTACCTTGCAATCTTGACATTATTGCAGTGAAATCTTGTTGCTGCAGCACAGAGAGAATATGCACATCACTTTGACAACTGCTCATGCAATTTCCAAATCAGCATGCACATCTTTTTCTAGGGGACTGTAAATTGCAGGCTGGCCAAAGCATTTAACCTATGGCCAATAAGTTGAGGTAAACAACGAGCATGAAGCATGCTACTATCCACATCAAATGCATGCTTCATGTTCGCACATGCAAATAAAGTGGCTGCTGGCCCGAGTGCTTGATTCAAAATCATCCTTTCTCATATTTTATCACAACACCTGTCCACGTTCTATGTGCTTCCAGGCAAACATCTGCAGATGGAAGATGGTTCATTGAAGCTACAACCCTTCACTCGCTATGAGGAAAGGGCTTTGGAGATTCTGTGCATGGAGACAAAAGTGGGGAATGTTGGATGATGAGCTTTTCCCAAGCACATGACTAAAATTATTCTTTACTTTTCAATCAATGTTTAGTCCCTTGATAGTACACAACTTGAGTATTGCTGGAAAAAAGGGACATGCTGTCAAAGGTTTTCATCTTGTACTCATCAGGACAGACACAAGGATGCCAAATTTCAAAGGGAGCAACAGTTTATACTGCTTGAGAAAAGGGTGCTGGTTGCTTGGCAAGTCGACTGATTGGTCGAGATGTTGCCATGGAGAATGTACAAGGGAGCTATTGTTCTCCTTGTTTTTTTGTTTAATTCAAAAAGACACAATGCCTGGATGTGTTTCTTTTGCCTGCAGAGGACAGGTCCCTGCCTTTGAATATATGTAGCTTCTAGCAAGTGTAAGCATTATTTCCTTATTCACTCAATCATTCACATAACATTCATTGTAGTGCTGTAGCATAACAATGCCTACGTACTGACGATGCCTTGCCATGTAAAGCTGTTTTAAAATTACCCTGCACCCGGTAGAATTGAGGCAGTATGCACACCTGCTGCAGTTTGTTCATCTCCTTGATTGTGGTGTGCACTAAATATGCTGCTGTCTGGCTGCATGCTCAGCAGGGAGTCTAGGTCTGTGTGAAGCTATCACCAATTAAGGCTAGCCTACAAATCTTAAGTCAGCTTGCACGTCTTAAGGGGAGCTGCATTCTGGCTGTAGCAGGGGCTGGAAGTGGCTGCCAGAGTTTCTGAGCAGGAGGAAATTTAAGCAGTGGAGCAACAGCCCAGAGAGAAAGCTCTCAGGTTCTCTGATTCAGCACTGGAGGTCTAGTGCAGAGGTGGAAAGGAGGAGAAAGATCATCCCTCAGCAGGACGCCCTCCAGGCAAGGACTTGGAAAGGAACAGACAAACACGGAGATCAACGTGAGGAGTCTTCAGCCAGCTGCTTGGTTATGGTATTGCCAAATGTTCAGCGACCTCACATGAATGGTCAAGGTTAATAAATGCATCTTCAAATGCTGCCTCTTACCAACTTCATGCACCATGAACCTCAGAATCTGCTACATGCCCACACCCCATCTCTTACCATCAGTGTCTGAAAAAAGACTCATTTCTAACATTCATACACTCCACCTCACTCTTGCACATTTACCACTGCTGTAAACCTCACCCACATTTTGCAATTTCCAAATATTCCCAGCTATTTAACTGAGATCATATCAAACACATTGCAATACACTCACTGACACCCTTCCCTCTCTTACAGGACAAGATGAGCAGCATGAGCCAGCCGAGGACAGGCAGAGCTCCTTGAGGCAATGGTGCTCACATTAATGCTGCAACTATCACTGAGGCTATTGTGACTGACGTTGTTGAAGCCTCTGGGGCAGAATGACAGTTTCTCCCTGTCATATGTACCTCCTCAAATTTGACTTCACCCTCATCCAGCGATCTCGTTTGAAGCACAAGATGCAAATAGTGTGACCATGCACCTCTTGCTTTTCCCCCACATTTCCCTCAATCCAGCCCTTCTCTTGTGTGTTTATACTTTGAGACCCAAGACCAGCTGCCTGGCAAGTCTGATGATTAAGGGCGAGGAGAAGAGCACAAGTCTGAGGAAGAGCTTGATTTGACACTTACAGTCAGCAGCTCAGATACTAACACTGTTGGGGAGGCAATGGCATAGTAATATTGTCGCTAGACTAGTAATCCAAAGACCCAGGGTAGTGCTATCAGGGCCTGGGTTCGAATCCCGCCACGGTGGGATGAATTCAATAAAAATCTGGAATTAAATGTCTAATGATGACCATGAAACCATTGTTGATTGCTGTAGAAACCATCTGGTTCACTAATGCCCTTTAGGGAAGGAAATCTGTCGTCTTCTGTGACTCCTCTGAGATGGCCTAACAAACAGCTACAAAGTCACAAAAAAGGAATGAAACCATACAGATCACCCAGCATCGACCTAGGCACCAGAAACAGCAATGTCAACCCTGCAAAATCCTTATTAACATCTGGGGGCTAGTGCCAATTAAGAGCTGTCTCACAGACTATCCAAGCAACATCCTGACATAGTCATCCTCAGGGAATCATACCTTACAGATAATGTCCCAGACTCCATCATAACTATCCCTGGGTATGACCTGTCCTACCCACAGGACAGACCCAGCAGAGGTGGTGGCACAGTGGTATACAGTCGGGAGGGAGTCGCCCTGGGAGTCCTTGACATCAACTCCAGACCCCATCAAGTCTCATGGCATCAGGTCAAACATGGGAAAGGAAACATCCTGCTGATTACCATGCACTGCCCTCCCTCAGCTGATGAATCAGTGCTCCTCCATGTTGTACACCATGGATGACCACTGCAGTCATTGTGGAGACGAAGTCCTGCCTTCACATTGAGGATACCCTCCACACAACGTGGCATTACCACCATGCTAAATGGGATAGATTCGAACAGATCTAGCAACTCAAGACTGGGCATCCTTGAGGCATTTTGGGCCATCAGCAGCAGAATTGTACTCTAACACAATCTGTAACCTCATGGCCTGGCATGTCCCCCACTCTACCATTACCATCAGGCCAGGGAATCAACCCTGGTTCAATGAAGAGTGTAGGAGGGCATGCCAGGAGCAGCACCAGGCATACCTAAAAATGAGATGTCAACCTAGTGAAGCTATAACACACGGCTACTTGCGGGCCAAACGGCATAAGCAGCCAGTGCTAGATCCCACAACCAATGGATCAGATCTAAGCTCTGCAGTCCTGCCACATCCAGTTGTGAATGGTGGTGGACAGTAAACAACTGAAGGAAGGAGGAGGCTGCACACATTTCCCCATCCTCAATGTTGGAGGAGCCCCCAGTGCAAAAGATAAGGCTGAAGCATTTGCTACAATCTTCAGCCAAAAGTGCCGAGTGGATGATCCATCTCGGCCTCCTCCGGAAGTCCCCAGCATCACAGATGCCCGTCTTCAGCCAATTCAGTTCACTCCCTGTGATATCAAAAAATGGCTGGAGGCACTGGACACTGCAAAGGTTATGGGCCCTGACAATATCCCGGCAATAGTACTGAAGACTTGCACTCCAGAACTTGCCACACCCCAGCCAAGCTGTTCCAGTACAGCTACAACACTGGCATCTACCTGGCTATGTGGAAAATTGCCCAGGTATGTCCTGTACATGAAAAGCAGGACAAATCCAACCCGCCCAATTACCACCCCATCAGTCTATGCTCAAATCATCAGTAAAGTAATGGAATGGGTCATCAACAAATCTATCAAGTGGCACTTACTTAGCAATAACCTGCTCACTAACGCCCAGTTTAGGATCCGCCAGGGCCACTCAACTCCTGACCTCATGACAGCCTTGGTTCAAACATGGACAAAAGAGCTGAACTCCTGAGGTGAGAGAGAGTGACTGCCTTTGACATCAAGGCTATATTTGACCAAGTGTGGCATCAAGGAGCACTAGCAAAACTGGAGTCAATGGCAATTAGGGGGAAAAGTCTCCATTGGTTGGAGTCATCCCTAGCATAAAGGAAGATGGATGTTAGAGGTCAGTCATCTCAGCTCCAGGAGTTCCTCAGGGTAGTGTCCTTGGCCCTACCATCTTCAGCTGGTTCATCAATGACCTTCCTTCCATCATAAGGTCAGAATTGGGGATGTTCGCTGATGGCTGCACAATGCACAGCACCCATTCGTGACTTCTCAGATACTGAAGCAGTCCACGCCCAAACTAAATGCAGCAAGACCCGGACAATATCCAGGCTCGGGCTGATAAGTGGCAAGTAACATTCACACCACACAAGTGTTAGGCAGTGACCATCTCCATCAAGAGAGAATCCAACCATCGTCTCTTGATGTTCAATGGCATTACCATCACTGAATCCCCCACTTTCAACGTCCTGGGGGTTACTATTGACCAGAAACCGAACTGGACTAGCAATATAAATACTGTGGCTACAAGAGCAGGTCAGATGCTAGGAATTGTGTGACTAGTAACTCACCTCCTCATCCCCCAAAGCCTGTCCACCATCTACAAGGCACAAGTCAGGAGTGTGATGGAATATTCCCCACTTGCCTGGATGAGTGCAGCTCCAATAACACTGAAGAAGCTTGACACCGTCCAGGACAATGCAGTCCACTTGATTGGCACCCCATCCACAAACATTCACTTCCTCCACCACTGATGCAGAGTAGCAGCTGTGTGTATCATCTACAAGACGCACTGCAGGAATTCACCAAGGCTCCTTAGACAGCACCTTCCAAACCCATGATCACTACCATCTAGAAGGACAAGGGCAGCAGATAAATGGGAATGCCACCACCTGGAAGACCCCTCCAAGTCACTCACCTTCCTGAGTTGTAAATATATCGCCATTCCTTCACTGTCGCTGGGTCAAAATCCTGGAACTCCCTAACAGCACTATGGGTGTACCTACACCACATGGACTGCAGCGATTCAAGAAGGCAGCTCGCCACCACTTTGAGGGCAATTAGGGATAGGCAATAAATGCTGCTGCACCCAGTGAAGCCCACATCCCGTGAATGAATACGAAAAATAATAATTCAGAGGGGAGCGTAAATTATTGACTGGGCTAGATTATTGGGATCTGCATTATTGACTGAGCTATAAGAAGGCTGGGGCGGTGGAGTGGGAAAGGGTAATGTGTGTACCAGCTCCCAGGATGACACTGTCATAAAGTTGTAGAAATGTACGACACAGAAGGAGGCCATTTGACCCATTGTGCTGTACTAGCTGAAACAGAGCCACCCAACCTAACCTCACTTGCCTACTCTTGGCTCCCAGCTGTTGCAGCTCAGGCAGCCAGCCCACCCAGACTACTGCCACCGTGTTAAGGTGGTGGTGTTCGAAGCTGGGCCATTAAGGCCCAGAGCTGCTCGAGATGTCCTGCAAGGTTACCTGCAGTCTTACTCTGCTGCGTCCTCCGCCAGGATCAACTGGGACAAGTGTTCCGGGCTCGTGGTCGGTCAGTGACAGATGGACCACCTACCCGAGGAGCTCAGGTCTTTCACCTGGAGCAGGAACACTCTCCTCTACCTGGGGGTCTACCTCTGCCCTGCTGAGGAATCCTGACTGGCGATCTGGCAGGAGGTGGAGACCTAAGTCGCCGCTCGCCTGAAATGCTGGACAAGACTGCTCCGGGTGCTGTCCTACAGGGGTCGAGCGTTGGTCGTAAACCAACTGATTGCCACCATGCTGTGGTACCAGCTGGTCATTTTGATCCCTCCTCCGGACTTTGTCTTAAAAATCCAGAGAATGTTTGTAGACTTCTTCTGGGACAAAAGGCCGCACAGGGTCACTGCTGGGGTCCTGAATCTCCCGCTGGTCAGTTGCTGGTGTGCCTTTATACCCAGGTGGTGACTTTTTGCCTTCAGACCCTGCAGCTATATCTTTAAGTAGAGCCTCCTGCTAAATGGTGTGCCCTGGCGACGTACTTCTTTCGCCTGGTACGTGGCCTGAATTATGACATGCAGCTCCTGTTCATAGACCTGAGGAGTCTTCGTGGCTCCTTGCAGGCGTTACCCATCTTTTACCAGGATGTGATCAAAGCTTGGAATACAGTCACCTCGCGCCGCAGCGTTTCGCCGTCAGGTGTAGTGGCTGTCGCCAGAGAGCCGCTGCTCAGGATTCTGCACCTCCACCCTTTCAAGTGGCTGGCGGAGGGGAGCGCTGCGGCAGTTGGGGTGACCAAAATTGGGGATGTGCTGGGTGGCGGAGTAGTGGACTGGATGCTTCCACAGGAGTTGGTGCTTTGGGCATCCGTGGATGTCCGGCTCAAGGCCAATGCTGTTCAAGACCTCAGGACAGTCATGCCCCGTCCCAATTGTATATGTGGGCTTGAGGAGGCGCAGGTGCGCGGTGAAGCTCTGTCTTGATGAACCCCTGCTCAGACAGAATTCCACATTGGCCCCAAACCCCGAATCCCCCCTCCGGTAGTGGGGCCCCGCAACCTGAGCCGCCTCATGGAAATGCCCTCCGTGCTTTTCGCTCGGCGCAGAGGGGTTTCCTGTGCGGTCTGCTGCTGCATACCCTTTACCTTTTTGCCTTTGCCCACCATTCAGATATGCCTTGATGTGCCTTGTTGCCGTCCAGCGGCTGAGGTCCCCAGTGGAGGGTTTTCTACTTGGGAGCCCTCCGTCTTGCCATTGGAAACTTGGAGTGGAAGGTGTTGCATGTAGCAGCCCTGTACAATCATATGTTGTCCTGGTCCATGGACTCCCAAGATGCCTGTGCATTTTTCGGCCGTGTGGACTCCTTGGACCATGTCTATGTTTCATGTTATAGGCTGCACCCCCTTTTTGGTTATTTTAAAAGTCTTTTGCTTTTGTTTTAATTGCACTTCAGCCCCATGCTCCTGATATTCGGACACCCGGTGTGGAGAGAGGCAGGGAGGTTATCGGGGGTAGGTGGGATGCAGATTTGAGCTTACTATCAGATCGGGCATGATCTTATTAAATGGCAGAGCAGGCTTGAGGGGCCGAATAGCCTCCCCCTGTTCCTTGTTCGTATGTTGATTTGCAGCATCTTTTATTTCTGGATTTTGGCCAAGAGGAAGTTGTGATCACAGAATCACACAGTGCAGAAGAGGCCCTTTGACCCATCGAGTCTGCACCGACACAGTGCATGATCGAGGGACCTAGCAGTGGGCAGGGATGATTTCCATAACCTTCCCAGTTGCAGCGTGGCTGTTGTTATCTGTAAGTGTGCTGTCCACAACTGGTTAGGTTGTGGAGGAGAGTTATTAGCCACGTGTGGAACGGGTAGCCCTTGTGGCCAAAGAGCTGCCCTCTGGTGTGACGTGGTGGCTCAAAGATGATTGATCGGCTGACAGGCATAGATGAAAACATCATGATTACTGTCAAGATACTGGACTTTTACCAACGTTCATCAGATCTCATTATAATCTTGGTCCAAACATGGACAACAGAGCTGAATTCCAGAGGTGAAGTGAGAGTAACTGCCCTTGACATCAAGGCAGCATTTGACTGTGTGTGGTATCAAGGAGCCTAAGCAAAATTGAATTGAGTGGGAAGCAGGGGGAAAATTCTCCACTGGCTGGAGTCATACGTAGTCCAAAGGAAGATGGTTGTGGTTGTTGGGAGATCAATCATCTCTGACCCAGGACATTACCCTGAAGAACTCCAGAAGTGGTGTCCTGGGCTCAACCACCTTCAGTTGCTTCATCAATGACCTTCCCTTTAACATAAAGTCAGATGTGATGATGTTTGCTGATGGCACAATTTTTAGTACCGTTCACGACTCATACTGAAACAGTCTGTGCTTGCATGCAGCAAAACCTGGACAACATTCAGGCTTGGGCTGATAATAGTAGGTAACATGTATGCCACAGGTATGTCAGGCAATGACCATCTCCAACAAGAGAGAATCTATCTCCCCTTGAAGTTTAGTGGCATTACCATCACTGAATTTTTCACTATCAACATTTTGGGGGTTGCTATTGACCAGAAACTGAATTGGTCCAGCCATATAAATGCTGGCTACAAGAGCAGGTCAGAGGTTGGGAATCCTATGGCGAGTAACTCATCTCCTGACTCCCTAAAGACTATCCGCTATCTATAGTGTTCTAGTCAGGAGTGTGATGGAATACACCCCATGCGGGAAAGTTATTGCCCTCCCGAGAGGCGAGTTTGATAGTGGGGAGCATTTAATCAGGTGAGAGGATGGCGGGTGGGGACCCTGCTGCCTTCCTGCCTTGATTAAGTCCAGGATTGGAAGGCCCTGGATGGCCTTACTGCCCTCCTGTCAATCAAGGCCCTTTAATGGGCAATTAATGCATACTTAATGGCCTGATCTTGCCGCTGCTGCTATTCAACTAGCAGCAGGTGGGGGGAGTCCAAAAAGCAAACCCTATCAGGGTTGCTAGTGGGCTCTCAGAGGGGATCCTTTGTTCAAAGGCACTCAGTGCATGATCGAGGGACCTGGCAATGGGAAGGGAATGAGAGCCATCCCCCTGTCCCTGCTGTTGACCCCCCTGATTCCCTGCAATCCCCACCCCACAACCGCCATCTTGCCATCACTCATCTGTGGCCTGGGTCCGTCTGTGATCCTGGGCCTCTGATGAGTGCGTTGCCGGCAGCTATCACGGATCCCCTGGTGGCATTGTCTGCAATGATAGCTGCCGGATTCTGATTGGCTGGCAGCTCTCAGGGGCGGGACTACTGCTTCTGGGGTCCTTTATCCTGGTGAAGGCCCGCCCCAGCCAAGTTAATTGCCTGATTAGCATTTAATTCAGCGGGTCTTCCCGAAAAGAAGCGACACAAGGCCTCCACTGGCTCTCCAGCCAGAGGGCGAGGCTCCTGTCACCTCCATTAAATACCACCCCATTTGTGGATGGGTGTAGCTCCAACAACACTCAAGAAGCTCGACACCATCCAGGACAAAGTAGCCAGCTTGATTGGAACCCCATCCACCACCTTAAACATTCACTCCCTCCACCACTTGGCAAGAGTGTATATCATCTGCAAGATGAACGGTAGCAGCTTACCAAGGTTCCTTTGACAGCACCTTCCAAACGCATGACCTCTACCACCTAGAAGGACATGGGTAACAGACACATGGGAACACCACAACTGGCAAGTTCCCTTCCAAGTCTCACACCATCCTGATTTGGAACTATATTACTGTTCCTTCACTGTTGCTGGGTCAAATCCTGGAACTCTTCTTTACAGCACTGTGGGTGTACCTGGACCAGTAAGACTGCAGCGGTTCAAGAAGGCAGTTCACCACCACCTTCTCAAAGGTAATTAGGTGTTGACAAATGCCAGCCTTGTAAGTACCACCAACAAATGAAAGAAAAAGATGGTCTGTGCATGGTGACACAACAATTGCATGTTCATTGACTTTGCATTTGCAGTACATCTCATGGAGATGTGGCATCCTCAGAGCCTTGTGTGAAGTTGGAACTATCGGAATCCCACTCCCTTGGTACCTACTCCTTCCGAAGACAATGGAACCCTCCTCTCCTTGATACAGTGGCTTGATGACTTCCCTGATGCAGTGAACTGAGAAATGTTGGCAATGTCACCAGCCCCAGCCTGGAATGATCTGCTGGCATAAAAATTCAGGGCAAGGTGACCTTGATGGTTATTAGCAGTGCTGGCCTTGCTCTGCTCTGCGGCTGCAGGTCCAGTTGGAGGATGTGTTACAGTTCTGCCAGCCTTTTAGTCCTTTGAAGGAATTCTGCTGTTCAAGATCATGGGTGCTCTTTTGCTCAACCCTATTTACCTGCCTATAGAACCATAGAAAAGTTATAGTGCAGAAAAATGCCATTGTGTCTGTGCCGGCCAAGAGGAGAAAAAAGAAACTAGCCGCTCATTTTAATCCAACTTTCCAGCATCTGGTCCGTAGCCTTGCAGGTTACAGAACTTCAGATGCAGATCCAGGTACCTTTTTTTAGCCTTTGTTCCATACCCCTTGGTATCCTTTCCTAACAAAAATCTCCCTATCTCAGTTTTTAATTTTTTAATTGACCAGTAACCTGTACAAAAATTTAGGTTTGAGAGTTCCAGTTTTTCACTACCCTTTTTGTGAAGAAGTACTTCCTGATGTCATCCCTGAATGGCGTGTCTTTAATTTTAAAGATGTGACCCATTGTTTTGGACTCACACAAAAGGAAATGTTTGTCTCTAGCTACCCTATCAAATTCTTCAATCATTTTAAACTCCTCAATTAGATCACCACTTAACCTTCTGTAAAGGGAATGCAAGCCTAGCTTACACAGCCTACTCTCATAAACTAACCCTTTTACCCCCCCTGGTGTCATTCTGGTGAACTTGCACTGTACTCATACCAAAGGCAGTATATCTTTGCTGAGGTGCAGTGCTCAGAACTGAGTGCAATTAATCCATATGTGGCCTAACCAGAATTTTATACAAATATGGCATAACCTCCGCCCCTTTGTGTTATGGCTCCCTTGAGATAAAGGCTCACGTTCATCTAACTAATTCTAATAAATTTTTGCATCTGTCCATGAGCTTTTAGTGATTTTTCTAAATGGCCTCTTAAATCTCTCTGCTTCTCTACATTTCTTACCATTTATAAATTATTCTCATCTATCTTTCTCAAGTCCAAATTGGATGACCTCGCACTTCCCCACATGGAAGTCCACTGGCAGCAGTTTTGCCCACTTAACCTATCAATGATCCATAAAAGAAAGATTTTGCTAGCACAAAGGGACACCATTGTGAAACTGGTGCCAAAGCTGTGCAGTGAATTCCAGGTATAAATTTATGAACTTGACCAGGATTGATAAACATGATACATTAGCAATTAACCTTTGCTGAAAAATGTTGTTCGCACCACAGCAGGATTTAAAAAATGTAGTTTGCAGAAATGGAGGATTTAGGGGTATTAAAGTAGACAAACAAATAGAATGGCTGAACCAATTAATATTTATTGGCAAAGATATGATAAATTTTAATTTTTTTTTGGACTCCAGAGACCTAAACTAAGGACAAAAACAATCAGTGGTCAGGGCACTGGGGTTAAGGTAATAAAATAGCAGTAGCAACGAATAAATGCATCTGAGAACCTGCAAGTTTACAGTAGCAATTACCGGAAAAAGCAACCCAGTAATAAACTGGGCAAAGATCACCGTACATTGGGAGCACTCTACAAACTGTTTTGATAACTTTTATGCCGTGCTTTATTTTGTATCTGGTGCTGCATTTGTTGCATTTTTTTAGTATGTATTTTGTTTCTGACCAATTCCTGTGGTCGCTTTTACTGTACTGTGAAGTGGATGCAATGATGGGACAGTACATAAAATGACTGAATTTTCTTTGCTTCCTGATACAAAATAGCTGATATAGAAATTCAGGATATGTGGACTTAACATTTTTATGTATTGGTTTGACGCTTTAACATATTTGAAGGCTGATTTAATAACTAGATTTTGCACAAATCTCACGCATGGAAGCTTCTAGGAGGAACTTTATTTAAACTAAATTATTAAAAGTGGCATTGCAGATTAACAGGTCATAAGAAGTGCAGACGCATCGCTGGAGTCCATTTCTAGGGGAACAGAATTCAAAAGTAGAGAAGTTATGCTAAACTTATATAGGACATTGGTTAGACCACACTTTGAATTCTGTGCTCAGCTCTGGTCTCCATATTACAAAAATAATCTAGAAGCATTGGAGAAAATACAAAATAGATTTACAAGAATGATACTAGGACTAAGTGTTAATATTCCAGAAAACCAGTTTGTGAAGGATAGAACTGTGGGCCAATCTTTACACACTTTTATAAGCATTGATTTACAGAATTACACATTACAAGCACGCACTTCCTAACCCAACAAGCCTGTTGATTTATAAGGGCTGGGATTCCCCAGTCAAAGGCCACCACCTACATACAACTAAAAAAAGGAAGACTTGTATTTATATAGCGCTTTTCATGCCCACTGGATGTCTGAAAGCACTTTACAGTCAATTCATTACTTTTGTAGGAAATGCTGCAGTCAATTTGCGCACAGCAAGTTCCCACAATCAATATTGTGTTAATGACCAGATAATCTGTTTTTGTAATGTTGATTGAGGAATAAATATTGGCCAGGGCACCAGGGATAATTCCTCTGCTCTGACTCAAAATAGTGCGATGGGACCTTTTATATCCACCTGGAAGGACAGACAAGGCCTTGGTTCAACAGCTCATTAAACAGTCAACACTGGAGTGATACTGAGTTCTGTTGAAGGGTCATGAGGACTCGAAACGTCAACTTTTTTTTCTCCGCCGATGCTGCCAGACCTGCTGAGTTTTTCCAGGTAATTCTGTTTTTGTTTTGGATTTCCAGCATCCGCAGTTTTTTTGTGTTTATCTGGAGTGATGCTATTGATTTTTGTGCTCAAGCCCTGGAGTAGGACTTCAAACGAAAACCTGCTGATTCAGAGGAGAGAGTACTCCCAACTAAGCCATAACTGACACAGTTAAACAAAATTAATATACAGTTAACACTAAGAGGGTACAACTATCAGGAAAGACTGCACAGGCTGGAGCTGTTTTTTCTAGAAATGAGAAGATTGGGAGGTGGCCTGGTAGAGAGGCCTTTAAAATTATGAAAGGGTTTGATATGGTAGATGTAGAGAAAATGTTTCTGGCAGCCCAAAACTAGGGTCATAAATACAAAGTCATCACTAATAAATCCAATAAGGAATTAATAGAAACTTCTTTACTCAGATGATGAGACTGTGGAACTCACTTCCACAAGCAGTGATTGAGGTGAATGGCATGGAGAAGGTAGATAAACACATGACAGAGAAAGAAATAGATGGATTTGTTAATAGGGTTAGATGGAGTACGGTGGTTGAGCCTTCTGTGGAACATAAACACCGGCTTAGGTCAATCATGCGAATGGCCTGTTTCTATGTTGTAGACTCAATGTAATTCTGTATAAAACAGTAACGTTAACAGAAAGGAAAGACTTGCATTTATATGGAATCTTGTCAAATCTCAAAGCTTTTCCACACACTGATTTACTTTGAAGTACAGTGATATTGGCAGACTTGGTAGCTATTTTGCACTTAACACTGAAACACAAGGAAGTAAATAGCCAAGTAATCTGCTTTTGGTTGAGAAAATACTGTTAGCTAGGATACTCGAGAGCTTCTTGCTCTTTGAATATTTAATATTTGAATAGTCCTACATGTCCTACATTACAACAGTGATTACATTTCAAAAGTATTTCATGGGCTGGAAAGTGCTTTGAGACAGCTGATGGGAAGGTAAATGCAAGTTTTTCTTTTTTTTTATTGATGTAGAATCTTTAACATCCATTTGAATCACTAGGAGCAGATAGAGCTCAGTTTAATGTGTTCACCTTAACGACCTCTCATTACTTCACTGAAGTGGCAGCTTACATTTTTCACTAAAATCCTGGAATGGGATTTGACCAGCTCAAAGCCCAGGGCCAAGTTGACCATTATGAATCTGGCAAATTCATCACAGTTGCTTCTTATGACCTTGGTTGACATTGATCTCCTTTTAAGCATATGAATAATTGCTGTATGGATTTGTAATCAGTCACTTTCTTATGAGCTTTAAAACATATTATTGGAATTTCTCAGTCCTTTACTATCTTCTAAAACATTTGACAAAATGCTTTTGCTTCACTTGGTAAAGTATATACCTCATTGTAGTTGATCTGTTTGTTGTATTTCAGGATTATTTGTGGCCATAGTTAGTCATGAGTAAGTTGTGATACTTAAACAGTATATTGGTTTAACACTGGTTGAATGTGACCCATGAAGGTTTTTGTTTCAGTTAAGTGGAGCAATGAAATGGAAGAGATAGCTACGGATGGAAATAACAAGAGGAACACAGGAACAGATATAAAGCTTCAGAAGGCAGAGTATTTGGATAATGAGCAAAGGTACATTGACATTTTATCTGATTTTTAACGGCAAAGAATTTAAGAAAGCGTTTTATTTATTAGGAGGTAAAACATTCTGCCTGTCTTTAACTAGCTAATGAACTGTATATCAAAATTACCTTATTTGTCCTCAGATGGAGTTTACCACATGCTTTGTGTTGCACTCACAAGCAACCCGAATCCGAGGAGACTTGATCCTGACAAGCTGGGGGTCGCTACCGGTCTCACAATGGCCATTCTGTGACACATTGGCATAGCGGTTATGCTATTGGATTAGTAATTTAGTGACCTGGTGTAAGATTATTAACTTTGAATGCTATTAAGACCTTTTTTGTAGTCCCTCTTACACCGGACTAATGATCCAGACACATGGGGCTGGATTTTATTGCCCCCCCACACCAGCTGGGCGTGTTTTCGGCAGGGGATGGCACATAAACTGTGAGAGGTGGCAAAACTTCCTGCCCACCCCCGAGCTGTCCCCCATAACACAGGACGTGAGTGGGCATTGAAATCAGCAGACTTCCCGCCATTTTTAAATTAATAATTAACAATCAATTGACCGGAATAATACACTGCCAATGCCATAAAATGGTTGGCATAGGCAGGCAGGTGGGAGTGGGCAGGCCGTTTTATTTTTAAGGAATCTGTTTAGAAGGAAGGTGGAATATGTCCTTCAGGTGGTGTCCTTTGCGCAATGTGCATTCTCTATGATGATACTGCACCCCCAACCCCCAAAATCCCGCTCCTTGTTCCACCTTGCCTGGCCTCCAAAGCTCACCCACCCGTTCCCTGATCCCTTCCTGCCCGATACTTACGTCTCTCTGGGATTCATGTCCTCTTCATCCGTGGGCCTCCTTACCCAGAAGTTCCAGCAGAGCCTTCTATTGAGTTCTGGTGCTGCTGGGACTTCTACAGCTGCCGGCCAATCAGATGATGAGCAATATGCACTCCCACCTGTGTGAAATCCAGCCCATGAGTTCAATTCCCTCCATAACAGATGGGCAATTTAAATTAAATTAATTAATTAAATAATCTGGAATTAAAAAGATAGCATCAGTAACTGTGTTCATGAAACCACTGGATCATCATAAAAACCCATCTGGTTTACCCTTTAGTGAAGGAAATCTGCCATCCTTACTTGATATGGGCTATACATGACTCCAGACCCACAGTAAAGTGGTTGACTCTTAACTGTCCTCTGAAAAGGCCCAGCAAGCCACTTTGTTTTATTCAAGAAAGTAGCTCACCACCACCTTCTCATGGCAATTAGGGATGGGCAATAAATACTGGCCTTGGCAGTGCTGCCCATACCCTGTAAATGGATGAATTACAATGACTTTATGTGAAGGAGAGCCTGGTGATGCTGTGAAACTTGAGTTTGAATTGAGGACCACTAGAATGAAAAACAGGTTCCTTGGTTTTCTGCCTGTATGGGTCCTACATGAAATGAGTTTGGGAAATCTCAGCCTGGTCCCTTGTATACACAGGGCAGCAGCACTAAATCTGACATTAACTGGCAATCTCTCCAGAGTGTATTTAGAGGGAAACTATCTATCCTGGTGTGAGAGAAAAGAATAGCCTCGGATGTTAAGTAGGGTAGTAGGAGGCTAGTGTGGAGCATAAATGGAATTGGGAGATGTGGGAATAGGAAGATCAAACCAACGAGGGGAATGTTTTTAATTGTTCAAGGGATGTGAGGTCACTAGCAGGGCCAGCATTTGTTGCCCATCCTTAATTCCCTCTGAGAAGGGGGTGGTGAGCTGCCTTCTTGAACTGCTGCAGTCCATCTGGTGTAGGTACACCCACAGTGCTGTTAGGGAGGGAGTTCCAGGATTTTGACCCAGTGACAGTAAAGGAATGGCGATATATTTGCAAGGTCAGGTTGGTATGTGGCTTGGAGGAGACCTTGCAGGTGGTGGTGTTCCCATGTGTCTGCTGTCCTTTTCCTTCTAGGTGGTAGAGGCGGCTGCCCCTATGCACCGATGGTGCAGGTAGTGTACGTTTAAGGTAGTGGATGAGGTGCTAGTCAAGTGGACTGTTTTGTTCTGGCTGATGTTGAGCTTTTTGAGTGTTGTTGGAGATGCGCTCATCTAGGCAAGTGGAGTGTATTTCATCACACTCCTGACTTGTGCTGTGTAGGTGGTGGACAAATATGGGAATGGGAATAGGGGTGGTGTGTCAATGGAGGTGGGGGTGGATGGATGTGTTAATGGAGAGATGGAACTGATGGGAGAGATTTTGAATATCAGGCCATCTTATAGTGCTGGTGGAAGGCCTGGTCCATTTGGAGAGCTGGCCCTCAATAACATATGGCAGGCTGCTTGTGGGCTGAAAATGAGCCCTAAAGCAGGAGGCCACCTTCTCTGAACTACTGTGATGTCAGGCAGCCCTTTCAGCCTCCAGGCCTGGAGAAAAGTAGGCCTGGAGGGGCAATATCTGTCTCGGTAGTTGAGGGACCTTTAATGTAGCAAAGTGTCCTAAGCTACTTCACAGAAATGTTATCAGGCAACAATGAATACTGAGCCAAGTAAGACACATGAGTATGTGTGACCTAAGCTTAGCCAAAAGGACTGGCATTCAGGATTTTTAAGGAGGAAAGGAAGGCAGCAAGGCAGATGGTTTCAAGGAGGGAATCTAGGCAATGATATCTTTGTTGCTTTGAACGTTTGAGAGCAATTGTTTGACACTTCATTCTGTTGAGATTGTGACATCACTGAAGATAGAGAAGTGAAAATATTTAAGTGATAAAGTCACACTTGGGACACAGGTGCTGTGACATAATCACCTGAAATTTATTAATACATATCTGCTTTCTGGATTTATTATCTTTGAGGGTAAGTTAATATTTTTACTAATTGGTGTATACTAAGTTTGACTTTCCAACTTGAAACATTGCACTTTTGTAAGATGTGTCTCCTACACAAAGAAAAACAGGCTTGAACATCAGAACATAAGAAGTAGGGGCAGGAGTAGGCCATTAGGCTGCTTGAGCTGTTCTGTCATTCAATAAGTTCATGGCTGATCTAATTGTGGCCTTAACTCCACTTTCCTGCCTGCCCCCTCACATAAGCCTTGTAGATCAATAGAATTATATAGAGACTGTTCATGTCCCTGGAGCAATATCATCAGCTGACCAATGCTTCACACAGTATCTTAGAGATGGTTTAACCCCGGGGTCGGAAACCTTAATAACGAGAAGTTATTTTTAAAATTTAGTCAAAACGCAGTATCTTAAGAGCCACAATGTTGTTATTCAAATGCCAATAATATAAAAGAAGATAAAAACACGTTTTAACAACATTTTAAAGGTTTTTACAAAATTGTTGTTAATTGAATGATACTTCCTCATAAGTGCCATGTTAGTAAATGTGTAAAAAAATGAAAAGCCATTTAATTGCCATCAAAATAGGCTCAATTGATCACAATTGGGAGCTGCACATGTCCATAGTGAGCCTAGTGAACCATTGACCCTTACAGTAACAGCATTACATCTTTTGATTAATATCCTGTCCATCTCCTAATGTAACACAGCAATTTTTACTGCCACCTTTCTTCTCCTGGAGTGATGGTTTCAAATGCTTTTTGCCTGACAGAAATCCTCAAACTCCACCAGATTTTGTGGATCTCACAAAATTCACTTACTTCCTCTTTCATATCTTTGAATTATTGGGGCATATCCCACTAGCCCAGGTGACTTGCTAAGTATCTGGGTGAAATCCAGCTTTGAAATATTGGTGATGCACACACTAACATGTTCAGAACAAATTCTTCTGTTTGTCATTTTTAACATCACCGCTTCAATAATATGGGCTTAAGACCTTTGTTAAAATAGTGGACAGAGGAGCTTCAGGGAAGGCCTGGCCTACCATGGCTCTAGTGTTATAGTGTGCAGTTAAGTAGTGTTATGACTAGGGTGGTCAACAGGACTTTAAACTAGAAAGTGGGGGGAAGGAAAGGGTAAAACTCCCAAGAAGTATGACTAATGGGAAACAAAGCAGCAGGTTAGCATGTGGGGGGGGGGTGGGGTGGGGGGGGGGGGGGGGGGGGGGGTGTGTGTGTGGGGGGGGGGGGGGGGGGGGGGGGGGGGGGTGTGGATTCAACTTCATGGAGAATTATGAAAAAAGTGAAAAGGAAGGAGAGCCCAGGAGAGGCTATTAAAGTTTTCAGACACAAAATAGGACAGAGTGTTTGGAAAGGGCTAGGAATCTAATTCAAGCACATCAGATAACGGGACGACAATGAGAAAGGGGACGGGAAATACAGGACTGAAGGTGTTGTATCTGAATGCACGCAGTATACAAAATAAGGCAAATGAGCTTATGGCGCAGTCTGAAATTGGTAGGTATGATGTGGTGGGAGACATGGCTGCAGGGGGATCAGGACTGGGAGCTAAATATCCAAGGATATACATCCTATCGAAAAGATAGGCAGGTTGGCAGAGGGGGTGGTGTTGCTTTGTTAGTAAGAAATGAAATTAAATCGATAGCAAGAAACGATGCAGAGTCAGATGATGTAGAATCTGTGTGGGTAGAGTTGAGGAACTGTAAAGGTAAAAAAACCATAATGGGAGTTATGTACAGGCCTCCGAACAGTAGTCAGGATGTGGGGCACAAGATACACCAGGAGATAGAAAAGGCGTGTAAGAAAGGCAAGGTTACAGTGATCATGGGGGGATTTCAATATGCAGGTAGACTGGGAAAATCAGGTTGGTAGTGGATCCCAAGAAAAGGAATTTGTGGAATGTCTACGAGATGGCTTTTTGGAGCAACTTGTGGTGGAGCTCACTAGGGAACAGGCAATTCTAGATTTAGTGATGTGTAATGAGGCAGATTTGATAAGGGAGCTTAAGGTGAAGGAACCCTTAGGAGGAAGTGACCATAATATGATAGAATTTACCCTGCAATTTGAGAAGAAAAAACTGGAATCAGATGTAACGGTGTTACAGTTGAATAAACGTAACTACAGAGGCATGAGGGAGGAGCTGGCCAGAATTGACTGGGAGATGAGCCTAGCAGGAAAGACAGTGGAACAGTAATGGCAGGAGTTTCTGGGAGTAATTTGGGAGACACAGCAAAAATTCATCCCTAAGAAGAAGGAGCATACTAAAGGGAGGACGAGGCAACCATGGCTGACAAGGGAAGTCAGGGACAGCATAAAAGCTAAAGAGAAAGCATACAATGCGGCGAAGAGCAGTGGGAAACCAGGGGATTGGGAAGCCTACAAAGACCAACAGAGGACAACTAAAAAAGAAATAAGGAGGGAGAAGATTAAATATGAGGGCAAACTAGCCAATAATGTAAAAAAAATTGCAAGAATTTTTTTTAGATATATAAAGGGCAAGAAAGAGGCAAAAGTGGACATTGGCCCCCTGGAAAATGATGCTGGAGAAGTAGTAGTGGGGAACAAAGAAATGGCGGAGGAACTGAATAGGTATTTTGCATCAGTCTTCATGGAGGAGGACACAAGTAACATCCCCAAAATTCAAGAGAGTCGGGGGGCAGAGGTGAGTATGGCGGCCATTACCTAGGAGAAGGTGCTAGGAAAACTGAAAGGACTGAAGGTGGATAAATCACCTGGGCCAGATGGATTACACCCCAGAGTTCTGAAGGAGATTGCTAAAGAGATAGTGGAGGCATTAGTGGTGATCTTTCAGGAATCACTGGAGTCAGGGAGGGTCCCAGAGGACTGGAAAATCGCTTATGTAACTCCCCCTGTTTAAGAAGGGAGTGAGGCAAAAGACTGAAAATTACAGGACTATTAGCCTGACCTCGGTCGTTGGTAAGATTTTAGAGTCCATTATTAAGGATGAAATTTCAGAATACTTGTAAGTGCATGGTAAAATAGGGCAAAGTCAGCATGGTTTCATCAAGGAGAGGTCATATCTGACAAATCTGTTAGAATTTTTTGAGGAGGTAATGAGCAGGTTAGACAAAGGAGAGCCAATGGATGTTATCTACTTGGACTTCCAGCAGGCCTTTGACAGGGTGCCGCACAGGAGGCTGCTCAGTAAGATAAGAGCCCATGGTGTTAGAGGCAAGGTACTAGCATGGATCGAAGATTGGCTGTTTGGCAGGAGGCAGAGAGTGAGGATAAGGGGGTCCTTCTCAGGATGGCGGCCGGTGACTAGTGGAGTTCCGCAAGGGTCAGTGTTGGGACCACAGCTTTTCACTTTATGCATTAATGATCTTGATGAAGAAACTGAGGGCATCCTGGCTAAGTTTGCAGCTGATACAAAGATAGGTGGAGGGACAGTTAGTATTGAGGAGGCGGGGAGGCTGCAGAAGGATTTAGACAGGTTAGGAGAATGGACAAAGAAGTGGTAGATGGGGAAGTGTGAGGTCATGCACTCTGGTAGGAAGAATAGAGGCATAGACTATTTTCTAAATGGGGAGAGAATTCAGAAATCTGGAGTGCAAAGGCACTTGGGAGTCCTAGTCCAGGATTCTCTTAAGGTTAACTTGCAGGTTGAGTCTGTAGTTAGGAAGACAAATGTAATGTTGGCATTTATTTCGAGAGGACTAGAATATAAAAGCAGGGATGTGCTGCTGAGGCTTTATAAGGCTCTGGTCAGACCACATTTAGAATATCGTGAGCAGTTTTGGGCCCCGTATCTCAGGAAGGATGTGCTGGCCCTGGAGAGGGTCCAGAGGAGGTTCACGAGAACGATCCCAGGAATGAAAGGCTTAACATATAAGGAACGTTTGAGGACTCTGGGTCTATACTCGATGGAGTTTAGAAGGATGAGGGGGGGATCTGATTGAAACTTACAGAATACTGAAAGGCCTGTTTAGAGTGGACGTGGGGAAGATGTTTCCATTAGTAGGAGAGACTAGGACCCGAGGGCACACTCTCAGAGTAAAGGGAAGACCTTTTAGAACAGAGATGAGGAGAAACTTCTTTAGCCAGAGAGTGGTGAATCTATGGAACTCATTGCCACAGAAGGCGGTGGAGGCCAGGTCATTGAGTGTATTTAAGACGAAGATAGATAAGATCTGGATTGGTAAGGGGATCAAAGGTTCCGGGGAGAAGGCGGGAGAATGAGGTTGAGAAACCTATCAGCCATGATTGAATGGCGGAGCAGACTCGATGGGCCGAATGGCCCAATTTCTGCTCCTATGTCTTATGGTCTTATGAGCACAGCCGGTGTTAGTTGTTGCGCAAACCAAATCCCAGAGGGAAACTTGGATTACGGGCCATACCCTTTTTTTTTGAATTCCGAAAACGAGAAGAAAGCATACCGACCTCAGAAGGAAGTGGTCCAGTAACACTTATGGTAATTTAAAAATTAAGTTTTATTAACCAAAATAAAGGAAAACTCAAATACACAAGATTCCAGTTACACAATTAAGGTTAGCCTTACAAAAAATTCCCCCCAAAAAACTACTTGCTCAAACCCACAAGTAAACACCTGCCAGGCAACACTCCCTTATAGACATCTATCTATGAAATCCAGTAATATTATCCAAGGCAAACTGCTGTAGCTTTACTAGAGGCATATCACATGACCTGTAACTCTTTTCCACTCTACTGCGAAGTCCAAACTTCAAAATAAAACTGCTTTTTGCAGTAAGACTTTTCTGGCTCTACTGGATGGTTGATTCAAACTGCATCTCCTCCCAGCCCAGAGCTAACAGCTCCCAGCTCAACAGCAGCCCCAGCTATCTCTGTCCTAAGTTCTCCATAGTGACCAAAATACTTCCCCCCCCCCCAAACCTCCCCCACCCCCCCACCTTTCATCTCAAGCTACGTTGTTCCCACACCTCTGAAACACAAATCCTTCCAAATGTGAAATATTTCATATCTCTATCTTTGCTTTTGGGTCAATGAAATATAATATCCCCACCACTATTTACCAGTGGAACTCCTGCAAGATACAAACATGTTTCTTGTTACCTCTGACTCCCCTTTGATATTCAGACAAACTCTCAACTTACCTAAGCATGCAAATGTTAGATCTAACCTATTTACCTCAAACTCAATACCTCTATCCTTTCATGTTTTAAACCCCACAGACAACGTGATTCCTATTAATCTCTTCCCAGCTTAATTAAATCATACAGACACACACACACATCCAGCCTTCTTCACAGAATAACACAATATGCCCCCAAATTATTTTTTAAATAGCATCTGCTTTCACAGTAGTAATGATCTGGAATATAATGTTTGAAAGGGTGGTGAAAATGTACTATTACAAATTTCAGAAGGCATATATACTTGAAAGTGAAAAATTAGCATACTGTCGAGAAAGAGTGTGAAAGTTGGCATAATTGGATAGATCTTTCAAAGAGCTGGCACAGGCACGATGGGATGAACAGCCTCCTTCATAGGAACATAAGAAATAGGATCAGGAGTAGACCATTCGGCCCCTTGAGCCTGCTTCGCCATTCAGTAAGATTATGGCTGATCATCTTGTGTTTTGATTTCCATATTCCCATTTAACCCCACTTGCTCCGCATCCTGCCCTCCCTAAACACACACCAAGTTAAAATTGAGTCTGCACTTGTTATTCTGAATATAAAAATAAAATACTGAAATATTTGCAGGATTTGTGCTAACAGTTTATTCTGAGCTATGTTAAATGTGTGTTAAAAGCTATTCTTGAAAATTTAGAAAAATAATATTGCAAGAGCTTTGTATCTCAATGCAGATGGGACTTAAGACAAAAAATGTCATAGTTAGGTGATGATGTGTTTTTCAGGAATGGTGTGAATTATGTTCAATTCCAGCATTGCAGTGTGACAAGGAAGAACATTAACATGCTTCACAGTGAAAATCAGACAGACAGAAGTTACACAGATAGCTTTGACAGCACATTTCAGGCACATGACTCTGCAGCACAGAACTTACAAATGGTCGACCGTCAGGTACCAGCAGGTGTGTATCCCATCATGTTCTTGTTTGTTCTTCTCTTGTCCTCTTTCAACAGGAGAGGAAATTGTACAGCTGGGTAAATGCCAAGACCTTAATTGTTAGTTGCGTCTGCTAATAAATGGATTCTGTAAAGTTTGTATATGGATTTATTCAGTGTTGGGGTTAGAAAATGATCTGGATATTTGCAGTTCTTGCAGGCACCACAAAATTATTAAGTATTTACAGTACAGAGACAGGCAGTTTGGCCCAACAGGCTCATGAGGATTTTTATTTTCTCCCACGATCATTTCATTTGCTTTCTAACAGCGTGAGCAGTTGGACCAGTGACGTGGCAGTTTGGTTTATAAATACACAGTATGTCAAGGCTTAGTAATGCCTTGTGCATACAAGCTCTCTCTTTGCAACTAGTGAGTTTTGAATCAGATGCAGGCTTTTAGGTGAGGCACAGAGCAAATGCCACTTGCCTCACCATGCTGTTGAATACCTGGAAACAGTGGAATTAGAAGCAGGCCACTAATTTCTAGAGCACGAACCTCCAAGCAGCAGGGTGGGTGGGTGAAATGGCCCTTTATAGCCTTTCACAATATACTTGTACATAAATGGTGTGAATTTCCAGTTCACCCCATAGAGTTTGGATTTTTCCCATACTCAAATTGCTGTTAGAATTCCCCAGGACTTATCCAAACTATCCAGGCAAATGCAGCAGCCATTTTGTGCCAAAATTCTGGTTTTAGTCTGCCGCAATATTGGCTTTGTTGGTCAGCACATATTTAGAAACAGTAACAATGTAGAGAATACTTATACTAGCTGAATCTGCTCACCAGGAATTGGCTGATTTAATGCACAGTGTTTTTCGGCTCATATTGGAAAATCCGACTTGCTGTTGACAGGATGCAAAGGTGTATGAAACAAATCTGCTGCTTCTCATTGCTGCTGAACAGGTGTAAAATTTTCTTGGAAATGTTAAGAAGTTAGTTGCTGTGTTGACATTGTCAGATGGAAGGTATGATCTTTAATTTTAGAATGCAACAGTAGCATTGTGTTGAATATTTTGAAGTGACAATGGAAATTTTTAGTGTAGGTGTTGAGTTCCAGTAACTTACAAAATTCTGACAGAGTGCTGCTATGGAGTGGTAGGCTGAAGGAGGAATCCATCTCTGCAACCATGATTAAAAGTGGCTATGAGCATGCTATAATGATAAATCTTGGCCATTTTTGAGATTTTAACATGCATAAAGAGCTATCTGGTTTGACAGCATTCATGGCTGAAAGACCCTTTAGGTTTAGCATATAAGTAATATTACGAGTGCACCAGACTGAACTGATATGCAGACACCGCTTGTAGGCATAGTCGTACTGTTTGCAAAGAACTCAAGTCATTCTGTATTACATTTAAGCTTGCACTCATCTTGCTCATGTATTTATGGAACTCCATTCGAGCATGAAAATGAATTAACAAGTCTAACATTGCATCGCCACCAGTTAAACAGTGTGGTTCAGTATCTGCAAAGGTAAGTCACAAGAACAAGAGCTGTCACTTAATATTTCACAAGTAAATATCTAGCGCAGTTGCACAGATAAGTTGGAGGAGAAACTGCTTTATAACAGGAGCTGTACCATCAGGTAACATCACAAGATGAGGGCATTTAGCATAGAGCCCCTCCCTGTCTGAAAGGGTAGTAATTCAGAGCTCTAGGCTACTGATCCAGAGAGACAAATTCCAATCTCCATCATGGTATGATAGCTGGACAATTTTAACTTGATTAATTAGTCAATTAAATGTGGAATGAAAAGCTAGTGTCAGTAATGGTGGCCACGAAACTAACAGGCTGTCATAAAAATCTACCTGGTTCTCTAAAGTCCTTTAGTGAAGGAAATCTGCTGTCTTTACCCAGTCTGGCTTATGAATATGACTCCAGAGCCACAGCAGCATGGTTGACTCTTAACTGTTCCCTGAAATGGCCTAGTAAGCCACTCAGTTGTATCTAAAACTAGCACCTTGCCTTAAAGCTCTGTGGGTGTATCTTCACCACACAGACTGCAGTCGTTCAAAAACACAGTTCACCATTACCTTCTCATGAGCAATTAGACTTGGACAATGCTGACCTTTTCAGTGACATTTATATCTTGTGAATGAATAAGTAAAAGAGCTATCTACCCAGCCCTAGTCCCTTGCTTTTTAATAGTATCCTTTTCTTTTTTGATATTAATCTTTGTTTATAAAAATGTATTATGGACCCTGTTTCCGCCACTCTTTCTGGTAACAACCCTGTGAATTAAAAATTGTCATTGTCCTTGTCTGCTGCCCCCTGATTCGAGGATGATGTCTAAACAGGTAGTGAGATCCAGAGTGCAGGATTTTTCTTCCTTTTCTTCTCTGCTGCTGCTCTGCCTCATCACTAAGGTGTTTGGATGCACAGCATAATGCTGGCCCAGCCAGCAAAGCCCACATCCCGTAAATGAATTAAAAAAAAAAGCTTGATGGACAAGTTGTCAACATTTTGGTAGCAAACTCCTAAATCGTCTCTTTAACGCCACAAATAATTTGTTGTTGACACCTTCAGTTCAGTAACAAGTTGATTCCAGTGGATGAAGGAAGATTGCCAGTCACCAGGTATGTACAAATTTTCAGATCTAGGTTAATATTCAAACACCTCTTGCCAAAATCAATTCATGTGTAATTGACCTCTGTGAAATTATCAACTTACTTTCGCTTTTTGACATTTTGAAATGTTATATCTGAAGTGCAACAGGTGCTCTTTAGATAAATGCATCAAACTAAAATTTTCGACCAGTTATAAATTATTGAGGTTTTGCTGCACCAATTACTGTTAACTACTGTGGGGCCAGATGCCGAGTTATACTGCCTTTGCAGCATGCGCGAATAAAATTAGTTTCTTTTAACCCTTAATCTCTATTTTCTACTGAATTTACGGTGTAGGCTGCTTTTATGGACTGGATTCATGTAAAAAAAATTGCTTGTCCTGCCATACAATTCATGGCAGCTTTATCTGACATAATTGCTTTTTGGAGTTGCCTTTTTATCTTAACATAGTGCAAAGTCTCTAACAATTGCCACTTTATTCACTGACTTGAGGAGGTCATTGTATACATGAAATGTTCCTTTGATGCAATGAAAACCACTTAAGTGCACTGCAGTTGCAAGTGAAGCACAGCCACGTTGTTGTAAAGGTGGCTGAGTTGCTATTATTGTTGATAGATTTGATCTGCAGACACTTCTTGGGTGGAAACATTAAGTTTATTTACAATATACTCAGGAGCAACCATGTGTGTGCTTTTAACTCTAACTCTACACTGACTGCAGTGGTAGCCTGCGTTACTCTCCCATTGGTTACTACATATCATGTGATCTTCCTTAACAAGTGTTATTCTTAAAGGTACATTACACACTAAATAAAACCATAATTACTACATTCCCCCCCTTTAACTCGGCTGTAGTTATTATATTTGCAAGTATATATTTTTCAAGACAACAATATTTACACTGGATAAAAAATTTACAAGTTCAGTTTTTCAGGTGATGTCCTGGTACGTGTGGAATGTCACAGCTCCGCAACTTCAAATTCTTTGTCAGAAACCTCCTTTTCCAGAGTTGTCTGAACATCAGGTGTTTCAGTGGGCACTTGCAGTTCTGCATCCTCAACTCTTACAGGACCATCAGACATGTCATTCTTGGATTGAGTGTCCTCAACAGGAAATGCAGACCCGGTCAAGATCACTGGTGGAACCATATCTCGATGATTTGTCTCTCTCTTCCTTAAATGGTCTACATGTTTCCAGATGATCCGGCCTTTCACCTCCAATTGGTAAGATAGAGGTCCAGTCACTGCACTTATTTCACCCGGTAACCACTTTGGTCCTTCCCCAAAATTTTTCACATATGTCGGCCCTCCCACGGTAAATTTCCTCTCGTGATTATGTCAGTCGTGTCTAGTTTTCTGCCTTCCCTGACTCCTTCCCACCTTCCCCTCTAAATTCAGTTTTATTAAGCTCCATCTCGTCCTGAGACGACGTTTCAACAAAGTGACACCTGTTGTTGTATGGGGGGTAGTCCTGTAATGAAAAAGAAAGTGTACTAGCTTGGTTGCCAAGGAATCACCAGTAGCTTTCTCATGCCGGCCTTGAATGTTTGAACTGTCCTTTTGGCCAGTCTGTTTGAGGAAAGCTGGTATGGTGCAGTTTTTACATGAGTGCTACCGTTGAGGCTGATAAACCGTTGAAACTCAGCATTTATGAATGCCGTGCCACTAACAGAAATGACTACTTCTGGTAGTTCGTGAAAGGCAAAGATTTGACGTGGTTTCTCAATTGTAGTGGCCGACGTTGTTGACTTCACCTCATATACGTCCAACCATTTTGAATGGGTATTGACAATGAGCCGAAACCTTGGTCTCAGGAAAGGTCTAACGTAGTCAATGTGTAACCGCACCCAGGGTCTATCTGGCCACTCCCGTGCATGTAATGGAGCTGTCACTAGCAACTTTTGCATTTGCTGACATTGCACACAGTGCTTTGCTAAACACTCTATTTCGCCATCCATCCCAGGCCACCATAGATAGCTGCGTGCTATGGTCTTCATTCGGGAAATTACTAGATGGGCATTGTGCAGTTCAATTAAAAGTGGCTCCCTTCTCTTTGGAGGAACTATCACTCGTGCTCCCCACAATAAGATGCCATCCTGACTGATTTATTTCATGTCTTTTGTTGAAGTATGGTTTCATTTAATCAGATACGGACTCCTGTGACCAACCATGCAGCACTTGTTCTCATACTTGAGATAGGACTGTGACTGTAGGTTTTGCTCCCACAAGTACTCAAGAGGATCACTCGCCTCTTCTCTTCTCCTGTAATCTTGGTTGCTTGAAAAAAGAATGGGAGGCATTCTATCTAATGAGACCAATCGTCTGTGGCTGGTTCAAAAGGATCAATTTTCCCAATATGTGGCATTTTGAGAGGGAATTAATTCTATGATTCTAATGGAGTTTGCTACTAACAATCACCGAGTGAGGTACAGTGCTGATATCTTTCTAACTTGATTTCTTCTGTTCAATCCTGTTTTATCCAGCTTGTTGTAAGAGTGGCCGAGTTGCTACTATTGTGGATAGAATTGATCTGCAGACACTTCTTGGGTGTAAACATTAAGCTAATTTACAATACGCTCAGCAGCAACTACATGTGTGCTTTCAACTCCAATTCTAACTCTACATTGACTGCTGAGCTAGCTCGCGCTACTCTCCTATTGATTACTTCAGATCAATTGATCTTCCTTAACAAGTATTATTCTTAAAGGTACAATACACAGTAAATAAAACCATAATTACTATACATGTGGTGATGGGTCATTCAACACATCAAGTTCCAGACTATCAAATCGTCTGAATCACATGTTCTTGGGCCTCGATTGATTTCGAGTCAAATGTTATCTGGTGAGAAACATAGATCAGGAGGCTGCAAAAAAAAACTGCATAATGTATTGCACTCTCTAAGCACTCCTTGAATATTCACAACACACCCCAAACGTCCACTTAAAAACAGTTCTTCATTCTATATTTAACTCATTATCTCCTCTCGGGGGAAGATGGTGGCATAGTGGTAATGCCATCGGGCTCGTAACCCAGGGGCTCAGGCTAGTGCTCTGGGGACACTTATTCAAATCCCACTGTGGCAGCTGGTGGAATCTGGTTGGAACCCAATTCCATTGCAGTTGGTGGAATTTAAATTCAATTAATAAAATCTGGAATTGAAAGTTGGTCTCAGTAATGGTGATCAGGAAACTATCATCAATTGTGGTAAAAACTGGTTCACTACTGTCCTTTAGGTAAGGAAATCTGCCATCCTTACCTGGTCTGGCCTACATGAGATCCCAGATCCACAGTAACGTGGTTGATTCTTAACTGTCCTCTGAAATGGCCTAGCAAGCCAAGGGCTTGGTTCAAGGGCTATTAAGGATGGGCAACAGACGCTGGCCTTGACAGCAATGCCCACATCCCATAAAAGACGGATGAAAAAAAATTTAATGCATACTAATTACACAATCCTTCCATAAGTGCTCCCCTCTTAGCTGAGTGGTAACTAGTTAGAGACAAACCAACCATGTATGCAATCCAAGAGGGGCTTTCATGATGGATTGACATTGCCAGTTATCCAAAGCTCTTTTCCAACCTTTCAGGTAAGCATTTCGCTCAATAATATCTTGGGGGATTGTACTGTATATTAACAATAATGATGTTCCCCTCGTTCATGCAACTCAGACTAAAACCATTTCATCATAATATTAGGATCATTCTCAATCTGCCCATTTTAGCAGCAGCATGTATGTCGTGAAGAAGACATAATGAGTTTGCAGAAGGATATAGACAAGTTGAGTGAGTGGGCAAAAAATCTGGCACATGGAGTATAATGTGGGAAAATGTAAAGTTGTTCACTTTGGCAGGAAGAATAAAAAATCTATTATTTAAACGGAGAATGACTGCAGAATTCTGAGGTGCAGAGGGATCTAGGTGTTCTTGCACTTGAGTCGCAAAATGTTAGTATGCAGGTACATCAGATAATCAAGAAGGCTAATGGAATACTATCCTTTATTACGAGAGGAATTGAACATATAAATAAGGAAAGAAATACCTGGAAAAACTCAGGTCTGGCAGCACCTGCGGAGAGGAACACAGTTAACGTTTCGAGATGTTGAAGAGTCATATGGACTCGAAACGTTAATTGTGTTCCTCTCCGCAGATGCTGCCAGACCTGCTGAGTTTTTCCAGGTATTTTTATTTCTGTTTTGGATTTCCAGTATCCGCAGTTTTTTGCTTTTATATAAGTAAGGATGTTATGCTTCATTTATGCAAGGCATTGGTGAGAGCACATCTCAAATATTGTGTGTAGTTTTGGTCTCCTTATTTAAGGAAGGATGTAAATGCGTTGGAGGTGGTTCAGAGGAGGTTTACTAGATTGATACCTGGAATGAGCAGGATGCCTTATGAGGAAAGGTTGCACAGGCTGGGCTTGTTTCCACTGGAGTTTAAAAGAGTGTAGGGTGACTTGATTGAAGTATATAAGATCCTGAATGGTTCTGACAAGGTGGACCTGGAAAGGATCCTGTTGTGGGTGAATCCAGAACTTGGGGCACTGTTTTAAAATTATGGGTGGCCCTTCTAGGACAAAGATGAGAATTTTTTTCTCTGAGGGTTTTGCAACTTTGGAGCTCTGCCTTAGAAGGTGGTGGAAGCAGGGTCATTGAAAATCTTTAAGGTAGAGGTAGATAGATTCTTGTTTGGCAAGGGAATCAAAGGTTATTGGGGGTACACGATAATATATAGAATTCTAAACACAAACATCAGCCATGATCTTATTGAATGGTATAGCAGGCTCGAGGGGCCGAAAGACCTACTTCTGCTCCAATTTTGTTTGTTCGTATGTTTGCCTGTTTTTCTGGTTCCCTTCAGTATAAGAAGGCAGCAGAAGAGGGCATAAACTGGGCAACTGTCAGCTGCACATGTAATTGGCAAACCTTCTCCTGCTCTGCCACCTGGCTTCAAGACAGCTTCCTGTTTCCTTTTATCTCTGGTCCACTTTGTAGTACAAGTTGTGTAGATGAGTTTTCCTAAAAATAATGGTATTCAACTCAAAGGGCTAGTTTTGCATGTATATTGTGATTTGGTGATAGTTTCTAGTTACTATGAATTAAATTGTATCCTTAGGAAGTGCAAATTGCACCGTCACATAGCAGACCTTAAATTTTTTTCTTGTTCATTCACGAGGAATGTGGGCGTCACTGGTAAGGCCAACAGTATGAACATACGAAGTTGCCCATCCAGTGGTAGGGAAACTTGTGGAAACTATATTATGGGATAAAATCAGTAGTCATTTGGACAAGTACAGGATAAGTAAGGAAAGCCAGCATGGATTCATTAAGGGAAAATAAGGTTTCACTAACTTGCTGGAGTCTTTTTGAGGAGATAACAGAGGAGGTGACAGAGATGGTTGATAAGGGAAATGCTGTTGATGTGGTGTATATGGATTTTCAAAAGGCATTTGATACTGTGCCACACAACAGACTTGTGAGCAAAATTCTAGGTCATGGAATAAAAGGGAAAGTAGGCACTTGTATAAGAAATTGGCTGGGTGACAAGAAACAGAGAGAAGTGATAAATAGTTGTTTTCAGATTGGAGGAAGGTTTGTAGCGGAGTTCCCCAGTGGCCATTGTTGGGACCCTTGTTCTTCCTGATATACATTAATAGCCTAGACTATGGTGTGCAGGGCACAATTTCAAAATTTGCAGATGACAACATTTCCAATCTTTGTATCAACTGTGAAGAGGATAGTCTTGAACTTCAGAAGGACATAGACATGTTGGTGGATTGGGCAGACAAGTGGCAGATCAAGTTCAATGAAGAGAAGCGTGAGGCAATTCATTTTGGCAGGAAAAATATGGTGAGACAATATAAAATAAAGGGAGAGCCTCTAAAGGAGATGCAGGAACAGAGGGACCTTGGTGTATATGTACATAGGATATTGAATATGGCAGGGCAACTGAGAGAGCAGTTAATAAAGCATATAGTATCTTAGGCTTTATTAATAGGGGCATTGAGTACAAGAGTAAGGAGGACATGTTGAACTTGTATAAGATACTAGTTAGGCCTAATCTGGAGTACTGCACCCAGTTCTGGGCGCCATACTTGAAGGATGTGAAGGCTTTGGAGAGAATACAGATTCACAAGAATGATTCCAGGGATAAAGAACTGTAGCTATGAGGATAGATTGGAGAGGTTGGGACTGATTTCCTTGGAGAAAAGAAGGCTAAGAGGAGACTTGGTAGAGGTATTCAAGATCATGAGGGGTATGGACAGGGCAAATAGTGAGAAACTGTTCCCACTCAAGAGAACATCAAGATTCAAAATAATTGGCAGAAGGAGTAAATGTGATGTGAGGAAAAATGTTTTCACCCAAAGGATGGTTGGAGTTTGGAACAAACTTCCTGAAAGCTTGGTGGAGGCAGTTTCGATTGAGGTATTCGAAATGGAATTGGATTGCTACCTGAAAAGAGAGAAGATGCAAGGTTACGGGTTTAAGGCAGGGGAGTGGGACTAGGTGGAGTGTTCTTTCAGAGAGCCAGTGCAGACTCGGGCTGAATGGCCACCTGCACTGTAAAGATACTGTGAACTAAATTTTAATTTATCAGTTGCCATGGTGGGATTTGAACCCATGTCCTTCAGGTTGTTAGTTCTGGCCTCTGGATCACTGGTCCAGTAAAATAACCACCATACTATCATACCCACTTAAATCAGGTAAAGAGTGGCTATCTTTCCCATGGATGGAATATGCTTTCTGTTGTTTACTGGCTGTAATATCTTTGAGGAGAATGACACAGCAAATAAATTTGTTTCACATGTTCAGATGCTATCTGAGTATTCCAAACCATTACCTGTACAATTGTTTGGACTCCCTAAGTATTGTTCAATCCTTTACAATTTTCAGTAGTTTATAGAATGTCACTCATAGGTTTGCTTTAAGAATGTTAGCAAAAGGCAAATACATTATAACTTTAATACTTTGAATAATATATTGTAAAGTATTTACTACACTAACAGGCCATTCCGCCCAACAGGTCCATATAGTTTATGCTCCATATGGGCCTACTCCCATCCTTTTTCATCTAGCCCCATCAACATATCCTATTCTTTTCTTCCTCGTGTGCTTATCTAGCTTTCCCTTCAATGCATCAATGTCATTCGCCTTAATTACTCCTTGTGGTAGCTCCACATTCTGACCTTCTCTTGGTAAAGACCTTTCTCCTGAATTCATGTTGCATTTATTAGACGGGTTTGGACAGGGTAAATAGTGAGAAACTGTTCCCACTCAAGAGAACATCAAAATTCAAAATAATTGGCAGAAGGGTTAACTGTGATGTGAGGAAAAATGTTTTCACCCAGAGGGTGGTTGGAGTCTGGTACAAGCTTCCTGAAAGGGTGGTGGAGGCAGGTTCGATCGAGGTATTCAAAAGGGAATTGGATTGCTACCTGAAAACAGAGAATGTGTTTGGCTATGGGGTTAAGGCAGGGGAGTGGGACTATCTTATAGCTATGGCCCCTAGTTCTGGTCTCACCCTTAAGTGGAAATATCTTCTCTACATCTACCCTGTTAAACCCTTTCATAATTTTAAAATCCTCAATCAGGCCACCTGTCAGATTTCACAGGGTGAATTTATGGGGGTGGGGGGGTTTGCAGCGGGGTGTGTATTGCCCACTCTCCTGGTAGAAAATTTGGTATTGAGACCGCTGTCTTTAAAAAGGGTGTTTCTGCTGCGGTAATACATTGGGGGTGGCATTAACAAGCTGAGAGTGGGACTTCTGCCCCTCGGACAGGGAATTCTGCCCTTGAGAGCTGATGGCCAATCTGATTGGCTGGCAGCTGTGTAGTCCCAGGAGTGGTCGTGGCTGTGACTACAAGCAGTCTGGAGAAGATCCATGGATGCCGGACTTACAGGTAAGTCTGGGGTTTTGTTTGGATAATTGGGGACACTAGGGAATGGGGGGTGGGAGGGTTGGGTTTTGTGGCTGGTGGGGCGGCACAAAGTGGGGTAGGACCCTGGGGGGTGCCCCTGAAATGTGGTGCCCACTTTCCTGCCTTTCAACCCAAGTTGCAAAAGAAGCCAGCTGGCCTTCTTGGTACTGCCTTCCCCAGCCACACACATTAGTGCAGTGGAGGTGAAATGAGACCTTTAGCTGGTATAAAATGGCCATTTAAGGGCCTAGTGGCTGGCAGGATGGCTGATGCCTTACCAGCCCGTCGCAATATGGGGCAATAGCTTGGGGATGGGCAGGAAGCCAGTGGGCTAGCCCCTCTTTTTGTTTAACATACTTCCCAGCTTGCAAAGATGCTGGTGTGGAGGCCTTAAAATTCAGCCCCCCCTCTCTCCCCAACCAACCCCCACATATTAGTTAAGAAAAAAAGAAGTCTTTTCAATTTTCCCTCCCAGTTATGACTTCTCAGTTCTGGTATTACTTTAGTAAATCATTCTTGCACCTTCTTTAGTACCTCTAAATCCTTTTTATTATTTGCAGACCAAAACTGCTGACCTTAGTCCAAATGTGGTCCAACCAAGGATATAAAAAGAATTTAACTTGTCTCGTTTTCAATTCTATAGACTAGAGATTTTCATCAAGAGATGTGAACTTAGCGCTTTGTTTGCTTTTCTTTACGGCCTTATTAGCCTTCCAGACTATGTTTAGTGATTTACATTTCAAACCTAGCACAAAGGAAGGTGATTGTTGTTGGAGGTCAGTCATCTCAGCACCAGGACATCACTGTAGGAGTTCCTCAGCATAGTGCCCTTGGCCCAACTACCTTCAGATGCTTTATCAATGACCTTCCTTCCATCATAAAGTGAAAAGTGGGGATGTTCGCTGGTGATTGCACAATATTCAGCACCATTCGCGACTCCTCATATACTGAAGCAGTCCATGTCCAAATGAAGCAAGACCTGGACAATATCAGGCCTGGGCTGACAAGTGGCAAGTAACATTCACAACATACAAGTGCCAGGCAATGATTATCTCCAACAAGAGAGAATCTAATCATCATCCCTTGACATTCAATGGGATTACCATCACTGAATCCCCCACTATCGACATCCTGGGGGTTACCATTGACCTGAAACTGAACTGGACTAGCCATATAAACACTGTGGCTATAAGAGTAGGTCAGAAGCTAGAAATCCTGTGACGAGTAACTCACCTTCTGACTCCCCAAAACCTGTCCACCATCTACAATGCACAAGTCAGGAGTGTGATGGAATACTTCCCACTTGCCTGGATGAGTGCAGCTCCCACAACACTCAAGAACCTTGACACCGTCCAGGACAAAGCAGCCCGCTTGATTGGCACCACATCCACAAAAATTCACTCCCTCCACCACCGACAGTAGCAGCAGTGTGTACCATCTACAAGATGCACTGCAGGAATCCACCAAGGCTTCTTTGACAGCACCTTCCAAACCCACAACCACTACCATCTAGAAGGACAAGGGCAGCAGATAAATGGGAACACCACCACCTGGAATTTCCCCTCCAAGTCACTCACCCTCCTATCTTGGAAATATATCGCCATTCCTTCACTTTGGCTGGGTCAAAGTCCTGGAACTCACTGCCTAACAGCACTGTGGGTGTACCTACATCACATGGACTGCAGCAGTTCAAGAAGTAAGCTCACCACCACCTTCTCAAGGGGCTCATTGGATGGGCAATAAATGCTGGCTCAGCCAGTGAAGCCTACATCCCATGAATGAATAAAAAAAAAGGGATTAAATCACTCGTTCTATGTTCCCTGGAGAGGTCAGTGTAGGTTTTAGCTTTTATCAATGAACGCTTTTGTCTCGCTGCTGTTTTGCGATTGGACTGGTATTTTGTTCTCCTTGTTGTGTTGAAGAAATCCGACAGTATTGCCTATTGAGCATTATAAGAGCAAATGAAAATGTGTGAGTTGTGAATAAGATGTGATTAACTTAGCATACCTGTCAGCAATAATATTAATAGAATTGGATGCATTGTCACAAAAATGCGGCTGTATCAGAAGATCATGAGATTAGTTTGGCTGAAGAAGGTTTTTCAGCCTGTTTGAGTTCACCTTTCCAGAATATCAACACTATCATAAGAACTTAAGAACATAAGAAATAGAGTAGGAGTAGGCCATTCGGCCTCTTGAGCCTGCCCCGCCATTTAATAAGATTATGGCTGATTTGACCCAGGCCTCAACTCTTTCCTCGTGCCAGCTCCTCATAGCCCTCAACTCCCCGATATTTCAAAAATCTATCTACCTCCTCTTTAAGTACTTTCAGTGATCTAGCCTCTGCAACTCTCTGGGTAGAGAATTCCAGACATTCACTACCCTCTGAGAGAAGAAATTCCTTCACATTTCAGTTTTAAATGAGTGTCTCCCTTATTCTGTAACTATGTTCCCCAGTTTGAGATCCCCCCCCACTAGTGGAAACACCTTCTCAATATCTACCCTGTCAAGCCCCCTCAGAATCTTGTATGTTTCAATAAGGTCAGCCCTCATTTTCTAAACTCTAATGAATAAAATTTTAGCCGTTCTTGATAAGTCAACTACTTCGATTCTAGGAATCAGCCTAGTGAATCTCTTTTGAACTGTCTCCAATGCCAGTATATCCTTTCTTAAATACAGGGACCAAAACTGTGCGCAGGTGCAGCCTCACCAACAGTTGTAACAAGACTTCCCTATTTTTAAATTCCAACCCCCCCGCCCCAACAATACAGGCCAAAATTCTATTTGCCTCCGTAATTACTTGCTGCAGCTGCATGCTAACTTTTTGTGTTTCATGCACAAGAACACCCAGATCCCCCCCTGTGCTGCACTCTTTTGGAGTCTCTCTCCATTTAAATAGTAGTCTGCCTTTTGATTCTTCCTACCAAAATGCATGACCTCATACTTTCCTACCTCCCTACTATTGTCATTTTATCACCGTTTCTGGCTGCTCCTGAGCATGTCCTGACATGAACTACTATTTCTGGCAATCCACTTCAAAGAGTTCACCAACCACTGTGGAGCACCTGTTGATACCCACCCTAAACTTAATACCTTCGGATCCCCGAACTTTGTTCTCATGTCATGCTGCCTTGATGTGTCTGAACTGTTGTTTTGTGTTTAATTTCTCTGTCCTGTTAAGGGGAGATGGTGATGCCACACTCAGTCAAATGCTGATTTGATGTCAAGGGCAGTCATTCTCACCTCACCTTGGGTGTTCAGCTCTTTTGTCCATGTTCGAACCAAGGCTGTAATGCGATCAGGAGCTGAGTGGTCCTGGCGGAACCCAAACTGGGCATCAGTGAGCAGGTTATTGCTAAGCAATTGCCGCTTGATAGCACTGTTGATGACCCGTTCCATTACTTTACTGATGATCGAGAGTAGCGGTAACTGGCTGGGCTGGTTTTACCCTGCTTTTTGTCTACGGGACATACCTGGCAATTTTCCACATAGCTGGATGGATGCCAGTGTTGTAGCTGTATTGGAACAGCTTGGCTAGGGGTGCGGCAAGTCCTGGAGCACAAGTCTTCAGTACAAGTCTTCAGCCATTTGCCGGAATATTGTTGGGGCCCATAGCCTTTGCGGTATCCAGTGCCTTCAGCTGTTTCTTGATATCATGTGGAGTGAATTGAATTGGCTGAAGACTGGCATGTGTGACTCTGGGGACCTCCGGAGGAGGCCGAGATGGATCATCCATTTGGCACTTCTGGCTGAAGATTCTTGCCAATGCTTCAGCCTTATCTTTAGCGCTGATGTGCTGGGCTCCGCCATCATTGAAGATGGGGATATTTGTGAAGCCGCCTCCTCCAGTCAGTTGTTTAATTGTCCACCACTATTAGTGACTGGATGTGGCAGGGCTGCAGAGCTTAGATCTGATCCGTTGGTCGTGGGATCGCTTAGCTCTGTCTATCACTTGCTGCTTATGCTGTTTGGCCTGCAAGTAGTCCTGTGTTATACTTCACCAGCTCAGTCAGTAGTGGTGCCACTGAGCTACTCTTGGTGATGGACATTGAGTTCCCCCACCCAGAGTACATTCTGCACCCTCAGTGCTTCCTCCAAGTGATGTTCAACATGGAAGAGCACTGATTCATCTTCTGAGGGAGGGCAGTACGTAGTAATCAGCAGGTTTACTTGCCCATATTTGACCTGATGCCATGAGACTTCATGGGGTCCAGAGTTGATGTTGAGGACTCCCAGGGCAACTCCCTCCCGACTGTATACCATTGTGCTGCCACCTCTGCTGGGTCTGTCCTGCCGGTGGGACATACCCAGAGATGGTGATGGTGGAGCCTGGGACATTATCTGTAAGGTGTGATCCCGTGAGGTTGACTATGTGAGGCTGTTGATTGACTAGTCTGTGAGACAGATCTTCTAATTTTGGCACTAGCCTCCAGATGTTATTAAGGAGGACTTTGCAGGGCCGACAGGGCTGTGATTGCCGTTGTCGTTTCTGGTGCCTAGGTCGATGCCAGGTGGTCCATCTGGTTTCATTCCTTTTTTAAGACTAGCGGTTTGTTACAACTGAGTGGCTTGCTTGGCCATTTCAGAGGGCCTTTAAGATTGCTGTGGGCCTGGAGTCACATGTAGGGCAGGCCAGGTAAGGATGGTAGATTTCCCTTCCTCAAGGGCATTAGTGAACCAGATGAGTTTTTACAACAATTGACAATGGTTCCCTTCTAGCCTCTCCTGTGTCGAACAGGCAGTGAGCCGCCTGCACGTGCCTCATCCTGGGACCATGACCTCATGCCCTGTGCCTGCTTCCTGCAGAAATACCAATTCCCCTGCCCGCTCACACTGCACTCAACCCAGGTGCAGCTACTGAACAGCCGTCTGAGCGTCCTACCAATCAAACCAGCAGCCAGAGACATGGTGGTCACCATTCCATTACTCGGAGTCACTTCTGCAGCTACTGCAAGGCACTAGGAGGAGTTCCCTCTGAACGAGAGACAAATCGCAAGGGAAAAAAACGTTTGAGTTCTGTATGCATGCATGACCCACAACAGTACATCTTATGTCATCATGCTGCCAAGTACGCCATCAGATCACTGTTCCACAATGAACCATGAGTTTCTGTGTACGCATTATTGCACATATTAACCTATTTTCTTAAAATTAATTAATTGATCCTAATTAACCAGGAGACCCCCAGCCATTCCAAAATGTTGGCAACCGTACCTACATGTGACTCTAGACCCACAATAATGTGTTTGACCCTTAACTGCACTTAAAGGACAATTAGGGATGGACATTGCCAGTGACACCCACATCCCATAAAAGAATAAATAAACCTCTGTGAGGCCTTCCCTGAGGCAACTCTTTTTGAAGCCCAAAAATCCTGACTTATAAAGCAATTCCTCACAGCTTATTCCTCTATGGTCAAGAATTAGTTTCATTAATTCCTGTCTGATGCACAGTGAAGGCAGTGCACAGTACAGATTGCAGTAGTAAGCATTTGGTATTGCATTTATTGGCTTTGAACTATCTATGGCACAGCTGATGGTAAATGCTGAGTTGTTCAAATCAAAGAGGGAAACTTGAGACAACTGCCACAACTATTTTTTCAATTTGTATGTTTCGAGATGTGGGCTTTGAATTCAGTAGTAATGAGACTACTGAGCCTTATAGGTTTTTACAAAACTAGATTAAACATTTATTGATAAGAGAAATGATTTTAAACACATACATATGTCTACAAATTACTACTATAATAACTTCTAAATCCCCTAAATAATCTAACTTCCAGTTATACTTCCGTTAAGGCAGCAGTAGGACACACAGATTTTAAAAGACCCAAGCAAAGAAACATGATACCCTGAACAATCCAATTCGAAGTGAGTTTCCTTAACTTCAGTTTGTTGTAGACAGCAGCTTGAGGCATAGATGCTGAAGGCGTTTCACACGTAAAACCGTAAAATGCCTTTCCTTAAATGCCTTCGTTCCTTTATACATATTTTCCCATTTGAATGCAAATTCCCATTGTTTCACTACAGGAAGAACTTTCTCCCCGTCAGGCTGAGCGGCGCCATTTTACGTGGGTGGGTCAATTAAGGCCCACTCAGCGTGACACTCACCCAGAAATGCTGAGCGCTCCCTGTGTGGGTGGGGGGAGGAAGCTGAGTCGGGGCCTGTGCTCTTTCGCACATGTGCGTGAAAGAGCGTAGAAATATCCCTGAGGCACGGATTTTCCTCAGGGAGTTTCATTTTATTCTGAGAAAGTTAATAAAAGATTTGAAAAAATCATTCGGACATGTGCCCTCATATGACAGTGTCACATGAGTTGAGACCTGTCTGTGAATTTTATTAAAAATCTTTATTAAAGTTTAAAAACCTTCATGAAACCTCATCCCGCCCGTGGCTGAGGTTCCATGAAAATACGAAGGCCTCTTGGGCTCTTCACCTGCCCGCCAACCTTAAGCCCTGTTAATTATTTAAATTGCTATTTAAATGGCCTTAATAGGCCTTCGACAGTTCGGCGGGTGTGCAGCCGACTCAGATGCGTGACTGCTAAACTGAAGATCTGAATGACGCACAGTGATGTCGGGATACGCCCGGTGTAAAATGATGCACAGTGACATGTCGGCGAGCGGTACCCCCTAAGCGCGCTGACCAGAAGATTCAGGTTTGTGTCTTTGGACTTAACCTTTGTGATAATAAAAGTCTCTCATAGTACTAAGTTTTACCAGTAATCCTTGGGAAAAATAAACACACAGTTTCTGAACTTCACCTGGCTAGGTGACACATTTCACTCCCTCTTTTGAAAACAATCTAGTCTGGTTTATTTAAAAATGCAAAAATTCTCTGGATACCTATGTTTACCTACTTAATATTTCAAACCCAGCTTTTCTTTTAACACACCAAAGCCTTCAGACCAGCTGCCTTTAATTCAATTAAGTCTCCCACACACACTCTTAGACATAGATACCACTATTATACAATAAATTCCAATAACTTTATTATATCTTCCTGACATTCCCCTCATTGAAAAATGAACTGTCATAATTTTTAAAAATGGCTTCATTTTTATTTACCCACCTTATACCATATTCTATACTTAGCTACGTACTTACGCTATTACATTACCAGATGCATGCATTAACATAATAATATAAATACAAATCGTTCGTATCAACAGAAATCATTTCAGTGTCCAGGTTTTTAAATGCCCAACTTTCCCTTTAAGCTTCAACTCTTGATAATACATTTGCAATCAGATTTTCTCATCCCACTACATGTATAATCTGTAGATTAAATGTTTGCAGTAATAAACTCCATCTGAATAGCATTGCGCTTCTGTCTTGAAATTTGTCCAGAAACTTTGAAGGATTGTGATCTGTATAAACAATTGTTTCTGACGTGCAACATAAATCTCAAAATGCTGCAATGCTAACACCAAACGCAAAGTCTCTTTACAATCATTGAATATCTTCTCTGTTGTACATTCAATTTCTGTGAAAAATACCCTCTTGGTTTTCAATTCCGTTTTCTTCATCTTGTTACAGTATAGCTGCAATGCCTGTTTCACTTGCGTCAACAGCCAACTTAAATTGCATGGCGTAATTGGGTAATGCCAAGACTGATGTCACAGTTAATATAGTTTTCAAACTGTCAAATGCCTTCTGACACCCCTGTGTCCATTGAAACTTGTTCTTTTTTAACAGTTCAGTTGGTGGAGCAACCATACTGCTAAAATTTGGTACAAACTTCTGATAAAACCCACTCATGCCCAGAAAACTCAATATTTTGTTTCGTTGTAGGCAAGGGGAAATCCACGATAGCCTTAACTTTCACATCCCTCAGAGCCACCTTACCGTGCCTATTGGTATGGCCTGGATACGTAACTCGCGCTTTTGCAAATTCATAGCCAAGTTCATCGCCAAATTAGCTTCTTGTAACCGAGTAAATAATTCTTCCAGATGTTGTAAATGCTCCTCCCACATCTGACTGAAAACTATCAAGTCATCAATATAAACAGCACAATTGCTCAGACCCGCAATGATTTTGTTCCAGTCTTTGAAATGTTGGCAGATGTTTTTCACACCAAACAGCATGACTTTAAACTGAGATAGTCCATCTGGCATCACAAAAGCTAATATCTCCTTTGCTCTCTCTGACAATGGTACCTGCCAATATCCTTTTAGCAAGTCAATCTTTGGGATTAATTTTGATTGTCCCACTTTCTCAATACAAACTTCCAACCATGGTTTAGGATATGTCACTGCATTCACCTTTCAATTGTCGACACACAGTCTTTGTGTTCCATCTGGTTTCAGTACCAACATAATAGGCGAACTCCAGCTACTGCAACTAGACTCAATGATATCATTTTGAAGCATGAATTCGATTTCTTTATATATTTGTGATAACTTTGCCATATTTAATCTATAAGGATGTTGGCTTAGCGAAGATGAAACTTCTATAGACACGTCATGTATAGCTAAATTTGTCCTCCCCAACTTATTTCCACAAATAACTTTGTGTGACTGCAATAGCTTTTCCAAATCACCTTGACACTTGTTTCGAAGGAAACTCAATATTATATTTACATTTTCCAGTACCCCTTCATTATCCAATTTGATTAGAGGAAAATCAGTTTCAGAATCCTTCATTTCTACCTCTTTAACTACCACCACTAATATCTTCTTTTGGGCCTCTTCCCTGTCAAAGTACTTTTTAAGCATATTTACATGACACACCCTATCCTTCCTTCTATCTGGAGTATTTATTAAATAATTTACTTCATTCAGCTTCTTTTCAATCCAGTAAGGCCCACTAAACCTTGCCTTTAATGAGTCACCCAGTGCTAGTAACAGAATTAGCACTTGCTCCCCAGCAACAAAACTACCTGCTGTAGCTTTCCTCTCTTCTTTCACTTTCATCGCTTGCTGTGATATCTTTAAATGTTCCCTAGCCAACTCTCATGCTCTGTCCAATCCCTCTCCGAAGTTTGAAACATAATCCAGGAGAGTAGTTTCTGAATTTTGACCCACAAATTTCTCATGAATTAATTTCAGTGGTCCCCTTACCTTATGACCATAAACTAATTTGAAAGGACTAAAACCAGTCGATGCATTAGAAGCATCCCTAATAGCAAATAACAAGAATGGAATTCCCCTATCCCAATCCTGTGGATAATCCTGACTGTATATCATGTTTTTAGAGTTTGATGCCATCTTTCCCAAGACCCTTGTGACTCAGGATGGTAAGCTGTTGACTTAAATTGTTTCATCTCCAAATTGTTCATTACTTCCTTTAGCAGTTGTGACATGAAATATAAACCCTCATCTGATTGTATTTCTTTAGGTGAACCATATATTGTAAAAAAAAAAATTAGTTAACTGTTCCACAATTCTCTTTGTTTTAATATTTCTCAAAGGTATTGCTTCAGGAAACCCGGTAGCCACATCCATTATTGTCAGTAACTACTGATTTCCACTCTTAGTCTTAGGGAGGGGTTCTACACAATCAATCATAAGCCGAGTGAAAGGTTCTTCAAATGATGGAATGGGAATTCAAGATGCCGGCTTAATCACTGCTTGTGAATTCCTTATCACCTGACATGTGTGACATGTTCTGCAGAACTTGACTGCATGCCTATGCAATTCAGGCCAATAAAAATGTTTTTACATCTTCGCCTGTGTCTTTCTAATTCCTAAATGTACCCCCATTGGAAGTTTGTGAGCTATCCTCAGAATCTCATTTCCATATCCAAATGGTATTACAATCTGATGTACCTCCCTCCTGCTTTCATTTGCTGAAGCATGATAAAGCCTCCATTTTCTCATTAAAACAATATCCTTAAGTTAATAACATTCTGGAATACATTTTGCCTCTGTTTCTGAGCAAGCTGCCTGATATAACTTTTATTTACGAATCATTTTTCTATAACTCCACTAACTGCCTTGAATTAAACAATTCAGCTGAATTGTTTTCCAGTCTTTCTTCCTAAACAACATTATCAAACACAGTCAGCTAATTGGATTTCTACAACTTCTCCCTGCCTTTGAACTTCCTGTTCTTGTTTTATCCTATGAGCCTGTGATCTTGTTATCACACAATCTAGAAACCATCCAGGATGCCCTCTCTGCAACACTTCTGTTGAAAACACTTCTACAGGCTGTTCAACTACAATAGGCATCACCCACATCTGTGATCTAGCTATATCATTACCCAGAATAAAATGAATCCCTGCAATGGGCAATTTTTCCACTACTCCATCAATCACGTCATCTGTTTCCCACCTACTCTTTACATTTACCTTCCACGATGGAATAGGGTTAGCATCTCCATGCAGCCCACTTATTATCACCTGTTCCTGCAATACTCCCCCTGAACAACAAATGTCAGTATCCCACAACATTAAGGATTGACTAGCCCCTGTGTCTCTTAAAATTTTAACACCTTTACCTATTCCATCCTGTACACACACAATCTCTAAACATTTCTGCAACCTGCTCCTCCAAATTCTTTTGGGTAATTTGTGAACACATTCCACTTCTTTACCTATCACTGATTCTCCCTGTTTTACCTGTACACAAGCCATTGATTTTTCCTGTGGCTGAAACTCAGAAGCCACAGTACTTTTACTTCCAGAACTTTTCTGCACCCCCATAATTCCGACAGATTTTCCCTGCAATCTCCAGCACACAGATTTCATATGTCCAACTTTATTACAATGAAAACACCTCAATTTTTTAATGTCACTTCTATCCTCAGCACTTTCCTTTTTATTAGAAGAAACTTCCTCTGAATTTCCACCTACTCCTCTCCCCTGACTACCCACCTCCCTTTCACCTTTCCACTTTCTATCCTTTTCTGATTTAAAAGGGTGACAAAAGAAAGTTTTAGCTCTATGAACTAACTAATAATCATCGGCTATCTCTGCTGCTTGTCTTACCATTTGAACTCTCTGTTCCTCCTCATGAGTTCTCACTACTGAAGGGATTGAATCTTTAAATTCTTCTAAAAGAATGACCTCTCCGATAGCTGCATATGTTGTCCCTATATTTAATGCCCGTATCCACCAGTTAAAATTACTTTGTTTTACTCTTTCAAACTCAATATAAGTTTGCTCAAACTGTTTTCTCATAATCCTAAATTTCTGCCTGTATGTCTGAGGAACCAACTCATGCAACCAAAATATAATTTGTTACCACATCACAGTTCACTGGCATTTCTTCTGCTAATGGAGCATAAACCTACCCACCAACTAGGATTGTAACAACAGTGGCCAGTTTTCCTGTGGCCATTTCATCTGTTTAGCTATCTTAAATGAAATAACAGAATGCTTCCACATCTCTTTCCTCAAACTTTGGAAGAGCTTGTCTGAATTTAAACAGCTTCCCAGGGGTTTAGGTTAAACATTCTTTCATAATCGGGGGCAGAATTTTACATTCAGCGTGCAGGCGCGGGCCTGCGTGCCAGAATGTATGATGACGCATGATGATGTGGGGCATACCTCCCGGCATCACCATGCACTGTCGCGATATTTTGCTAGGTGGGAACGCGATGAGGACGGAGGCAGGCCCGCTATTAATTAACAGGCCAGTCAAGTTTCTCGAAGCACCAATTGTCTTTGATTTTACGCAGCCCGTGCGATTTTCAGGGCACCACCCGGGCGCATTGGGCAGGCGGGTAGGCCACATTTTCAAAAACCTCATCGGATGGGTAAGAGGGGTGAATGGGTTTGCTAATGCGAGTTCTTAGTACTTTAGCTTATAACTTACATGCTGCTTGCTTGTGTGAACAGGACAACTTCATTTTACTTCACAGCTGCTTTGACAGAAATAACGGGCTTCAGTTCAGGACTCCAGAGGAGTCATTACACTTGGGGCCTTCTAGGTATCAGACAGTCTTTCCTTACCCTGGGAATGGTGATTGTGGTCTCCACTGGAGGCACCTCCTCTGAAGAGGAAAAGAGGGCCAGAAGGGGGAGGAGGCCAGGTGTCCCTATTCAGACTCCAGGTAAGTGACCTTTGGGAGGACAGGCGCAGGCACAAGGGACGCAGGGCCAACAGGAAGTTCAAGGCAGAAGGGGCCGCAGAAGATGCTACCATCTTGCTGCCAGGGTTTACAGGCGATGATGCAGCTACCTCAATATGTCTGAGGTGCAATGCCAAAAGAGGCTCTGTCTCTCAAGGGAGACCATGACCTCCATCTGTCAGATGATTGGCCCAGAGATCAGCTCTAACAGTGTGGGTAGACACCCCATGCCATTGGTGCTGAAGGTCACAGTGGCCCTCAATCTCTATGCCTCCAGCTCTTTTCAGGGGTCGGCAGGTGATCTTTGTGGAATCTTCCAATCAGCTGTCCACAGTTGTGTCAAGCTGGTGACCGACGCTCTGTTCAGGCATGCATTGACTTCACTACCGCACGGACAAGGCCAGCCAGACACAGCGAGCCAGAGGCTTTGCTGCGATTGTTGGGTCCCTCGCAACCAGGGTGCAATCGACTGCCCACATGTGGTGATCAAGGCGCCAGCGAGTAAGCCTGGTGCCTTTGTCAACAGGAAGGGCTTCCACTCCATGAACATGCAGATAGTGTATGACCATAGGATGCAGATTCTGCAAGTTTGTGCAAGGTACCCAGGCAGCTCCCATAACGCTTACATCTTCAGTGCCCCAGCTCGGCTGGATGGATGGCTGCTGGGTGACAAGGGCTATCCCCTCAGCAGGTGGTTCATGATGCCTCTCTGCCATCCAAGAACAGAGGCCGAGCAGCGGTACAATAGGAGCCACGCCTCCACAAGGGCGGTGGTAGAGAGAACCATTGGTCTTCTCAAGATGCGCTTCCGATGCCTGGACTGTTCAGGGAGTGCACTGCAATACTTCCCAGATCGTGTGTCAATGATCATGGTTGCATGCTGTGCTCTCCACAATCTGGCACTGGAAAGGGGGGATGCAGTGGAGGAAGTAGATGTTGACGCAGTTGCTCTGGTAGCAGACAATGAGTCCAGTAGTGACTCTGACGACGAGCACGGTCAGGAGAACATTGAGGAAATAGACGCCGACCTGGGCAACGTCCAGGGAGGCAGGGACACCAATGCTCCTTCAGCTAACCTACCAAAGATGAACGACCACCACATGCCAGGGCTGCAGGCTCCATACTTGATACCTGACAGGAACATTTGCTCGATGAACAATATATGCACTATGTGCTATTTCAATAAAGTTCAATGACAAACAAGTCACTCATAACATCATGGGTTACCCTGCACCTTTAGAACTAATGAAGCATCCAGATACTTGTTGAACACAAACACATTTGATAGTGTGGTGCCTGGCATACATAAAACAAATTAAATGGAAAGGTGTTCTCTATCACACCTACTAATAATTAACATAAAAGTTGGGGGAAAAAATATCACCAGTGATAAGCCCGTGTTGTGCTTAAGGTGCTTTAAGTTTTCGTTTGCGGGTGCTACCTCTAGGTTCTCCTCCCTCGCTGGCACCAGCATTGAAGACAGCCTGCACATTCTGCTGTCCTGTTGGTCTTGGTGACCTTGGTGGGTGTCCTCTGGCCCATGGAGCTTGTGCTGGCCCCGCCTGGGAGGGAGCGGCCAATGCCATGGCTGGCATCTCCCCAGTTGCCACAGCCTCATCGGATGCTACAGTCACTGGCAGAGGGGCAGAGGAGCTGCTGCCATCATCCGGAACGCCCTGAGAGGAGTCCGCAGAGACAACAAGCAGCTTGTGCGCGAACGTCAGGTGGCTTTGGACCTCCCTGCTCACCATTGATGGATGGGCACCTGGCTGGGATACTGGGTGCCCAATCCATCTCCCACACTGACAGTGATCACCTGAGGTCATTATCGGTGTGAGGGCTTGCAGGCCTAAGCACATCCCCATGTATCCCTGATTCAGCTTCTGGAGCATCCTCTCCATGAGAGTCGCCACTCTCTCCATGGAGGATGCAGTGCACTCGGCCATGAGGGTCATTGCATTGTTCATGCTCCGCATGGACTCCTTCATCATGGAGACCATGGCATACATTTGGTTTTGTATCTCTGCCAGATCCTCCCGCACACCATGCTGGACTTCCAGCATCTGCTGCCTCGGGGACGACTCCAAAGGCACGCCATCAGCCACTGACTGAGCATGTTCCTGGTACCCAACAGTCCTCCTACACCCTGGGCACTCTTTGCCTCCGCCTGCACATCAAGCAAGTGTGAAGTGGCCTAACTGCTGTGCAGCGAGATACTATCCGACGATCTAATGCCCACTGAGATGCTGGTATCTGCACTAGTGCCTGCCTGGCTGAGAGGGTGTGACGCTTGTGCGTTTTTATCATCTGTGTCCTCTGGGGTCAGTGGCGGGCCTTCAGGCTCCTGATCCCAAGGGCTTCTAGTAAGCCTAAAAGAAAGAACAAGGACATTAGTTGAAGTCATTGCACTGTTACTGTACATGCCTGGCACCCAGATCAGGGTGCTCTCGTCTTTCCATTATCAATGGGGATTCCATGCTCGAGGCTCATATCAATATAGAGACAACAGTGAAATGGTTGCTATTGCAGATATTCTGACCTCTGCACTGCACTCTTACCTCCCAGTGGCACCCCAACCTCATCGCGGCCGGTTGACCTAACCCCTGGCGCCTCTCCAGCTCCAGTGCCTCCTGCTTGTATCTGGTCAAGATTGGAAGATGGGGCAGTCCTCCGCCAGTCCACAACCTCTCAGCATTGTTGTGGGATATCTTCTCCTGAAAGGACAGGGTAGCATTGATCAGTCCACCCTGTACCTGCTTTGCCATTGCAACCTGGCCAACCCCATCTGAGGAACACCTCGCAGGGCTCAGCCGATTTGGGACCCTGGAACCGCAAGACACTCATTCCAAGCAGCCAGGGCTCACCTCCTTACCCAGATGCTGCCCCATTGATAGTTGCCATTCACACTGTAAGACCTGTGAAGTCCGGGGGTAGGGGGGGGTCCGCTCCTAACTGCTGTGTTAAGTGACCCACCCTTCCTGATCGCAGGAGATCATTGGAGCGCTTACAGCACTTCAACCATGTGCGCCTCACCACATCATGGGAGCTTACCCTGGATGCCACCTCCTCCCAGGCATTTTTGGTGAGGCAGAGGGGCATCCTCCTCTCGTCCCTGGGGACAAGTATATCCTGGCCTGCTGCCAGCTCCTTGAGGAGGACAGCGAGACACTTTTATGGGAAAAACGTGGGGCCGATTGCCCCGCCGACCTGCTGTCCCGTCTGCCGCGTTCAGCACTGATGTTCTCCATAACAAGGGTCCTCCGAGTCAATGGCAGCCTTTGCATGGCTGCCGTGGCCGCTTTTGACATTGAGCTCCTGCCCCTGCCCGCCCCTCTTACTGATGCCGGAGTCGTGTATTACGCTGGAAGGCCTGCCCATATAAAATGGCGGTGCGGAGCCGATTGCGGGTGGCGGTCGGGTTCCTAACCGGCCCTGCCGAGTCTGTCCTGGCCTAGAAATTTCCTCAGAATCTGAGATCTCTTTTTGAACTTCCAGCCTTTTAAGCTGGTATGCCCTTTCCCTTTCTTTCTCTCTTTTCCTTGCCTCTCTTTCTTTATCCTTCTCTCTTGCCTGGAATTCCAGTTCCAGCTTCCTTTCTTTCTCCTGCCTTTCTGCTTGCTCCCGTTGAAATGGCTTTCTCTTTTTATTGCCTCTAGCTCAATTTTTTTTTCATTTCCTTTGCTTGTTCAAGTTCAAGCTTCTTCATTTCTAACTGAAGTCTCACTACTTCCAGCTGTGACTCACTAGTGCCAGGTGTCACTACCAACTTTAAATGCTGTGCTATACCATCAATTATATCTGCTACCTTAACCCCTACAGGTAACCCCAATTGTAATTTATCCACAAATTCCATTAACTTAACTTTAGTTACCTTTTGTAAACCAGCCAAAGTTATAATTTTCAACTCCCAGACAAGTCTGAGCAACTGCCAAAGCCGATATCGCAGTCTCACCACTTTAAAAAAAAAACCCTCGCACCAACTGCTGAATTCAAAGTGCTTCTCGTACTCGTAACCTTAAGATTCAGCAACTCCAAACCAACCAAGGAACTTCAAAAATATTCCCGGATGAGCTCCCAGCTATGTTATGGCACAGCCAATGGAAACAGCTGAGTTGTTCAAATCCCAGAGGGAAACTTGAGACAATTGCCACAACTATTTTTTCAATTTGTATGTTTCGAGACTTGGGCTTATAGGTTTTTACAAAACTAGTTTAAACATTTATTAATAAGAGAAATGACTTTAAACACATACATATGTCTACAAATTGCTACTATAATAACTTCTAAATCCCCTAAATAATCTAACTCCCAGCTACACTTTTATTGAGGCAACAGTAAGACACATAGACTTTAAAAGACCCAGGCAAAGAAACATGATACCCTGAACAATCCAGTTCAAAGTGAGATTCCTTAACTTCAGTTCGTTACAGGCAGCAGCTTGAGACTTAGATGCTGAAGGTGTTTCACACTTGTAAAATCTTAAAATGCCTTCCCTTATACACAGCCTTCACTCCTTTATACATATTTTCCCATTTGAATGCAAATTTCTATTGTTTCACTATGTCTTTGGACTTAACCTTTGTGATAATAAAAATCTCTCACAGTACTAAGTTTTACCAGTAATCTTTGGGAAAAATAAACATGCTGGGCAGGATTTTTCATATGGCGGTAGGGCTGGGCAGGAGCCGTCTGTGATCGGCTTTGTGCCACCATTTTATGCGGACGGGCTAATTAAGGCCCACCCAGCGTCATACGCAACCGGTAGCGCTCAGCGCTACCTGTGCAGGCGGGGGGAAGAGAGAGAGGCAGGGCATGGAGCTGCCTCAGGGATATTGAATGGATATTAGAATAATTAAATAAAAGGTGTAAAAATGTATTGAAACATGTGCCTCATGCGACTGTGCCACATGAGTTGGGACATGTTTTTATATATATATATATATATATATATGAGAATTTCTTTCTTTATTTAATAAAAGCTTCAGGAAACCTCATCCCGCTCACAGATGAAGTTTCCTGAAAAATGCGAAGGCTGCTTGGGCTTTTCGCCTGCCCACCAACCTTAAGGTTAGACAGGCAGCGTTCACAAGTGCTTCAATGAATTTCTTAATGGCGTTAGTAGGCCGTTTACATATCAGCGGGTGCACAGCCTACCCTGGCATGCGCCTGCCGAACGAAACATCGCAACTGAGCGCGATGATGTCGGGACGCATGCCTGACATCAGTGCGCGTCATTTTATGCATTGGCATGTTGGGCCTGCCCCTGCATGCTCACCGGAAAATTCTGTCCACTGTTTCTGAACTTCACCTGGCTAGGTGACACGTTTCACTCCCTCTTCTGAAAACAATCTAGTTTGGTTTATTTAAAAATGCAAATGTTCCCTGGACACCTATGTTTACCTACTTAACATTTCAAACTCAGCTTATCTTTTAACACACCAAAGCCTTCAGAGCAGTTGCCTTTAATTCAATTAATTCTCCCCCCCCCCCACCGCACACACACACACACATACATACATAGACACAGATACCACTATTTTACAATAAATTCCAATAACGTTATTATATCTTCCTAACAATAAGATTGAAATAGATACATGGTGTTTTGTCCATGGGATGTGTTTTTTTTAATTTACTCCCTCTTTCTAAATGTTAGCTCTCCGGGATATCTGTAAATATGCAAAGTAGTTTGAAGATGTAGTGTACCACAGTTGTAGCATTGAGGGCACATTGGTATGTACACTGAATTCTCTTTGCTGGAGGGATTGATGTAGTCAGTATAATAAAGTTAGTGGCTGATAGCTTGAAGTGGTCTTTCAGTAGACGATTTGTTGTTTAGTAATATTCCCAAATCGAAGATAATTTAAATGGCACAAAAGCTTTCATTCTATATCAAGTTGTGGTGAATGTTAGAACTGAGAGAAAGCATAGTTCAGTTTAGTTGTGAGGAAATGTTGACTAAGGGTGGTTTGGCACATCACTGAGATAAACAGATCCCTAATAAGAAAAAGATAAAAGGAAAAAAGATAGAGGATTAGGGACTAGTACAGTCAGAGGTTTAAACCGATTTGTGAAGTATTTTGGTGCGTTAGGTTTGTCTAGAAAAATACAATTTTAATATATTTCCAAAGGCAGAAATGCTAACATTGCTTCCTCTTCATTTGTACGATTTTACAAAAAATTAAAATATTTATGCTATCCTGGAACAAATGAAATAAATAAACTTCAATGCTGGAAATTTAGAATAAAAAATAGAAAGGGTATCAAATTCCCTTTTGTTGCCACTTGATCTCTTTGTCCTTTGTGGCTAAGGCTTCAACCCTGTCTTTTTGACTCATGTGATGGGCTTTACCATGATTAAAAATGGGAATGTTCATGGTCAGGTGTGGTGACAATGATGCTGTTGAAATCAAGGCTGCATTTGATCGAGTGGGGCATCAAGGAGCTCTTCTACAATTGAAATCAATGGGAACCAGAGGAAAACTATCTACTGGTTGGATTCATAGCACAAAGGAAGATGGTTGCAGTTTCAGAGACCTAAGAACACAAGAACAAGGAGCAGGAATAGGCTATTTGGCCCCTCGAGCCTGCTCTGCCATTCAGTAAGATCATGGCTGATCTGATTGTGGCCTTAAGTCCACTTTCCTGCCTGTCCTCCCATAACCCTTGACTCCCTTGTCGATCAAAAATCTATCTAACTCAGCCTTGAATATATTCAGCCACCCATATCCACTGCTTGCTGGGGAGAGAATTCCAAACACCATTGACCCTCTAAGAGAAGAAATTCCTTCTCATCTCCAAAATGGGAGACCTCTCATTAGAAACTGTGCTACTAGCTCTAGATTCCCCTATTGAGGAAACATCCTCTCAGCATCTATCCTGTCAAGCTCCATCAGACTCTTATATGGCTAGAATTTTTGGCTTGGGGAGCGGGGGCAGGGCTCGCTCGCTGAGGTGTAAAATGACATGGGGTGACATTGAGTGTGCGTCCCGATGTCACCGCTCTTCATTTAGATTTTCAGTTTGGCGGGCACATAGCCAAGTTGGTTGCACGCCTGCTAAACTGTAAAAGGCCTGTTAAGGCCATTTAAAAACTAATTAAAGTAGTAAACTGAGCTGCCTGTTCAGCCTTAAGGTTGGCGGAGGGCAGGCGAAGAGCCCAGGCAGTCTTCGCATTTATCATGGAACCTCATCCACGACTGTGATGAGGTTTCATGAAGCGTTTAAAAATTAAATAAAAACTTCTTAAAAAATTCATTGACATGCCCCCTCATGTTACATTGTCACGTGAGGGGACACGTCCAGAAATTTTTTATTTTCTTTACTTAAATTTTAATAATTTAAATATTTTCTATGTAAACCTTAAACTAATCTCCCTGCCTGTGCCTCAGGGAGATTTCTGCACTCTTTTGCGCGCATGCATGAAAGAGCACAGGCCCCAACTCAGGGACTACCACCCCTCCCCCGCCCACACAGGGAGTGCTCAGCGCTTCTGGGTGCACGTCAAGCTGAGCGGCTTAATTGGCTTGCCCACGTAAAATGGTGATGCAGACCTGATCGGGGGCGCTGATCAGGTTCGCGCCTACTCCTGCCCGCCCCCGCACAAACCCCCTGACGGGAGGAAAATTCTCCCCCATGTTTCAGTAAGATCACTTTTCATTCTCCTGAACTCCAGTGAGTACAGGCGCAACCTGCTCAACCTTTCCTCATAAAACAAATCCCTCATCCTAGTAGTCAGGCTAGTGAATTTTCTTTGAACTACTTCCAATGCAAGTATTTAAGTAAGGTGACCAAAACAGTACTTTAGGTGTGGTCTCACCAATTCCCTGTACAGTTGTAGCAAGACTTGCCTATTTTTACACTCCACCCCCTTTGCAATAAAGGCCAATGTTCCATTTGCCTTCCTAAGTACTTGCTGTAAGCAGGTGTTCCTAAGCACATGCATGGTGACTTTTTGTGATCCATGTACAAGGACATCCAAATCCCTTTGTACTGTATCCTCCTGCAGTCACTCCCCATTGAAATAATATTCTGCATTTCTGTTCTTGCCAATGTGGAGAAGCTCACATTTTTTCACATTATACTCCATCCACCAAATTTTTTGCCCACTCACTTAACCCATCTATATCCTTTTGCAGAATCTTTGCATCCTCCTCACAACTAGAGACCAATCATTTCACGGGTAGTAGAAGCTTGGAAACACCACCATCTGCAAGTTCCCCTCTAAGCCACTCACCATCCTGACTTGAAGCTATATTGCTATACCTTCACTGCCACTGCGTCACAAGTCTGGAACTCCTTTCCTGACAGCACAATGAGTGTACCTTCACCCCATGGATTACAGCGGTTCAAGGAGGATGACTCACCACCATCTTCTCAAGGTCAGTTAGGGATGGGCAACAAGTGCTGGCCTTGCCAGTGATGCCCATATCCCATAAATGGATAAAAAAAATGCAAAAACCAGTGCACTGAGAACCAGCTTAATGGAACAGTAACAATGATGTTTTCAATGCCATGTAAGGGAACAACATTTTCATTTTGGCCCCATTGGACCTCCACACTCTCACAGCAGTCTTTTGCAGTTCTTAAGTGGAATGACACCCTCATTCATTATGCACCACAGTTCAATGGTTCTCCAACTGTTCCCACTGGAACTCCCTTCAAAATCCCCTCTTGCAGGCAGTCCCTGGGCACAGGCAGTTTCTAGTGCTTGTGTGCTATGCAACTTTTTTCTCACTCTGTTAATATTTTATCAGGAGAATCTTGCATAGCATGTTGGACAGATGCAAGCCACTGGTGGGGCAACACCAGATGTAAGGGAGTGTTATGTATTTTGAGAAGCCAGGCATCAACCTTGCAAGAAGGCAAGCCACCCTGGCAATCAATAATAGTGTGTGTGGTGGGCTCATCCCAGCTGCAGATGATTGGGTGAAAAGCAGAGCTCAAACCATGTATAATCCAGTTACAATTGAACTTCAGATACCTCTTGCATCCAACTCCAGACCTTGAGACCAAAAATCTAGGCTGGCATTCCAGTGCAGTACTGAGGATATGCTGCACTATCGGAGGTGGCATCCTTTGGTTGAGACATTAGACTGTGGCCCCTCTGCCCTTGACAGTGGAATTCCAAATGACTTTACCCAACTTTAGTTAGCTGGTTGAGAGGTGGGGGGGGGGGGGGGGGGGGGGCTAGAACTGGATAGAGGGCCAGTGATAGGTGGAGGCAAGGCGAGGTTTTGGAGAGTGGAGATTGGACACCCTTGCATGAATGATGGAATTCAGCAAGACTGGTTGGCTCATGATGTGACAAGCGTCGGGGGGGCGGGGGGTTGGGGGGTCGGTGGCACGGGGTGTAGTTGAGGAGAGATCCATAGCATCCGGTTGATGTGGCATCTGTCAATTGAGATCAGAGTGTAGTGTGTCTGACCACAGGTTGCTATAGGTTTACATGGACTGGGTACTTACTGTGTACATTGAAGTAGAAGATAGCTTTTGTGACTTGTGTTATCCTTACAAATCTGTATATATCTGTAAAGGTTTAGTTGTGGATGAAGGAGTATTGTAATATAGTTCATCTTTTCTTGTTGAATAAATGCTTTATTGTTTTGTTAAAAGTTAATCAGCTGACTCCTGTGCCTTTGTTCAGTAGCTACTCTCCACGTATCTACACAAACAAATGAAAGCTAGGATCTATCAAGCTGGGTTCCACTCTGGGATCAGGCTTGTCTTGGGTAACCTCAGCTGGGATTGTAACAGTTCATAAAAACGTATCTTCAGTTGCTTCATCAATGACGTTTGCTCCATGTTAGTCAGAAGTGAGGCTGTTCACAATGTTCTACAAACTGTAGTGTATCAATAACCAGATTTTATTTTTAGTTTTTTTTTGGCCAGTGCACAAGGGAAAGCACCCCTGTTCTTCTTTGAAAGGTGACATGGGGTCTTTTACATCTACCTGAGAGGGCAGACAGGACTTCAGTTTAATGTCTCATCTGAAAGTCAGCACCTTTGACAGTGGAGCACTCCCTCAGTAGTGCACTCGATTGTCAGCCTGCATGTAGTGCTCAGGTCTCTGGAATGTGACTTAAACCCGATTGGGGAAAGCAGTCACATTGAGGGCAGGCGCCTTTGGAAGACCTTTGGCTGGATTTCGCCTTTGAGATGGGAAGCTGAGTTGGGACATTTCCTAATATTGCGATCCCACTACCTGAATAGTTGTGCTTACCCACTATATTTTTCCCCTGCAGTGTAGGAGGCAGACTTAAGACATACATATGAACATACGAATTAGGAGCAGGAGTAGGCCACTTGGCCCCATGAACCTACTCCGCCATTTAATTAGATCAAGGCTGCTGCGACCTCCTGAAGTAGTTTGGAACTAGGAATAGGGATAGGCAGATGCCGCAGCAGACAATTTAAAAGGCCCGCCTCCATTCACTGAGACATTGGTTCAGCTCTGTAGATGTGTGAGGCTCCCTAACTATCAGCCCTCATGTCCTCCATGCCCCCATATCGTCTTCATACCCGCCCTGCCCTCCATGTCCCCCATATTGTCTCCATACCTCCCATGTCCCCCTCACATCCTCACCCCCATGCCCACTCACCCACCTCCATACTTCTTCACACCCCTATGCCCACTGACCTGGTATCCAGAACAGAACTCTTGAGCCCTATACATTGGGAATTCTTTGAAATGCTTGTGAAACTGTCAAAATAAACAAACTAATTCAGAAACCACTTCAGAAAAATCATTATTCTATTAAGTTGTCATAAAACTGTCAAGGTAAACAAACACTCATTCAAAAACCAGTTCAAAAACATAATCTTATTAAATGGCCTTAAAATTGTCATGGTAAACAAAATTTCAGTCCCCCTGACAGCTGTGTCAACAACCTCTGCTGAGCTGAATCCATTAATGGGCCTTGGAACTCAGCCAAACATTTATAATTGGATTCCAATGCACAGATGTATAAACAAAGCCTCTGGAGCTGAATACATTAAAACATTTGAAGTCTTTGAAAGAACTTAGCCATCTGTTCAAACTTAGAAGCAGACGAACAGATGACTGAGTTGTCAATTAAAGAGGTCAGCCAATTGTTCTGACTTAAAAACAGGGGAACAGATGTCTGGATTGTCATTCAATTAAAAGATTAAATCACAGGGAACAAATGAATATCAATACAATTGGATACATTGGGTAATGTACTGTAATGCATTTAAACACTTTTCCACTTCAACAGTGCTGATCAATTTAATGGTCACTTAACAATTAAGAACAAAGCCCTATCATTAATCACTGCATGAGAAACATATTTAGTTTATCATACAGCATTACATTATGACAGGAGAAGTTGTCAACACCTTTTAATCTTACCTATCAAAAGCTTCGCAACTCAAAAGCTTCCCAATTCCAGGAAAGGGCTCCCCACCATGGTTCATGACACTTCTGAGCTGTCATGAACCACGTCATCCTCAGAACCCAGCCTGAATCCATGAAAATAGCAGGGGGCCTTGAATATCTATGCCCGCAATGGAGCTTGCAAGGGCAGGAGTGCTGCATGTGGGCTTGCGTCCCGTCCCCTTTCCTGTGCCAGTAAAGGGGCCTCCGCATGCAGATCCCGCATGCCTCCATTTCCACCCACCTGATGCCGATTTGCCCCGTGTCAGGATGGGAAAATCCAGCCCTTTAAATAGGCAATGGAAAAAGAGTGAAGCTGAGCCTGGTGAGGAGTGACCTGCTGGGGAATGGTGTGTGGCAGGGTTGGAGCAGGAGCGAGAGCCTAAGGGAGGATAGAAGAAAACAGCAAAATAATGAAATATGTATGTAGAAGTCAGAGGTAATTGTAAGTTTTAATAAATTCTTCCCTATTGTAAGTTTAACTAATTATTAAGAATGGCATTGTGCACATATGGTAAATGTTATTGTTGAAAGAAGAGACATGGTATATAAGCTTTTCGCCTTGCACTCATCAGGGAAGTTTGCAAGAAATTACCAAACTGTAATGGGGCAGCAACAATTTATACCACATGAGAAGAGTGTGCTGATTGGTTGGCAACTGGACTGTGGAGGCGATTTCTTCTGAGCTATCCTGATGAGTGCAAGGTGAAAAGCCTAGATAACATGACTCTTTTTTCAGCAATACTCAAGTTCTCTACTACTAAATGACTATTTGTAAGTGTAATTTCTTTTTAAATTTGTTCTCAGGGTATGTGTGACCACTGGTAAAGTTGCATGTATGGCTCATCGCTCATTGCCTTGAGAAGGATGCGGTGGGTTGGGCCTTTTTAAAATACAGATCAAGAACTATGCAAGTCTTTTAATTTGTATAGCTCATGATTCTCACCTTCCGGTAGTGCATTAATTTGTTTTGAATTCTTCCACGCATTACTTGACTGTTGACTTTCTGACTTCCAACAATAGCTTCTGGCTTCTCAGTTATTGATTCACCAGATATTTTTGATTCTGTTTCCATTGCAGTGTCCAGTGTGGCTGTAAAATATAGATACTACTTAAAATTTTCCATTTTCTTTTATTATTTATCATGTTCTAGCTATAGACTGTAATGAATAGAAACAGCCACACGATGGGGTGCGATGCATGGTTTTCTGGAGGGTTTTCTTAACTGCATGAAGTGCTTGAATAAAGAGATGGCAAATGCACATGATCAGAGGTTTAATGACATTCCTTCTTGTTTGTTAAAGGAAGTAGAATTATGGAAATACCACACAAAGCTTTCTTCAGCATAAAAGAGGCCCTCACGTCTGAGCCACAGGTAAACATCAATGTCAGGTTGTACAACATCATTAGCAGAATTGGCCATTTAACTCTCTTAGTACAGCACTGAGCTGGGACTAACACCAATAATTGTTTCTGTCTCTTCCTGCTGTTTAATTACATTTTGATGTTTCAATGGTGAGTGCTGATCAATGGCATTGGACATTTCCTGAACTGTTAGAAAGCTCTGGTTGGGTCCCAGTTAGTGTGCTGTATTGTGTACAGTTCTGGTCATCAGGCTTTGGGAAGGACGTTTTGGTCCTTGAGAGGATACAGAGATTTACCAGATGGTTCCAGGGATGGGGGATTTTCACTACAAGGTTAGGTAGGAGATGCTGGAGTTGTTCTTACTGGAGCAAAGGAGGTAGAGGGGAGAAATGATAGATGTGTAAAAGATTATGACAGGCTTAGATAAGGTAGACAAAGAAAAGTTGTTCTCATTAGCTGATGATACAAGTACTAGAAGACTCAGATTTAAGATTTTGGGCAAGGGGGATGTGAGGAAGTGATTTAATATGCAGTGAGTGTGAATGACCTGGAATTTGCTGCACATGAGGGCGGTGGAAGTGGAGTAGGTGAATGATTCTAAAATGAACTTGAATGGGAACTGGAAGGAAATAAACCGGAAGGGCCACAGGGATTGAGTGGGGGAGTGGGACTGACTGGATTGCTCAACACTTGACTCAAGGGCAGAAAGACCTCCTCCTGTGCCATAATGATGCCATGACTGTGATACCTTCTTTGTCTTCTGTGTCTAGCAGCATGTGAGCCAACTCATTTCTTACACTTTATTTACATCCATAAGATGGATTGTTTCTGCAACAAAAACCCTTTTGTTTTTATGTAAATGGACCATTAGCCCTGACTCAGAATCTCTACCAGCAGGAACAATTAGATAGGATTGATGTGGGTTGGGGAAGGGGGACAGCAGTGATGGGAGTTGACCTTCTACCCTTGCTGGACACACATGCTCTGCTCGATGACAACCTAGTCTTCAGAGACTGGAGCTGCTCACTGATGGAAGAGAAGTGATTCTGCTCCGATCAGAGATGAATACCTCACTGCATGCCACTCAGTATTCAGAGGCCAGAGCCCCGTCTCCTGCTTGTTGGGGCTGTTTGATCTGGGGCTCCAATCCATAACCTTCTGACACGGAGACTGGAATGCTGCCATTGAGCTAAAGGCTCACTCCAACAGGGCAAAAAAAATCAAGTAATGGGACTTCAATTTGATTAAAAAGACACAGTATTCACACCAACTCCCATTCATCCATCACCCTTATCCACTCTGCCGGGATGCAATAGTGTAAAACACATGGCTGTAATGGAAACAAAAAATCAGGAGAGGTACTTAAAGAGTGACCAAACCAAAATCACTTGATTTACACTTTCATCCAGAGTCAAAATAACTTCCCAGATATTTGATTATAAAGATTATAAATGTAACCAGGTTCATAAAATTTGAAATTGTGTAGCTACTTGTAAGCTTGGCAGTTTGACCAGAATTTAAAAGTTAAACAGACTTGTCTAAATCCCTAAATACTGTGCACAAATGTGACTGTACATCTTCAGATATCAAGAAAACTGTTCCTTTTCATCATGTTATGGCACAGCCAATGGTAAATGCTGAGTTGTTCAAATCCCAAAGGGAAACTTGAAACAACTGCCGCAACTCATTTTGCAATTTGTATGAATTTCGAGATGCGTGCCATGAATTCAGTTGTAATAAGACCACCAAGTCTTCTAGTTTTACAAAACTAGATTAAACATTTTTTAATAAGAGAAATGATTTTAAACACATGCATAGATCTACAAATTACTACTATGATAGCTTCTAAATCCCCTAATCAATCTAACTCCCAGTAACACTTTCGTTAAGACAAGTAAGACACATAGATTTTAAAAGGTCCAGGCAAAGAAACATGATACCCTGAACAAGCTGAATTCAAAGTGAGTTTTCTAACTTCAGTCCTTTGAAAGCAGCAGCTTGAGGCATAGATGCTGAAGGCTTTTCACACTTGTAGGATCTTAAAATGCCTACCTTTACACACAGCTTTCACTCCTTTATATATATTTTCCCTTTTGAACACAAATTCCCACTAAAAAGAGCTATCCAGCCTCAACCACCTTCCAGTTCTTGGTCCGTAGTCTTACAAACATACAAATTAAGTGCAGGAATAGGCCACTCGGCCTCTCGAACCTGCTCCATCATTCAATAAGATCATGGCTCATCTGATTTTAACCTCACATTCCTTCCTATCCCTGATAACCTTTCACCCCCTTGCTCATCAAGAATCTATCTACCTCTGCCTTAAAGATATTCAAGGACACTATGTCTTTGGACTTTATCTTCCTGAAAATAAAAACGTCTCATAGTATTAAGTTTTACCAGTAATCTTTTGGAAAAATAAACACACTGTTTCTGAACTTCACCTGGCTAGGTGAAATATTTCACCCTTCCTTTGAAAACAATGTTGTCTGATTTATTTAAAAATGCAGATGTATTTTTACCTTACATTCTAAACTTTCCCCATGCTTACATCAAAGCCTTCAGACCAGCTGCCTTTAATCCAATTAAGACACACACGCACACAAATCTCAATATTACTCTATTTTACAATAAATTCCAATAACGTTATGAGAATTATTATATCTTCCTGACAACTATAATAAGGCAGAATCTTTCGATCATTTGTTCCTATATGTGGTAATCACTGTCAAAAAATGTGTTACATTTTTTTACATTAACCACTATTGGATTTCAAAAAATTGTTTATTCTTCTCTCGGATTATGATGGAATATGATCTTGGGGACATATAGATAACTATGAATAATGGCACATATGCAATTCGATCAAATGGCAAAAAAATTGTGGATTTGAGTGGTGGAGTTGGACTGACTGAATTATTCTGTGGGGAGCCAGCATGGACTGAATGGCCCCCTTCTCTGCCGTAAATGACTGTATGACTCTATGATCTACATTTGCTCCCGTATGAGAAACTACTTGATTTTAAAATTCTGTTTCTTGTTTTCAAATCCCTCCATGGCCCTTCGCTCCTGTTTATCTTCTTCACCATTACAACCATAGAAATGTAGAAATATTGAAAGATTTGCAGTACAGAAGGAGGTTATTCAGCTCATTATGTCCATTTCAACCTAAAAAGAGCTATCCAGCCTCAACCACCTTCCAGTTCTTGGTCCGTAGTCTTACAAACATACAAATTAAGTGCAGGAATAGGCCACTCGGCCCCTCGAACCTGCTCCATCATTCAATAAGATCATGGCTCATCTGATTTTAACCTCACATTCCTTCCTATCCCTGATAACCTTTCACCCCCTTGCTCATCAAGAATCTATCTACCTCTGCCTTAAAGATATTCAAGGACTCTGCCTCAACCACCTTTTGAGGAAGGGAATTCCAAAGTCTCACAACCCTCGGAGAATAAAATTTTCCTTACCTCTGTTCTAGATGGGTGACCCCTTATTTCAAAACAACTATCCCATGTTCAAGTTTCTGTGACAAGAGGAAACATCCCTTCCACATTCACCCTGTCAAGTCCCCCCAGGATCTTGTATGTTTCAATCTCATCGCCTTTTCCTCTTCCAGCGGTTACAAGCTTAGCCTGTCTAACCTTTCCTCATAAGACAACCTGCCCATTCCAGGTACTAATCTAGTAAACCTTTTCCGAACTGCTTGTAATGCATTACATCTTTCCTTAAGTAAGGAGACCAATACTGTACGTGGTGCTCTAGGTGTGGTCTCACCAATGCCATGTACAACTGAAGCATAACCTCTCTACTTTTGTACTCAATTCCACTTGCAATAAGCAATAACATTCTTTTAGTTTTGCTAATTACTTGCTGCACCTGCAAACTAACCTTCTGTAATTCATGCACAAGGACACCCAGATCCCTCTGATCTCAGAGCTCTGCAATCTCTCATGTTTAGAGAATACGCTTCTTTCTTATTCGCCCTGCCAAACTGGACAACCTCACATTTCCCTACATTATACTCCATTTGCCAGACCTTTGCCCACTCACCTAACCTACCTATATCCATTTGGAGCATCCTTATGTCCTCTTCACAACTTACTTATCTTTGTGTCATCAGCAAATTTAGCAACCATACCATCCAAATCATTAATATGAATTGTAAAGAGCTGAGGCCTCAGCACTGATCCCTGTGACACACCACTCATCACAGCCTGCCAACCAGAAAATTAACAATTTACACCTAGAGCAGAATTTTGCCCATGTCGGTGGGCACAGCTTGTGGGTCCAGGAGCCCAAAGCCGACCACCATCCGCGACCGGGCCCCGACCATGATTTCACTGGCCGGCCAATTAATGGCCAGCCAGCATGAAACGTGTGCTGCAGCGCTGCCAGGGTGGGGGATGGGAGCACTGAGGTTTGTGCATGCGCGTGGGTGCGCGCAGTAAAAGCTCCCTGAGGCACAGAGCTGCCTCAGGGAGCTGAAGAGTTTTAACCATAGAAATAGAGATTTTTAAAATCATGAAAACATGTCCCTGCTTCATGTGACTCTGTCACATGTTAAATAGGAGTGTAAAAAGTTATTTTTTTTTAAATCACTGGTCGAAACCTCACCCCGCCTGTGGATGAGATTTCACCAAAAATGCAAAGGCTGCTTGGCCTTTTTGCCCACTTGCCAACTGAATGGTTGGACGAGCAGCAAAATATTCTACTCAATTACTTGATTAAGGGCCTAACTAGGCCGCTTAATTGTCGGCGGGCGCGCTGCCGACTCCCGTGCCCGCCCGTTGACTGAAATATTACACTCGCCCGACGGCATCGCGTGTCATTTTACACTTGTTTAGGTCAGGCACGCGCCCAGCGAGAGAAAATTTCTGCCCCTACTGTCTGTTTCCTGTTAGCTAGCCAATCTTCTATCCATGCCCATATCATGAGCTTATTTTCCACAATACCCTTTGATGAGGCACCTTCTCAAATGCCTTCTGAAAATTTAAATAAGTACGCCCACTGGTTCCCCTTTATCCACAGCACCTGTTACTTCTTCAAAGAACTCCAATAAATTGGTTAAACATGATTTCCCTTTCACAAAGCCATGCTGACTCTGCCTGATTACCAAGAATTTATCTAAGTGCCCTGTTATAATGTCTGTAACATTGTCCCTGTGACAGAAGTTAAGCTAACTGGTCTATAGTTTCCTGCTTTCTGTCTCCCTCCCTTTTTGAATAAAGGAGTTACTTTAGCTATTTTCCAATCTAATGGAACCTTCTCCAAATCTGATGAATTTTGGAAAATTAAAACCAATGCATCAATTATCTCACTAGCCGCTTCTTTTAAGACCTTAGGATGAAATCCATCTGGACCTGGGGACTTGTCAACCGCAGTTCCAACAATTTGCTAAGTACCATTTCCCTGGTGACTGTAATTTTCTTGCGTTCTTCCCTTCTTTCCAATTCCTGATATACAGCTATTTCTGGGATGTTTCTTGTATCCTCAATAGTAAAGACCGATGCAAAATACCTATTCAATTTATCTGACATCTCCTTGTTCTCCCCATTATTAATTCCTCAGTCTCACTTTCTATAGGACCAATGCTCACTTTGTTAATTCTTTTCTTTTTAAAATATTTATAGAAACTCTTACTATCTATCTTTATATTTCTAGCTAGCTTTCTCTCGTACTCTAATTGTTCTCTCCTTATTAACCTTTTATTCATTCTTTGCTATTTTTTATATTCTGTCCAATCTTCTGACCTGCCACCGATCTTTGCACAATTATATGCTTTTTCTTTAAGTTTGATATTTCCTTTAAGTTTTTTAGTCAACCATGGATGGTGGATCCGCCCTTGGAATTTTTCTCTCTTGTTGGAATGTATCTATTCCGTGTATTCTGAAGTATCCCTTTAAATGTCTGCCACTGCATCTCTGTTGACCTATCCCTTATCCTAAATTGCCAGTTCACTTCTGCTAGCTCTGCTTTCATGCCCTCGTAATTGACCTTATTTAAGCTTAAAATACTAGCCTTAGACCCAGTTTTCTCTCCCTCAAACGGAATGTAAGATTCAATCATATTATGATCAAAGCTACCCAGGGGCGCCTTCACTATGACATCATTAATTAATCCTATCTCGTTGCACAGTACCAGGTCAAGTACAGCCTGCTCCCTGGTTGGCTCCAGAATATGCTGATCTAAGAAAATATCCCGAAAACAATCTATGAATTCGTCATCTATGTTACTTTTGCCCATCTGATTGTTCCAGTCGATATGTAGATTAGAATCCCCTTGATAATCGCCATACCTTTCGGATAAGCTCCCACTATTTCTTCTGTGATACCCTGTCCTACCATGTAATTATGGTTACACCACTCTCACAAGCCCCTTCTTGTCTTTATCATTCCTATCCAAATTGCTTCTATATCCTGTTTCCTGTACTTAGACCATCCCTCTCTACTTTGTTAATGTCGTCTTTAATTAACAGAGCAACCTCTCCACCTTTCCCTAACTTCCTATCCTTCCTAAAAGTCACATGCTCTTCAATGTTCAGGTCTTTGTCTATCCCGCCCTGTAGCCATGTCTCTGTAATGGCTATTAGATCATACTTATTTATCTCTATCTGCAGTATCGTTTTGTTTTGAATGCTATGTACATTCAGATACAGAGCCTTAAGTTTTGCCCTTTTATTATTTTTGTAGCCTCTAGACTTATCTGTTGGTTTACTCTTAGACTTGTACTCTCTGTCCCTTCCTGTCATGGTCTGTTTATCATTTCCCATATTAATACTTTCCTCTCTTACCTTGTCTCTACTCTTTGATATACCATATGTTCCTACATTTGATCTCTAGTTATGCGATTCGCATGAACACTCATCCCAGCATGGTTCAGGTGTAGACCGTCCCAACAGTATAGTCCCCACTTTCCCCCATACTGGTACCAGTGCCCCACACATCAGAATCCACTTCTCCAACACCAGTTCTTGAGACAAGCATTCATCTCTGTAATCTTATTTGCCCTGTGCCAATTTGCACATGGTTTAGGTAGTAATCCAGAAATGATTAGCTTTGAGGTTCTGCTTGTTAATTTGGTACCTAGCTCCTCATACTGACTATGCAGAACCTCTTTCCTTGTCCTTCCTATGTCGTTGGTACCTACATAGACCACGACAACTGGATCCGCCCCCTCCCACTGCAAATACCTTTCCAGACCTGTGCAGATGTTCCGAACCCTGGCACCGGGGAGGCAACACAGTCGTCTGGACTCTCGCTCTTTGCTGCAGAGAACAGCGTCAATCCCCCTCTGTTCCCTACTGCGACTACGATCCTGTTTGCTCCCCCACTCTTTAAACAGCTTCCTGTACCATGGTGTCATGGTCAGCCTGCTCATCCATCTTACAGACCTCGCTTTTGTCCACACAGGTTGGGAGCACTTGAAACCTGTTTGACAATTGCAAAGTCTGAGGCTCCTGCACTACTGACTGCTCGCCCTCACTCACAGTCATATCCTCCAGTCCCTCACTGCTGACCAAAACAGATGACCCTATTCTAAGAGGTGTCTTCTGGAACAAAGTGTCCAGGTATTTTTCCTCTTCCCATATGTTGCGCACTGTCTGCAGATTGGCTTCCAGGTCAAAAACCCTGATCCGGAATTCTTCTAGCTGTTTACACTTTCTGCAGCCGTGTTTGTCATCGATCACCTTGATGTCCAAAAGCTCTCACATTCCACAGCTACAACATAACACCTGTTCTCCCATTGTTACTTAGGCTTTTAGTTAATTCAGTTTAATTTAATTTAATTCCTTTCTTTCTTAATTAATTTAGAGTAATTTGTATGTATGGTACAATTTACTGGGCTTATTAAATGCTCGTACCACTGACAATTGAATGTCATATAGTTCTTAACCACACAGGTATGTGTTGTCGGTGTTGATTTTAATGATTTTATTTTACTTCAATTCTTTTTATTCATTCAAGGGATGTGGGCTTCGCTGGTTTTTATTACCCATCCTAGTTGCCTTTGAGAAGGTGGTGGTGAGCTGCCTCCTTGAACCACTGCAGTCCATGTGGTGTAGGTACACCCACAGTGCTGTTAGGAAAGGAGTTCCAGGATTTTGACCCAGTGACAGTGAAGGAACGGCGATATATTTCCAAGTCAGGACGGTGAGTGACTTGGAGGGGAAATTCCAGGTGGTGGTGTTCCCATCTATCTGCTTCCCTAGTCTTTCTAGATGGTAGTGGTCGTGGGTTTCGAAGTTGCTGTCTAAGGAGCCTTGACGAATTACTACATTGCATTTTGCAGCTGGTACACACTGCTGCCACTGTGCGACGGTGGTGGAAGGAGTGACTGTTTGTGTATGTGGTGCCAATCAAGTGGGCTGCTTTGTCCTAGATGGTGTCAATCTTCTTGAGCGTTGTAGGAGCTGCACTCATCCAGGCAAGTGGGGAGTATTCCATCACACTCCTGACTTGTACCTTGTAGACGGTGGACAGGCTTTGGGGAGTGGGGAGGTAAGTTACTTGTCCCAGGATTCCTGGCCTCTGATCTGCTCTTGGAGCCACAGTAGTTATATTGCTAGTCCAGTTCAGTTTCTGGTCAATGGTAACCCCCAAGATGTTGATAGTGGGGGATTCCGTGATGGTAATGCCATTGAAGGTCAAGCCACGATGGTTAAATTCTCTCTTGTTGGAGTTGGTCATTGCCTGACACTTGTGTGGCACGAATGTTACTTGCCACTCATAGCCTAAAGCCTGGATGTGGTCCAGATCTTGCTACATTTTGACATGGACTGCTTCACTGTCTGAGGAGTCGCGAATGGTGCTGAACATTGTGCAATCATCAGCGAACATTCCCATTTCTGACCATATGATGGAAGGAAGGTCATTGATGAAGCAGCTGAAGATGGTTGGACTGAGGACACTATCTTGAGGAACTCCTGCAGTGACGTCCTGGAGCAGAGATGACTGACCTCCAACAACAACAACCATCTTCCATTGTGCTAGGTGTGACTCTAACCAGTGGAGAGTTTTCCCACGATTCCCATTGACTCCAGTTTTGCAAGGACTCCTTGATGCCACCCTCAGTCAAATGTGGCCTTGATGACAAGGGCAGTCACTCTCACTTCACCTCTGGAGTTCAGCTGTTTAGTCCATGTTTGAACCAAGGCTGTAATGAGGTCAGGAGCTGAGTGGCCCTGGCGGAACTCAAACTGGGCGTCAGTGAGCAGTTTATTGGCAAGCAAGTGCCTCTTGATAGCACTGTTGATGACCCTATCCATTACTTTACGGATGTTGGAGAGTAGACTGATGGGGTGGTAATTGGCCAGGTTGGATTTGTCCTGCTTTTTGTGTACAGGACATACCTTGGCAATTTTCCACATAGCTGGGTAGATGCCAGTGTTGTAGCTGTACTGGAACAGCTTGGCTAGGGGTGTGGCAAGTTGTGGAGCACAAGTCTTCAGTACTATTGCAGGAATATTGTCAGGGCCCATAGCCTTTGCAGTATCCAGTGCCTCCAGCCGTTTCTTGATATCATGTGGAGTGAATTGAATTGGCTGAAGACTGGCATCTGTAATGCTGGGGACCTTAGGAGGAAGCCGAGATGGATCATCCACTCGGCACTTCTGGCTGACGATTGTAGCAAATGCTTCAGCCTTATCTTTTGCACTGATGTGCTGGGCTCCTCCATCATTGAGGATGGGGGTATTTGTGGAGCCTCCTCCTCCAATGAATTGTTTAACTGTCCCCCACCATTCATGACTGGATATGGCAGGACTGCAGAACTTAGATCTGATCTGTTGGTGGTGGTATCACATAGCTCTGTCTTTCACTTGCTGCTTATGCTGTTTGGCATGCAAGTAGTCATGTGTTATAGCTTCACTAGGTTGACACCTCATCTTTAGATATGCCTGGTGCTGCTCCTAGCATGCCCTCCTGCACTCTTCATTGAACCAGGGTTGATCCCTTAGCTTGATGGTACTAGTAGACTGGGAGAAATGAAGTTACAGATTGTGTTCGAGTACAATTCTGCTGATGGCCCACAGTGCCTCATGGATGCCCAGTCTTGAGTTGCTAGATCTGTTCGAAATCTATCCCATTTAGCACAACGGTAGTGCCACACAACATGATGGAGGGGATCCTCAATATGAATGAAGGACTTCGTCTCCACAACGACTGAATGCAGGACGTCGTCTCCACAACAACTGTGCGGTGTTCACGCCTATGCACACGTCGTGGACAGATACATCTGTGGCAGGCAGGTTGGTGAGGATGAGGTCAAGTATATTTTTCCCTTATTTTGGTTCCCTCACCACCTGCCGCAGACCCAATCTAGCAGTTGTGTCATTTAGGACTCAGCCATCTCGGTCAGTAGTGGTGCTACCGAGCCACTCTTGGTGGTGGACTTTGAAGTCCCTCACCCAAAGTACGTTCTGCACCCTTGCCGTCCTCAGTGCTTCCTCCAAGTGGCATTCATCATGGAGGAGCCCTGATTCATCAGCTGAGGGAGGGTGGCATGTGATAAACAGCAGGAGGCTTCATTGCCTGTGTTTGATCTGATGTCATGAGACTTCATGGGGTCTGGAGTCAATGCTGAGAACTCCCAGGGCAACTGCCTCCTGACTGTGTACCACTCTGCTGCCACCTGCACTCTTGGCCTAACAGTGGGACAAATCATGCCCAGGCATGGTGCTTGTGATGTCTGGAACATTATTTGTAAGATATGGTTCCATGAGAATGACTATGTCAGGCTGTTGCTTGACTAGTCAGTGAGACAGCTTTCCCAATTTTGGCACTAGCCCCCAAATATTAGTAAGGAAGACTTTGCAGGGCCAACAGGGTTAAGATTGCTGTCCTAGTTTCTGGTGCCTAGTCGACGCTGGGTGGTTTGTCCAGTTTCATTTCCTTTTTATGGCCTTGTAGCAGTTTGATGCAACTGACTTGCTTGCTTGGCCATTTCAGAGGGCAGTTAACCACCTTGCTGTGTGTCTGGAGTCACATGTAGGCCAGACCAGGTAAGGACGGCAGATTTCCTTCTCTAAAGGACATTAGTGAACTAGATGGGTTTTTTTTAACTACAATCAACAATGTCTTCATGGTCATCATTAGACTTTTGTTTCCATATTTTTATTCCATTCAATTTACACCATCTGCTGTGGTGGGATTTGAACCCAGGTCCCCTGAGCGTTGCCCTGTGTATCTGGATTATTAGTCTAGCGACAATACCACTACACCATTGCCTCCCCTTGACCGTGCCCTCACTCCCCTGATCTAAGTCATTGATGTAAATCATAAAAAGTTGAAGCCCCAGCACCAACCCCTGTGGGACTCCACTCCTGCCAATCTGAAAAAGACCCATTTATGCATACTCTCTGCTTTCTGCCAGCCAGCCAAACTTCCATCTAGGCTAATATGTTACCCCCACACCATGCGCTTTTATTTTCTGTAATAACATTTGATGTGGCATCTTATCAAATGTCTTCGCGAAATCCAATATGTCTACAGATTCCCCTTTGTTCACCGTGCTTTTACTCCTTCAAAAACCCCAATAAATTGGTTAAGCATGATTTTCCTTTCGCAAAACCATGTTGACTCTTCCCGATTGCCTTGAGCTCTTCTAAGTGCCCCGTTATAACCTCCTTAATGATCGATTCTAACAATTTCCCCATGACTGACATCAAGCTAACTGTCCTTTAGTTTCCTGTTTTCTGCCTCCTTCCCTTCTTGAATAGGCTACTTTCCAGTCTGATGGAATCTATCCAGAATCTAGCAAATTTTGGAAAATTAACACCAACTCATTGACTACCTCATTAGCCACCTCTTTTAAGTCCCTAGGATGTAGTCCTTCAGGACCTGGAGACTTGCCAGCCCGCAGCTCCATCAATTTGCCCAGTGCCGTTTCCCTAGTGATTTCAGTTTCAGCAAGTTCCTTTCTCCCTTTCACCTCCTGATTTGCTACTATTACTGGAATTTTTTTGTATCCTCTATAGTGAACACAGAAGCAAAATATTTGTTCATTTCTTCTGCCATTTCCTTATTATCTACTATTAACTCCCCACTGTCACTCTTTGGAGGACCAACACTCACTTTACTTACTCTTTTCCTTTTTAAATACCTGTAGAAGCTCTTGCTTTCCATTTTTATATTTCTAGCTAGCTTCCTCTCATACTCTAATTTCTTCCTCCTGGTTAACCTTTTAGTCATTCTCTGCCGTTCTTTACATTCTGACCAATCATCTGTCCTGCCACTCACCTTTGCGGAGTTGTTTGCTTTTTCCTTAAGTTTGAGGCTTCCCTTAACTTCTTTAGTTAACCACGATGAGGGGTCCTCCTCTTAGAATTTTTCTTCATAATAAGAATGTACTTATTCTAAATAGTCTGAAATATCCCCTTAAATGTCTGCCACTGCTTCTCTATTGATCTATCCTCTAGCCTAGTTTCCCAGTTCACTTCAGCTAGCTCAGCTTTTATCCCCGCATATTTGCCCTTATTTAAGTTTAAGATACTCGTCTTAGACCCTTGCACGTGGCTCAAGTAATAATCCAGAGATTATTACCTTTGAGGTACCTAGCTCCTCATACTGACTTTGCAGAACCTCTTTTCTAGTTCTACCTATGTACCTACATGGACCACAACAACTGGATCCATCCCCTCCCACTGCAAGTTCCTCTTCAGCCCTGAGCAGATATGCCAAACCCTGGCACCCAGCAGACAACATAGCTGTCTGGACTCTCGCTCTTTGCTGCAAAAAACAGTGTCAACCCCCCTGACTATACTATCCCCTACTACCACTACATTCTGTTTTGCTCCTCTGCTTGAACGGCTTCCTGTACCACAGTGCTATGGCCAGTCAGCTCATCCACCTTGCAGACTTCGCTTTCATTTACACAGGTTGTGAGCACCTCAAACCTGTTTGACAATTGCAAAGCATGAGGCTCCTCCCCTACTGTCTGCTCGGTCCCATTACCTGTCTCACTGACAGTCACATCCTCCTGTCCCTCACTGCTGACCAAAACAGATGACCCTCTTCTAAGAGGTGTGGCTGTCTTCTGGTACAAAATATCCAGGTATTTCTCCCCCTCCCTTATGTTGCGCAGTGTCTGCATTTCTGCCTCCAGATCAATAATCCTGATCCAGAATTCCCTAAGCTGCTTAACTTTCCGCAGACATCTTTGTCATGGATTGCCTTGGTGTCCAAAAGCCCTACATCTCACAGCTGCAGCATAACACCTATCCCGCCATTCTAACTTATGTTGTTCAGTTAATTTACTTTTAATTACTTTCTTCCTATGTATGCTACAATTTACTGTGTTTATGGAATGATAGTACCAGTGACAACTAAAGGTTATATGCTTCTTACGTACTAAGGTATGTGTTTTAAATTTGTTTAAATTACTTTATTTTTATTGCTTTTTCACCTTTGTTGTTTTATTTTAATTTTAAAGTTTTCAAATTTTGTTTATTATTTTAAAGTTTAAAAATACATTTAAAAATAATGGATTTCCGATCCCCTTCTTTTTTTCCAATAATTTATATAGATTTCTCTTTTCCCACCTTTTTCCATTATTTTTAAATGTATTTCCATCCATTGTTTTATCTCTACCTTTTAGCCTATTTCGATCACTTCCCTTCACCCCACCCCACCCCCACTAGGGCTATCTGTACCTTGCTTGTCCTGCTTTCTAGCCTTAATTAGCACATTCCTTAGATAATATCACCGCCTTCAACACCTCTTTGTCCTTTTGTCTATGACATCTTTTGCCTATCTCCAGCTATCACTGGCCCTCTATCCAGCTCTACCTGTCCCCCCCCCCCACCTTAAACCAGCTTATATTTCACCTCTTTTCTAATTTTACTTAGTTCTGTTGAAGAGTCATACGGACTCGAAACGTTAACTGTGTTCTTCTCTGCAGATGCTGCCAGACCTGCTGAGTTTTTCCAGGTATTTTTATTTCTGTTTTGGATTTCCAGCATCCGCAGTTTTTTGCTTTTACCTTGATTCTTACTGGCCAAAAATCTATTGGCCTCAGTCTTGAATATACTCAATGACTAGATCCACAGCCCTCTGTGATAGAGAATTCCAAAGATTCACATCCCTGAAGAAATTTGTCCTCATCTACATAGCTGCTTCCTTATCCTGGGATTATGACCCATAGTCCTGGACCCTCCAGCCTGGGGGGAGCTGCCTCATTTGACTGAACCATTAAATGTTCATTTCTTCTAGATTGTAAGTATACTGAAGTTTTTAATAATTCATGCTTGCAAGATCAAATGTTGAAAAATTCTCATGCCAAATGTAAGACAATAGAGTTAGAGGAGCCTGCCAAAGGGCTTTTGTGATTCATCTAGCAGCTTTGGAAAAGATAATTTAGTAGTTAAATTTGAATTTATATGTGAATCAATCTCTTTAATAGCATTAAGTCTATCATGGGAATGTGTTAGTGCTGTGGATATTAATTGGGTGATTGAACATCCAGATTATTTTCTTTGCATGACTGGTTGACTTTGAGTTCAGTTCAGGTCTTCCCTGTTCTTTACAGTCAGCAGAGAATGGAACACATGTGGCTGAGTGCGTATTTAGAAAAGGGAACATGGTTCGCTTTCTAAAAAGCCCTGAAGGGGCCTGGCTCCTGTATAGGGGTCTCTGGGAAGCAGAGGCCTGGGCACCCAAGATATGCCAATTTTGGTATAGTTGCTTGCCAGTCTCATGCAAACAAGGTGCACTTGTACTGACCCCACAAACAACAGAGGGAGTTGGGGTTGAGGTATCATCAGCAGCTGCTGTAATGGGATTTGAACCCATGACCCCAGAGCATTAGCCTGGGCCTCTGGATTGCTAGTCCAGTAACATTACCACTGTACCATATCTCCACCGTATGGTCAAGCATTTCCTGCATTTCATTTTCCATCCATTTAAATTAACACTAATTCAACAAAGACATACATGTCCTTGTATCTTAATTTATGTCATTGCACTTACCCTAGAATTTACAGCCCAGAAACTAGTCATATGATCTCTGCTGGTCCATATGAACCTCCCCCCACCTAACTTCACCTCACCCTATCAACATATCCTGTTCCATTCTCTCTCAGGATTTTATCTAATTTCCCTTTAAATGCTTTCCATGGTGAATTTATTTTTATTGTACATATAAATGAAGTAATTGCAAATTTTCCTGTTTTAACAGAAAAATAATTCCAGTCGACGAACGGAAGGTACTTCTCAACATTTTGGAGACAATATGATTGACCTAGTTAAGGAATGTCCAGAAGCACGTCCCTCCTTTCAGTTAGACATGACAGACCCTGGAGCAGTCGTCTGTCTGGGCTATCCTGGTTCTGCACTGAAACGTCAGATGTTGGTACAACAGAACTTCTCAAGTAACCAAGGATTTCCAGGGCCAGTTAAGACGTTGGCCCCAGTAGGGGAAAGACTCAGTTCAGTCCAGGATAAGACAGCAAGGAAGAAGGATAACCATCTCAAAAGGAAAAGGGCCGTGACAGAACACAGTATAAAGAAGTTAGGAAACATGTTTATGCTGAAACAGCCAGCGGTGAATAGTGCGTCGAAGAATGACCAAGGCTACAGCACCAAAGGGATGGAGAAGTCAGGACCAATGCCACAGATTTGTGAACTCTTCATTCTAGACAATAAACAAAGGTCTAAGGTGCTGGAAGAAGTGTCTCATGCATCAGTCATTGTTTTAACTATGGTGTATCAAGATGGATCTTCTCAGCTTACTGCAGTAAAGGTCAGTGCAAGGGTCAGGTTAGCCAAATACCATATGTTTGTAAAAGCTTTTTGTACCTTCAAACAATTACTTCGATTAATATGGGATCATTGCTTTCATTGACATGATTCCCTATTTTCCTTTAGGTTACATGTAACTCTGCCACTTTGTATCATAGAATCTTATAGTATAGAAGAAGTGCATTCGGTACATCATGCCTGTGCCCGCTCTCTGAGAGAGCAATCCAGTTAATCCCACGTCCCACTCTTTTCCCATAGCAGCATGCATATATTGTTAGGAAATAGAGACAGTTTAAGTAAGTTATATTTGTATTTGTGGGTGTTAGGAATGATCTTTAACTTTAAAGTTTAAGTTTGATTTGTATTTCTGTATTTGTGTGTTAAGAAAAGGCTAAGTTGAGCTTTATTTTCACTTCAAATAGTGAAACCTGGGATTTAGTTTCATTTGTGAGGGAGACAGCAGGTCTAAAGCTGTTTGTATACCTGCAGTCCTAATGAGTTTTAGGACTCTTGGGGAGAAGTTAAAGCAAACACAAGAGTAGAAAAAAACGGTGCTGTTGCCTAGCAACAGGGGTCCAGAGAGGGAGGCCACGCCACCAACACACACACACACACACACACACACACACACCAAAAAAGAAACTGTTTGCGTTCAGTTGAAAGTAATTTCAATTCAGTTGACAACAGCTGCCAGAGAGAGACTTGACAGCAGAGGGGCAGATAGCAAGTCTGAAACTGAAGTTGAAGCCAAGACTTAAGAGAAACTGTACAGGAGAGGAAACTGCAGGAGTGAGACAGAAACAGGAGATAGTCCCAAGAAGACCTTCTAGTCAAAGGAAGGAAAGGATCCTGGAAAAGGTCCTGTTAAGTGAAGTTAAGAGTGAGGAGCAGAGGAAGGCTTCAAGCTTATAGAGACAAAAGCTGCAGGAAGCAGATCCAAAGCAATATAGGCTTGTGAGAAGTCAGAAGGTTCAAAGAGACTGCTGAGGGTCTGTAACTCTTTACTATGGACATATGAAGCAGTGGTGTGCTGTTGATGGCTGAGTCAGAGAGAAAGAGTGCGTGGTGACCCAGGGGAGAGGAACATTGGAAGGTGGACCCTTGTGGAAGGAGTCTGAGAGAGAGTGTCAGTTTGTGAGATGATTCCAAAGCGAGTTCTTGGAGAGTGGAAATTGGAAACCCTCGTGTGAAAGACGGAGTTCAGTGAGACTGGAGAAGAAAAGAGTTGACGTTTCGAGTCCTCATGACCCTTCGACCGAACTTCAGTTCTGTCGAAGGGTCATGAGGACTCGAAACGTCAACTCTTTTCTTCTCAGCCGATGCTGCCAGACCTGCTGAGTTTTTCCAGGTAATTCTGTTTTTGTTTTGGATTTCCAGCATCCACAGTTTTTTTGTTTTTATTTTAGTTCAGTGAGACTGGTTGGCTCACAGTGTGACAAGTGTCTGGTGGGAGTTGATGTGAAATCCATAGCATCTGTTGGGGTGGCATCTGTCACTTGGTTTCAGAATGTGGTGTATCTAACCACAGGTCACCTATTGGTTTACGTGGACTGTGTACTTACCATGAACATTAGCGTATAAGATAGCTTTTGTAACTTGTGTTTTCCTTACAAACCTGTATATATCTGTAAAGGTATAGTTGTGGGTGAAGGAGTTATGTAATATAGTTTGACGTTTCTTGTTTAATAAGTGTTTTATTCTTTTGTTAAAAGTTCTTCATCTGACTCCTGTGACTCTGTTCAGTAGCCACTCTCCATGTTTCTAAACAAAAAATAAAAGTTAGGATCTATCAAGTGGTACTGCCAAATCTAGAGAAATACAGGGGAAGATCAAACAGAAAAAGAAAGCGTATGATAGGCACAAAGAACTAAGCACTGCAGATAGCCTAGACGAATATAGGAAGTGCAGGGACGAAGTAAAAAAGAAATAAGGAAATCAAAGAGAGGGCATGAAAAAAGATTAGCAAGTAAAGTTAAAGATAACCCAAAGATGTTTTACCAATACATTAATGCTAAAAGGTTAGTTAAGGAAAAAGTGGGACTTATCAGAGATGAAGATGGAAACTTGTGTGTAGATGCAGAGGCTGTGGGAAGGGTTTTGAATGAATATTTTGTCTCTGTGTTTACAAAGGAAAGGGAGGATGTAGATATAGTAGTCTAGGAGGAACACTGAGAGATATTGGACGGGATAGTCATAAAGAGAGAGGAAGTACTCGAAGGGTTGAAATCCTTGAAAGTTGATAAGTCACCAGGGCCAGATGGATTATTTCTGAGGCTGCTGAAGGAAGTCAAGGAGGAGATAGCAGATGCTCTGAGGATGATTTTCCAATCTTCATTAGATACAGTGGAGGTACCGGAGGACTGGAGAAATGCAAATGTAGTTCCATTGTTTAAAAAGGGATCAAAGGAAATGCCAAACAATTGTAGGCTAGTTAGTCTTAGATCAGTGGTGAGCAAATTAGTAGAATCAATCCTGAGAGATAGGATTAACTGTCATGTGGAAAGGCATGGACTAGTCATGGATGGTCATCATGAATTTGTTAAATGAAGATCTTGCCTCACAAATTTGATTGAATTCTTTGAGGAAGTGACAAGAAGGGTTGATGAAGGTAGTACAGTGGATGTTGTGTACATGGATTTTAGCAAAGCATTTGACAAGGTCCCACATGGCAGATTGGTCAGGAAAGTAAAAGCCCATGGGATTCAGGTATGTGGCAAACTGGAGAAAAGGTTGGCTTTGTAACAGGAAACAAAGGGCAATGGTCGATGGATGCCCTTGCGAATGGAAAGTTGTCTCAAGTGGTGTTCCACAGGGCTCGGTGTTGGGACCCTTGCTGTTCTGTTATATATTTACGATTTGGATGTGAACGTGGGAAGCACGATTGGGAAATTTGCAGATGACACAAAGATTGGTCGAGTAGTGGATAGTGTAGAGGATAGCCATAATCTCCAAAACGATATAGATGGGTTGGTGGAGTGGGCGGTAAAGTGGCAGATGGATTTTAACATAGAGAAGTGTGAGGTTATACATTTAGGAAGGTCAAACAGTTACAGGCATTACACAATAAATTGGAATATACAAAGAGGGGTAGATGAAGTGAGAGATCTTGGCATACAAGTACACAGGTCCCTGAAGGCAGCAGTTCAAGTATACAAGGTTGTAAAAAAGGCATATGGAATGCTATCCTTCATTGGCAGAGGCATAGAATATAAAAGTAAGGATATAATGTTGGAATTATATAAAACATTGGTGAGGCCATAACTGGAATATTGTGTACAGTTCTGGTCACCACATTACAGGAAGATGTAATAGCTTTGGAGAGAGTGCAGAGGAGGTTTTCAAAAATGTTGCCAGGGTTAGAAAAGTGTAGCTACGAGGAGAGATTGGATAGGTTGGGGTTATTTTCCTTAGAACAAAGAAGGCTGAGAGGTGACTTGATTGAGGCGTACAAAATTAGGAGGGGAATAGATAGAGTGGACAGGATAAAATTGTTTCCCTTGATGGATAATTCTAGAACCAGGAGACATAGATTCAAGATAAAAACAAAAATACTCTTGGAGTCATACGGACTCGACAGCAGATGCTGTCAGACCTGCTGAGTTTCTCCAGCTATTTTTGTTTTTGTTTCGATTTCCAGCATCCGCAGTATTTTGCTTTTGGATTCAAGATAAGTGGCAGAAGGTGTAGGGGGGACATGAGGAAGAACTTTTTTTACGCAGAGGTTAGTGGGTGTCTGGAATTCGCTGCCCAAGTTGGTGGTAGAGGCAGAAACTCTAAACTCTTTTTAAAAGTACCTGGATCTGCACCTTAAGTGCTGTAAGCTGCAAGGCTATGGGCCGGGTGCAGGAAGGAGGGATTAGAAAGGGCACCTGGGTGTCCTCGGGCTGGCATGGACAAGACGTGCCGAATGGCCTCCTTCTGTGCTGTAACTTTTCTATGGTTTCACCCTGGGATCAGGCTTGTCCAGTAGTAGCATCAGCTGGGACCATAACAATATATATTGAAATCAGTATGTTTAGACACCCTGATTTTTTGGTTACGGAAATTCATCTGTTAACTGTGTTTATGCCATTGTTGCACATAATTGCCTGTGATGCCTGTAGGTAACACCATAATAATGATTCCCTGATTAGAGTACTCAGCCCTTTGCCACATTTTTCTTTCACAAAAGCCTGTAACTTGGTAAATTCTCAATTAAAAATCTTTCCTAGAGGCTGCATACAGTTTCACTCTCTAGCCACTGGGAGGCTCAGAAGAGTAGCTTTTTTTAATTTCAGAAACTCAGCCATCATGTTAAAGGGAACCATTTGTGGATATTTTCAATAGTCCCACTCCCCCTGCTGTAACCCTGTAGCCCTGCAAATTTCTCCTTTTTAAGTATTTTTTTACTTGTTCGTGGGATGTGGGCATTGCTGGCTAGGCCAGCATTTGCTGCCCATTCCTAATTGCTCTTGAGAAGGTAGTGAGACCTCATTTTGAATTGCTGGAGTCGATCTTGTGTAGGTATATCCATTGTGCTGTTAGGGATGGAATTCCAGGATTTTTACCCAGAGACACTGAAGGAATAGTTCCATTATAGGCTGGTGTGTGGCTTGAAGAGTCGCTAACTTGCAGGTGGTATGATTCCCATGCGTCTGCTGCCCGTGTCCTTCTAGGTGATAGAGATCACAAGTTTGGAAGGTGTCGAAGGTACCTTGGGGAGTTGCTGCACTGCATCTTACAGGTGGTACACATTGTTGCCACTGTGCATCAGTGATGGAGGGAGTGGATATTGAGGTGCCAATCAAGCAAGTTGCTGGATGATGTTGAACTACTTGAATTGTTGCAGCTACATTCATCCAGGCAAGTGGAGAGTATTCCGGTCACACTCCTGATTAGTGCCTTGTAGATGATGGATAGGGTTTTGTGAGTCAGGAGGTGAGTTACTTGCTGTAGAATTCCCAGCCTCTGACCTGCTTTTGTAGCCATAGTATTTATACAGCTCCGGTCAGTCTCTGGTTAGTGGTAACTCTAGGATGTTGATAGTGGGGGATACGGTGACGGTAATGCCATTGAACGTCCAGGGATTTGTTTAGATTCTCTCTTGTTGGCGCTAGTTATTGCTAGGCTCTTGTGTGATGCAAATGTTACTTGCCTCTTATCAACCCAAGCCTGAATATTGTCCAGGTCGTGCTGCATATGGACACGGACTGCGTCAGTATTTGAGGAGCTGCGAATGGTACTGAACGCTGTACAATTGTTAGAGAACATCTGCACTTCTGACATAATGAAAGTTCCTTTTTGATAGTTACAATTGAATTTGCTTCATTTCAACGCTGTGCATTCCAGAACATAAGTTGCTGCGTAAAAGCATTTCTCCACATCTCCCCTTTGCTCCTTTACTAATTATGCTAAATCTGTGTTCTCTGCTTACCAATACTCCTGCCAGCAGAATCATTATCTTATTTATTCTATCAAAAACCTTTATAATTCTGAATACCTCTCCCCTTAATCTTTTCAAAGGAGAATAATCTCAGATTCTCCAGTCTCACCATATAACAGAAGTTCCTCATCCCTTGTGCTATTCTTGTAAACCTCCTCTGTACCATCTCCAAGGTCTTGATGTTTTCTGTGAGAATATAGAGGAACAACACGGGACTAATCTGAATACCTCAAACATCATTTTTTTAATATATTTCTCCACAGAGGGTTGTTATATGTGTACCTTGGTCTGACAGTATCTCGATTTTAAAATTCTCACCCTTGTGTTCTAATCTGTCCAGCCTCACCCCCTCCCTATCTCTGTAACCTCCTCCAGCCCTACAACTCTCTGAGCTATCTGGCCCCCTCCAATTTAGGCCTCTTGAGCTCCCCGATTTTAATCATTCTACCATTGGTGGCCATACCCCTGTTGCCTTGACACTAAGCTCTGGTATTCCCCCTCTAAACCTCTCAGCCTCTCTATCTCACTTTCCTGCTTTAAGACATTCCTTAAAACCTACCTCTTTGACCAAAGGACATTGAAACATTAGAAAGGGGTGAGAATAGAAGGAGCAGGAGGATTCCAAGCATCAGGGGACTGATAATGAGGAAGAGCTCACAAAGACTTTCAATGGAATAGAAGGCTGAAGGAAGACATGATACAGCTCTTCAAAAAGTATCAAAAGGCATCGATGAGGTGGAAGTACACACAATATTTAACACAGACAATGAATACAGCACAGGAGGTCAAAAATCAGCAGCCTTGCAAGAGAATTGGCCCAGGGGAATTGGTTTCTTGAAATCAGTTGGACGAGTATCTGTTGAACAGATGGATTTAGGTATTAGAGAGTTATTAGCTCCATTGCTAAATTTTCAGAGAGTTAGGGGTAAAAATTCTATATGTTTTCTAAAGTTGAGGATCATCAGGTGGTGTAATTGGGAAGTACACGATAAGATGGTTATATGGGGGCAGGTTTCATGAGCCATTTTTGTGTTCTGGATTAACTTTATGTCCTTATGTAAATAAATATTTAAGATGTGCCCATAAATGACTCACTTCACTGCTTTTCCCTCTGCAGGAGTCGACATCTTTGGTCAGTGGTTTCCTTGTGTTGCTAATGAATCAGTTGGATGGCCCATACTCTGTCACGAGTTCAGAAAGCCTGGCTGCAGAAAATGTCCTTTACAAATCAGACACAGGTAGTAGGTACTTCCATCTAAAACTGGAGCAGAATCCCACCTGGTTGCAACAAGGTCAAAGCTACAGGGAATTTACCAGGTGAGAACAAGCACAAATTTGGGGTGGATTTAAGAGTTCTCTGCACAGAGCCTTTGTGAATCAGGAATGTATTTTGGGAATCCAGGCATGGGAATCAGTCAGCTAGATACCAGTGTTGTAGCTGTACTGGAACATCTTGGCTAGAGGCATAGCTAATTCTGGCACACAAGTTTTCAGTACCATTGCTGGCATGTTGTCAGAGCCCTTAGCGTTTGCAGTATCCAGTGCCTTCAGCTGCTTCTTGATATCACCATGGAGTGAATTGAATTGGCTGAAGACTGGCATCTGTGATCCTGGGGACCTTAGCAGGAGACCAAGATGGATCACCCACTTGGCACTTCTGGCTGAAGATTGTTGCAAATACCTTGTCACTAGCTTGCTGGGCTCCCCCATTGTTGAGGATTTTTTTTTCTTTATTCTCTCATAGGATGTGTGTGTCGCTGGCAAGGCCAGCATTTGTTGCCCATCCCTAATTGCCCTTGAACTGAGTGACTTGCTAGGGCCATTTCAGAGGGCAGTTAAGAGTCAACCACATTGTTGTGGGTCTGGAGTCACATGTAGGCCACACAAGGTAAGGATGACAGATTTCCTTCCCTAAAGGGCATTAGTGAACCAGATGGGTATTGTACGCCAATCGATGATAGTTTAATGGTTACTCTTCCTGGGACCAGCATTCAATTCCAGATTTTGTTAATTGAATTTAAATCTTACCAGCTACCTTGGCAAAATTTGAACCCATATCCCCAGACCATTAGCCTGAAGCTTTGGATTACTAGTCCAGTGACATTGCCACTACACCATCATCTCCTCTTAATCCCCCATGGATAGGGATATTTGTGGAGACTCTTCCTCCAGTTAGTTGTTTAATCATCCACCGCCATTCACGACCAGACATGGCAGGACCGCAGACCTTAGATCTGCTCTGTTGGTTATGGGATCGCTTCAGCTGTTTAGCATGCATGTAGTCCGGTGTTGTAGTTTCACCAAGTAGAATTTTTTGAGCAAGTTCATGGACTGAATTACCTACTCCTGCCATTTTTTCTTATAGCACCAAAGTTGCCCCATTTTGTAAATACTATGCATTACTGTTGAATGAGTTTTCTTCAGTATATAATTAGCTTACAAGGTACAGACTGTAATTGAAGATATAGATCAGTATGGTTAAAACAACTAAGGCCAGAAGCTTCCGTTCAGCATGCGGGGGTGGGCCCAGCACGCCGACCCGTAAAATGACGTGGGGTGATGTTGGGCGTGTGTCCCGACTTCACCGCCTGTCATTCCGATCTTCAGTTTGGCAGGCATGCACCGGAGTTGGCTGTGCACCTGCTGAACTGTCAAAGGCCTGTTAAGGCCGTTAATTACCTAATTAAACTGACTGTCCGGGCTGCCTGTCCAACCTTAAGGCTGGCGGACAATGAAGAGCCCAGGCAGCCTTCGCATTTCTCATGAATCCTCATCCACGGGCAGTATATAAATTAATTAAAAATTTTTATTAAAATACATAAACATGTCCCAGTTCATATGACACTGTCACATGAGGGGACACGTCTGAGTATTTTTTTTTCTTTTTTGCAAAGTTTTATTATTATATTAATCTCCCTGAGGCAGCTCCGCGCCTCAGGGAGATTTCTGTGCTCAGCGCAGGCCCTGACTCTCCCTCCTCCCCCCGCCTGCTCAGTTAGCGCTGAGTGCTTCCAGGTGCGCATCACACTGGGCAGGCCTTAATTGGTCCGCCCATGCAAAATGGCAGCACACAACCGATCGCGGGCAGCGATTGGCTCTGCTCCCGCCTGTGCTTGCTCCCAAACTGCCTACCCGACAGGGAGAAAATTCTCCCCTTTATGTGTTTACTGCATTTTAAAATGCATTTTAAGTAGCAAAATTAGCATAAATTATTCATTTTTAAAAAATTATTTCCACTCTATACATAACGGATGCAGTCAAGAAGTTATCCTGCAAATTTATTGTCAGGAGAAAGTTGAGCGTCTTACTGTAATTTTGTAATTGTAAAAATAATGCATCAGTTTTGTGTTCATGGTACAGTGAAACATATTTCACATTTTAAAAATTAGAATGGTTGTGTGATATTTAATATTCCATAACAGACTTTCTAGGTCTGATTTTCACTACTGAGGCAGGCAGCTTGAGTCAGGAAATTTCCCAACTCGGCAGACCCACTTCGATATAAAGGGCCCTCTCACTCGCAGTTTTAACTCTGGAGATGTGGGGGAGGGATCGAGTTGGGCCTGCCAAGCCTCGAAGCAGATTGGAGGTTGCCATGGTGGAGGGTGAATGCTGGGGTGGGCTGGTTAGAAGGCCTGCCTAGGTTCTCCTGGACTTTCGTCCAGTTGTTTTAAAATCTGTTGGGCCTCTAGCCCTCACCCCTCAACCCTCACACTCCCTCATCCCTCACCCAATCCCCATGCCCCTTCCACGTCCCCATGCCTCCTCCATGCTCTCCATGTCCCTTCCATGAGCTGATAAGTGGCAAGTAACATTTGTGCTACACAATGCCAGGCAATGACCGCCTCCAATAAGTGAGAATCTAACCATCTCCCCATTCAATGGCATTACCGTCGCTGAATCCCCCATTATCAACATCCTGGGTGTTCCCATTAATCAGAAACTGAACTGGACCAACTACATAAATACAGTGACTACAAGAGCAGGGTGGAGACTGGGAATATGTGGCGATAAACTCACTTCCTGACTTCCCAAAGCTTGTTTATCATCTACAAGGCACAAGTCAGGAGTGTGATGGAATTCTCTCCACTTGACTGGATGAGTGCCCCTCTAACAACATTCAAGCACCTTCCAAACCCTTGACCTCTACCACCTATAAGGGCAGGGGTAGCAAAAGCATGGGAACACCACTACCTGCAAGTTCCCCTCCAAGCCGCACACCATCCTGACATGGAAATATATCACCGTTCCTTCACTGTCACTGGGTCAAAATCCATGAAACTCCCTTCCTAAAGCACTGAGGGTATACCTGCACCAGATGGACTGCAGCAGTTCAAGAAGCTGCCCCCTTCTTGAGGACAATTTGAGATGGGCAATAAATGCTGGCCTAGCCAGTGATGACCATGCCCCATGAAACAATAAATTAAAAAAATAAAACCTGCCTGCACTATCTTCTTAGGCAGTGAATTCCAGATCCTAAGCAGTCGTAAAAGGTTTTCCTTTGTGTCGCTTTTGCTTCTTTTGCCAACTGCAGTACAAAGGTTTAACAGATCAACAATGCTATTATATGGCATAGATGATGATGTACCACTCACATCAGTCAGTCATGCGTTAGACTCTTTCTCTCTCTCCCTGTGCCCACAGTTGCTCATCTGTGAATTTTCCTGAATTGGCCAATTAGTGGTCAGAGGGTGAGCTTGCCGTCCAGTAAAGGAGGGCACACGGGATCTCAGAGCTGGAAGGCCAATAGGCAGCTCTCCTGTTTAGAAGCAGCAATAGGATGCTTTGCAGAAAAGTGAAGGAGAGGACACCCCAAAATGGAGACGTCTCCTTTCCAACTTTTTTAAAGATGAAGAAGAAAATGGCCTCTGCAGCCATGCCACTGTTGGCAGGGTAGGTGTGGGTGGCAGCCCTTTCACAGGACGGCCTGCGGCTGTAGCTGAAGCCAGGCAGGGTGGGTGGGGTGGGGGGCTCGAAGCAAGTGTGAAGAGCTGGACCCATTGTCTGTTGTTGGAAGGCCCTTCCAGGCAGCTACATTGTTCCCCATTGCCTCAGGGGAAAGTTCTGGTCAGCCTTCCACAATTGGCCTTACTGAATTGAATTGGCTACCTGCCACTCCTGGGCTGGGTGGGTAGCCCCGCCATCCGCATCCCGCCTCCGGGAAAATGGCCCAGGGCTGGAATGTAGCTGGGGAACTGACATGCTAAATTGTCTTACCCACCTGCTTCAGTGTTTGCCCCCATCAGTGGCTAAAAATTATACCCAAGTCTTATCCCCACGAGCTTTCAGATCTCTGCTCTATGTGCATCCATAAGGTTTGGAAAGATATCCCTCCCATTGACCTCTGATGTGTGGCTTCAAACGTACCCCAGTCTCATGCACCTCTTTATTTTCCCTTACTCCTGGTCCATTTCTCCTTCGCCTTGGCACTTGGATCGGCTACTGCCAAAGACCATTCCCTTTTCCCTTCCAGCTATCCCTCAATGCATCTGTACTTTCCCAAGTCATGGAAGCTACTTTCATCTCTCAAATTAAGCATCACTTTGAAAGCTCTGGCCCAAAGCTTGATTGTCAGTATGGTTTGTTAGAATTCAGCTGGTGACCTCACTGCCTATGCTCCTGAATGCTTTGGTGAATATTTTGTCACTCAAAAGTCTTTAACAGGATCTGGCAGTTCTTTACGATCACATGCTTTACCATCAAGGCTCAAAGCTATCATCTAACCAGTTTTCTGACAGTTATTTTATCATTGCTGAGGTTAGTGCTTATTCTCTGACTCTTTTTCTATTAACCTAGGGGTTCCCCAGGGGCTTGGTCCTCTCTCCCCAATCTGTTCTTTCTGTATATTAAAGGAGTCCTTCACTCGATCCAACCCAAGTCATTCTTTTGTTTCTAATTGGCACTCATCAGCATCCTTTATAGTATATGCCCTCAGGGCACATCACCTTCATTTGTCACACAGTGCAATGACTGAATCATGATACCCTCAACTTTGATGGATTAATGACTAATTGTTTTTAAATGATTGATTTTTAAGAGATTGCTTCATGGCAAGTCTCCCTTTTTGAGTCACTCCTACAGTGAACACCATTCTTCTCATATATATATATATATAATATATATATATATATATATATAAAAACAAAAAACTGCTGATGCTGGAAATCCAAAACAAAAACAGAATTACCTGGAAAAACTCAGCAGTCTGGCAGCATCGGCGGAGAAGAAAAGGGTTGACGTTTCGAGTCCTCATGACCCTTCAACAGAACTGATTGAATATTAGAAGAGGGGTGAAATATAAGCTGGTTTAAGTGGGGTGGGGGGAGAGAAGTGGGGGGGGTGGTGGTGTGGTTGTAGGGACAAGCAAGCAGTGATAGGAGCAGATAATCAAAAGATGTCACAGACAAAGGAACAAAGAAGTGTTGAAGTTGGTGATATTACCTAAATGAATGTGCTAATTAAGAATGGATGGCAGGTCACTCAAGGTACAGCTCTAGTGGGGGTGGGGTGGAAAGACTAGAAGGGCATACAAGATTTAAAAATAATGGAAATAGGTGGGAAAAGAAAAATCTATATAAATTATTAGAAAAAACAAAAGGAAGGGGGAAGAAACGGAAAGGGGTTGGGGATGGAGGAGAAAGTTCAAGATCTAAAGTTGTTGAATTCAATATTCATCCCGGAAGGCTGTAAAGTGCCTAGTCGGAAGATGAGGTGCTGTTCCTCCAGTTTGCGTTGGGCTTCATTGGAACAATGCAGCAAGCCAAGGACAGACATGTGGGCAAGAGAGCAGGGTGGAGTATTAAAATGGCAAGCGACAGGGAGGTTTGGGTCTTTCTTGCGGACAGACCGCAGGTGTTCTGCAAAGCGGTTGCTCAGTTTACGTTTGGTCTCTCCAATGTAGAGGAGATCGCTTTGGGAGCATGAAGCAGCACCGAAGTAATCATCGATGTACGAGAGAAAGAGTTGTGGTGCTGCTTCATGCTCTCGTCAGGACTTGGAAAAATTTATTAATTTTGCTTCCAATCTCCACCCCTCCATCATTTTCACATGGTCCATCTCTGACACTTCCCTTCCCTTCCTTGACCTCTCTGTCTCAATTTCTGGTGATAAACTGTCCACCAATATCCATTACAAGCCTACCGACTCCCACAGCTACCTCGACTAAAGCTCCTCACACCCCGCTTCCTGTAAGGACTCCATCCCATTCTCTCAGTTCCTTCGCCTCCGTCACATCTGTTCTGATGATGCTACCTTCAAAAACAGTTCCTCTGACATGTCCTCCTTCTTCCTTAACCGAGGTTTTCCACCCACGGTCATTGACAGGGCCCTCAACCGTGTCCGGCCCATCTCCCTTGCATCCGCCCTCACGCCTTCTCCTCCCTCCCAGAAACATGATAGGATCCCCCTTGTCCTCACTTATCACCCTACCAGCCTCCGCATTCAAAGGAACATCCTCCGCCATTTCTGCCAACTCCAGCATGATGCCACCACAAAACACATCTTCCCTTCACCCCTCCTGGCAGCATTCCGTAGGGATCGTTCCCTCCGGGACACCCTGGTCCACTCCTCCATCACCCCCTACTCCTCAACCCCTACCTATGGCATCTCCCCATGCCCACGCAAAAGATGCAACACCTGCCCCTCTCTCACCGTCCAAGGGCCCAAACACTCCTTTCACGTGAAGCAGCATTTCACTTGCATTTTCCCAACTTAGTCTACTGCATTCGTTGCTCCCAATGCGGTCTCTTCTACATTGGAGAGACCAAACATAAACTGGGCAACCGCTTTGCAGAACACCTGCGGTCTGTCCGCAAGAAAGACCCAAACCTCCCTGTCGCTTGCCATTTTAATACTCCACCCTGATTTCTTGCCCACATGTCTGTCCTTGGCTTGCTGCATTGTTCCAATGAAGCCCAACGCAAACTGGAGGAACAGCACCTCATCTTCCGACTAGGTACTTTACAGCCTTCCGACTGAATATTGAATTCAACAACTTTAGATCTTGAACTCTCTCCTCCATCCCCAACCCCTTTCCGTTTCTTCCCCCTTCCTTTTGTTTTTTCCAATAATTTATATAGATTTTTCTTTTCCCACCTATTTCCATTATTTTTAAATCTTGTATGCCCTTCTAGTCTTTCCACCCCACCCCCACTAGAGCTGTACCTTGAGTGCCCTGCCATCCATTCTTAATTAGCACATTCATTTAGGTAATATCACCAACTTCAACACTTCTTTGTTCCTTTGTCTGTGACATCTTTTGATTATCTGCTCCTATCACTGCTTGCTTGTCCCTACAACCACACCCCCCCTCCCCTGACCTTACACCAGCTTATACTTCACCCCTCTTCTAATATTCAATCAGTTCTGTTGAAGGGTCATGAGGACTCGAAACGTCAACTCTTTTCTTCTCCGCCGATGCTGCCAGACCTGCTGTGATTTTCCAGGTAATTCTGTTTTTGTTTAGCATTCTTCTCATGATGGATGATTCCTACATTGTATTAAGATAAATACACCACTGAAGAATTCACCTCTGAGGATTAACATAAACATAAGATCCTGAGGGGACTTGACAGGGTGGATACTGGGAGGATGTTTCCCATTGCGGGTGAGTCTAGAACTAGAAGATACAGTTTAAAAATTAGGGATCTCCCATTTAAGACTGAGATGAGGAGAATCTTTTTCTCTCAGAGGGTCATTAGTCTGTGGAATTCTCTTCCCCAGATAGTAATGGAGGCTGGATCATTCAATATATTCAAAGTTGAGTTAGATAGACTTTTGATCAACAATGGAGTCAAGGGTTATGGGGGGGCAGGCAGGAAAGTGAAGTTGAGGCCACAATCAGATCATGATCTTATCGAATGGCAGAGCAGGGGATCGAAAGACTGAATGACCTTCACCTGCTCTTAATTCTTATGTTCTTGTGTCAGCTGAATGTGTAAATGACACCTCTGCACACAACTGTTTCTTAGATTGGCCTTTCCACGTGCTTTTTTTCTGTAGACACAATCGACATACCTTGTTTCCCTTGCTTGCTCAATTGGTTTAGCATGGTGATTTCTATTACAGATTCTTGGAAGTATCCTCTGCAGGTAGAGGCTTGTGAAGTATTGACCGAGTCATTAGTTCAGCATCAGCTGGGAGGTGACACTGCTGACATCACACTACCTTGGAACTTGATTTAGGACTGTCCCTTTTTGTGACATTCGATTAAGCTAAATGACTAAAATATTTTGCCAATGCTAAATCCTAACATTTTTCATGCCAGCCTAAATAATTTGATCATTTAAACCCTGTTGAAATGGCTTGGTAATTTAGATCTTTTCTTTGGATCATTTCCTTTTCCTCTTTACTTTCATGAATCATCTTGTGGGATTTGACAGCAACAGATATTCCATCAAATCGCTGAAGTGATTTTAATTTTTTGATTTAAGTGAGCAACTTAACTGATCAAAGATACGAAGTGAGTGTTTCGGTTTGGAAGCATTCTTGCTTCCAAGTTGTAAGGACATGTGTTGAGGACATAACCTTGGTTAATGATAGGCTTTTTACTTCTGGTGAGGTGTTAAAGTAATGCTCTTCCTTTTTGGGAAAAATAAATGCCCTCTGCATCCTATCAATATACTGAGTTCTAACTATTTTGCTCATTCATGGGATGTGGACATTGCTGGCAAGGCCAGTATTTATTGCCCATCCCGCCCAATTGCCCTTGAGAAGGTGATGGTGAGCTGCCTTCTTGACCTGCTGCAATCCTTGTGCTGTAGGTACACCCACAATGTCGTTAGGAAGGGAGATCCAGGATTTTTACCGAGTAACAGTGAAGGAATGTTTACAATCAGGATGGTGTGGGTCTGGAGGAGCACTTGCAGGTGGTGATGTGTCTATGCTTCTGCTGCCCTTGTCCTTCTAGGTAGTAGAGGTAGCTGGTTTGGAAGGTACAGCTGAAGGAACCCTGGCGAGTTTTTGCAGTGCACGTTATATATGATAAACACTGTTGCCATTGTGCGTCAGTGGTGGAGGGAATTATTATGATCCCAGCTGGTGTTAACATTGGACAAGTCAGATCCCAGAGTAAAACCTGGCTTGATAGATCCTAACTTTCTTTTTAGCAACTAATGGAGGAAAGTTCCTGAACAAATTCACATGAGAATTGTCAGGAAGATATAATCATTTTCATAATGTTTTTGGAATTTATTGCAGAGTAATGGTGGGGCCTGTGTCTAGATGTATGTATGTAGGACTTAATTGAATTAACGGCTTTGATGTATTAGAAGGTAAGCTAGGTTTGAAATGTAAGTAAACATGGGGAAAGTTTTAGAATGTAAGGTGTAAAGGGAACACTTGCATTTTTAAATAAACCAGACTAGCTTAAATTCAAAGGAGGGGGTGAAATGTTTCACCTAGCCAGGAGAAGTTAAGAAACAGTGCGTTTATTTTTCCCAAAGATCACTGGTAAAATTGGTACTATGACAGATTTTATTATTATAGAGGTAAAAGTCCAAAGACATAGTGAAGCAGTGGGAATTTGCAATCAAAGGTGAAAATATGTATAAAGGAGCAGAGGTTGTGTGTAAGGGCAGGAATTCGAAGATCTAACACAAGTGTGAAAAGCATGTAGCATCTAAGCCTCAAGCTGCTGTCTACAAGGAACTGAAGCTGAGAAAAATTCACTGTTCAGGGTATTGTGTGTTACTTTGCCTGGATCTTTTAAAGTCTATTTGTTTCACTGTTGTCTTAATGGTGGTGTAACTGGGGTTTAGATTAATTAGGGGATTTAGAAGTTATCATAGTAGCAACTTGTAGATCTATGTATGTGCTTAAAATTTAATTTAGTTTAATTTAATTTTGTAAGAAACCTATAAGACTTGGTGGTCTTTTTACTGAATTCAAAGCCTGCATCTCGAAATAAATACAAATTGCAAATAGTTGTGGCAGCTACTTCAAGTTTCCCTCTGGGAATTGGGGAACTTGGCATTTCCCATCCTCCTGCCATAACAGTCTGCTGATGAACTTTTAACACAGAGAATAAAATACTAACTAAACAAGAAAACATAAACTATGAACACAAACACCAGACAAAGAGGTTGGAAAAATCTCAAGACAAACACAAGAAAATGATTCAAGTATTCACCACTCCTTCACCTCAACTATATCTTTACAGGCACATACAAATTCAGAAAGATAAAACAATTTACAATATCTATCTTATACTCTAATATTCAAGGTAAGTATGAGGTACATGTGAATTAGAAGGCAAACTGTGATCAGATACATCACAATCTAAAGTAAATGACATATGCAACCAAAGCAGATTCCATGGATTTCTCAACTACCCACCCAGACATTTGTCACATTGTGAGCCAACCAGTTTTACTGAACCTTTGTCTTTCCCACGAGAGTTTCCAATCTCCACATTTGAAGAACTTGCCTTGGAATTCTCTCCAAATGTCGCTCCCACTTGGATGGTTGCAACAATGGCCCACCTCGTAGGGTTTCAATCTCGCCGTTGGCGATTCCTTTCTCATGGATCTCTGAGTGCACTCAGGCTTCATCTTTCAAGCACAATTTCAGATCCTCGGCCATGCCAAGCAGAACATCACTGCCCCAAAAAGCCCACAGTAAGGAGTCGCCAACCTTCGGCTGTCATCTTGGATCTTCAGGGCTTCTTTCAAGCCCGCTTCATTTCAAATCTGCTCCTTGCAGCTCTCTCTTTAACCCGCAGCCTATTGCTCTGCTCGTTTTATTTTAACTTGACTTCTGGGACCTCTTTCTGATCCCTGTCTTTGTCTCTGCCTGAGACTTTCTTCTGGGACCTCTCCCTGTCCCCCTCCCGTGTCCTCACTGGGACACACACAGCACAATGGAACTCCTCACCTGACCTGCCTTTCGCAGAATTTTACTTCTTTTCTTCTATGCAGGTGCACAGGGCCGGTCCCCAGCCTGGAGTCCTGAAAACCCGAACTGCGCATCTGCCGCCATTTCCCAGCTGATGCTTGCGCAGGAAGCCCATCGGGAGCTGGAATATCCAACCCCCAACTTCAGATTAAGTATTTGCATTTCATCATAGAGTGAATGTTTAATGTAGTGGATGTGGTGCCAATTAAGCGGGCTGCTTTGTCCTGGATGGTGTCGAGATTCTTGAGTGTTGCTGGAGCTGCACTCATTTAGGCTTGTGCCTTGTAGATGGTGGTCACGCTTTGGGGAGTCAGGAGTTGAGTTACTGTCCGCAGAATTTCCAGCCTCTGACCCAATCTTGTAGCTACAGTATGTCTGCTCCTGTTAAGTTTCAGGTCAATGGTAACCCCCAGATAGTGGACAATTAGTGAGCAATAGACTCCGAGTTAAAGAGAGAGCTGTGAGAAACAGATTTGAAGCACAGTGGGCTTGAGAGAAGCCTTGAAGATCCAAGAAGGCAGCCGAAGGCTGGCGACTCCTTACTGCAGGCTTTTTGGAGCAGTGGTGTTTTGCTTGGCACAGTCAAGGATCTGAAAGTTTGCTTGGACTCTGTATTATTGGGGAAAACAGAAAGTTCTCCTTCTTTATCATCACTTGTCTCTATTGGTATTGAATTTAACTGTGTAGGAGGTGACAACGGCTGCTGGGGCTGATTCTACTGGTGGATAGGATGTCTCATGTTTGGGATGGGAGAGGCAGGTTCTCCCAGTTGGCTTCCACAGATCTTCTGTTGAGGCGGTCATTCAGAAGAACCCAATCCCCCACCCCTGCACCCCAAGGAACTTCCTGGTATTTATTCCATCAGACTGACTGTGATCTGGTGTCAGAAGTGAGCAGTTACTGTCTGACCCACTCTCCAACTGGTATCCTATTTAATATTAAAGCTGCACACATTTCAAGGGAATCAGATCAATGCATTGAAGCCCATAAAGTCTCCAGATTTCCACAGAAGACATGGCCCAGCTGCAGCTATTCATCATTTAAGAAGAGACAGTATTTGTATTGTCCACAATGTATGATATATTGGAGAGGCAGTGACAAGTGAACTGAAATTGGGGCAGACTTGATCCAAAAATATTAATATCACATCACAATGATTAAATAAATCCTGAATAGGACAATGGGAGAAAAAGAAACAACTTACTTTGTTGAAAGCATGTCTACAAACATTCATTTGAAACTGGACCTTCTGGAAATACACTCCAGGTATGCCAACATCTGGAAAAGATGTGGTTTAATACAATATTTTTTCAATGGTAAGCATGTTTTAGCTCCCAATCTTCTAGTTGCAATCACTGTTGGTCCAATTACACTTACAGTCAAGTATACTTGATTGTAAGTGTAATTGGACCAACAGTGATTGCAACTAGAATGATTCAAGGCATATTGGAGGTTGCAGCCACTTGACTGATGACTGCAAATTAATAACAAAATCTAGCTCTGTGAATTTAGTTGTAAATGCACACGCAGTGTACAGATCTTCAGTGCTGTCAGTGTCCCACCGTTGATATTCCAGAGTACATCCAGTGATGGGAGTACTGTGCACTTGCTGTCCACAACATTCCCTCATTGTAAATGTGCATCAAGACAACCTGATGAAGATATTTAAATGATGTCTGTAGGAGACATCAGTCAAGATCAGAAATCATAGAGTCAGACAACAACAAGGTGAATCATATAACAGCTTTAACATAGTAAAAGAGCCTTAGGCACTCCACAGGAGCTTAATCAAACTAAATTTGACACCAGACAATATAGAGTCACAGTGTCTTTATGACACAGAAGGAGGACATTAGGCCCGTTGAGTCTATTGGAGACATAAGGAGGTAATGGAAGAGGCGACAGGTGGTCAAAGAGCCAGGATTTAAGGGTTGTCATAAAGGACGGTAGAGAGGTAGAAAGGAAAGGCTTAGGGAAGGAATTCCAGAGCTTAGGGTCTAGGCAGCTGAAGGCACACACCAATAATAATAAAGAAGGAAATAATAGTGCCTTTCATGATCACAGGACATCTCAAAGCACATTATAGATGCTGAAGTACTTTGAAATGTAGTCGCTGTGATGGAGCGATTGAAATCAGGGATGCACAACAGATTAGAATTGGAAGAGCGGAGATACCTTGGAGGATACATTCATCTCATTTTCTATGGAAGAGCTATCTAATTAATCTCACTTCCCTGTTTTTTTCCTATGGTCTTGCATGAATCACAGTTCCTTCTTGAGGTTCCAGTGCCTTTGTAGTGCAGTAAACTGCCATACAATTCAGTTTTCACAGTAACATAGCTATTCTTATTATTCAACCCTAATGAATAAAATGCTAACTGTAGTGTAGAAAGTAGACATCTGGCTCTTTTTTATTATCTACAGAGCACTGCTGCTTCAAATATTGAGTTGCCAAGGCTGCATTATTGGTTTTAAAGCCAAGGATCTGCTACGAACTGTGCTTCACCACTGTTTAGACAGCATATGCTGGAAACAAGGTACAGTCAATTGCAATATGGCAACCTTGATTATGCATAATTAGGAGGGGGTCTACCCAATTCATGGATTTCACAGAAATCGTGAAATACAGGATTGTCCACAAAACTAACCTTCAAAGCGTTATTCAAAATGAAATGTGAATTACTAATAAAGAAAATGTCGTCTTAAAACTTCTCTGTGTTCACTGTGCAGCAGGAGGGCACTAAATGTTTCAGTATCTGAAGAGTTACTAATGGTATTGAACACTGTGCAATCATTGGCAAATATTCCCACCTCTGACCTAATGGTGGAGGGCGACCTTGGAAGCAGGGTTAGATCAGAGTTTGGGGACAGTGCATTGGAGGGTGTGGAGTGGAGAATTGGAGCTTTGTGGGGGGGGGGCATGTGGGTAGGGGCGGACAAAAGGAGATCAGCGGCATCAGGAAGAGGTCGGAAGCTTTGTGGGGAAGATCAGGGAAAGATTAAGAGGGGCGGGAAGCTGTACAATTGTGGGGGGGCGGGTGCGGGGGGCGGGGTTGTCCAGGCAGACATGCTGAACCGAGCAGTTAAGTGAAAAGGCACTCACCTCCTGAGTTTAGCTTCCGGATTTCCAGGAGTAAAATCTCAAGTGGGGAATAGCATTGTGGCTTTTAGCCTCATTATGATATTTGAAATTGCCAACCCACTTCCTTGGAGCACCAACCCAGCTAGGGTTGGGTAATAAACGCTGGCCTAGCCAGTAATGCCAGTATCACGAAAGAATTTTTAAAAGTTCCGTTAAAACCAAAGTGGAGAGTTTGGAGGTGGTCTTTTAACAGTTTAAACTCTCACTCAACCCAACCCACACCACCGCGCACCCACCCCACCAACCCCCATTTTATGAGATTAAAATTCCGTCCCAATGGACTGGATTTTAAATGACCCTGCTGGGAGTGTTTTTGACAGGGGGGCACATAAGACAGATTGAGTGGCTAGCCTACCCTGAGCTGATGCCCAAAATACGCTAGGTGGGCAGGTACTGAATTCGGCAGTCTGTCCGCCATAGTAAAGTAAATAATTAAAGGTCTATTAAGCTTGTCAGCAAGCCTATTGAATAATACACTGCCCAAGCCATAGTATGGCTGGTGTAGGCGTGGCGGAGGGTGGGAGTGGGCAGGCCGTTTCTTATGGCTTCTGAGCACTGGGGGAAACCCACACCACCTCCCCCCTGCCCCCCTCCCCCACCAGGGTGTTAATTCCCACCCACCCCCACCACCACCCACAGGATGTCAATCACCCTCCTTTCTGCAGTCCCTTTCCTTGAAAACCTGCCCACCATCCCCTGCCTCTCTCTCTCTCCCCCCCCCCCCCCCCACCCCCCCCACCCCACTCCCCAATCCCTCCCTGCTCTTTAACCCTGAGATTTTCCATTTCTGGGCAGTCATCCATCTTCACTGTGCTCCTTCCTGCAGAGCTGGTGGTGCCTGGACTGCTGGAACCGCTGGTCAATCAGATTGGCCAGCAGCTCCCAAGGTCGGAATTTCCTCTCGTTGATGGGTGGAAGTCCCACTCTTGACCACTTTAGTTCGACGACAGTGTGTTATGGCTGTGGGGCGTGCTTCCTCTGGTCACGTCAACTTCCGACCCACTTTACTTGTGTGGGCGGGGGGAGGAGCAGGCAATCCGCCCCGCCTCCTCGTAAAATGCAGCCTCACTTCAGAATGAAGAGCGAGTAGATGTGTGTAGATGACAGGATTGTGTGAGCTGTGAAATGGGTTTTCCAACCTAATCCCTAACAGATTTCTAGCCTGTTCACTGATGAAAATAATTACTAAATATTTCTGTCATAATGGAATATTCAAGCTCACAAACCTGTAATGTTTTTTATGTTGCAGTGTACATTGTTAATTTAATCTCCGATTGTTCTATGAAGATTCTAAAAGGTTATGGGCTTTGTCAGATGTTGCTTAAACCTTTAAAGACCATATTTTGTGCCTTGTTTTAGCTAGTGACTGGGAAATTCTAGATCCCAGGATTGCCAGCTGGTTGCTGGACCCTGCTGACAATGCTTCCTGCTTCAAGGCTTTGGTTCTTAAACACTGCGGGGGATCATCAGCGTTGGAATTGTCAGAGTCGGCAGGAAACACAAAGGTTGGTCTAGAATGCATGTATGGTTCAACCAATCTCAATTTGTTTCAAATGATGCTGGCTGACTTGTCTGCCTGAGACCACCAGTGTGTTTGGGAGAGGAAGGTAGGATTTATTTATTTATTTATTTATTCATTCATTCATGGGATGTGGGCTTCGCTGGCTAGGCCAGCATTTTTACCCATCCCTAGTTGCCCTTGAGAAGTTGGTGGTGAGCTGCCTTCTTGAACCACCGCAGCCCATGTGCTGTAGGTACACTCATGGTGCTGTTAGGAAGCGAGTTCCAGGATATTGACCCAGCAACAGTGAAGGAATGGCGATATATTTCCAAATCAGGACGGTGAGTGACTTGGAGGGGAACTTCCAGGTGGTAGTGTTCCCATGCGTCTGCTGCCCTTGTCCTTCTAGATGGTAGTGGTCGTGGGTTTGGAAGGTGTTGTCTAAGGAGCCTTGGTGAATTCCTGCAGTGCATCTTGTAGATGCTACTGTGTGTCAGTGGTGGAGGGAGTGAATGTTTGTGGATGTGGTGCCAATCAAGCGGGCTGCTATGTCCTGGTTGGTTTCAAGCTTCTTGAGTGTTATGGGAGCTGTACTCATCTAGGCAAGTGGGGAATATTCCATCACACTCCTGACTTACGCCTTGTAGATGGTGGACAGGCTTTGGGGAGTCAGGAGGTCAGTTACTCATCACAGGATTCCTAGCCTCTGACCTGTTCTTGTAGCCACAGTATTTATATGGCTAATCCAGTTCAGTTTTTGGTCAATGGTAATCCCCAAGATGTTGATAGTAGGGGATTCAGTGATGGTGATGCCATTGAATGTCAAGGGATGATGATTAGATCCTCTCTTGTTGGAGATAGTCTTTGCCTTGCAGTTGTGTGGTGCGAATGTTAGTTGCCACTTGTCAGCCCAAGCCTGGATATTGTTCAGGCCTTGCTGCATTTGGGCATGGACTGCTTCAGTATCTGAGGAGTCGTGAATGGTCCTGATCATTGTGCAATCTTCAGCGAACATCCCCACTTCTGACCTTATGATGGAAGGAAGGTCATTGACGAAGCAGCTGAAGATGGTTGGGCCGAGGACGCTACTCTGAGGAACTCCTGCAGTGATGTCCTGGAGCTGAGATGACTGACCTCCAACAACAACAAACATCTTCTTTTGTGCTAGGTGTGACTCCAACCAGCGGAGAGTTTTGCCCCTGATTCCTGTTGACCCCAGTTTTGCAAAAGCACCTTGATGCCACAATCAGTCAAATGCAGCCTTGATATCAAGGCCAGTCACTCTCACCTCACCTCGGGATTTCAGCTCTTTTGTCCATGTTTGAACCAAGACTGTAATGAGGTCAAGAGCTGAATGGACCTGGCGAAACCCAAATTGGGCATTATTGAGCAGGTTATTGTTAAGCAAGTGATGCTTGATAGCACTATTGCTGACCCCTTGCATTAGTTTACTGATGATGGAGAGTAGACTGATGTGGCGGTAATTGACCGAGTTGGATTTGTCCTACCTTTCGTGTACAGGACATACCTGGGCAATTTTCCACATAGCTGGGTAGATACCGGTGTTGTAGCTGTACTGGAACAGCTTGGCTAGAGGCATGGCAAGTTGTGGAGCACAAGTCTTCAGTAATATTGCCGGAATATTGTCCGGGCCCATAGCCTTTGCATCATCCAGTGCCTTCAGCCGTTTCTTGATATCATGTGGAGTGAATCGAATTGGCTGAAGACTGGCATCTGTGATGCTGGGGACCGCTGGAGGAGGCCAAGATGGATCATCCACTCGGCACTTCTGAAGATTGTAGCAAATGCTTTAGCTTTATCTTTTGCACTAATGTGCTGGGTTCCCCTATCATTGAAGATGGGGATATTTGTGGAGCCGCCTCCTCCAGTGAGTTGTTTAATTGTCCAGCACCATTCATGACTGAATGTGGCAGGACTGCAGAACTTAGATCTGATCCGTTGGTTGTGCTATCACTTAGCTCTGTCTATCACTTGCTGCTTATTCTATTTGGCATGCAAGTAGTACTGTCTCATTGCTGCACCTGGATGACACCTCATTTTTAGATATGCTAGGTGCTGCTCCTGGCATGCCTTCCAGCCTTCTTCATTGAACCAGAGTTGATCCCCTAGCTTGGTAGTAATGGTAGAGTGAAGGATGTACTGGGCCATGAGGTTACAGATTGTGTTCCAATACAATTCTGCTGCTGCTGATGGCCCACAGTGCCTCATGGACGCCCAGTCTTGAGTTGCTAGACCTGTTCAAAATTTATCCCATTTAGCACAGTGGTAGTGCCACACAACAGGATGGAGGGTATCCTCAATTTGAAGGTGGGGCTTCGTCTGCACAATGACTGTGCGGTGGTCACTCCTTCCAATACTCTCATGGACAGATGCATCTGCGGCAGGTTGGTGGGGATGAAGACAAGTAGGCTTTTCCCTCTTGTTGGTTCCCTCACTACCTGCTGCAGACCCGGTCTAGCAGCTATGTCATTTAGGTCTCGGCCAACTCAGTCAGTAGCGGTGCTACCAAGCCACTCTTGGTGGTGGATGTTGAAGTCCCCCATGCAGGGTACATTCTGTGCACTTCCCACCCTCAGTGCTTCCTCCGAGTGGTGTTCAACTTGGAGGAGCATTGACTCATCAGCTGAGGGAGGGCGGTACGTAGTAATCAGCAGGATGTTTCCTTGCTCATGTTTGGCCTGATGTTATGAGACTCCATGGGGTCCGGAGTCGATGTTGAGGACACCTAGGGCAACTCCCTCCCGACTGTATACCGCTATGCCGTCACCTCTGCTGGGCCTGTCCTGCCGGTGGGACAGGACATACCCAGGGATGGTTATGGTGGTGTCTGGGACATTATCTGTAAGATATGATTCCGTGAGGATGACTGTGTCAAACTGTTGCTTGACTGGTCAGTGAGACAGCTCTCCCAATTTTGGCACTAGTCCCCAGATGTTGTTAAGGAGGACTTTGCAGGGTTGACAGGGCTGAGTTTGCCATTGTTGTTCCTAGTGCCCAGGTGATTCATCCGGTTTCATTCCACTCATTATTTTAAGGTGAAATGAAACAACATCTGAGGAGAACATGTTGAGGAGGGTTCGTAAGAACATAAGAAATAGGAGCAGGACATTCAGGTCATTCATTTCCTTGTGCCTGCTCCAGCTTCAATAAGATCATGGCTGATCTGATGTGGCCTCATCGCCACTTCCCTGTCTGGTCCCCTATAACTCTTGACTCCTTTGTCAATCAGAAATCTATCTAACTCAACCTTGAATGTATGAAATGATCCAGCCTCCATTGCTTTCTGGGGAAATGAATTCCACTGACTAATGAACCTCTGAGAGAAGTAATTTCTCCTCATCTCCATCTTAAATGGGAGACCCCTTGTTTTTAAACTGTGTCCCCTAGTTCTAGATTACACCAAGAGGGGAGACATCTTCTTCAGCATCCACGCTGTCAAGTCCTGTCAGGATCTTATGTGTTTCAATAAGATCACCTCTTATTCCAAACTTCAATGAGTATAGCTCCAACCTGCTCAACCATTCCTCATAAGGCAAACAAACCCCTTTATCTCAGGGTTGCAGATAGCCTGAACCCCTCCAGTGAGTGGATTGAGAATGAACTGAGGAAGGATTAACAAAATCCAAGTTCTAACTAACTTCTAACCTTCAAAAGGGAATTAGATAAGTACACGAGTAGAAAACAAAATTGCAGGCCTACAGGGAAAGTGCTGGGGTGTGGAATTAACTGGCTTTTGCAGAGAGCCAACATTGACTTGATGGGCCAAATGGCAGCCTTTGTACTGTAACCATTCTATGATTCTATTCTATTCTTTCCAAGATGTAATGCACAGAACTGTACTCAGTACTCCAGATGTCGTTTAATCAGAGTTTTGTAGAGCTGTAGCTAAAGTTCCTCCCCTTTATATTCTAGCCGTCTAGATTAAAATGCAACATTCCATTAGTAATATTTTTGTACATTTTAATGATCTGTGTACATGAACCCCTAAAACTCCTTGGACTTCTATTGTTCCTGGCTTTTCACCTTTTAAAAATTTGAATCTATCCTCTGTAGTCCAAAATCACTGCAGGAGTTCCTCAGGGTAGTGTCCTCGGCCCAGCCACCTTCAGCTGCTTCATCAATGACCTTCCCTGTTTCATAAGGTTAGAAATGGGATGTTTGCTGATTATTGCACAATTTTCGGTGTCATTTGTGACTCCTCAGTTACTGAAGCAGCCTGTGCCTGCGTGCAGCAAGACCTGGACAATATTCAGGCTTGGGCTAATAAGTAGCAAATGATATTCATGCTACACAAGTGCCAGGCAATGACCATCTCTAACAAGAGAAAATTTAACTACTTTCCATTAACTTTTAATGGCATTGCCAATGCTGGTTCCCCAACATCTACACCCTTGGGTTACCATTTACCAGAAACTGAATTGGTCCAGCCATCTAAATACTGTGGCTAAAAGAACAGGGAATTCTGGGAATTCTACAATGAGTAACGCACCTCCTGGCTCCCCAAGGCCTGTCCACGATCTACAAGGCACAAACCAGGAGCGTGATTAATACTCTCCACTTGCCTGGATGAGAGCAGCTCCAACAGCATTCAAGAAGCTCAACACCATCCAGGACAAAGCAGCCCGCTTGATTGGCACCCCATCCGCTACCTAAACGTTCACTTCCTCCACCACCGATGCATGCACTGTAGCAACTCATCAAGGCTTCTTCGACAGCACCTTCCAGACCCATGACCTTTACCACCTCGAAGGACAAGGGCAGCAGACTTATTGGAACACCATCACCTGCAAGTTCCTCTCCAAGCCACACACCATCCTGACTTGAAACTATGGGCTGGATTTACGCCGAATCGTGGCGTTTCTGCAGACCTTTAACAATGGCGGACATGACCGGATCTGGAAGTCCAGCCCCCATTTCCAATAGATTCCATTTTAGCTGGGAGGGGAAAGGGGCGTGTAGGGTATGACTCACACAGGAGGAAACCTGAGGCCATTGGGGGTGGGTGGGGGTCATGCATTGGGTCATGAGGGTTCATGTACACAGATCATTAAAATGTACAAAGATAATCAAAAAGACTAATGGAATGTTGCATTTTAATCTAGATGGCTAGAATATAAAGGGGAGGAACTTTAGCTACAGCTCTACAAAGCCCTGATTAAACTACATCTGGAGTATTCGTACATTTCTGGACCTTACATTTTGGAAAGAATAGAGTAGAATCATAGAATTAGATTAGGTGGGAGGCATGAATTGGCATGGAGTGTATGAGGTGCCATTGGGGTTGGGTTGGGGGCATTAATTGGCAAGGATGAGCATGGGAAGTAGGTGGGGGTAATGCGGTGTGAGGGGGAAGACTAGAGGGTCTAGTGTTTAACAAAACAACTAGGACAAAGTCCCACAGGATCAACGCAGGCCTTTTAAACAGACCACCTTCGCATTCAAAAACCCATGTGGCCACCTCCGGTCTGCGTCCAGAGTGGCTGGTTCAACTAATCCCGCACCTGCACCCTCCGAGCGAACATTGGGTCTGATGGGCACTTTTTCCCGAGGTGGATGCAACGAGCCGGGAAATTGTCAGACTCAAGTAACCCACCTCAGAAGCAAAAACCTGGCTCTATATCACCGTTCCTTCGAGGCAAAACCCTCGAACTCCCATCCCTACAGCACTGTGAGATTACCTACAACAGATGGACTGCAGTGGTCCAAGACAGCGGCTTACCACTACCTTCTCAAGGGGAATTAGGGAGGGGCAATAAACTTTGGCCTTGCTCACATCCCATGAATGAATAAAAAAAACAATGGATGGCCTTATTCATAGCTGTAATGAAATTCATCTGCCACAGTTTTGCCCATTCACTTAATCTGTCAATGTCACTTTGTAATTTTATGCTCCCGTCTACACTGCTTACTGTGCCACTAATCTTTGTGTCATCAGTAAAACCTGGCTTTATGACTCGCTATTGTGTTATCTCAGCCATTAATAAATGACTTAGAGTGGACTCCTCCTGTGCTGTATTATTCAATGGTTCTATGAAATGGCAAAGGATAGCTGGAGGCAGGGAAAGATACCAACCTAAACTGTAAAGATTGGGTTTAGGAGAAAAATAATTACTTACTGGATTGGTGCTAAAATATATTTATACATTTGCAGAGGCTGTAACTAACACAATCTTAGTATTTAGTTACCTTGATAAAAGACATTAAAGCCTTGCCTTTGTGACTGATGACATTCTCCTTGATTGTGTTAACAGGCACAGTCAGAGCCAGCTGATACTTTTTGTGCTGTTAGCTGAACCAGTAAAGGTCAAAGCTTCTGCTCTCTGCAGTATGGTGGACGTTGATTAAAATATACTGTGTCAGTAATTAAAGTCCAATATCAGCATGTTGGTACCAGTTCCCAAACAGATTAGCCTGTCAATTAAAGCCCTGTTGTTTTTCATTTATCTGCTAATTATTTTATTAACTTCATCTATCTTCCCCCCCCCTTGTCTAATTAATCGAGGAAAAAGTCATTAATACTACAGAACAGCCTGTCGTATGACTTTGCAGTTAGAATGGTAGAATTGTACAGCATAGAGAAAGGCTATTCATCCCATCATATCTGTGTCAGCACTTTGAAAGAGCTGTCATACGAACCTACGAACATACGAATTAGGAGCAGGAGTAGGCTACTCAGCCCCTTGAGCCTGCTCTGCCATTAAATAAGATCGCAGCTGATCTGGTTGTAACCTCAACTTCACATTCCCGCCTACCCCTGAAAACTTTCCACCCCCTTGCTTATCAAGAATCTAACTATCTCGGCCTTAAAAATATTCAAACACTGTTTCCACTGCCTTTTGAGGAGTTCCAAAAACGCACGACCTTCTGAGAGAAAAAAAATCTCCTCATCCCTGTCTTAAATGAGCGACCCTTTATTTTTAAACAATGGCCCCTAGTTCTGGATTCTCCCAAAAGAGGAAACATCCTCTCCACACCCACCTTGTCAAGACCTCTCAGAATCTTAGAGGTTTCAATCAAGTCGCTTCTTACTCCTCCAAACTCCAGTGGATACAAGCCTAGCCTGTCCAATCTTTCCTCGTAAGACATCCTGCTCATTCCTCATATTAGTCTAGTAAACCTTCTCTGAACTACTTCCAATGCATTTACATCCTTCCTTAAATAAGGAGACCAATACTGTGCACAGTACTCCAGATGTGGTCTCACCAGTATCCTGTACAAGTGAAGCATAACCTCCCTATGTTTGTATTCAGATCTACTTGCAATAAACAATAACGTTCTATTAGCTTTTCCATTTACTTGCTGCACCTCATACTAGCCTTTTGTGATTCATGTTCTAGGACACCCAGATCACTCTGAATCTCAGAGCTCTTCTATTTCCCACCATTTAGATAACATGCCTCTTTTTCTCCTTCCTGCCAAAATGGACAATTTCACATTTGTCCACATGATACTCCATTTACCACATCCTTGCCCTCTCACCTATCTGTATCCTTTTGTAGCCTCCTTATGTCCTCTTCACAATTTACTTTCCTACCTACCTTTGTGTCATCAGCAAATTTAGCAACCATCCGATGGTCCCTTCATCCAAGTCATTAATATAAATTGTAAAAAGTTGAGGCCCCAGCACTGATCCCTGTGGCACACCACTCGATACATCCTGCCAACTGGAAAAATACCCATTTATGCCAACTCTGTTTCCTGATAGCTAGCCAGTCTTTTATCCATACTAATATGTTACCCCCTAAACCATGAGCTTTTATTTTCCACAATAACCTTTGATATAGCACCTTATGAAATACCTTCTGGAAATCTAAGTACTGTACATCCACTGGTTCCCCTTTATCCACAGCATACATTATTTCTTCAAAGAACCCCAATAAATTGTTTAAACATGATTTCTCTTTCACAAAGCCATGTTAACTCTGCCTGATTACTTTTAATTTTCCCAAGTGCCCTGCTATAATAATAGCTTCTAACAGTTTCCCTTTGATAGATGTTAAGCTAACTGGCCTGTAGCTTCCTGCTTTCTGTCTCCCTCGCTTTTTAAATAAAGGAGTTACATTTGCTATTTTCCAATGTAATGGAACCTTCCCCGCATCTTGGGAATTCTGGAAAATTAAAACCAACGCATCAACTATCTCACTAGCCCCTTCTTTTAAGACCCTAGGATGAAGCCCATCTGAACCTGGGGATTTGTCAGCCCGCAGCCCCAACAATTTGCTCAATACCACTTCCCTGGTGATTGTAATTTTCTTGAGTTTCCTCCCTCCCTTCCATTTCCTGATTCACAGCTATTTCTGGGATGTTACTTCTACCCTCTATATTGAAGACTGATGCAAAATACCTGTTCAATTAATCTGCCATCTCCTTACTTTCCATTATTAATTCCCCAGACTCACTTTTTATAGGACCAATGCTCACTTTGTTAGCTCATTTCTTATTTAAATGTCTATAGAAACTCTTTATATTTCTAGCTAGCTTTCTCTTGTACTCTAATTTTTATCTCCTTATTAATCTTTTAGTCATCCTTTGCTGCTTTTTATGTTCTGCCCTATCTTCTGACCTGCTACCCATCTTTGTGCAATTATATGCTTTTTCTTTAAGATTAATACTGCCTTTAACCTTTTTAGTTAACCACAGATGGTGAGTCCTCCCCATCTAACCTGTGTATTCTGAAATATCCCTTTAAATGTCTGCCATTGCATCTCTATTGACCTATCCCTTAACCTCATTTGCCAGTTCGCTTTAGCTAGATCTGTTTTCATGACCTCATAATTGCCCTTATTTAAGTTTAAAATACTAGTCTTGGACCTACTCATCTTCCCTCAAACTGAATGTAGAATTCAAGCATATTACAATTGCTGCTACCTTGTGGTGCCTTCATGATGAGATTATCAATTAATCCTATCTCGTTGCACGATACCTGTTCTAGTATAGCCTGCTCACTGGTTGGCTTCAGAATGTGCTCTTCTAAGAAACTATCCTGAAAACATTCTATGAACTCCTCATCTATGCTAGCTTTTCCCATCTGGTTTTTCCAGTCTATCTGTAGATTAAAATCCGCCATGATTATTGACAAGCTTCCATTATCTCTTTCTTTATATTTTAATCTACGCTGTAGTTACAATTAGAGGGCCTGTACACCACTCCCAAAAGTGACTTCTTGCCTTTATCATTTCTCATATCAACTCAAACCACTTCTACATCCTGGTTTCCTGAACATAGTCATCCTTCCCTGGCGTTCTGATACCATCATTAATTAACAGAGCCACCCCTCCACCTTTTCCTAACTTCCTGTCCTTCCTAAATGTCACATATCCTTCAATATTCAGGTCCCAAACTATGTCATCCTGTAGCCATGTCTCTGAAATGGCTATTAGATTGTACTTATTTATTTTTAGTTGCGCTATCAGTTCACCTGTTTTGTTTCAAATGCTGTGTGCATTCAGATACAGAGTCTTTAGTTTTGTCCTTTTATTATTTTGTAATGTCTAACCTTATCTACTGATTTACTCTTAAAATTGTACTCTCTGTCCCTTCCTGTCACAGTCTGTTTATCATTTCCCTTATCAATACCTTTCTCTCCTATCATCTGTCTACTCTTTGGTTTACCATATTTCCCAAATTTGATCCCTTGCCCCACTATTTAATTGAAAACCCTCTCTACTTCCCTAGTTAGGCGACTTGCTGGAACTCCAGCCCCAACATGATTCCGGTGTGGACTGTCCCAATGGTACAGCCCTCAATTTCTCCAGCTTTGGTGCCTGTGCCCACGTACCGGAACCCACTTCTCCCACACCAGTCTTTGAGCCACACATTCCTTTCTCTATTCTTATTTGCCCTATGCCAATTTGCACGTGGCTTAGTTAATAATTCAGTGATTATTACCTTTGAGGCTCAGCTTCTTAATTTGGTGCCTAGCTCCTCATACTAATTACACTAACTTCCTCGTCCTGCCTGTGTTGTTGGTATCTACCATGGACCACAACAACTGGATCTTCTCCCTCCCACTTTAAGTTCCTCTCCAGCCCTGAGCAAATGTATCATATGCTGGCTCCAGGCAGGCAACATAGCCACCTGGACTTTCACTCTTTGCCACAGAGAACAGCATCAATGCCCCTCACTATACTGTCCCTTACTACCTCTACATCCCTTTTTGATCCCCGCAATTTAGTCCTCTCCTTGCTCTATCCCTAAAACTTGCAGTGCCTTTCCTTTTCAAGTGTTTATCTAATTCCCTTTTGAAAGTTAACTTTGAATCTGCTCCCACCACTCTTTCAGGCAGCGCAGCTCATAACAACTTGCAGCGTAAAAAAAAAATTCTTCTCTTCTCCCCTTTAGTTCTTTTGCTATTTATCTTAAACCTGAGCCCTTTGGTTACTGACTGTCCTGCCAGTTTCTCCTTATTTATGCTATCAAAGTTCCAGCATCCTTCCATCTAGAAAAGATTATGGATTCACGGCAAACACATCCATTTCAGATGGGGTGTCTTCATATGGTGCACCTTTACTGATGGCTGAAGAGGCCAACCTTTGAGACTCAGGTTCTACCGCAAATGCATTACATGAAGCTACCAAGTGTTGTTGTGGGTTGTTGTTTTCAGCATTGGCATCTGTTGCCAAGCCACTGTATTCACTGGTCATCGAGGTGGTGCATGCCAGCCCACAGGAGATTTTTTTAAAATTCTGGCTAGGCCAATATTTATTGCCCATCCCTAATTGCCCTTGTTCCGAGTCAACCATATTGCTGTAGGTCTGGAGTCACATATAGGCCAGACCATGTAAGAACAGCAGACTTCCTTCCCTAAAGGACATTAGTGAACCAGATGGGTTTTTTATGACAATTGGCAATGGTTTCGTGGTCATCATCAGACTTTTAAGTCCAGATTTTTTATTGAATTCAATTTTCACCATCTGCTTTGGTGGGATTCAAACCCAGGTCCCCAGAGCATTACTCTGGGTCTCTGGAATACTAGTCTGGTGAAAATGCCTTCGCATCCCCAAATGACTTTGTTATAATCCTCTGTCACCAGCTAGTGACTCCCAGGTCGGGTAAACGGTGCCAAGGCTTTTATCTTGCTTGAAAGCGTTCAGGAAGTGGAGTTTTGGGCGTTTTACTATTTAAAAAAACTGGCTCCTCATCCTATCAAAACTGTTCATGATTTTGAACAGCTGTATCAAATCTGCTCTTAACCTTCTCTGTTCTAAGGAGAACAATCCAGGCTTCTGCAGTCTTTCCAGATAACTGAAGTCCCTTGTCCCTATTATCATATGACTTTACGATATTAGTGGGGACCTCCTGTCACTGATGGGGAATGTTTGAATGAATGAAAAATCACAGTCAATGCACTCACAGTTTGATGAGGGTACCACTCTTTCCCATTTGATCTTGTGTTGTGCCTTCTGGCTTTTTGAGTAGGTCATGTACATATTTCTAGCATGTTAACTGGATGAAAATATCTGATTCCTTCAAGTCTGTTTGTGTCTCATGAAATAGATCAATTTACAATGATGTAGAGCACAGAAACAGGCATTTGGCCTAACTGGTCCATGCCAGTGTTTATGCCCCACTCGAGCCTACTCTGTCCTTCCTGCTAACTCTATCAGCATAAGCCTCTATTCTTCCTCAGATGCTTGTCTAGCCTCCCCTTAAATGCATCTAGACTATTTGCTTCAATGAGTTCCCACATTCTCACCGCTCTTTGAGTAAAGAAATTTCTATCTGAATTCCCCATTTGATTTCCTAGTGATTATCTTAAATTGATGGCCTTTAGTTTTACTCTGCCCCATAGTAGAAATTCTCCCTTTGCACCCAATCATCATCATAATTTTAAAGATCTCTGTTAAGTCACTCATCGGCCTACTTTTTTCAAGAGAAAAGGAATTCAGCCTGTTCACCACACTCAAATAAATAGAGATCGGAAGAACACAGTTAACCTATCATGTGTTACTGTCTTTCAGAGGTGAATTTTTGTATTGAATGGAGATAGTAAAATAGTTTTTTCATGTCCCAAAGAGGAGGCTGTGGGCAGGAAAGACTGCCCCCTCGTGCTCCATCGATCTTCCTGGAGGAGTTTCGCACTGATCAGTGGGGTCTTTTGTTCTCAACCATCTTAAATTTATAATATCTACTTACCTGTCCAAGGGCACCTCTATTTTGAGGTGCAACCAAGATTTCCTGTCTGCCTCAGCAATGTCTACCTCTCCCAGCAGGGCTGCTGAGGTTTCAGAGCTCCTGACCCCCTGATCGAGCTAGCAGCATTGGGAGTCCGCCTGCCGCAGTTAATTGATCTACAAATCAAAAGGTTATTGGGGCAGGCAGGAAAGTGGAGTTAAAACTACAGTCAGTTCAGGTGTGATCTTATTGAATGGCGGAGCAGGCTGGAGGAGCCAAATGGTTTACCCCTACCTCTATTTCTTAGGTTCTTATGGATGGCAAGCCTGCGGTCGGTCACTTAGGAGGTGGCCTCCAGTAAAATTGTTGAGCCGGTCTGGCCCCCAAGAAGTGCGGGACTGGGCCCTCCATTTGATTCTGACGTCGGGGTCCCAAAGCCCACAATAAAATTCAGTCTTGGATGTTTTTCATTGCCATTAGTCAGCCTCATCCCTGCCAACAGTCTGAGATTAAACTAGACTACCTTGCTGGGAATCAGCACGGACCTGTGGGAGACAGTTGGGAGCTGAGGAGTGCACGATTTCACCATTTCAGCTGCTGTGAGGCAGCAGTGGGTAAAAAGTACAACTGTGACGTCTCAGGAAGCTAGGAAGTTGATTGGCCAGTAAGTGCTCAGTCTAAGGGACAGTGTGTGAAAAACCAGCTTAGGACACTGAAGGTAAGGTAGATCTATAAATAAAAAGAGCTACAACTTTAAAATAAAAAACTAAAACTTTAAAGTTAAAATAAAGCAAATATCTAAAACACATCGATATAAAAAGAAAATGCTGCGGATGCTGGAAACCTGGAACAAACACAGAAAATGCTGGAAAAACAAAGCAGGCCTGACAGCATCTGTGGAGAGAGAAAAACAAAGTTGATGTTTCGAGTCCGTATAACCCTTCTTCAGAGTTACGGAGAAGTAGAAATGTGATGAAATTTATACCGTTTAATGTGGTTGGAGCAGGTGAAGCTGGATAGAAGACCAGCGATAGGTTGGGGCAAAGGAGAGATTGACAAAGGTGTCATGAACAAAAGGACAAAGGGAGTGTTAATGGTAGTGGTAAGGGCTAAAAAAGGTGCTGATAGTGGTAAAGGAAAGAAAGCAGAATGTGATAATAGCAGAACAAGAGTAAGCACTCTGAAAAGAACAACATGAACAAGTAACAGATGGACCTTGTAGGGGAGAAAAGGGTCGAAAATGTGACAAAGAGGGGGGATAAAAAAAAGGGATAAAACAATGAATAAAGATAAAACTAAGTGGATAAAAAATAAAAATTAATTTTGAAAAAAGGGATGAAGATATAGAAGACAGTTCATGGTCTTGTGGGGGTGGGGTGGGGGGAGAGGGCAGTGGTGGGGGAAACAATAAAAAGGGATCGAATTGGGATAAAGGGTGATAAAAAGGAGGATGAAGCAATGAAAAAATGAACAAAAATAAGAATGAATAAGGGTAAAAATAAATGGATAAAAAATAAAAATTAATTTAGAAAAGGGATGAAAAAGGGGTGTAGGTAGAGGAGAGAGTTCACGATCTGAAGTTGTTGAACTCAATGTTAAGTCCAGAAGGCTGTAAAGTGCCTAATCGGAAGATGAGGTGCTGTTCCTCCAGTTTGCGTTGAGCTTCACTGGAACATTGCAGCAGGCCAAGGACTAACATGTGGGCATGAGAGCAGGGTGGTGTGTTGAAATGGCAAATGACAGGAAGGTCTGGGTCATGCTTGTGGACTGACAGAAGATGTTCTGCAAAGTGTTACCCAGTTTGCGTTTGGTCTCCCCAATATAGAGGAAACCGCATTGGGAGCAGAAAATGCAGTAGACCAAATTGAAGGAGGTACAAGTGAAGCGCTGCTTCACCTGAAAGGAGTGTTTGGGCCCTTGGACGGTGAGGAAGGAGGAGGTAAAGAGGCAGGTGTTGCACCTTCTGCGATTGCATGGGAAGGTGCTGTGGGAAGGAGATGAGGTATTGGGGGCGATGGAGGAGTGGCCCAGGGTGTCCTGGAGGGAATGGTCCCTACGGAATGCTGACAGGAGGGTGAGGGGAAGAAGGAAGATATGTCAGAAGTGCCGTTTTGGAAAGTGGTATCATCGGAACAGATGCGATGGAGGCGAAGGAACTGAGAGAATGGGATGGAGCGTTTACAGGAAGCAGGGTGTGAGGAGCTGTAGTCAAGGTAGCTGTGGCAGTTGGTGGGCTTGTAATGACTATTGGTGGACAGTCTATCACCAGAAATGGAGACAGAGAGGTCAAGGAAGGGGAGCGAAGTGTCGGAGATGGGCCATGTGAAGGTGATGGAGGGGTGGAAATTGGAAGCAAAATTGATGTTTCTATGTTTCCATTTTTCCAAATCCAGAGGGGGAATTGACAGTGGTCTTTGCAACAATAAACGAGAGTCCAGGTGGCTGAGTTGCCTGCCCGGTGCCAGGCTTTGGGGCATCTGCTCAGGGCTGGAGAGGAACTTGTAGTGGGAGGGGGAGGATCCAGTTATTGTGGTCCATGTAGGCACCAACAATATAGGCAGGACAAGGAAAGAGGTTCTGCAAACTCAATATGAAGAGCTAGGTACCAAATTAAGAAGCAGAATCTCAAGGGTAATAATCTCTGGATTATTACCTGAGCCACGTGCAAATTGGCATAGGGCAAATAAGATTAGAAAGATCAATGTGTGGCTCAAAGACTGGTGTGCAAGAAGTGGGTTTTGATTTGTGGGGCACTGCCATCTGGGGAAAGTGGGGGCTGTACCGTTGGGACAGTCTACTCCTGAACCATGCTGGGACGAGTTTTCTTGTGAATTGCGTAACTAGGGAAGCAGAGAGTGCTTTCAACTAAATAAGACGGGGGTAAGGTATCAAGCTTGGGTTGATCTAGCAGGTCAAGGGGTAGAGTCAAGGCAGGAGAGCAAAATAGTAATATGGGAAATGAGGGCCAGAGAATGGCACGAAGGGACAGAGAGAAAAAGCCTAAGAATACACCAACAGCCGGGACTAGATGTTACAAAGATAACAAAAGGACACAACAGAAGGCTCTGTATCTGAATGCATGTAGCATTCGTAACTAAGTAAATTAATTAATACCGCACATTGAAGTAAAGAAATATGATCTGATAGCATACGGAGACATGGCTGAAGGACAATGAGGATTGGATCCTGAATATTGAGAAGTACAAGACATTCAAGAGTAATTGGAAGCTAGGTAAAGATGGAGGGGTAGCACTGTTAACCAAAGATGGCATTGGTGCAATATTTAGAGATGACCTTGTTTCAGGAGATGCAAATGTAGAGTTGATTTGGGTGGAGATGAGAAATAGCAGGGAGAAAGAAGTCACTAGTGGGATTGGTCTGCAGGCCTCTTAACAGTAACCACAATGCAGGACAAAGTATTCAAGAAGAAATATTGTGTGCTTGCGATAAAGGGACAGCAATAATTATGGATGACTTTAATCTATGTATAAAATGGAAAAATCAGATTGACAGTAGTAGCCTGGAAGATGAGTTCTTAGAATGCTTTCGAGGTAGTTTCTTAGAGCAGCATGTTCTGGAACCAACCAGAAAGCAGGTTATCTTACACTTGGTATTGTGTAATGTGACAGGATTAATTAATGACCTCAGAGTAGAGGCACCCCTTAGTAGCAGCGACCCACAATATGATTGAATTTTTCATCCAGTTTGAAAGGTAGAAGAGTGGGTCTAAAATTAGAATTTTAAACTTAAATGAGGGCAACAATGTGGGGATGAAAGCTGAGCTTGCTGAAATGAACTGGGATATTAGGCTAGAGGATAGATAATAGCAAAGCAGTGGCAGACATTTAAGGGGATATTTCAGAATAAATATCTTCCTACTTTGAAGTAAAATTCTAAGGGGAGGACCCACCATTCGTGGTTAACTAAAGAAGTTAAAGAAAGCGTATAACTGTACAAAGGCGAGTGGCAGGTCAGATGATTGGTGAGAACATGAAGAACAGCAGAGAATGATTGAAAGGTTAATCAGGAGAAGTAAATTAGAGTATGAGAGGAAGATAGCTAGAAATGTAAGTACAAATATCAAGAGTTTCTGCAGGTATTTAGAAAGGAAAGAAGTAAAGTGAGTGTTGATCTTCTAGGGAGTGACAGTGGGGAGTTAATAGTAGATAATAAGGAAATGCGGATGAAACTTTTTTGCTTCTGCATTCACTATAGAGGATATAAAAAACATTCTAGTAATAGCTGTAAATCAGGAGGTGAAAGGGAGAGAGGAACTTGGTGAAATCACAATCACCAGAGCAGCGGTACTGAGCAAACTGATGGAGCTGCGGGCTGACAAGTCTCTGGGTCCTGATGGACTTCATCGTAGGATCTTTAAAGAGTTAGATAATGAGGTAGTAGATGCGCTGATGTTAATTTTCCAAACTTCGCTAGATTCTGGAAAGGTTCCATCAGACTGGAAAGTAGCAAATATAACCCCCCTATTCAAGAAGGGAGGGAAGCAGAAAACAGGAAACTATAAGCCAGTTAGCTTGACGTCTGTCGTGGGGAAGTTTTTTTTATTCATTCACAGGATGTGGGTTTCGCTGTCTGGGCCAGCATTCATTGCCTGTCTCTAGCTGCCCTTGAGAAGGTGGTGGTGAGCTGCCTTCTTGAACCGCTGTGGTGTAGGTGAACCCACAGTGCTGTTAGGAAGGGAGTTCCAGGATTTTGACCCAGTGACAGTGAAGGAACGGTGATGTATTTCCAAGTCAGGATGGTGAGTGACTTGGAGGGGAACTTCCACGTGGTGGTATTCCCAAGTGTCGGCTGCCATTGTCCTTCTAGATGGTAGTGGTCATAGGTTTGGAAGGTGCTGTCGAAGGAGCCTCGGTGAATTCCTGCAGTGCATCTTGTAGATGGTGCACACTGCTGCTACTGTGCATCGGTGCTGGAGGGAGTGAATGTTTGTGGTGTGGTGCCAGTGAAGCGGGCTGCTTTGTCCTGGATGGTGTCAAGCTTCTTGAGTGTTGTGGGAGCTACATTCATCCAGGCAAGTGGGGAGTATTCCATCACACTCCTGACTTATGCCTTGTAGATGCCAGAGTCAGTCAAATGCAACCTTGATGTCAAGGGGCATTAACTCTCATTTCACCTTGGGAGTTCAACTCTTCTATTCATGTTTGAACCAAGGCTGTAATGAGGTCATAATCTGATTTGCCCTTGCAGAACCCAAACTAGGTGTCAGTGAACAGGTTATTCCTAAGCAATTGCCGCTTGTTAGCACTGTTGATGACCCCTTTCATTACTGATGATTGAGAGTAGACTGATGGGGCAGTAATTGGCCCGGTTGGATTTGTCCTGTTTTTTCTGCACAGGACATACCTGGGCAATGTTCCACACAGCCGGGCAGATGCCAGTGTTGTAGCTGTACTTGAATAGTATGGTTTGGGGTGCAGAAAGTTCTGGAGCACAAATCTTCAGTACTATTGCCAGAATATTGTCAGGGCCCATAACCTTTGCACTATCCAGTGCCTTCAGCCATTTCTTGATATCACGTGGAGTGAATCGAATTGGCTGAAGACACCTCTGATGTTGGGGACCTCTGGAGGAGGCCGAGATGGATTATCCACTCAGCACTTCTGGCTGAAGATTGTAGCAAATGCTTTAACCTTATCTTTTGTACCGATGTGCTGGGCTCCCCCTGTCATTGAAGATGGGGATATTTGTGGCGCCTTCTCCTCCAGTGAGTTGTTTAATTGTCCACCACCATTCACGACTGGATGTGGCAGGACTGCAGAGCTTAGATCTAATCCACTAGTTGTGGGATTGCTTAGCTCTGTCCACTACCTGCTGCTTATGTGTTTGGCATGCAAGTAATCCTGTGTTATATCTTCACCAGTTGACACCTCATTTTTAGTATGCCTGGTGCTGCTCCTGGCATGCTGTCCTGCACTCTTCATTGAACCAGGGTTGATCCCCTGGCTTGATGGTAATGGTGGATTGGGGGATATGCTGGGCCACGAGGTTAAAGATTGTGTTTGAGTACAATTCTGCTGCTGCTGATGGCCCACAGTGCCTCATGGATGCCCAGTCTTGTGATGCTAGATCTGTTTGAAATCTATCCCATTTAGCACGCTGGTAGTGCCACACAACACACTGGAGGGTATCCTCAATATGAAGGCGGGACTTCATCTCCACAACAACTGTGTGGCAATCACTCCTACCTACACTGTCATGGGCAGATGCTTCTGCAGCAGGCAGGCTGGTGAGGATGAGGTCAAGTATGTTTTTCTCTCTTATTAGTTCCTGCACCACCTGCCACAGACCCAGTCCAACAGCTATGTCCTTTAGGACTCGGCCAGCTCGGTTGGTAGTTGTGCTATCGTGCTACTCTTAGTGATGGACGTTGAAGTCCCCCACTCAGCGTACATTCTGCACCCTTGTCAATGCTTCCTCCAAGTGGTGTTCAACAGCGAGCAGCACTGATTCTTCAGCTGAGAGAGGGCGGTATGTGGTAATCAGCAGGAGGTTTCCTTGCTCATGTTTGACCTGATGTTTTGAGACTTCATGGGGCCTGGAGTCGATGTTGAGGACTCCCAGGGCAACTCCCTCCTGACTGTATACCACTGTGCTGCCACCTCTGCTGGGTCTGTCCTGCTGGTGGGACAGGACATACCCAGGGAATGGTGATGGTGGTGTCTGGGACATGATCTGTAAGGTGTGAGTATGACTAAGTCAGGGTGTTGTTTGACTAGCCTGTGAGACAGCGCTCCCAATTTTGGCACTAGCCCCCAGATGTTAGTAAGGAGGACACTGCAGAGTCAACAGGGCTGAGTTTGCCATTGTCTTTTCTGGTGCCTAGGTCGAAGCTGGGTGGTCGTCCGGTTTCATTCCTTTTTAGTGACTTAGTAGCTAGCTGTTAGAATTGATCATAAGGAGGTTATAGTTGGGCACTTTGAAAAAGGCAGTTGGGAAGAGGCAGCATGGTTCTGTGAAGGGGAAATCATGTTTAACCATTTTATTGGAGTTTTTTGAAGGCGTAACATGCGCGGTGGATAAAGGGGAACCCTGTAGATATACTTGTACTTGGATTTCCAGAAGGCATTTGATAAGGTGCCACATAAAGATTATTGCAGAAAATAAAAGCTCATGGTGTAGGGGGTAGCATATTAGCATGGATAGAAGATTGGCTGGCTGGCAGAAAACACAGAGTATGCATAAATGGGTCCTTTTTGGACTGGCAGGACGTGATGGGTGGAGTCCCGCAGGGGGCTCCGCTGGGCCTCATCTTTTTACAATTTACATCAATGACTTAGATGAGGGGAGTGATGGCATGGTGGCTAAATTTGCAGATGACACAAGGATAGGTAGGAAAGTATGAAACAAAAAGAAAAGTAGCTGGAAAAACTCGGCAGATCTGACAGCATCAGCGGAGAGGAATACAGTTAACATTTTGAGTCCGTATGACTATTCATCAGAACTAAAGAAATATAGAAATGTGGTGAATATAAGCTGGTAGAGGGGGGTGGTCCTTATAATAAGGACATAAGGAGAGGTCGTCCCTCTCACTTGTGAACACTGACACAAAGTATTCATTTAGAACCCTACCTATGTCTTCCGGCTCCACACACAAATTACCACTATGGTCCTTCATGGGCCCTACTTTTTCCCTAGTTATCCTCTTACTCTTAATGTACTTGTAAAATAACTTTGGATTTTCTTTTATTTTAACTGTCAATGTTTCTTCATGCCCCCTTTTCGCTCTCCTAATTTCCTCTTTAAGTTCCCCCTTACACATTCGATACTCCTCTAGGGCTTTCACTGTTTTGAGCCCTCAGTATCTGCCATAAGCCTCCCTTTTTCTCTTTATCCAATCCTGTATATCCCTCGACATCCAGGGTTCCCTGGATTTGTTGGACCCACCCTTTATCTTTACTGGAATATGTTGGCCCTGTACTCTCCCTACTTCTTTCTTGACTGAGTCTCACTGCTCTGACATAGATTTACCTAAAAGTAGCTGCTCCCAGTCCACTCTGGCCAAATCACATCTGACCTTATTAAAATCGGCCTTCCTCCAATTTAGAACTCTGATTTCTGGTCCATCCTTGTCCTTTTCCATAACAACCTTGTATCTAATGGAGTTATGATCACTATCTGCAAAATGCTCCCCTACTGATATCTCTGCCACTTGTCCAGCTTCATTCTCTAAAATTAAGTCCAGGACCGCCCCCTCTCTTGTAGGACCTCCTACGTACAGTCTTAAAAAGCTGTCCTTTTAAAAATTCCGCTCCCTCTAAACCTATCACACTATGACTAACCCAGTTAATGTTGGGGAAGTTGAAATCCCCCACTATTACTACCCTATTATTTTTATACTTCTCTGAAATTTGCCTACATATCTGCTCTTCTATTTCTCTCTGACTGTTTGGGGGCCTATAGTACACTCCCAGCAATGTGATTACTCCTTTTTTGTTTTTCAGTTCTACCCAAATGGCTTCATTTGAGGAGTCTTCTAAGATGTCATCCCTCCTTACTGCTGTGATTGATTCCTTGATCAATATTGCGATACCTCCTCCTCCCCTGTCTCACCTGAAGACCCTACACCCTGAAATATTGAGCTGCTGATCCTGCCCCTCTCTCAACCATGTCTCTGTGACAGCAATGACATCATACTTCCATGTGTTAATTTGTGCCCTCAACTCATCTGCCTTATTCGTCAGACTCCTTGCATTAAAATAAATACCACCCAACCTTGCCAAGCTCCCTTGCGCCTTAACTGGCTTATAATTTCTATGCCTTCCAGACTCACTTGCTCTCTCTTCTAATTTTGACTGTGCATCTCCCCCTGCTGAACCTCCCCCTAGGATCTCATCCCCCTGCCAAGTTAGTTTAAACCCTCACCAACAGCACCAGCAAACCTACCCGCAAGGATATTGGTCCCATTCCAGCTCAGGTGCAACCCGTCCGCCCTGTACAGGTCCTACCACCCCCAGAAACAGTCCCAATGTCCCAGAAATCTAAAGCCCTCCCTCCTGCACCATCTCTCCAGCTGCGCATTTATCTGGACTAACCTCCTATTTCTATACTCACTAGCGCATGGCACTGGAAATAATCCAGAGATTACTACCTTTGAGGTCCTGTTTCCTAGCTCCCTAAATTCTGCTTGCAGGACCTCATTCCTCTTTATTCCTTTGTCATTGGGACCAATATGCACCACAATCTCTGTCTGTTTGCCCTTCCCCTTCAGAATGCCCTGCAGTCATTGAGTGACATCCTTGACCCTGGCACCAGGGAGACAACATACCATCCTGGAGTCACATCTACTGCCGCAGGAATGCCTGCCTGTTCCCCTTACTATCAAGTCTCCTACCACTATTACTCTTCCCCTCTTTTTCTTCCCCTCTTTTTCTCCCCCCACCTTTTGCAGCTGAGCCACTCACAGTGCCATGAGCGTGGCTGCACGCCCCAGAGGAACCGTCACTCTCACCGTTTTCCAACACAGAAAAGCGGTTCTCGAGCGAGATGCACCCTGGGGATTTCCTGACTACCCGCCTGACACTTTTCTTCTGACTGATGGTGGCACTTCCTGCATGTGGTCAGACAGAGCGCAAGGAGCACCTAGGACTTCCCACATATTGCAGACGGTACATAACACTGGACTGAGCTGCCCTGCCATGCCTGTAGTTTTAAAAAAAAACCCTTACTTTAAGTTAAATATAATAAAAAACAGTTACATTATTTCTGTACTTTAAATAATAAATAAAAACTAGAACCCTTACCTTTCCTTAGCTTAACCTATTTTAAACTGGAGAAAACCACTTACCCACTACTTACCAATCAGCTCTCACCTTTGTGATGACATCACGTTTTGAAGCTTCCCCACACTTGCGCTGGTTCTGATCTCTCCACCGTTTCCTCGTGCTGTCTTGTGATGTCACCCTTGTTATTTTCAGCAAGAACTGACTGTTGGACACTCTTCCCAGACTGCTTCACCCATGATGCTGACTGCAGGACACTTCCCAGACTGCTTCACCACGATGCTGACTGCAGGACACTCTTCTCAGACTGCTTCATTGTGATGCTGACTGCAGGACACTCTTCCCAGACTGCTTTATTATGGCGCTGACTGCAGGACTCTCTTCCCAGAGTGCTTCACAGCGATGCTGACTGCAGGACACTCTTCCCAGACTGCTTCACAATGATGCTGACTGCAAGACACTCTTCCCAGACTGCTTCACTGCAATGTTCACTGCAGGATACTCTTCCCAGACTGCTTCACTGCATTGCTGACTGCAGGATATTCTCCAGACTGCTTCATCATGATGCTGACTGTAGGACACTCTTCCCAGACTGCTTCACAGCGATGCTGACTGCAGGACACTCTTCCCAGACTGCTTCACTGCAATGTTGACTGCAGGATACTCTCCAGACTGCTTCACTCATGATGCTGACTGCAAGACACTCTTCCCAGACTGCCTCACAATGATGCTGACTGCAGGACACTCTTCCCAGACTGCTTCTCCGCGATGTTGATTGCAGGATACTCTCCAGACTACTTCACTCATGATGCTGACTGCAGGATTCTCTTCCCAGAGTGCTTCATCGTGATGCTGACTGCAGGACAGTCTTCTCAGACTGCTTCACTGTGATAAAAACAAAAAAACTGCGGATGCTGGAAATCCAAAACAAAAACAGAATTACCTGGAAAAACTCAGCAGGTCTGGCAGCATCGGCGGAGAAGAAAAGAGTTGACGTTTCGAGTCCTCATGACCCTTCGACAGAACTTGAGTTCGAGTCCAGGAAAGAGCTGAAATATAAGCTGGTTTAAGGTGTGTGTGTGGGGGGCGGAGAGATAGAGAGACAGAGAGGTGGAGGGGGTTGGTGTGGTTGTAGCGACAAACAAGCAGTGATAGAAGCAGATCATCAAAAGATGTCAACAACAATAGTACAATAGAACACATAGGTGTTAAAGTTAAAGTTGGTGATATTATCTAAACGAATGTGCTAATTAAGAATGGATGGTAGGGCACTCAAGGTATAGCTCTAGTGGGTTTTTTTTTATTTTATATAATGGAAATAGGTGGGAAAAGGAAAATCTTTATAATTTATTGGGAAAAAAAAGAAGGGGGAAACAGAAAGGGGGTGGGGATGGGGGAGGGGACTCACGACCTAAAGTTGTTGAATTCAATATTCAGTCCGGAAGGCTGTAAAGTCCCTAGTCGGAAGATGAGGTGTTGTTCCTCCAGTTTGCGTTGGGCTTCACTGGAACAATGCAGCAAGCCAAGGACAGACATGTGGGCAAGAGAGCAGGGTGGAGTGTTAAAATGGCAAGCGACAGGGAGGTTTGGGTCATTCTTGCGGACAGACCGCAGGTGTTCTGCAAAGCGGTCGCCCAGTTTACGTTTGGTCTCTCCAATGTAGAGGAGACCACATTGGGAGCAACGAATGCAGTAGACTAAGTTGGGGGAAATGCAAGTGAAATGCTGCTTCACTTGAAAGGAGTGTTTGGGTCCTTGGACGGTGAGGAGAGAGGAAGTGAAGGGGCAGGTGTTGCATCTTTTGCGTGGGCAAGGGGTTGTGCCATAGGAGGGGGTTGAGGAGTAGGGGGTGATGGGGGTGTATCCATCACCCCCTACTCCTCAACCCCCTCCTATGGCACAACCCCTTGCCCACGCAAAAGATGCAACACCTGCCCCTTCACTTCCTCTCTCCTCACCGTCCAAGGACCCAAACACTCCTTTCAAGTGAAGCAGCATTTCACTTGCATTTCCCCCAACTTAGTCTACTGCATTCGTTGCTCCCAATGTGGTCTCCTCTACATTGGAGAGACCAAACGTAAACTGGGCGACCGCTTTGCAGAACACCTGCGGTCTGTCCGCAAGAATGACCCAAACCTCCCTGTCGCTTGCCATTTTAACACTCCACCCTGCTCTCTTGCCCACATGTCTGTCCTTGGCTTGCTGCATTGTTCCAGTGAAGCCCAACGCAAACTGGAGGAACAACACCTCATCTTCCGACTAGGGACTTTACAGCCTTCCGGACTGAATATTGAATTCAACAACTTTAGGTCTTGAGTCCCCTCCCCCATCCCCACCCCCTTTCTGTTTCCCCCTTCTTTTTTTTCCCAATAAATTATAAAGATTTTCCTTTTCCCACCTATTTCCATTATATATAATAAAAAAAAACCCACTAGAGCTATACCTTGAGTGCCCTACCATCCATTCTTAATTAGCACATTCGTTTAGATAATATCACCAACTTTAACTTTAACACCTATGTGTTCTATTGTACTATTGTTGTTGACATCTTTTGATGATCTGCTTCTATCACTGCTTGTTTGTCGCTACAACCACACCAACCCCCTCCACCTCTCTGTCTCTCTATCTCTCCGCCCCCCACACACACACCTTAAACCAGCTTATATTTCAGCTCTTTCCTGGACTCGAACTCAAGTTCTGTCGAAGGGTCATGAGGACTCGAAACGTCAACTTTTTTCTTCTCCGCCGATGCTGCCAGACCTGCTGAGTTTTTCCAGGTAATTCTGTTTTTGCTTCACTGTGATGCTGACTGCAGGATACTCTTCCCCATTCCTCATTCATCCCTTTATCTCTAGATTTGACTATTCCAGCACAATCTTGACTGGTCTCCCACACCCTACCCTCTGTAAACTCAAAGTTATCCAAAACTCTGCTGCCCATGCCTTAACTCACACACAGTCCTGTGTACCCATCACCCCTGTGCTCACTGACTTACAATGGCTCCTCATCAAGCAATATCTAGATTTTAAAATTAGCATCTTTGTGATCAAATCCCTCCCTTGATCTTACCCTCCCTATCTCTCTGACCCCTTGCAGCTCCACAACTCTCTGAGATCTCTGTACTCCATTAATTCTGGCTTCTTGAGTACTGCTGATTTGAATTGCTCTACCATTGATAGCCAGGCCTTTAACTGCCTTGGTTCTGAGCACTGGAATTCCCTCCCTACACATCTCCCTGTCTCTACATCTCTTTCTGCCTTTAAGGTGCTCTTTAAAAGCTATCTCTTTGACCAAGCTTTTGCTCACCTGACCTATATTCTGTTTCCCCCTTCTTTTTTTTTTTCCCAATAAATTATAAAGATTTTCCTTTTCCCACCTATTTCCATTATATAAAAAAAAACCCACTAGAGCTATACCTTGAGTGCCCTACCATCCATTCTTAATTAGCACATTCGTTTAGATAATATCACCAACTTTAACTTTAACACCTATGTGTTCTATTGTACTATTGTTGTTGACATCTTTTGATGATCTGCTTCTATCACTGCTTGTTTGTCGCTACAACCACACCAACCCCCTCCACCTCTCTGTCTCTCTATCTCTCCGCCCCCCACACACACACCTTAAACCAGCTTATATTTCAGCTCTTTCCTGGACTCGAACTCAAGTTCTGTTGAAGGGTCATGAGGACTCGAAACGTCAACTCTTTTCTTCTCCGCCGATGCTGCCAGACCTGCTGAGTTTTTCCAGGTAATTCTGTTTCTGTTTTGGATTTCCAGCATCTGCAGTTTTTTTGTTTTTATCTCTATATTTTCTTATGTTGCTCAGCCTCATTTTATTTCATAAGTGCATTGGGATGTTTCATTATGCTAAAGGCACTATATAAATATATCTTATAAATATATATAAATGTATTTATGTATATGTATCTATGTAAATGTATATATAAACGTCGAAAAGATTTTTTCTCTTGTGGGTGAGTCCAGAACTAGGGGACATGGTTTTAAAATTAGGGGTCTCCCTTTTAAGGCAGAGGTGAGGAGAATTGTTTTTCTCTCAGAAGGTTGTGCGACTTTGGAGCTCTCTGTGTCAGAAGATGGTGGGAGACGGGGTCATTAAATATTTTTAAGGCAGAGGTAGATAGATTCTTGTTCGGCAAGGGAATCAAAGGTTATCGGGTTTAGATGAGAATGTGGGATTTGAAACACAAGGAGATCAGTCATGATCTTATTGAATGGTGGAGCAGGCTCGAGGGGCTGAATGGTCTACTCCTGTTCCTATTTCTTACATTCTTATGTTCTTAAGTACCTTAGTCTCCTCTTCTTCCCTACCAGGTTTTAGTCAACTGGGGACTCGCAGTGGGTCTTTGGGGTCCAAATAACACCACAGGACCACAGTTTGCATTTATTAATGATGCTCCTTGTTTGAATCAGGAGGACATCTCAGCAACCTAAAAAGAGGAATCCAGAGAATGTGGTGGCCAGCGAGAAATTGAGTGGGGGATGGGGGTGGTGCCTGCAGTACGTCTTTACGCTGCTAATTTAACTGAACCCATGCCCTGTCGGGAGACATGGGTTAAAACTGCTCCTGTTGCCTTTTGTTTTGGTCGAAGGTATAGGTGCTTGTCTGATCTTTCAAGTTTTGCTTTCAAGTTGCAGGACCTCTGTGCTGGCCTTCACATTCTGCACCACCTCATGAAGGATCTTCGTGCCAAATTACAGGCAAGTGTTATGCTATTAAACAGAATGCTATTTTGTCTTTTAACTTGGCTTCACTTTCCTGCCCTATCCCCGTATCTCAAGGGCCATTCCAGATGGGCAATAAATGCTGACTTTGCTAGCGATACCCACATTACACAAACGAGTTTAAAAAATAAACCCTTGATTAATGTCCAATGTCTGGTTTAAGTAGACGAAAAGCTTTGATAAAGCAGTTTCTTGCCCAGCAGAGGAATGTTGTGGGCACCCATTGAACAATCGCTTGGTAGTACAGAACTTGAACTTATTTGAAAATAGACTTGTTGCTCAAGCTTTTCATCTTGCATGCATCAGGACAAATGCAAGAATGTCAAATTTCAAACAGTCATAACAATTTATACTACAGGAGAAAAGGATGCTTTAAGGGCTGGTCAGTTGACTTTGTCATGGAGAAAGACATACATTCGCATGCAGGGACCCGTTCTGTGCAAACAAAAGCAACATGTTCCAGCCTTGCAACTTTTTTGAATTACCCGGGAGCCTGGTGGGCCATATAGTTCCCTGTTGCTTTATCGATGCCAACAGCTCAGCAAATCAGAGCTGACTTGCCAGCCAGTCAGCACATTTTCTCCTGTTGTATAAATTGTTGTGATTGTTTGGAATTTGGCATTATTGCATTTGTCCTGATAAGTGCAAGATGAGAAGCTTCGGCAATAACCCATTAAATGTTCAATAGCTAACATCAGCAATTGTGATATCCTGGCTAAGAGGTTTCTGTTCTGAATTCCACAGGCCCAGCACCTGTGGAAGCTGTTCTGCACAGTCGAGCTCCGATTGATTCCTGTTTTGGCAGGTGAGCAACCACAAGCTGTCCGTATGAGTGTCATACGGTGATAACGAGTTCTTCAGTTCTGCACATGGATGAGGCAGGGAATAGTTACTTGCTTTGGTTGTATGGAGATTCTCAAAATGTTTATTGATCTCTTCATTGGGTATTTGTTTTGATCACTTTTTTCCATTTCACAGCAAACAGCAGACTTGACATTCCTCTGTCTGATCTTTCGTATCCTAGGAACTTAGGAACAGGGTGATAGAAGCCAGATGTGAAGTATGAAATGAGATGCTAACCCTTTTCTTGATAGATGGCTTATTTACAGAATGCAGCATTAAATATGTCTACTACCTATTAATTCAGTGACCCAGCAACCTTTCTTTATAAGTGCTCTAAGTACTTAATTAAACATTGCCCTTCATCTGTGTATCTTAACAAGATAATTAACAAACCATTAACACAGGGTAGACCAGTCAACCCCTTGAGCTTGTTGTGCCCGCCGTTCAATTAGATCATGGCTGATATGTCTCTCAACCCTGCCTTGATTCCATATCCCTGAATATTGGATAGCACCTTTGTTCAAATTTACATAAATGACTGAATAATCAAAACGGAGAACTTCCAAACCTAACATACTAAGCTTACAAAGGGTAACATGGTAGGCTGCTGTTATTCTGCAACAATTTATTTCACAGTAAGAAATCTGTGACAATACTTGCTTATCACAAAGATTAAAAAGACCCATCCTGTTCATCAGGAGCAGCCTGGCTCCTCTCAAAGGTAAAGATTCTTTGGAATTTTCACAGAAAAGAGGTAGAGTACTGATAATCCTGTGCTATGGAGCAATTCTTGCGAGCACTAGGGAAAGCTCCCAATTTACTAGAAGACCAGTCCACCTGCAGCTCATTCTTCTGTAGAAATCTTCAGTCCCTGCACATAATTTGTTGACTTCTTACTTTTCTTGACAGTATCACCTTGAAATTACATTATGCGATATCAGTGTCCAGGTACTTGGTATATTTATTAAAAAATCATTGAACTAAATGGAATTTTACAGCACAGAGAGGGGCCATTCAGCCCAACTGGTCCATGAAGTGTTTATGCTCCACCCATCTCCTCCCACATTACTTTGTTTAACACAAGCAACATATCTTTCCATTCCTTTCTCCCTCTTATATTTACCTGGTGTCCCCTTAAATGAATCCATGTTATTTGCCTCAAAAATGCTTTGTGGTAGTCAGTTCCACATTCTAACCACTCTGAGTAAATATGATTCTCCTGAATTCCCTATTGGATTTATGAGTGACAAGTTTATTGTTTAAGTCTCCTCCACTAGTGGAAAAATCAAATTCCTTTCTCTGCCTTGGATGCATTGACCGATTCAACCCAAACTAGTTTGACTGACATAGTTAATAGCTTGGTTAAAATAGCGGAGGAAAGAATTCCACACAAGCTTTCCATGCTCATATAACAAGATGTCCTTTTAAGACCATAAGGTACACACTGCAAAGCCTACCCGCCATTTGAAAATAGGCAGCAGGGTACATTTAGGATAAATTTGTGCCGTTCTGCTCATGGAATTTTCCAGTGAGTATTGCAGGTTGGGTGGCCTGACTTCTCCTCATTCCCCGATTTCGACCTGAGAAGCTGCATGTCAAGAGCACAGCCTCACAAGACTTACTCCTCTGTGGAATTTTTTTTTATTCCTCTTTGTGTTTGTGTTTGGATGCATGCCTAACTCCTAAAATAAGAGTGAATATCTGGAATTGTGGGGCAGATTTGGCTGTGAAACATTTTTTTTACTTGTTCATTCACGGGAGGTGGGCGTCAGTGGCTAGCCAGGATTTATTGTCCATCCCTAATTGCCCTTGAGAACGTGGTGGTGAGCCGCCTTCTTGAACCGCTGCAGTCTATGTATTGCAGGTACACACACAGTGCTGTTACGAAAGGAGTTCCAGGATTTTGACTCTGACAGTGAAAGAATGGTGCTATAGTTCCAAGTCAGGGTGGTGTGTGACTTGGAGGGGAACTTGCAGTTGATGTTCCCTGCATCTGCTGCCCTTGACCTTCTAGGTGATAAAGGCCATGGGTTTTGAAGGCATTGTCGAAGGAGCCTTGATGTAATGCATCTTGTAGATGGCACACACTGCTGCCACTGTGCGTCAATGGTGGAGAGAGTGAATGCATAAGGCGATGGATGGGATGCCAATCAAGTAGGCTGTTTTATTTGCGAAGGTATTGAGCTTTTTGAGGGTTGTTGGAGCTGCACTCATCCAGGCAAATGGAGGGTATTCCATTACACTCCTGACTTGTGTCTTGCAGATGGTGGACAGGCTTTGGGGATTCAGGAGATGAGTTACTCGCTGCAGAATTCCCAGCCTCTGACCTGCCCTTGTAGCCACAGTATTTATATGGCTGGACCAGGTCAGTTTCTGGTCAATGGTAACTCCCAGGATGTTGATAGTGGGGGATTCAAAATCCTGGGGCTTACCATTAACTAGAAACTGAACCTGACTAGCCATATAAGTACTGTGGCTGCAAGAGCAGGTCAGAGACCAGGAATCCTGCAGCGAGTAACTCACCTCCTGACTCCCCAAAGCCTGTCCACCATCTATAAGGAACAAGTCAGGAGTCTGATGGAATGCTCCCCACTTGCCTGGATGAATGCAGCTCCAACAACACTCAAGAGGCTTGACACCATCCAGGACAAAGCAGCCCGCTTGATTGGCACCCCATCCACAAACATTCACTCCCTCCATCACCGAAGCACAGTGACACCAGTGCGTACCATCTACCAAATGCATTGCAGGAACCCACCAAGCCTCCTTGGGCAACATCTTCCAAACCCACAACCACTGTCATCTAGAAGGACAAGGGCAGCAGATAGATGGGAACACCACCACCTGGAAGTTCCACTCCAAGCTAATCACCATCCTGTCTTGGAAATATATCGCCGTTCCTTCACTGTTGCTGGGTCAAAATCCTGGAACTCTCTCCCTAACAGCACCGTAGGTATACATACACCACATGGACTGCAGCGGTTCAAGAAGTAAGCTCTTAAGGGAAATTAGGAGTGGGCAATAAATGCTGGCCTAGCCAGTGATGCCCACATCCCATGAATGAATTTTTAAAAATTCAAAATTCAATGCATTGAATGTCATGGGGAGATGGTTAGATTGTCTCTTGGTGGAGTTGGTCATTGCCTGGCAATTATTTGGCGTGAATGTTACTAGTCACTGAGCAGCCCAAGCTTGAATATTGTCCAGGCCTTGCTGCATATGGACACGGCCTACTTCAGTATCTGAGGAGTCATGAATGGTGCTGAATATTGTGCAATCATCACCGAACATTCCCATTCTGACTTTGAAGGAAAGATCAATGATGAAGCAGCCGATGGTTGGGCCAGGACACTACCCTGAGGAACTCCTGCAGTGATGTCCCAGGGCTGAGATGATTGTCTTCCAACAACCGCTACCATTTTGTTTTGCGCTAGGTATGACTCCAACCATTGGAGAGTTGTTCCTCTGATTCCTATTGACTTCACTTTTGCTGGGGCTCCTTGATGCCACACTTGGTCAAATGCGACCTTGTTATAAATGAATTATAGAACGTTATCATGCAGGTACAGCAAGCAATTAGGAAGACAACTGATATTTTAGCTTTTGTTAGAAAGGGATTAGAGTATTAGTGTAAAGAAGTCATGCTATAATTGTACAGGGCATTGGTGAGGCCACATATGGAGTACAGTGTGGAGTTTTTGTCTCCTTACTTAAGGAAGGACATACTTTCCCTAGTCTCAGAATAAAGGGCCAGCCATTGAAGTCTGAGATGAGGAGGGTTGTGGATCTTTGGAATTCTGTACCCCAGAGAGCTGTGGACGTTGAGTTTTTGAATATACAGAGGTCGATAGATTTTAGGGTATTAAAGGAAATGGGCAAGCGGAAAGAAGATGCATTTAAGGTAGATCTGCCACAATCTTATTGAATGGTGGAACAAGCTCTAAGGGCCAAATAACCTACTCCTGCTCCTAATTCTTATGTTCTTATAATAGAATTCTTTGATGAGGTAACATAGAAGGTTGACAAAAGCAAGGCTATAGCAGTTTGAGATGTGAGGGCATAAAAAGTGTTACATATTTGCAAATTCTTTCCCTTCTTAATATGTATATTTAATAAATGTCAGGTTTAATGACAAATCTTGTGTTTATCTGCAGTGATGGAAAATTACAGAATACATGTCAATAAGGAAGATCTGATGAGAACATCTGAACTGCTAGGGGTATCCAATTTCAAAAAATGTTTTTGAAATGCACTGTGTGCTGGATTAAAATGCTAGTGAATCTTTTGCAGTGTTGTTCCACAGATGTTACCTTTGTAGTGAAGTCAGCGACACCATATAAATCAAAATGCCAGGGCTCACTTGTTTAGGGGCTAGTTATTTTACGGCCACAGTGTCAAAATGTTGTAAGTAAACACAATCTGAGTTTACTCAGAATTTAATTTCTTGGCCATCAAACCTTGTGGCTGGAATGTGCTCATCAGGTTCACCCTGTAGCTCAGAGGCAACTAGCATTTTAAAACTGCTTTGCATTTGTAACAAATGTAATTTGTAATCTGACTCCGTACATTGGTTATACTGCTTTTGATATCTAATATTCTTAGGGGTTATAACATTTGTGGATTCTGGTTGTATCATTTTTAATGTCTAGCTATAAAACATAATGAAGATGCAATTTTTGAGTCAATCTTTTTATGTCATATTTATAATAGTAAGACACTTATCAACATCTTAATATTGTAAATTCAATTTGCCTGTTACTCTGTAACTATAGGGCTCCCAACACTATGGGAAATGAGACTCCTGTGCTTATTTCCAAGCTCCTTTATTTAACATGTTGGGATATCTTAGAAGGGTTAATTTGACTGAGTAGATTGTCCAGATGTCTTCTCCATTTTATTATGCAGCTAATGCTAAGATACCGTCCTTAAAAATAATAAGCCAGTAAATATTGCTGAAAAAAGACATTTTGTCAAAGCTTTTCGTCTTGCTCTCATCAGGACAATTGCAAAGAACACAATGTCAGGGAAGCAACAACTTTATTCTGTATGAGAAGGGAATACTGATTGGTTGGCAAGTGGATTCTGATTGGTAGAGACTTTGCCATGGAAAAGCACCAGTTAATGGTGACTGACAGTTAACTGCCAAGCATTGTTTGAAATTTAAACCGGGCAGCTTGATTCTGATTGATCAAGGCATTGTGCTGAGGAATGAACCAGTGAGTGGCTGTCATTTTTTTTTAGCTGAAACTGGCTCAATGTGTGTACGTGTGTATTAGTATATGTAGCTTCCAGTACATGCAAAAGCGCCCCACACTGCAAGCCCAACTGACAATTGGTTGTCAGCATGATTTTTTAGCACACTGAGGATTATTTAGCAAATGTTGTCCAATTGTGGAATCGCATAAAATGTTCGACACTGGGTTTTGAGTTTTGCAAGCACGGGCTGGTTGGGTACAGACTGTACCTTGCCTGTTGCGAACAGCAGAAGAGATGTGCTGTTTGATATCCGCCAATCTTTGGGACGTATGGCCTACATAGCTAGCATCACACTGGCATTGAGATTCATGTACCATATTACTCAATTGTGAGGTAGGCAGAACATCCTATTGGCTTGACAGCAGCATCCTGTTAGTGGTTAGGGAGTTCTTTACCATGGTCTACCGTAAGCCTACCTTCACAGGTCAATAGATGCATTGGGATTCTTACAGTTCCAGGCGCTATAAGATACTGCATTGAACTCCTCAACCGCTGTCCCTAAATTACTCCAGGTTCGCCCTAGTGCACCCAGACCCTGGGTTTCCAATGCTCAACAGTGGCAGTGCCTGGGGTGAGGCTGCACTGGGAGGCATCAGGCAGTCTGATGTTGCATTGCCACCGCATTAAAAGTTGCACGTTTGGCTGAGCATATGTAAGGGGAACCAAGGGGATGAGCTCTGATCAAATGCAGAAAATGTGAATTAAACCCAGAAAAATACTGAAAATAGACAGCAATTCCAGCATCATTTGAAGTGATAGATATTTAAGGCGGAGAACTGAGTGGTATTGGCAGGGATCTGTTAGTGAAGTGAAGCAGCAATGGTATTGTTATGTTGGAACCCTGCAGGTACGACAGAAACAGTTGGAGCAGGAGGCACATCAGGTCACTGGAGAACAGTTCCTGTTGACCAGCAGCAATCAGCTTCGACAGGTACGCTCTACTTTACAAAGATAGAAAAGGCCTATTAAACTAACCAATCATCCAGGTCAGGATCCGGTGCTCCAGATGGCTAGGTTTTCAATTTCCTTCCCCTGCCATATCAATCTTACTCGATTCTGAATAAAATATCCATCCAATTCTCTTCTGAGTCTTGAAAAAGAGAAGGCTGAGGGGTGACCTATTAGAGGTCTTTTTTTTATTCATTCATGGCATGTGGGCGTCACTGGCTGGGCCAGCATTTATTGCCCATCCCTAGTTGCCCTTGAGAAGGTGGTGGTGAGCTGCCTTCTTGAATCGCTGCAGTCCATGTGGTGCAGTTACACCCACAATATTGTTAGGGAAGGAGTTCAGGGATTTTGACCCAGTGACAGTGAAGTAATGGCGATATATTTCCAAGACAGGATGGTGAGTGGCTTAGAGAGGAACTTTCAGGTGGTGGTGTCCCCATGTATCTGCTGCCCGTGTTCTTCTAGATGGTAGTGGTCATGGGTTTGGAAGGTGCTGTCTGAGCCTTGGTGAGTACCTGCATTGCATATTCTAGATGTTACACAATGCTGCTGCTGTGATTCGGTGGTGGACGGAATGCACATTGTGGATGGATACCAATCAAGCGGGCTGCTTCGTCCTGGATGGTGTCAAGCTTCTTGCACTCATCCAGGCAAGTGGAGGACGTTCACACTCCTGACTTGTGCCTTGTAGATGGTAGACAGGCTTTGGGAGTCAGGAGGTGAGTTACTCACTGCAGGATTCCCAGCCTCTGACCTGCTCTTGTAGCCATCGAATGTCTAGGTGCAATGATTAGATTCTCTCTTGTCATTTCCTGGCACTTGTGTGGTGTGAATGTTACTTGCCACTTGTCAGCCCAAGCCTGGTTAGTTGTGGAATTGCTTAGCTCTGTCTTATGCTATTTGGCTGGCATGTAGTCCTGTGTTGTAGCTTCAGCAGGTTGACACCTCATTTTTAAATATGCTTGTGCTGCTCCTGGCATGCCTTCCTGCATTCTTCATTGAACTAGGGTTGATCCCCTGGCTTGTGGTAATAGTAGACTGGGTGAAATGCCGGGCCATGAGGTTGTGTACAATTCTGCTGCTCACTGATGGCCCACAGCACCTCATGGTTGCCCAGCCTTGAGTTGCTGGATCTGTTTGAAATCTATCCCACTTAGTATGGTGGTAGTGCCACACAACATGATGGAGGGTATCCCCAATGTGAAGGTGGGATTTAGTCACCACAACGACTGTGTGGTGGTCACTTCTACCAATACTGTCATGGATAGATGCATCTGCGGCAGGCAGGTTGGTGAGGATGAGGTCAAGTATGTTTTTCCCTCTTGTTGGTTCCCTCACCACCTGCTGCAGACCCAGTCTAGCAGCTTTGTCCTTTAGGACTTGGCCACTTTGGTCAGTAATGGTGCTACCGAGCCACTCTTGGTGATGGACAGTGAAGTCCCCCACCCAGAATACATTATGTGCCTTTGCCACCCTCAGTGCTCCCTCCAAATGATGTTTAACATGGAGTACTGAAGGAGGTAGTACATGGTAATAAACAGGAAGTTTCCTTGCCCATGTTTGACCTTTTGCCATTAGAATTCATGGGGTCTGAAGTCGATGTTGAGGACTCCCAGGGCAACATCCTCCTGACTGTATACCACTGTGCCGCCACCTCTGCTGGGTCTGTCCTGCCAGTTGGACAGGATATACACAGGGGTGATGATGGTGATGTCTGAGTATGACTATGTTAGTTGTAGCTTGACTAGTCTGTGACGCAGGTCTCTCAGCTTTGGAGCCCCCAGATAGAAAGATAGAAACTAGGAGCAGGAGTAGGCCATACAGCCCTTCAAGCCTGCTTTGCCATTCATTATGGTCATGGCTGATCCTCTATCTCAAGCCGTATTCCTGCTTTTCCTCCATACCCTTGATGCCCCTAATATCCAAAAATATATCAATTTCTTTCTTGAATATACTCAGTGTCCCAGCCTCCACAGCTTCTGTGGTAGAGAATTCACAATTTGACCATCCTCTGAGTGAAGCAAGTTTCCCTCATCTCAGTCCTAAATAGCCTGCCCCGTATCCTGAGACTGTGGCCCATGGTTCTAGACTCCCCAACCTGAGGAAACATCCTCCCTGCATCCAGTCTGTCCAGCCCTGTTAGAATTTTATACATTTATGACAGATCCCCTCTTTTTCTTCTAAACTGTACTGAATACAGGCCCAGTTGAACCAATCTTCCCTCATACGACAGTCCTGCCATCCCCGGGATCAGCCTGGTGAACCTTTGCTGCACTCCATCTATGGCAAGTATATCCTTTTTTAGGTAATGAGACCAAAACTGCACGCAGTACTCCAGGTGTGGTCTCAGGTTGTATAACTGCAGCAAGACATCCTTACTTCTGAACTCAAATCCCCTTGCAAACGTACCATTTGTTTTCCTGATTGCTTGTTGCACCTGCCTATTAACTTTCATTGACTGGTGTACAAGGACATTTGTACATCCACATTTTCCAATATATCACCATTTAAAAAATACTCTGCCTTTCTGTTTTTCACACTGAAGCATAGAACTTCACATTTATCCACGTTATACTGCATCTGCCATGTGCTTGCCCACACACACAATTTGTCTAAATCGCCCTGAAGCCTCCTTGCATCCCCCTCACAACCTCGCCCAGTTTTGCGTCATCAGCATCTAGATGTGAGGAGGGCTTTGCAGGGTCCAGGTTTTTATGACAATCAACAATGGTTTCAGGACCATCATTCGATTTTTAACACCAGATTTTCCAGATTTTCATTGTTTTCAAATTCAAACTCAGGCCCCTAGAGCAGCACCCTGGATTAGAACTAATCCATTGACAATGCCACTACGCCACCTCGCCCTCATGAACGGTTTCTTTTTTTAAAATTGTTTGTTCATGGGATGTGGTCATCACTGGCTAGGCTAGTATTTATTGCCCATCCCTATTACCCTTGTTCAGATGGCAGATTTCCTTCTCTTCCCTAAAGGGCATTAGTGAACCAGGTCGGTTTTTATAACAGTCGACAGTGGTACCATGGCCATTATTGGACTTTTAGTTCCAGATTTTTAAAATTGAATTCAAATTCTACCATGTGCTGTGGTGTGGTGGGATTTGAACTCAGGTCCCCAGAGCATTACCCTGGGTCTCTGGATTACCAGACCAGTGACAATACCACTGCGTCCCCAAATAGACATAAATAGAGTGTTTTCATTTGCAGGAGAGAAGAGCACTAGAAGCTATCAATATAAGATCACAGGATTATCGCAGCACAAGAGGAGGCCATTCGGCTGTTGCATTTGCACCAGCTCTCCATAGGAGCAATTTACCTCGTGTCTCTCTCCCACCTCCTCCCTGTAGCCGTGCACATACTTCCTTTTGAGGTAATAATCCAATTCACTCTTGAATACCTCATTTGAACCTGCCTCCACCACACTCTCAGGCAGTGCATTCCAGATCCTGGCCACTCCCTGTGTGAAAAAGTTTTTCCTCATGTTGCCATTGGATCTTTTGCCAATTACCTTAAACCTGTGCCCTCTTGTTCTTGATCTTTCTACCTGTGGGAACAGTTTTCCCCTTTGTACTCTGTCTGTGCTCCCATTATTTTGAATGCCTCTACCAAATCTACTCTCAACCTGCTTCTGAATCTTTTCTGTACTCTATCAAATGCCTTCACATCCTTCCGAAAGTGTGGTGGCCAGAACTGGATGTAATACTGCATTTGAGGCTGAACCAGTGTTCTACACAAGTTGAACAGAACTTCCTTGCTTTTGTGTCTATGTTCCTACTAACAAAGCCTAGGATGCTGTATGCTTTATTAACCTTGGTCTCTCAACCTGTCCTGCCACCTTCAATGATCAATGCACCCAGGTCGCCCAGCTTCCGCACTTCCTTTAGAATTGTACCCTTTATTTTATATTGTTTCTCCATGTTCATCATACCAAAATGAATCACCTGACACTTCTCTGCATTAAATTTAATCTGCCATTTGTCCACCCATTTCACCAACCTGTGTGTGTCCTTTTGAAGTTTTACGCTACTCTCCTCACAGTTCACAATGCTTCCAAGTTTTGTATCAGCAGCCAATTCTGAATTTGTGCCCTGTACACCAAGGCCTAGGTCATTAATATATATCAGGAAAAGCAAGGGCCTCAATACTTACCCCTTCCCCCAGCTCAAAAAATGTCCATCAACCACTACTCTCTGTTTCCTGTCACTCAGCCAATTTCATATCCATGTCGCTATTGTTCCTCGTATTCCATGAGCTTTAACTTTGCTCACAAGTCTTTTGTACAGTACTGTATCAAATACCTTTTGGAAGTCCATGTATGGCACATCAGCATCATTACCCTCTCTGTTACCTCATCAAAAAAACTCCAGCAAGTTAATTAAATACAACTTGTCCTTAACAAATCTATGCTGGCTTTCCTTAATTACCCCACATTTGCCCAAGTGACTATTAATTTTGTCCTGAATTATTGTTTCTAGCAGCTTCCCCACCACTGAGGTTAAACTGACTGGCCTGTGGTTGCTGGACTTATCTTTACACCTTTTTTTGAACAAGTGTGTAACATTTTGCTATGACCACCAAGAAATCAAATAGGGAATTTAGAATGAAACTTCTTAACTCAAAGAATCTCGAGAATGTGGAACTTGCGACCAAAGGGCTTGGTTGAGCTGAATGGTTTAGTTACATTTAAAGGGGATGGTTAGACAAGCCAAGATAAGAAGGAGAAGAGAATAGAGGGTTATGCTGAGAGATTTAGATGAGGAAGTATGGGTGGAGGCTTGAGTGGAACAGATAAACGTCAGCATGGTTGGGTCTCTGTTTTGTTTCAGTCACTATATAATTTTATGTAAAAATGAAATGTTGTTCACTGTGTTAAGTAGTAACACAGGTTAACAGCTCATAGTTCTTCACTTTGGCTCTTGACTTCTTTAATTACTAACCAACACTGGTTTGCCTATCCTTGGTTCAGAAAAAAATTCACCTCCCTATTCACCTTACTGCTTCCCTCTGTAGCTTAAAATGTTAATGATCCTCTTTTGACAGTTCAGTGATCTGAAAAAGGGAGATGATTTTGCCACCACTCTATATTTTATATTCTTTCATGTGATTTGGGCATCACTGACAAAGCCAGTATTTGTTGCTTTTGAACTGAGTGGTCTTGCTAGGCCATTTAAGGAACTACCACATTGATGTGGGCCTGGAGCCACATGTAGGCCAGACCAAGGAATGTTTCCTTCCCTTAAGGACATTATTGAACCAGGTGGGTTTTTAAACAAAAACTTATGAAAGCTCTCATGGTCACCATTGCTGGAACTAGCTTTATATTGCAGATTTTGTTTTATTAATTGAATTTAAATTCTATTAGTTGCTGGGATTTGAACCCATACCCCCAGAGGATTAATGTGGACCTCTGGATTACTTAGCCAGTGACATTACCACTACACCACTGTCTCCCGCACCAGTGGATCTGCAGTGACAGTAAACATTATTCTGTCTTTGCTGAATGACAAAGGTGCAGAAGCTAGAAGAGCAGAATCTGGTTGCCCCCTGCCCCCTTCCTGCCCCCAACCAAACACATGGGAAATTTGTAAATTACAGTTGACTGAGTTGAGGGGATGAATTTTCCCACTGGTGTTTTCTCTGGATGAGCCCTTGACACCTTCCTGCTAAATTTCACAACTGTGCTAACTTTAACCAAACTGTTAACACCCGTGTTCGAACAGTGCAAGGAAGAATTTAGTTGGGACATGAGTTTTTATCCAGGAATAGTGTTGGCCAGAACATCCATCACCGCAGAAAGTAATTCTTATTTTGATGGTCAAGTTTGGATCCTACAGCTAAAATGTGAAATAAAATTATTTTTACCTCGTTTAATAATTATTTATATAAGTGATTTACGCTGTGTTAATGTAAATTAAAATTTGGAGGTAACCAACTTGGAGACCAAGGGGATCAGATGCAAGCACTGGTTTTACATTCGGACCAGTAGAGCTCTTTGTTGTCTTCAATGGACAGTGAATTCGGCCAGAGAGTGAAACCAGTGCTCCACCTGATCCCGGCGATTCCCTGATGGACGGATTAGCTTAAAACCTTTCACTTGTGATCAGAAAGCAATTTGAACATTTTCTATTTTGTGAACTGAGGTAGATTCTGTTTGACAAACTCCGCTTGCACCTGCTTTGTGTGAAAAAGAAGCTCCCGAGAACAGACCTTCGGCAGCAGCAGTCAACCTCTGAGGCAGTGGTGAGTCTGGCTTCAATGGGGGGTGGGGTGGGCAGGGAGAGGTAATACATGACTAAAGGTGCTCAGGTTCAGAGCTTTTACGTTGATTGATAGATGAGGAAGGATGGGAGCAGGCTTGAGTGGAGCATTAATGCCAGTGTGGGCAGGTTTCTGTGCCATATATCCCATGTAAATCTGTGTACCAATTAATTACTTTCTATTTAAAATCGTAGAGCACAAAAGGAGACTGTTTAGCCTATTGTTTCCGTGCTGGCTCTTTGAAAGTGCAATCCAATTAGTCCCACTCCCCTGCTCTTTCCCCATAACTCTGTAAATTTCAGCCTTTCAAGTATTTATTACCTTTGGAATGTTAATATTGAATCTGCATCCATAACCTTTGCAGGTAGCACATTCCAGATCATAACAACTTGGTCTGCAGAAACAGACTCCTCATCTCCACTCTAGCTCCTTTCCCAATAACATTTATTCCCTCCTTTTTATTCCCTCCTCCTCTGAATGTGCTGATTGATGCTGGGATATAGTCCCATGGCACGGGTTGATTTCTACTACATTGTCCAAATGCTCATACATCATGTGAGACTTGGCAGTGAATCTCATCAGTAACTTAAGAATTGAGCCTCGACAGTGAGGCTGAGCACTATTCTCTGCAGTGAGGCTCAGCACTATCCTCTGCAGTGAGGCTCAGCACTATCCTCTGCAGTGAGGCTCAGCACTATCCTCTGCAGTGAGGCTCAGCACTATTCTCTGCAGTGAGGCCCAGCACTATTCTCTGCAGTGAGGCTCAGCACTATTCTCTGCAGTGAGGCTCAGCACTATCCTCTGCAGTGAGGCTCAGCACTATTCTCTGCAGTGAGGCCCAGCACTATCTTCTGCAGTGAGGCCCAGCACTATCCTCTACAGTGAGGCTCAGCACTATTCTCTGCAGTGAGGCTCAGCAGTGTGGTTTGGCAGTGAACCTTGGTATTATCCTCGGCAATGAAGCTTGGTAGTGAGGCTCAGCATTAACCTTGGCAGTTGGATTTGATAGTGAGCTTTGGCAAGCTCTCCAACTACAGGACCATGGTAGCTGAGCTCTGCTTCTCCCCTAATTACCAGGCAATAGCACTTTCAGCAACAATTACTGCATCAGGATTTGGTGGCCTCTTTGTATCCTTAAGGATGCCGAGATTAGTTGCACCCAGGTTAGTACAATCTTGCATATTATCCTTACCACATTACTATATAAAACATTCCTGTACTCTGCTGTTCCAGGAGAAGCCTCATTTATGATAAATGGTTATTATGTCATGCTTGCCGTACCTGGCTACATAACAACTGATGCATTAGGAGAGTGTTTTAACTGGAATCCCCTCAGCGGACCAGTGTGGGTTTGGATGCCCATTTAATACCTTTTTCTGTTTTATACTTTACCGTCGTTGTACAAAGCTCTGACAACTTCTCCTTTCTCCTCTGAAGTAAAAGTTCTATAAATGATTAGAATGGTGACTATTGTGTTAATACGTCCAGTTGAATGGAAATTCATACTAGTGTCCATTCTCATCAACCCACCAAGGAATCAGAGTCTCAATTGCAATGATCACAATTGTAATTAAATTCACAAAGGTTTGCAGAGGAGATTTACCAGAATGGGTACCACTGTTACACAGAGAGACTGGTGAAGTTGGGGTTATTTTCATTAGAGCAGGGAAAATTAGGCGATTTTGTAGAGGTGTTCAAAAATCAAGATTGAGCAAATAAGGCGAATCTGTTTCCATTGGTAGGAGGGTCGGTAACCAGAGGAGACAGATTTAAGGTAATTGGCAAAGAACCAGAGGGAAGATGAGGAGAAAAAAATTTTACACAGCGAGTTGGTGTGACCTGGAATGCGCTGCCTGATAGGGTGGTGGAAGCAGATTCACTCGTAACTTTTGAAAAGGAATTAGATAAATACTTGGAAAGGGAAGTATTTGCAGGACTATGGGGAAAGAGCAGGGGAATGGGATGAATTGGTGAGCTCTTTCAAAGAGCTGGCACTGGGACGATGGGGGAAGAATGGCCTCTATTGCATGGCCCATGTTGCATGACCCTATGTGAGCATAGGATTGAGTTTCAAATAGTGGTATGTAAGTAGCACAAATAATGATTTTACTAATTCAAATCAGCCAAAACATCTGGGGTAGCTGTTTTGTGATACACCCGAGTTATTCGGCAGTAGCTGGTTCTGTTTTATGTTTAAAATTGCTGAGTACAACGATCACCAAATTAAGTGAGATTTATTAGAGGATGAATGCTTTTGTATTTTGCTGCCGTAAATTATGGGATTTTTAAAGGGTTGTTTAAGTGATCGGTTTACCTTATAAAACATTCATGCTGGGAACATGCAATTCAATAAAAAAACTATCAGCTCTATTCGCCACAAATAATTCTTTGATATGAATGCTGCCTATAAGAGAGCGGTGGGAGGGCTTTATTTAGCTGTGCCGGCTTTTTAGGATATTTAACTACTAAGACACTGCTGTTGTATGCTTTATTTATACTAGCTGCTGCAGCTGCAGGAACTCCATCCACTTCCTAAAATCATCCTGGAATACAGACAGGTGAGCTATTCGGCATTAAAAAGTAACATGATCGGCTTAGACTTGATAGGCTGAATGCCTCCTCCTTGTGCTATTGTGACTCTATGACTGATTGACAACCCAACTGCTAAACCCAAATAATGCTGCAGCTCTGGAAGCAGGGTGGGACAGAATTCCATTTGCCCACTTGTCCTCATCCTGTCTCCATCCTGAACACTTTGCTGTTCAGTTTTGGGGGAGCGGGGTTAGTGGTGGCCCCATAGGCCTGTCTGGCCAAAGTTTCAAAGCTTTCCTTTGTTCCTGTATGCTGCTCCTTGACTGGTCTGACCTTATCCAGATAGTAATCGATCTCTCGGCCATTTGCATATGGCATTGTGGGGCTCAAGTGTAGCCCTGCTGGACAAGTCACAGAACATTGACAGAGGCCATTCAGTCCATTGTGTCTGTGCCAGCTCTTTGAAAGAGCTATCAAATTAGTCCCACTTCCCCACTCTTTCCCCGTGGCTTTGCAAAATCTTCCTATTCAAGTATTTACCCACTTCCCTGTGAAAGTTGCTATTGAACTTGCTTCCATCGTTCCTTCAAGCAAGGCATTCTGAGTCACAGCAACTCACTGTGTAAAGATTTTTTTTCCTCATTTCTGCTCTGGTTCTTTGCAAATTACTTTAAATCTGTGGCCTCTGGTTGCCGACCCTATTGCCAGTGTGCAAGCTATCATGCAGACATGCTTTCCACGTCTGGAGTACTGTGTACAGCATTAGTCTACTTATTTAAGGAAGGATGTAAATGCATTAGAAGCAGTTCAGAGAAGGTTTACTGGACTAATACCTGGAATGGGAGGATTGTCTTATGAGGAAAGGTTGGACAGACTATGATTGTATCCTCTGGAGTTTAGAAGAGTAAGGGATGACTGATTGAAATATGTAAGACCCTGAGTGTCTTGACAGGGTGGATGTGAAGAGGATGTTTCCTATTGTGGGAGAATCTAGAACTAGAGGTCACTGTTCAAAAATAAGGGGTCTCCCATTTAAGATAGAGATGAGGGGAAATTTTTTCTGAGTGCCGCGGGTTTTTGGAACTCTCCTCCAAAGACAGTGGAAGCAGTGTCTTTGAATATTTTTAAGGCAGAGGTAAATAGATTCTTGATAAGCAAGGGACTGAAAGTCTGTAGGAGATAGGTGGGAGTGGTAAATTGAGGTTACAGTCAAATTAGCCATGATCTTATTGAATAGCAGAGCAGGCTCGAGAGGCTGAGTGGCCTATCCCTGTTCCTAGTTTGTACATACGCATGTTTGTATGCTAATGCCCCTAAGACTTTCCTCCTGGTTTTGCTCACAGCTGTGTCCTGGAGATTAACTGTTAATCTCCAGAGATTACAAGACAATTCTGGGGAAGTGGCAGCCCTATGTCATCAGCATCCCAAGCAGCAATCCTTAAAGGACAAAAAAATTTGCCTTCCTCTCATGCACTATTATGACACTGCTGATGGAAAGGCTGAATTGTTCAAATCCCAGAGGGAAACCTGAAACAACTGCCATAACCCATTTTTGCAATTTGTATCTTTCAATGTGCAAGCTTTGAATTCAGTAATAATACGACTACTGAGTCTCGAGGGTTTTTTTTTATAAAACTAAATTAAACATTTATTAATACAAGAAATATTGTAAGCACATACATATGTCTACAAAGTTATTACTATAATAACTACAAAAAACCCCTAATTAATCTCACTCTCACTTACACCCTCGGAAAGACAACAGCAAAACACATAGATGTAAACAGACCCCTGGCAAAGCACACCCTGGACAATCGCATTCAAAATGAGTTTCTTTCCGCTCTGGGTCCTTGCAGACACACTTGAGGCTTATAGGCCGGAGGCTTTAGATCTTAGAGTCTCTCTTCCTTTTACCAACAACCCCCTCTTCCTTTATACATATTTTCCTCCTTGAATGCAAATTCTCATTGTCACCAGGTTTTTTTAACTTTAAATCTTTTCACAATAAAACCTTTCATAATACCCAATTTACTAGTAAGCTTTGAAAAGAACAAACACATTGTTTCTGAGCTTCACATGGTTAGGTGTAATTTTTTTAATTCATTAATGGGATGTGGGCTTCGCTGGCCAGGCCAGCATTTGTTGCCCATCCCTAATTGCGCTTGAGAAGGCAGTGGTGAGCTGCTTACTTGAACCGCTGCAGTCCATGTGGTGTAGGTACACTCACAGTGCTGTTAGGGAGGGAGTTCCAGGATTTGGACCCAGCGACAGTGAAGGAACGGCTGATATATTTCCAAGTCAGGATTGTGAGTGGCTTGGAGGGGAATTCCAGGTGATGGTGTTCCCATTGTTTTGAATGGTCTATTTAAAAATGTAAATTGCCCCCTTTACACCTCACCTTTTATTTCCCCATGTTTATCTAATTACCACTTCAAACCTACTTCTCTTCTACACATCAAAGCCTCTAGACCAGCTGGCTTTAATCCAATTAAAACACACACACAAACACATACATAGGCCTGAATTTTTCCTGCTTCGGTTGGGCTTGGTGGGAGCGGGTGGGCATAGTCGCGGAGCCGACCGCTGCCTGCGATCGGCTCCGCACAGGCATTTTACACGAGCGGCCAATTAAGGCCCGCCCAGCGTGATACGCGTGCGGTAGCGCTGAGTGCTACCTATGCGGGTGGGGGTGAGGAGGGAGAGTCGGGTCCAGCGCTTCAATCTCCCTTAAGCATGGAGCTGCCTCAGGGAGATTGAAGCACTTTTGAAAAAAAATAAACACACGCCAAAAAAATTTAATGAAACATGTCCCCTCACATGTGTCACTGTGTCACATGAGATGGGGCACGTTTTTATTTTCCATAAAAAGTCTTTATTCAATTTGTAAAAGCTTTAGGAAATCACATCCCGCTTGTGGGTGAGGCTTCCTAAAAAATGCTAAGGCTGCGGGCCTTTTTGTCTGCCTGCCAACCATTAGGTTGGACGGGCAGTGTAACTTTGACATTAATTAGTTCCTTAATGGCCTTAAGGGGCCTTTTAATTATCGGCGGGCGCGCAGCCGACTCCGGCGCGTGCTCGCTGAATGAAACATTGTGAGACAGCGCGATGATGTCGGGACGCACACCCGATGTCATCGCGCGTCATTTCACATGTCGGGCCCGCCTCGCGCACTGACTGTAAAATCCTGGCCATAGACACAGACGCCACCAAACTCTGTTTTAAAATAATTTCCAATAACATTATAGATATTATCAGATCTTCTTGACATGCACCTTCTACCAAGTAAAGGCTTATTTTCTTTTTTAGACTCACAAGATTAAGTCAACATATGTAGACGGACTCCTGGCCTGCATGAAGAAGGTAAATTGTCTCATGTGGATAAGTGTTTGACAGAAGCTGGGACGAGGTGATGGCCGCACTGGAACAACAGTGTTGGCAGATATTACAGGCTGGACTTGGAGCATCAGCATCACTACGAAAACAGTGGCCAGAAGTTTGACGTCAGCAAGTGGGGGCGGGTCCGACACGCCGACACGTAAAATGATGCGTGGTGATGTCGGGCGTGCGCCCCCATGCCATCGCGTGTCATTTGGATCTTTCGTTTGGCGGGTGTGCGCCAGAGGCGGCTACACACCCGCCAAAATGTCAAAGGCCTCTAAAGGCCATTAGGGAAGTAATTTAGGTCATTAACAGGGCTGCTCTTCCATCCTTAAGGTTGGCGAGCAGGCGAAGAGCCCAAACAGCCTTCGCGTTTTTCAGGAAAGCTGATCCAAGGGTGGGATGAGGTTTCCCGAAAATCAGTAAATAAATTCTGTTAAATTGACAAACATGTTCCAACTCATGTGACACTGTCACATGAGGGGACATGTGTGAACAATTTTTATCTTTATTTAAAGATTTCAGTGTGTACTTAATCTCCCCGAGGCAGCTCCGTGCCTCAGGGAACTCTGTGAGTGCATGCTCCGACTCTCCATCCTCCCCCAGCCCGCTGAGTGCTACCGGCCTGAATTGGCCCACCTGTGTAAAATGGCAGTGCGGTGCCGATCACTGGCGGCCATCGGCTCCGTGCTCGCTCCTGACCGGCCCGTCCGACATGCAGAAAATTCTCCCCGGAGAAACCTAAAGAAGTATCTTACAAGTTAAACAAGATAATTCTGAACGACTTCTTTCCGGCTTCTCCCACTTGACTTGGGGTCGCCAGAATGCTGGACGACCACCCTCCTCCACCTCCTTGTCAAATTGTCAAACGAGACAATTCTGAACCATGATAGTAAAAATTTTAGATTGGTTTAAATAAAATATTTAATGCTTCCTGCAGCTGGTTCGGATTTTATCTCTTTGACCCCTCTTCTTTCCTCACCCTCGTGTCCCCTCCCCTCTCCCCCTCACCCCTCTCTTCCCTCCCCTATCGTGTCCCCTCCCCTCTCCCCCTCACCCCTCTCTTCCCTCCCCTATCATGTCCCCTCTCATCTTACCTTCCTCTCCCTGACCTGTCCCCCATTGGCTCCCTCCTGAGGTACAATTCAGCAGGAGCTCACATGCTGCCCACCTTGATACCATGTGCTAGCCAGCTATTTAACTGTGGAAGCCACCCCCCTCCCCCATCACAAAGACCAATCCTGTCCTCGCCACATGCACTTCTAAAAGGGGTTAGTGGTAAAGAGCAGCAGCCTGTAGCCAATTTACTCCAAACAAGGGGTGGTGTGGCCAGTTGAAGCAGGTCATTGCTGCTGCTCAGTTAGAAACAGCCCAGAAGATTGGGGGAATAATTTTCCTGATCTGAATGGCTTAGAGTCCTACAGCCAAGAAGGGAAGTGGACTTCAGCATTTTCCACATACAAATATTCAGAAAAGCAGGTTTTAGGGCAACCCCTATGATTTAAGTGTCTAAAATGAAAGAGTAGCAGGTCAGGCATAGAACCATAGGGAAATACAGCACCAAAGGAGGCCATTTGGCCCATCATGCCTGCAACAGATCTTTGAAAGAGTGATCCAATTGGTTCCGCCTCCTTCTCATTCCCATAACCCTGCAGTTTTCCCCTTTTAAAATATACTGCATATCCAATTCCCTTTTGAAAGTTTCTATTGAGTCTGCTTCCCCCACCTTTCCCAGGCAACATATTCCAGATTATAATTCACTGCGTAAAATATATTTCCCCTCATCTCAGGCCTGATTATTTTGCCAATTAACTTAAATCCCTGTCCTCTAATTAATGACCCTTCTGCCAGTGGAAGCAGTTTACTCTATCAAAATCATGATTTTGAACACTTTGGTGAAATGACCCTTATTATCCTTCACAGCTTGAAGCAGAGCAACTCCAGCTTTGATCTCTTTTCATAACTGAATTCCCTTATCCTTGGTGTCTCTCCTGCAGGACTGCCTCTTCAAGGACTGGACCGTCATCCTAAGTGCTGTGCCCAGAATTGGACACAATACTCCAGCTGAGGCATAACCAGTGACTTAGAATGGTTTGGTCAGAGGGGAAGTGGTGGACTCTTACTTGTCTGTCTCAACAACAGAGGGCGATCTCCTACGTTAATATAAAGCTTGCCTCAGTACTGGTGATCATGACAACTATCATCGATTGTTGTAAAAACCCATCTGCTTCACTAACCCAGTCTGGCCTAGATGTAACTGCAGACCCACAACAATGTTTCTTAACAGGCCAATGAAATGGCCTAGCAAGCCATTCAGTTCAAGGGCAATTAGAAATGAGCAACAAATGCTGGCCTTGCCAGCGATGCCCACATCCCATGAAAGAATAAAAGAAAATCATTTCTTGTAACTACATCATTAATGTGATGATAAATAAGCAAGAGAGAACTTTTACAATTTTGAATTTACCTTGGATTTGTAATTATCACCTCAAAACCCTAAGAAAATCTTGAATGACGAAGCAGAAGATGCATAAGTTCCTGGGGGCGACGTCTGCAGTGAGAAATCTCTATTACTCAGCTCTGTGTAAGTTAACTACCGTGAACCCAACAAAATTAAGAAATAACTTCTATTTAATACATTGGCTTTCACAACCTCAGGATATCTCGAAACACGTCACAACCAATGAAATACTTTTGAAGTGTCGTCACTTAGTAATGTTAAGAAACACAGCAGCCAGTTTGCGCACGGCAAGCTCCCACAAACAGCAATGTGACATGACCAGTGAATCTGTTTGTTCAGTGATTTTCGTTGATGGATAAATATTATGCAAGACATCAGGGAGAACTCCCCTTTACTTGTTTGAATTAGTGCCTTAGAATCTTTTGCATTTGTCTGAGAGTTCAGAGAAGGCTCGTTTTGATATCTTATTCAAAAACCAATGGATGGAATCTGCTGCTCCTGACAGTAGTGGGAAGCTTGGTGGGCGGGAAGTTTACTTTGGTGTGAGGTCAAAAATCACTCGCCTGACGGCGGGATGACCTGTCGGATTTCTGTACTTGGGACTTTTGGGTCGAACTTCCGGACAAATAATGTCGGGAAGCCTTTTGCATGCATTAACATGTCATGCATCCTCATTAAAAGGCCACTTCACCGGAATTAACTCCCCCCTCCAAATTAAGTTCCCTACCAACGAGAAATTAAAACGTTCACATTCACAATTGTATATAAGTGGCATGCACTTGGTGAGGTAGACTTCTTCCACAGCTTTGAAGTGAGTAGATGCTGCTTTGGCCTTCTTGGAGACTACTTACAAATCTTGACTCATATCATGTGCCAGTAGGACAAGTTGTGTGAAGGCTGGACACGGGACAGACTCCCTCCCTCCCCCACTTCATCTGCTTCTCTTGTCCAACCTCCCACCCTTTAACTCTACCCTTCCTACCACCCTTCAACCCTTAGCCTGCCTTCCATGTTCCACCTCCACTCTATTCTACCCTCCCTTCCATCCTTAGGCTAAATGGTTTACTAATGTCCTTTAGGGAAGGAAATCTGCTGTCCTTACCTGGTTCGGCGTACATGTAACTTCAGACCCACAGCAATGGGATTGACTCTTAAATGCACTCTGAAATGGCCGAGCAAACCACTTAGTTGTATCAAACTGCTAAAAAGTCAGTAAAAAGGAATGAAACTGGACGGACCACCCAGCATGGACCTAGGCACCAGAAACGACAATGGCAAACTCAGCCCTGTCAACCCTTCAAAATCCTCCTTACTAACATCTGCGGGCTAGTTCCAAAATTGGGAGAGCTGTCTCATAGACTAGTCAACCAACAGCCTGACACAGTCATACTCACAGAAACATACCTTACGGCGGTATTGAAAATAAACAAACAATCGACTCCCTCAGGAACCTCAAAGTGCTCAGAGAGATCGAAGAAGCCCTCAAGGATAGTGGAGGGTTAAGAGGGACACATGAAGGAAATGGCGCAGACGAAGTTGGTATCGCTATGGGATGGACGGATACTACCCAAACCCGTCAATAGATATGCAGCTTGGAGGGAGGTTGAATATTTAAAGTGGACCGAACTCCAATGCCAAGGAATGGGCATCAGGTATTACGGAAATGACTGCGCCTCTATTTCCTGGATCAAATCCTGTTTTAACATTAAACAGTCCAGACTCATTAACAGCTTACTACTGCGGTGCAATCTCTACCCAACGAGATCATGTCCTAAATGCCACCATCACCATTCCTGGGTATGTCCTGCCCACTGCCAAGACAGGCCCAGCAGATGTGGCAGCACAGTGGTATACAGTCGGGAGGGAGTTGCCCTGGGAGTCGTCAACATCAACTCTGGACCATGTGAAGTCTCACAGTTTCAGGTCAAACATGGGCAAGGAAACCTGCTGATTACCATGTACCACCCCCACCCCTCAGCTGATGAATCAATACTCCTCCATGTTGAACGCCACTTGGAGGAAGCTGAGGGTGGGAAGGGTGCAGAATGCCCTCTGCGTGCACCGCTGAGTACTTTTCATATTTTCTGTTTTTTATTTCAGATTTCCGCTTTTTTTCTCCTTACAAATCTGCTGTGTTCCAATATTTTCTCGATTTTACTTCAAGTTTCCAGCACTTTCAGTTTTGTTCGCATTTGTTTAATGATTGATGTCTTGTTAGCTGTTAAGTTCTTTTCCTGAAGAATAAATTCTTGTTTTCACTATACAGGGTTTTGTCTCCCCTACGTGGAATCAGACCAGTACTGTCAGTGGGAGACTATCGGCCAAGCATCCAGTAAGTGCATTCATCACGTGGCTCCCTTGCTTTCTGTGAGGTTTGTGTGGGTCATAACTGAGCAATTAGTCTCTTGATTGCAGAGAGAATTATACCAGGGTTATATAATTATGTCATTGGCAAATGTCCTTTTAAGGTAAATCAGTCTCTTGCTATTAAGGGTTTGATTAGTAACCAAGACAGGAGCGATAAGATGTTTTCACTGTATAGTGCATATTTTAAGGGCTCGGTGTGGGGTTGCTGGGGTGCTGGTTGTCAGAGGGGACATATTTAAATCCATACTTCAATTAATTTGCATATATTTTCAATTGTGAATTGCCAGTAGATTGAAGTGGCCTGCTTTATGATTAATTCGTCAATAAAGCAACAGTGCTAAAGTTAGCTCTCTCACAGCCTCCAGCCCCACAAATTCTAAGATAAAAGAGCAAATAAATCTGGGTTTCTTGGTTGCATTGTTAAGTCTAAGGGCTGCACATGGCCCATAATGAACATCCCTGACACAGAGAACCAGACGCTGACTGTGTGCATAGTATCATGTTACAGTTCACTCAAAGTCTGGGTTGCTGTGACAACGTGCACTTTTTACATGCACGTTGTAGCCTGGAGCTATGGATAGTGATGGTAGATGCTCCGACGTTCCTTCCACCTCCCACTCTTACTGCCTGCCATTGGCGTGTGATGGAAGGATTTTCAGGTTGATAGTTAACCTGTTTGGCCATCTTCATACATATAAATCAAAATTGGAATGTGTTTGGAAGCTCGGAAAGGGTTCAGGTTGACTGAGCAGGGGAGGCGGAGTTTGGAATCAGCACGCCCTGTGGTAGTTTCATGGCAGGAACTGAACAGGAAGTTACTGTGCACAGACCTGGGCTCCAAATGGCAGAAAGGCAAGGACTTTCCAGCCCTGTGGTGGCGGGACCCGCCGTGGAAGCTTCGGCCGCTCAGCCAAAAGTCCATTGACTTTTGGTGGGACTGGTCAATCCCGGCAGCGGGCAGGGCTGGAAAATTCTGTCCAAAGGAGGTAAAACCACTGGAGAAAATGCAACAGAGATTTACAAAGATGATGCTAGAACTGGGAGGGTACAGCTATCAGGAAAGACTGAACAGGCTGGGTCTCCTTTCTCTCAAACAGAGGAGACTGAGAGGTGCCTTGATATGGGTTGTAAAAATTACAAAGTGATTTGATGGGGCGGAGGTGGAGAAAAAGTGTTGGGAGGAATTGGTAGGTGGAGCGGTGGGGAGGTGATGGGGGAGTCCATAGGAAACCCCCATGGGACAGATTGGTCTGCTATTTAAATATCTGAAGCGATCATTAGCTGCTGTTTAACCCAGGATTTTTAAACTTTCATGCTGTGCACATGGGTTTCCCAGATTTCCTGGAATTCACCGGGGAAACAAGGTGAAGGAACAGCAAAAATTGATGGAACTGAGAAATTGACAAGCAAGAAAGCCATAAAATACTAAGATCACACAACTGCTTGCCCTGCCTGAGTGAGAGGCTTTGCTGACAGGACTTGTTCTGAGAGTATGCTTTGGAGGTGATATCCAATACTTTGGAGGCCATTCCTGTTACCTGGGAGTCTCTTTGCCTTCATCTGCACTCACAGCAGCAGGGGGACCTCTTATGTAGCTCTACCTTGGGTCCTGGATGAGGAGGAAGAGCAGCAGCAGTAACTCCAATAGCAAAGCAGTAGCAGCAGCATTCTCCTCAGTCTTCTGCTGCTCCACAGGACAGAGGGGATGAGCACCGAGCTCCTGCTCACAGGAGACGATACCCCTGACAGGATAAACAGGAAGCTTTCTGGACATGACTAAGAACCAGTGCCTCAGGTGGCTGAGACTTGCCCTCCAGGCGGTCGCTGAGATTTTGCAGCCTCCTGGAAGAAAACCTCGGTCCTAATGGACCAGGTAGGTATGCAATGCCAGTGGCAGTCAAGTTCGCCACAGCACTGAATTTCTTCTTCTCCGGTTCCTTCCAGGGACCTGCTGGTGACATTTTTTAAATTCAGCACCAGTTTTCAGATATGGTGGAGAGAGCGAGGGAGAGATGTCAGATGAGACAATCAGTGGTGGCAAGAGAAGATTGCAAATGGGCTTGTACCAAAGGACCATGGAGCAATGGGAGGTTTTGGCTGCCATGAGGAAGGACGCACGGTTCTAGATAAAGCTCAGAAATATATTAAAAGCAAATGCATACAAATTATTACGATGCATCTATAGTGCGTATTTCAGGTCTTTCCAAATGTTAACAAATAACTATTGATTTCTACATTTTTACCACTGGGAAGTAGGTTTGTTCAAAGTTTAAGCCATAAATTGGAACACATAATTCTATGTATTTAATATATATATCTATATCTATCACCAGACTCACATATTAATGTTATAGTATTAAGTTATTGTGAATTGAATGACAGTAAAACTCTATTAGTACTGTCCTAATTCATTTAGCATACATGTCAATTTATTGTGATTCATTTGCATTGAGACTCAGTAAAGCAATCTCCCATCTGTATTATACCTTATTGATCAATGGAAACTGATGCTTTGAGGCCATTAAAGAGCCTAACCACTCTGCTCTGGTTGAATCTTTTAATTGTGGCTTTTAAAAGTATTAAATGGAGTTGTTACTGAAAGTGACCTCATGAGAGTAATCCTTTTGCAAAGTATCAGGATAGGCTCAGCTTCTGGAAGATTTTTTTCTATTCTTTCACAGGGTTTGGACGTCGCTGGTTAAACCAACATTTATAGCCTATTCCTAACTGCCCTTGAGAAGGTGGTGGTGAGCTGCCTTCTTGAACCCCTGCAGTCCTGTAGACTTTGGCTCAGTTGGTAGCACTCTTGCCTCAGAGTCACAAGGTTTTGGGTTCAAATACTATTCGTTTATCCAGTCAGGGCAACTATGTGTGAACCTACCACATGTTCTCCTTTCATCTTAGGCAGTGCATCTGGGTGGAGTCCCTGGGATTCTGTAGGTGTTCCCTCCTTTGTGCTGTTATGATATGGTAGGTGGTATTTGCCAGGCTGACCAAATCCCAGATGGAAACTTGGTCAGGCTACCACAACTTTGCAATTTGTATTTATTATGAGAAGGTATATGTACTGAAGTCAGAAGTAAAGATCCCATTACCACTTTTGGAGATTTTTAAATATTAAATTAAAACATTTATTATCAAAAGAAAAGAAAATTTAAACACATAGGATCACAGTTACACAGTTAAATTTAGTCTTATAGCATTTCTCAAAAGATTTCTACTTATTTCCACAAATAAACACCCCTTTCCAGGCAAGGGTCCCTATAGATTCTTAATCTATAAAACATCCAGTAATATTGCTGCGAGGTACCCACTGTTGCAATAAGGGAGGTATTTCACAAGCTTCTCTCTCCCTCTCAGTCAACAATGGAAATCCAAGACTTGTAACAAAACCATGCTTCCTGGAACAACCACCACACTTCTCGGGGGTGGGTTTGTGGGGGGGGGCTAGAAACTGCTTCCTTCACAGGAATGTGCTCACACAGCACACTCTTCAAAATCACATGGCCACCGCCCACCCCCCCCACCCCCCCCCCCAACCACACATACACACACAACATACACACAGCCCCCACAAACCTGTTTCACAGTATCCCACAGTAATTTTGGGAAAAAAATGATTTTTCTTTACAGTGCCCTGAGAGCTAGCTTTTGCATCCCTGAAGCCTAAAGACATTGAACTTTCACTCAAGTAAGTTAATCAATCTTGGAATGAATCAATTACCTTGTGTAGCCAGATTGTCTCCAAGGATGTTATATTCCAGAAAAACTGGAGCCAATCTTTACACACTTCACAAGCAGATTATAAATATGTACCTCTTAACCCAACAGCTCAGTTTAAGTCAGCATCAAATTATAGGGACACAAGTAAATCCTCAGTAAATGCCCACTCCTGTCTACAATTAAACACAATGAATATACTATCACAAAGCCATGCTTTATATGGAAAATGACCTTATTTATGGAGCTGAAACCACTGGTGGAGTTTTGAAACACTGAAACAGCATTCCAGTGATTCGAAACTGCAGCTTCTAATGACTGTACCTTACAAATTCCAAAGCCATTAAAATGGAGTCAGGTTGTCTGGAAGAACCCATCAGAGAAAACCACCTCCAATGAATGTAAATGACCATCTCCTGAACCATTCACAAAACATCCAGACAATCACCTGGGTATTCAACTGGGTGTGGAACAAGCCATTAGACACAATCACTTTGGACATTGGATTCTGGCTGAGATGGGAACTCATGCAACCATAATCTAACCATGTCTAAGTCATGGACCTGGAGTCAATTTGCTATGGTCATGTTTCGGTAACTGGTCAGGTGATGAAAGGGATCATGTGATGAGCCAATTAACTCTCTTTTGTGCTTTAAGAAACTGCTTTTCTCCATAACAGAAACAGAAGAGATGCCCAAGAAATAAGATCCTAAGTGGGTTTCTCTCTTTCTCTATCTCTTTCTCGCCCTACTCATCCTGCAAACCTGCTGTTAGACGATCTATTCGCCATAGGCAGTGTTTTGAGAATCGACATTGTACTGCTGACTCCAAAAGAAAATAGGGTAATAATAATGGGGGATTTTAACTTCCCCAACATTAACTGAGTTAGTCATAGTGTGATAGGTTTAGAGGTCCGACAAGAGAGCGGGCAGTCCTGGACTTAATTTTAGGGAATGAAGCCGGGCAAATGGTAGAGGTTTCAGTGGGGGAGCATTTTGCAGATAGTGATCATAACTCTGTTAGGTCACCGCACGTCATTTTACATCTCGGCGAGCAGGCCACGCCCCCGCTTGCCGAGCCGAAGATTCAGGCCTGTGTTACGTTTATTTTCTGTTGCATATAAAGTAAGCCATCTGTGGTTTAGATTCAGAGTCTCTTTGACAGAGTGTATATTTAGCGTACCTTTCAAATAGAGGAGATTCAAGTGACAGCACATTGTACATTCAAGTAGTCAATTCACAGAGTAAAAGTTCTCTGTTGGGATCACAAGGTTATTTTGGATTAATTTTTAATAAGTTTATTTTGGATAATCAAGAATGCGCTCCAGATTATCGGAACTTAACGTCCATTTGCGGAGTGGCCGTTAAGGCTGAAGGTGAGAAAATATCTCACATTAAAACCCAAATACATGACACCATCTGTCAGAGAGTTTGTTTCCAATAGTTGGGGAATTGGACAGTCTCAGGATAAAGGGGTCGATCATTTAGGACTGAGATGAGGAGAAATTTCTTCATTCAAAGCGTTATGAATCTTTGGAATTCTGTACTCCAGATGGTTGTGGTTGTTCCATCGTTGAATACATTTACGGCCGGAATAGACAGATTTCTTGTGTCTCGGGGGTTAAGGGATATGGGGAGCGGGCAGGAAAATGGAGTTGAAGACCAAAATCAGCCACAATCGTGTTGAACGGCAGAGCAGGCTTGATGGGCCATGTGGTCTACTCCTGCTTCTATTTCTAATGTGATTATGTCCTTAAATCTTTCTCTGGGTACCGATCCAAATCTTATACAATCAGCTCCTACTATCCCTTCATGATGGACTATTCATTACATTCACCACCCTCTGTGTATGGTTGTTAAACTGTCTTTTAACCTCCTCTCCTAAGTTTATGGTTATTCTCTCTTATAGAATCTGTGACTATGGCCAGAATTTTCCTGTTGGTGATTTGGGGCCGAGGCCCGCTTGCCGACAGGAAAATGCCACGAGATGACATCGGGAGGAACCCTCGACATCATCCCTGTCCCTTTAAATTTTTAGGAAGGCGGGCGAACAGCGAAATCAGCTGTCCGCCCACCGACCTGTCAATGGCCAATTGAGGCCACTGACAGGGTAATTAAAGACCCTGCCCGTCCAATCTTAAGGCTGGTGGGCAGGCCAGGAGCCCCAGCGGGCTTCTGATAATACATGAAACCTCATCCAGTGGCGGGGTGAAGTTTCATGTTCCTTTTTAAAAACTTCAATAAATGTAATGTGATATTTATTAACATGTCCCATCTCGTGTGACATGTTAATAATATTTTTATTTTTCTATTTTTTAGGTTTTGTGCATTGTCACTAATCTCCCTGAGATACCACTTAGTTTCAGAGAGCAGTGCGCTCTTTTGTGTGCATGTGCGAAAGAGCGCACTTTGACAGCTGGCGATTCCCTCCCCCCACCCCCGGAACAGGAAGTGCATAGTGCTTCCTGTCGGGCAGGCCGCTGGGCGGGCCTTAATTGGCCCGCCCACTCAAAACGGCATCAGGCCCCATTTCAGTGGCAGGGGTCAGCTGTCCGCCCGCCACCGAGCCGGTGGGGCCTGCACGCCCACCAAGGACAAAATTCTACCCCATATGAAACATATTGATATTTATCGAGTTTATAGCCTTCAGGTAAGATCACCATTCAGCCATGAATCCTCCGTTGTAAACGTCTTCTGCGAGTTGTCCTTTATGAGCAGCTCTCTATGGAAGAGAATGACCCTCTATCAAAACACCTCTGCAATTCTTCCTCATCTTCATCTTAAATGGGTGACCCCTTATTTTTAAGCTGTGCCACCTAGTTCTGGATTCCCCATGACAGGAAATATCAGCATCCACCCTGTAAAGCCCCCACAGAATCTTACATGATTCAATAAGACCATGTCCCATTCTTCTAAATTCCAATGAGTATCGGCCCAAGCTTTCATTCTTTTCTCGTAAAACAACCCCTTCATCCCAGGAATCAGCCAAGTGGGCCTCCTCTAAACTGCTTCCAAGTATATCACTCCTTAAGTAAGGAGACCAAAACTAATCACAGAACTCCAGGTGCAGCCTGATCAATGCCCTGTACAGTTGTAGCAAGAATGCCCTACTTTTATATTCCAACCCCTTGGAATGAAGGCCAACATTCCATTTGCCTTCCTAATTACTTGCCCTATCTACATGCTAACTTCTTGTGATTCATGTATGAGGATACCCCAATCCCTCTGTTCTGTAGCATTCTTCAGTCTCTCTCCATTTAAATAATACTCTGCTTTTCTATTCTTCCCACATTATACTCCATCTGCCAAATTTCACCCACTCATTTACCCTATCTATCCTGACAACGTGCTTTCCTACCTATATTGTATCATCATCAAATTTGGCTACAATACAGCCGGTCACTTCATCCAAGTAAGCACTCCACTAGTTACAGTTTCCCAACCTGAAAATGACCCATTTATCCTGATTCTCAGTTTCCTGTTCATTAGTCAGTCCTCTATCCATGCTGATATATCACCTCTAACACCATATGCTTATATCTTGTTTGGTAACCTTTTATGCAGCACTTTATCGAATGCCTTTTGGAAACGCAAGTACACTACTGTTCTCCTTTATCCCACCCTACTTGCTATGTCCTCAAAGAACTCTAATAAATTTTTCAAACACGATTTGCTTTTCACGAAACCATGTTGATTCGGCCTGATTGTATTATGATTTTCTAAATGTCCTGTTATACTTAATAATGAATTCTAGCATTTTCCCAATGACAGATGTGAGAATAACTTGCCTATAATTTCCTACTTTCTGTCTCCCTGCTTTCTTGAATAGAGGTACATTTGTGGTTTTCCAATCCGCTAGGACATTCCAGAATCAATGGAATTTTGGAAGATTACCACGAATGCATCCACTATCTCTGCAGCCACTTTTTTAAAACCCTAGGATGCAGGCCATCAAACCCTGGGCACTTGTCAGCCTTTAGCCTCATTAGTTTTTCAGTACTTTTTCTTTAGTGAGTATGGTGGTAGTCTAGATGAAACCCGGTCAGTGCTCTGTACAAAGGCAATCATTTCCAATGATTTGTGCTCATTTCCTCTGACTATACAAGAAGATACTAATTGCCCTTTGGTAACAACATGCAGTTCAATATGGGAATTCTCTGTATTTACAAACCCTGAAAGTAGAGGAGGAGAGTTGAAGGAGGACTGGCCAACTGGCCAGCTAGTTTCGTCACAGGGAGACTACGAACCATCCTCCAACAGCACACATCAAGAGAGACAATTAAATCTCAATTTGTCTGAGGAGCAGCGCATCATGAAGCAGCACTTCAGCAAAGAAAATCTGATTGGGACCTGCAGCCATGCTCCACAATGGACAGAGCAATATCAGTGACCCAATTTTTTGTTTGTCAGAGGGTAGATAACCTAAGATGTATAATGACAATACTTAGCATAGTATGTTCTCCAGTAGAAAGGGAGGAGGAAGGAATTAAATGTGGTTGTAATGATGTTAGTGGAATACCTGGTTGTAATTTTAAACTCAACATTGCAGGGGAGACTGATTTAAGGTGATTGGCAAAAGAGCCAGGGATGAGATAAGACAGTTTTTTACACAGGGAGTTATGATCTGGAATGTGCTGCCTGAAAGGCAGTGGAAGCAGATTCAATAGTAACTTTCAAAAGGGAATTGGGCTACGTGGAAAGGGAAAATTTGCAGGGCTCCAGAGAAAGAGCAAGGGAGTGGGACTATTTGGTTGGCCCTTTCAAAGAGTCGGCAAGCTGAATGGCCAATTTCTGTGCTGGTCCTATGAACCCAATTGGTCAATGTTGGCCACATGACAAAATCTAACCATGTCAGGAACTTATCAGGGCAGTGTTGACCCTGAGGATGGTATAGATGCATCTGCTGGAAACATATTTTGAAACATTGTAGGAAACAAAACCCTGCCTGTGTTTAAAAGGAGGAATAGTATTCCACACCTGTCACCTAGGCAAAGAACAAAGGACAGCCAGAAAATAGTGGAGTCAGAATCAACATGACATTTTCCCCACGAGATTGGGGAAGCTTGGTGACCTCAGGCTAAGAACAGAGACTGCACTTCCATTTTATTACAATTATTGGTTACACCTATTTTTGATGTAGTTTGGAGTGTGAATTTGAGTTTCGATTTTCTGCTGTACGGTGCTGGATTCCTAAGTGTCTGCTCCAACAAATTATTTGTCACTCTGAGTAAACAGATATTAAATGACTGATTATGTAGGATATGTTAGTTTCCTGAAGCATTTTGTTAAAATACAATTCAATATCACTCTAGGATGAGTCACCAAATTACAGATTGCCATTGCCTGAACTCTGTCAAATGCTCCAAGATTATTAAAAAACATGCAACTCAAAAGTTGGAGCTGTTTATAAAATCTATGCTTGTTGAAACAGAAGCGTTTGTGTTATTGTGCTTGTCAAGGTGGAGAAAATCAGTTTTGGGGAAACGGAAAACAATTTTACTTTTCCCAAATAGCGATGCTGTCGGCCTGTGGTTGCCAACCCTCCAGGATTGTCCTAGATTCTCCAGTAATTAAGGATTAATTTCCAGAGTACTGCTGCAAGTAACCCAGGAAAAAAAATCACAGAAACATGTAAAAGTGATATGATAGCATTAAGGCCAACATTTAAATCATATAGTGCAGAAACTTGGGCAACATCAAGAAGAGAGGGACAACAACTGGATACTAATACAAGAACACAAGAAATAGGAGCAGGAGTAGACGATATGACCCATCGAGCTTGCTCTGCATTCAATATGATCGTGGCTGATCTTGGCCTTCAACTCCACTTTCCTGCCTGCTCTCCATATCCCTTGATTCCCTGAGAGACTAGAAATCTGTCTATTGCAATCTTAAACGTATTCGATGACAGAATATCTGCAAACTCTGAAATAAAGAATTCCAAAGATTCATAATCCTTTGATTGAAGTAATTCCTCCTCACCTCAGTCCTAAAAACAGCTCCAACTTTTGAGGTGCATATTGTTTTAATAATCTTGGAGCATTTGACAGAGTTCAGGCAATGGAAATCTGTAATTGGCCCCTTATCCTAAGACTGTGCCTCCATGTTTGAGAATCCCCAACCAGCGGAAACAATCAGCATCTACCCTATCAAGCCCATTCAGAATCTTGAATGTTTTGAGATCTGTCAAGTATGTCTCATTCTTCTAAATTCCAGAGAATATAAGCCCAATTTACTCAGCCTCTCAACATTGGACAACCCCCTCATCCCAAGGACCAAGTTAGTGAACTTTCGCTGTACCACCTCCAAGTCAAGTATATCCTTTCTTAAATGAGGAGAACAAAACTCCAGTCGTGGTCTCATCAAAGTCCTGTACAATTATAGAGACTTCTTTATTCCAGTACTCCAATTCCCTTGCAGTAAAGGCCAACATGCCATTTGCCTTACTAATTTCTGTGTTCCCTGTACGAGCACACCCAATTCTCAACGAAGGTGAATAACTTCACACTCACTTAACCTGTTCTTATCACTTTGGGGCCTCTCTGTGTCCGCCTCACAGTTTATCTTTCCAACCAGGTTTGTATCATCAGCAAACTTAGATACATTGCTCTCTGTCTCTTCATCCAATCCTCTATCCATGCTAATATATTACCACCAACTCCATGAGCCCTTATCTTGCCTATTAACCTTCTGTGTGGCACCTTATCAAACGCCTTTGGAAATCCATGTATACTACATCTACTGGTGCCCATTTACCTACTAGTTACATCCTCAAAAATCTCAAATAAATTTGTCAAACAGGATTTTCCTTTTTTTAAGTGCATTGTTAAGACTTCTTTAATAACAGATTACAGTATTTCCCAATGACTGATGTTAGACTAACTAGCCCATCTTTCTTGAAAAGCAGTGTAACATTTGTCAACTTCCATTCTGATGGGACTGTTCCTGAATCTAAGGAATTTTGGAAAATCATTGCGAGCACATCCATTATCCTTGCAGCTTTCTCTTTTAGAACCCTAGGGTGTAGCCATCAGGTCCCAGGGATTTGTCACATTTTAGATATGTGGAGTAATGAGAAAGGACAAAATCAGGAACCAGCACATCAGTGAAGATTGTGCAAACATTGAAAGTAGTTGAGAAGAGATTGAAACGATATGGTTAACTGTTGTGGAAAGGGAGAGGAAATATGGTGAGGCAGTTAATGGAGATGAGACTGCCAGGAAGACGGAGAAAAGGAAGGCTAAAGACCAGTTGGAAAGATGCAGTGGTGAGAGACTGAAACACAGTGGGATTAGAAAAGAACTGACAGGAGGAAATGGAGAAGGATGATCAACTAGCGTTGTGGTGATCTCAGATAAAATGGGAGAAGCCAAAAGAAGAAGAAGATAATATTTGGACAATTTAAAGACAATTCACAGCTAGCAATTGCCCATTCTACAACTCTGCTTAATGAAATATGGAGGGCATCCAACATCGGCCTGGACTTGGAAAAAGAACTTGCATAGACCCTGGTGTGGAGCATTGCGCTGTATGGATGTGAGAGATGGACCCTGAATAAGGCTGATGGGAAGAGGAGTACAGCTTTTGAAATGTGGCTCTGGTAAATGGCTCTTAGAAGCAGCTGGACAGAGTGAAGAACCAATTTGTCTGCAGGAAAATTGGAGCCCAAGCATCTCATGGGCTATTAGCTGAAGTGAAGAGGTGGAAATTGGGAAAGTATCACCATAGAAACGGCAGGGTGAGAGTCTGGTGTTGGTGACAGTAAAAGCTGAAACATCAGGAAAGAACAGGCTGGGTTGGAGAGGGACTGGTTGGGTGGACAACCTCAGAAAGTGGACAGAAGGAGGAATGGAAACGGCATGCAGAATTGCAGTGAACAGAGAGATGCCCACAGCCCATCATGGACTATAACTAATTATGGATAGCTAGATGGATGATAGCATATGTAACCAGAATATGGAGGAGGTCTTGTGCAGTGGGTAATGCCCCTGCCTCCGATCCAGAGTTTTTGGGTTGAAGTCCCACTCCAGGACCTGATGGACAAGGAAGGTGCATTCATAATGTGGCCGAACAGGTTGAGTATTAACTTGTAAATCCTTCCAACATACACCAATGGCAGGCGGTAAGAATGCTAGAGATTCCTGTTCAGCCATGTGATGGAAAGTAAATTGGAGCCTCTGTCATCAGTATTCATAGTTCTGGACTACAACATGCATTTAAAAGTACATGTTGCTGCATCAACTTGAAATCCTTGAGGGATCCAGTCGGCTGGACTTCCAGTGTGAATCAGATCGGTGCCAACAGCATGGGATGTGATCCCTGTTCTGGCTGGGGTGGATTTGGGACTTGTTTGCTTGCCCTACCTATGTGGAGGCTATTGCCCTGTGGGTCAGACCTGTCTTCCGTCAGAGAAGCAGAAGAACGGAACTAATAATTCAGAGACCTGGACTAGTGATACAGATATATGAATTCAAATGCCACTTGGCAGCTGGGGAATTTAAATTCAATTAAAAAAATTTGGGATTTTAAAAATTCATTCATGGGATGTGTGCAAGACCAGCATCACTAATAACCAGAAAGAAGGTGATGGTGGGCTGCCTTCTTGAACCACTGCAGTCCATGTGGTATAGGTGTTCCCACAATGCTATTAGGGAGGGAGTTCCAGGTTTTTGACTTAGCAACAGTGAAGGTATGGTGATATATTTCCAAGTGAGGATAGTGTGTGGCTTGGAGGGAAACTTTAGTGGTGGTGTTCCCATGTATCTGCTGCCATTGTCCTTCTAAGTGGTTGAGGTCACAGGTTTGGAAGGTGCTGTCAAAGGGGCCTTGGCGAGTTGCTGCAGGACATCTTGTAGATGGGACACACTACTGCCACAGTGCATCAGTAATGGAGGGAGTGAATATTGAAGATGGTGTATAGGGTGCCAATCAAGCGGGTTGCTTTGTCCTGGATGGTGTCAAGCTTCATGAGTGTTGTTGGAGCTGCACTCATCCAGGCAAGCGGAAAGTATTCTATCACATTCCTGACTTGTGTCTTGTAGATGGTGGACAGCCTTTGGGGAGTCAGGAGGTGATTACTTTTTGCAGAAGTTGAAGTAGCCAGAGTATTTGGTCCAGTTAAGTTTTTGGTCAGTGGTAGCCCTCAGGATGTTGATGGTAGACTCAGCGATGATAATACTGTTAAACATTAAGTGTCTATGGTTAGACACTCTCTGTTGGAGATAGTCATTGCCTGGCACTTGTGGGGTGCAAATGTTACTTACTACTTATCAGCCCAAGCCTAAATGTTTTCCAGGTCTTGCTGCATAATGGACACAGACTGCTTCAGTACCTGAGGAACTGTAAATGGAACTGAACGTGTGCAATTATCATCAAAACCTCCACTCCTGACCTTATGTTGAGAGAATGTCATCGATAACACAACTGCTTCAGGTGCCTTCAGGTCATCAACAGAGGGCATCTATTTACAGGCCAGAACAGCCATGCTTGCCTGAGATCCAAGACTAAGTTGTGCCAGGTCCTCATTAGAGAGTAGCTTTGCACGGATAATGATCACATTCCATAATGAGGAACACCATCAATGGCAAATGGACGGACTGTCTCATGCCTGTGATTCTAGACCCACAGTGGCATGGTTGACTCTTAACTGCCATCTGAAATGACCTGGTAAGTCACGCTCTTAAAGTGAATTAGGGATGGGCAATAAATTCTGGTCTTGCCTGTGACACCCACATCCCGTGAATGAATAAAAATAAAATGATTCCCTATGGTAATTAAACCTATGTTGTAGATTACAAATTGTGCTGTCAGTTCACACACAAGCAGGGCTTCTAAAGCAATTCCAGGCCAACGTGACTCTGACTAATGCAATTACCCTTAAATTTATGGCACCCATCAACAGAATATACTGATTCAGGCGTCCGATAGTTATACAAAATCCATGGCATTTGAATTTTTGACTGGTGCTATTCTGTTCCCAAACATTTAGTACGCTCATAATACATTGGCCTTGGTGTCTTTTTAATCTTGGCGATTGCGTTAGATTGAAAAATCAGGGTTATGTATCAGCAATTTTCCAATCTGCACTGATGATATGCAAGGCTGTGTTGAAGGTACAGGATCACAGAAAGCTCAAGGTATGAATGTGTCAAGTGTTTGTTTAGGAATATTGCATGTTGAAGCATTTTACAAACACTGGTTAAGTTGCTTATATTACATTGGTACTTTTAATATGTTCATTCTGAATTGTGCTAAGTAGACTTCAATATATGGCCTTAAACATATGCACATTTTTTAATGGTATGAACTGAGAAGAAAGAAGAATCTTGAATATAAGAAAACAAAAACAGAATTACCTGGAAAAACTCAGCAGGTCTGGCAGCATCGGTGGAGAGGAAAAGAGTTGACGTTTCGAGTCCTCATGACCCTTCGACAGAACTTGAGTGAGTCCATGAAAGGGGTGAAATATAAGCTGGTTTAAGGTGTGTGTGGGGGGGAGGGGTTTGGGTGGGGGGAGAGAGAGAGAAGTGGAGGGGGTTGGTGTGGTTGTAGGGACAAACAAGCAGTAATAGAAGCAGATCATCAAAAGATGTCACAAACAACAGAACAAAAGAACACATAGGTATTAAAGTTGGTGATATTATCTAAACGAATGTGCTAATTAAGAATGGATGGTAGAGCACTCAAGGTATAGCTCTAGTGGGGGTGGGGGGAGCATAAAAGATTTAAAAATATTTAAAAATAATGGAAATAGGTGGGAAAAGAAAAATCTATATAATTTATTGGAAAAAACAAAAGGAAGGGGGAAACAGAAAGGGGGTGGGGATGGAGGAGGGAGCTCAAGACCTAAAGTTGTTGAATTCAATATTCAGTCCGGAAGGCTGTAAAGCTCCTAGTCGGAAGATGAGGTGTTGTTCCTCCAGTTTGCGTTGGGCTTCACTGGAACAATGCAGCAAGCCAAGGACAGACATGTGGGCAAGAGAGCAGGGTGGAGTGTTAAAATGGCAAGCGACAGGGAGGTTTGGGTCATTCTTGCGGACAGACCGCAGGTGTTCTGCAAAGCGGTCGCCCAGTTTACATTTGGTCTCTCCAATGTAGAGGAGCCCACATTGGGAGCAACGAATGCAGTAGACTAAGTTGGGGGAAATGCAAGTGAAATGCTGCTTCACGTGAAAGGAGTGTTTGGGCCCTTGGACGGTGAGGAGAGAGGAAGTGAAGGAGCAGGTGTTGCATCTTTTGCGTGGGCATGGGGTGGTGCCATAGGAGGGGGTTGAGGAGTAGGGGGTGATGGAGGAGTGGACCAGGGTGTCCCAGAGGGAACGATCCCTACGGAATGCCGATAGGGGGGGTGAAGGGAAGATGTGTTTGGTGGTGGCATCATGCTGGAGTTGGCAGAAATGGCGGAGGATGATCCTTTGAATGCGGAGGCTGGTGGGGTGATAAGTGAGGACAAGGGGGACCCTATCATGTTTCTGGGAGGGAGGAGAAGGCGTGAGGGCGGATGCGCGGGAGATGGGCCGGACACGGTTGAGGGCCCTGTCAACGACCGTGGGTGGAAAACCTCGGTTAAAGAAGAAGGAGGACATGTCAGAGGAACTGTTTTTGAAGGTAGCATCATCGGAACAGATGCCTCGGAGGCGAAGGAACTGAGAGAATGGGATGGAGTCCTTACAGGAAGCGGGGTGTGAGGAGCTGTAGTCGAGGTAGCTGTGGGAGTCGGTAGGTTTGTAATGGATATTGGTGGACAGTCTATCACCAGAGATTGAGACAGAGAGGTCAAGGAAGGGAAGGGAAGTGTCAGAGATGGACCATGTGAAAATGATGGAGGGGTGGAGATTGGAAGCAAAATTATTAAATTTCTCCAAGTCCCGACGAGACCATGAAGCAGCACCGAAGTAATCATCGATGTACCGGAGAAAGAGTTGTTGAAGGGGGCCGTAGTAGGACTGGAACAAGGAATGTTCCACATACCCCATAAAGAGACAGGCATAGCTGGGGCCCATGAGGGTACCCATAGCCACACCTTTTATTTGGAGGAAGTGAGAGGAGCCGATGGAGAAATTTTCGGTGTGAGAACAAGTTCAGCCAGACGGTGGAGAGTAGTGGTGGATGGGGATTGTTCGGGCCACTGTTCGAGGAAGAAGCTAAGGGCCCTCAGACCATCCTGGTGGGGGATGGAGGTGTAAAGGGATTGGACGTCCATGGTGAAGAGGAAGCGGTTGGGGCCAGGGAACTGGAAATTGTTGATGTGACGTAAGGTGTCAGAGGAATCACGGATGTACATGGGAAGGGAATGGACAAGGGGAGAGAGAAGGGAGTCAAGATAATGAGAAATGAGTTCTGTGGGGCAGGAGCAAGCTGAGACGATCGGTCTACCGGGGCAGTTCTGTTTGTGGATTTTGGGTAGGAGATAGAAGCGGGCCGTCCGAGGTTGGGCGACTATCAGGTTGGAAGCTGTGGGAGGAAGATCCCCAGAGGAGATGAGGTCAGTGACAGTCCTGGAAACAATAGCTTGATGTTCAGTGGTGGGGTCATGGTCCAGGGAGAGGTAGGAGGAAGTGTCTGCGAGTTGACGCTCAGCCTCCGCGAGGTAGAGGTCAGTGCGCCAGACAACAACAGCACCACCCTTGTCAGCGGGTTTGATGACAATGTCAGGGTTGGACCTAAGAGAATGGAGTGCCCTAAGTTCAGAGAGAGGGAGATTAGAATGGGTGAGAGGAGCAGAGAAATTGAGACGACTAATGTCGCGCCGAAAGTTCTCAATGAAAAGATCAAGAGAAGGTAAGAATCCAGAGGGAGGGGTCCAGGTGGAGGGAGAATATTGGAGATGGGTGAAAGGATCTGTTGAACGGGGAGAGGACTCCTACCCAAAGAAGTGAGCCCGGAGACAAAGACGGTGGAAGAAGAGTTCAGCATCATGCCGAGTCCGAAATTCATTGAGGTGAGGGCGTAAGGGTATGAAACTAAGTCCTTTGCTGAGCACTGAACGTTCAGCATCGCAGAGGGGAAGGTCAGGGGGTATAGTGAATACATGGCTGGGGCTGGGATTGGAAGATGGCGTGGAGACGGAGGGACAGGCAGGGGTGGAGGGTCCTAGATGGGTGTTGGGGTCGATGAGTTGTTGGAGCTTGCGTTCCTTAGCACTTGAGAGAAAGAGAAAAAGTTTCTTGTTGAGGCGTCAGATGAGCCGAAGAATAAAATGAAACTGGGGGCATGCGCAGCTTTGGAAAAGGGTACGGCGGTGCTGCTGGAGGGAGAGGTCGAGTGTGTTCATATGGTGGCACATGGCACTGAGTGTGGATTTCAGAATGTGACGGGAACAGCAGTCTGAGAAACGTTTTATGTCCCGGAGATACCTGTAATCCTGGGTGGGTTCGAAACATGAGGGGTGGAAATTCAGCTGAAATCCACGTGGGGTAAGTCGGAGACGGAGACAGTCACTGAGAAAGGAGATATGGCTGTGAAAACGGGTTTTAGTAAACAACTTGTCAAACAAGATTTTTTAAATATTTTATGCTCCCCCCACCCCCACTAGAGCTATACCTTGAGTGCCCTACCAACCATTCTTAATTAGCACATTCGTTTAGATAATATCACCAACTTTAATACCTATGTGTTCTTTTGTTCTGTTGTTTGTGACATCTTTTGATGATCTGCTTCTATTACTGCTTGTTTGTCCCTACAACCACACCAACCCCCTCCACTTCTCTCTCTCTCCCCACCCAAACCCGCCCCCCCACCCCACACACACCTTAAACCAGCTTATATTTCACCCCTTTCCTGGACTCACTCAAGTTCTGTCGAAGGGTCATGAGGACTCGAAAGGTCAACTCTTTTCTTCTCCACCGATGCTGCCAGACCTGCTGAGTTTTTCCAGGTAATTCTGTTTTTGTTTTGGATTTCCAGCATCCGCAGTTTTTTTGTTTTTATCTTGAATATAAGTGCATTTTATGACCTCAGGTATCCCAAAACACTTTACACCCATTTAAGTACTTTTGAAATAGACTCATAGACGTTTACAGCACAGAAGGAAGCCCATTGTGTCCACACAGGTCAACAAAGTTCTGACTACACTAATCCCATTTTCTAGCGCTTGGCCCATAACCCTAGAGGCTATGGCAACTCAAGTGAATATCTAAGTACTTCTTAAATGTTACGAGAGTTTCTGGCTCAACCACCCTTTCAGGCAGCAAGTTCCAGACTCTCACCACCCTCTGGGTGAAAAGATTTCTCCTCAACTCCCCTCTTAGCCTTCCACGTCTTACCTTAAATCTGTGCCCCCTGGTTATTGACTCCTCTACTAATGGAAAAAGTGCCTTGCTATTCACCCTATCTATGCCCCTCATAATCTTATACACCTATATCTCAACCTTTGCTGCTCCAAGGAAAACAACCCCAGTCTATCCAATCTTCCCTCACAGCTCAGACCGTCCAGCTCAGGCAGCATCCCGGTAAATTTCCTCTGCACACTCTCCAGTGCAATCACATCCTTCCTATAATGTGGTGTCCAGAACTGCACACAGTACTCCAGTTGTGGCCTAACCAGTGTTTTATACAGTTCCAGCATGACCTCCCTGCTGTTGTACTTTATGCCTCGACTAATAAAGGCAAGTATCCCATATGCCCTCTTAACCACCTTATCTATCTGTCTACTACCTTCAGGGATCTGAGAATATGCGCACCAAGGTCTCTCTGATCTTCAGTACTTTCTAAGATCCTAACATTCAGAGTGTAATCCCTTGCCTTGTTAGCCCTCCCCAAGTGCATTACCTCACACTTTTCCGGTTTGAATTATATTTGCCACTGCTCTGCCCACCTGACCAGTCCATTGCTATCCTCCTGCAGTTTATGGCTATTCTCCTTACTGTTTATCACCCTATCTATTTTTGTGTCGTCTGTGAACTTTTTGATCATACCCCCTACGTTTAAGTTCAAATCATTTATGTACACCGCAAACAGCAAGGGCTCCAGCACTGAGCCGTATGCAACCCCACTGGAAACAGACTTCCAGTCACAGAAACATTCCTGTACCATCATGCTCTACTTCCTGCCTCTCAGCCAATTTTGGATCCAACGTGCCACTTTGCCGTTGATCCCATGGATTCTTACTTTCTTGACCAGTCTGCCATGAGAGACCTTATTAAAAGCCTTGTTAAAGCCCATGTAGGCCACATCAAATGCATTACCCTTATCAACACTCCTGGTTACCTCCTCAAAAAATTCGATCATATTTGTCACACACGACCTTCCCTTAAAAAATCCATGCTGACCTTCCCTGATTAATCCGTGTATCTCCAAGTGCAGATATATTCTGTCCCCCACAATTCTTACTAGTACCTTCCCCACCACTGACTGGCCTGTAATTTCCTGGTCTATCCCTTCCTCCCTTTTTTAATAATGGGACAATGTTAGCAGTCCTCCAGGCCTCTGGCACCTTACCTGTGGCCAGAGAGGATTTGAAAATTACTGCCAGGGCCCATGATATTTCTTCCCTTGAGCCCCTCAACAGCCTGGGATACATCTCATCATGCCCTGCGGATTTATCCACTTTTAAGGCTGCTAAACCTGCTAATACCTCCTCTCTATCTATGTTAATTTCCTTTAGTATTTCACAGTTCTCCACCCTGATGCCTATACCTGCATCGTCCTTTTCCATTGTGAAGACCGAAGCAAAGTATTCATTGAGGACTGTACCCACGTCTTCCGGGTCCACACACAGATTACCTCTATGGTCCTTAATTGGCCCTCCTCTTTCTCTAGTTATTCTTTTGCTCTTTATATATTTAAAAAGCCTCTCTAGTCTACCCACCAATGTTTTCTCATGCCACCCTCTTAGCTTTCCTAATTTTCTTTTTAAGTTCCCCCCCTCACTTTTTATACTCCTCTAGGGATTCTGCCATATTCAGCCCTCGGTATCTACCATAAACTTTCCTTCTTTTCTTAATCCTAACCTTTTTGTCCCTTGACATCTAGGATTCCCTGGTCTTGGTCCCCCCCATTTTGTCTTTTCGGGAACGATATTTGCCATGTACTCTCGCTATTTCCTTGAATGCTTCCCACTGCTCTGACACAGTTTTATCTGCAAGTAGCTGCTCCCAGTCCCAGTCCAAATGTGGTCAATGTTGTAATGTAGGAAACATGGCAGCCAATTTACGCAAAGTAAACTCCCACAAGTAGCAATTAGATAATGACCATGTAATTTGTTTTAGGTGTTGGATGATGAATAAATATTGTCAATGGGATCTTTACCATCCCTTTGAGAGGGCAGATGGGGCCTTGGTTTGATGTCTCATCCGAAAGAAGACAGCACTTCCTCAGTACAGCACAGAAGCGTAATCCTAGATTTTGTGTTCGAGGCCGAAATTTTATGCCCCCGTTGCAGCAGGCACGGGGCTGTAAAATGCGGCAAACCACTCTAAACTCCATTCACTTCGGCGGTTTACTAACGTAAAATTCCTCCCCAAATCCCCAGATTGGGACATGAAACCGCAACCTTTTAACTTGGAGGCTTCGAGCGTTATCACTAAGCCAAGGCTGACATATGACACGTAATGTCCACTGTGGTGAATATGAAATAGAAAACGGTGCAGTCACATACACTTTCTTAACAATCATACTTCCCTGAAAAGTGCTCATTTTGTCATTTTCCAACCATAACATCCTCAAGTTAAATTCAAGAAACCTGGATGAGTATAGCGTGTTACTATACACAATTCAATTGACAAATTTACTTAAGTCAGTTAAAAGCAAAAAACTGCGGATGCTGGAAATCCAAAACAAAAACAAAAATAAAAGTACCTGGAAAAACTCAGCAGGTCTGGCAGCATCTGCAGAGAGGAACACATTTGGACTCGAAACATTAACCGTGTTCCTCTCCGCAGATGCTGCTGGACCTGCTGAGTTTTTCCAGGTATTTTTGTTTTTACTTAAATCAGTATTTATGCAATAGCATATTGACTTGTTGGTGTGTGTGTGGCGTTCTCATTAGGCAATGTATGTTTAGTCTATGTGAAATACAACTCTCATTGATGAAGTTCCTTACTGTTACAATTAAAGGATACATGAAATTTATAATCTAGCAGGTCTCCTGTGCTGGTGGTGGGGAGAGGATTCTGTACAGAACATTAGGAGTATTATCTCACGTAACACAGTGAGCAATGTGGGAGGCTTCACATCTGGATTTCGTGGTTGCACTTCTGCATTTCACGATGTCAGGCTTCCTCCATGATGGAAAGTCTCCTTTACGGGTCTTCTCTGGACTGCCCAGTTTTTCGGTATTCACTGGGTCCAGGTAATCTGGTGTGATCCAGTGCAGACACAGGAAAATCTACACTGACAGTCGTTACAGGAATAGGACTGCCTTAAGGATAGCTTTCTGCTGCTCAGGTAGAAGTTGTGCTTGTCTGTCATTGGAAGGAATGTACTAGGAATTGCTCAAAAGTTTGGACATTCTTATGTCAACCAGGGGCTAAACTGCTGTTGTTGAAGAAGTTTATCTCTAGACTGTCAGCTGCTTGTAAATATTTGTGCCATTGTGAACTGGTTGCTGGAACCTCATTTCTGAAAAACCTTAACTTTATCTATCTTGCATGTGGATGCAGTACACTGCTGCTCCAAAGTTATCCTTTCCTGTCTGACTCTTAGCTATGAGAGATGACTTCCACCTTCTGCAGCTTTACTTAGCCAGCATTGAAATTTTGTGGCCTTTGGTTAGTGATACCTATCACCACTGTGCTCTAGAACCACAAGAGGATGAGGGACTGCAGTTACATGGATTGATTGGAGAAGTTGGGATTGTTCTCCCTAAAGAAAAGATTTGATTGAGGAGTATTATCATAAGCGGTTAAAATCATAAGGGTCAGGACAACGTAGGTAAGGAAAAACAGTTTCCATTGATGGAAAGGTCGAGAAATAGAGGACATAGGAACATGGGAACACAGGAACAGGAGTAGGCTATTCAACCCATCAAGCCTGCTCCACCATTCAATTAGATCATGGCTGATCATCTACCTCAATGCCACTTTCCCACGCTATTCCCATATCCCGTGGTGTCATTAGTCTATAGAAATCTATCAATTTCTGTCTTGAATATGCTCAATGATTGAGCTTCCACAGCCCTCTAGGATAGAGAATTCCAAATATTCACCACCCACCGAGTGAAGAAATTCCTCCTCATCTCATCCTTGAATGGCCTGCCTCTTATTCTGAGACTGTGTACCCTGGTTCTGGACTAAACATCCTATCCACATCTATCCTAACATGCCCTGTAAGAATTTTGTAAATTTCAATGAGATCACCTCTAATTCTTCGAAACTCTAGAGAATATGGGCCCACTTTCCTCAGTCTCTCCTCATATGACATTCCTGACATCCTAGGGATTAGTCTGGTGAAGCTCCGTTACACTCCCTCTTTAGCAAGTATATCGTTCCTTAGATAAGGTGACCGAAACTATACACAATGCTCCAGGACACTGATTTGAGGTGATTGGTAAAAGAAGCAACAGCGACATGAGGAAAATTTTTTTTTATGCAGTGAGTGGTTAGGATCTGGAATACATTGCCTAAGATTGTAGTGGAGACAGATTCAATCATGACTTTCAAAAGATAATTGGATAATTATCTGAAGAGAAAAAAATTGCAGGGTTGTAGGAAAGTGGGACTAGGTGAGTTACCCTTGCAGAGAGCTGGCACAGACATGATGGGCCAAATGGCCACCTTCTGTGCTGTAACCATTTGATTTTAAGAGAATTGATAGCCAGTTAATGGTTAACTGGATGTTGCTTCATCCTCGCAGCCTGACCTCATAGAAGTTAAAATTGCGATATTGACAACCTACTGTTATTAGAAAGGTATAATACAAATACTCAAAATATAACACCGTGTGGCAGTTATTTATATACTATACCTCCTTGTTACCCAATAAACAGACATGATTTCTTTGCAAGGAAATAGCTGTAAGCTGTGTAGGTTTCTGTTAGTCAGTTGTCAACTGGTGTGAAATGATTTTCAGATGCTCACTTGCATCACTGTATATGGAACTATTTGACCACCTAGAAAACAAGGGCAGCATGTGCATGGGAACACCAGCACCTGCAAGTTCCCCTCCAACCCACACACCATCCTGACTTATAAAGATATCGCTGTTCCTGTCACTGGGTCAAAATCCTGGAACTCGTTTCCGAACAGCACTGTGGGAGTTCCTTCACTGCATGAACAACAGCAGTTCAAAGAGGTGGCTGAACACCACCTTCTTAAGGACAATTAGAGATTGGCACTAAATACTGGCCTTGCCTGTGAAGCCTACATCTCATGAATGACTATTAGCAGGTCAGAGGCTGGGAATTCTGTGGCGAGTAACTCACCTCCTGATTCCCCCAAGCCTATCCACTATCTACAAGACACAAGTCAAAAGCATGCAAGAATACTCTCCACTTGCCTGGATGAGTGCAGCTCCAACAATACTTGAGAAGCTCGACACCATTGAGGACAAAGCAGCGCACTTTATCTGCACCTCATCCACCACTTTAAACATTCTCTCCACCACTAGCGCACAATGGCAACAGTGTGTACCATCTACAAGATGCATTGCAGCAACTCACCAAGGCTCCTTTGACAGCAGCTTCCAAACCATGACCTCTACCACCTTGAAGGACAAGAGCAACAGACGCATGGGAGCACCACCACCTGGAAGTTCCCCTCCAAGCCACACACCATCCTGACTTGGAAATATATCGCCGTTCCTTCACTGTCACTGGGTCAAAATCCTGTAACTTCATCCCTAACAACTCTGTGGGTGTTCCTACACCATGTGGACTGCAGTGGTTCAAGAAGATGGCTCACCACCACCACTTTCTCAAGGGCAATTAGGGATGGCAATAAATGCTGGCCTTGCCACCAACACTCATGTTCATGAAAGCACAAATTTTTTTTTAATAAAGTGAGGTTTTTCAGAACCTCTGGTTTACTAATGCTGGAACATTGTTAAGGCTGTAACCAGTCACTAGTGGAATAGATCACTGGTTTATCTTGTTACCTATTTTGACATAACAATATACACTGAACTGCAGAGTGTTCATCATCTACATAACTGTAACTGTCTAATCATATATATAAAAAATCTTACATCTGCGCACACTTCCTGTCTGCACCACTTGATTTCCTCTGATCACATCCTTATCATACTTTTTGTCTCCATTTTATAATATAACCGCCTGCCATAATTTAATAAGGGGGGTTACATGTGTATGCCTGTTACATTATAATTACACAATCTTGCCAATAGGAGGCATTATGCCGAGTCAGTGACCATCTTCATTATCGCTCTCTGAAGAATTCCATCGCCTCACTCTTCCTCTTGTTTCCTCCTCAGGTATGTACTGATTGTTATTTTAACCTTTCTCTTCATTATAATTTAAAAAAACAATTTTCAATTTACGGGCTCCTCCGCATTCACGGCCTGTCTTCCCCAGTAAATTTTTTTTTTAAATCCATGTTTTCTTTCCTCACCTTGGCCTCTTTGCCCTTCTTTCCTGAGACTTCCATTCATAGTTTCTCTCATTCTCAGCACCAACAGAAATCATTGGGATTGAAAACCCAAACATCTTTATGACACCTGTCGGTGAGTGGGGGCAGGGCCCGCTTGCTGACGTGGGGGATAGGTCGGGCATGCGTCCTGACATCACCTCGCATCATTTAGATTTTCAGTTCGGTGGGCACACAGCCAATTCGGCTGCACACCCGCCGAACTGTCAACGGCCTGTTAAGGCCATTAAAAAACTAATTAACCTCATTGATGGACCTGCCCGTCCAACCCAGGCGGGCCTCGGAAAAAGCATGAAGCCTCATCCACGGGCGGGATGAGGTTTCATGAGGGTATTTAAATTTTTAGGGAAGGTTTCAATAAAACTTATGGACGTGTCCCAACTCATGTGACAGAGTCGCATGAGGAGATCTGGCAGGGAAAAATTTTAAACATGTTTCTAATAAGTTTTAAATCGTGAAAGAGCACACTCTCAGCTAAGCGAATCCCCCCCTTCCCAACCTGCACAGGGAGTGCACAGCGCTTCTTGGCGGATGTCACGCTGGGCGGGCTTTAACTGGCCCGCCCGCTTAAAATAGCTGTGCCCCTCCGACCGGGGGCACCGATCAGAAGGCCGCCCGCCAGGGGGATGGGGGAAAGTGTTGCCCATGGCGCTCTTACAGCCTTCACTTTCTTATCTGCCTTGGGAGATTTTAATGAATTGAAGAAAGAACTTGCATTTATATAGCGCTTTTCAAGATATCAGCAAGCACAATACAGCCAATGAAGTACTTATGAAGCGTAGCCACTGTTGTAATTTAGGAAAACTATGTTATAGGTGCTGCATAAATGCAAGCTGTTGTTTTACCTGATCCTGCACCGCTGAAAGATAACAGGTTGGTAAAGACCCAGGGCTGAATGTTTTGGTCCTTTAGGGCTGGACACGGAGGTGGGCGGGTGTGCTGCCGGCCAGCGTGTTGGTTCCTTAACCCCACCCTGACACCTGGGCATTCTCCCAGAGGCAGGATGAGGAGGTGTGGGCGGGTAGCTGATTCAACAAATTAAAAGTCAATTAAGGCCCATTGTCAGAGGCTGACTGGGATTTTACAGGCCCCTGGAGGCAGTGGGGAAAAGGACAGCCGTCTGGAGGTGGCCTCCCAGCATTCCAAGCAGACTTAGTGCGGAATTCTACACTGGCCGGATTTCATGGACTCGCCAAAGTCAATGGACTTTTGAATGGCTAGCTGCATTTTACAGCCTCACCCCTGCTGTGACGGGGACATAAAACTCTGCCCTTAGAAGCCCTCCCTGGCTTCAGTTACAGCTGCAGGCCGCCCTTAATTGGATGGTGAGCCTGTCCCCTGACCACTAATTGGCCAATTTGGGGAAAATCGCAGATGACTGTTCCCCACACCAAGCAGGCTTCTGAACCCCATTTGAGCCTGATGGCAGGGTTCTGAAATCTGTGGGAAAAGTCCTGACCCTAATCTGGATAACACAATTTTGGAGGGGGGGGGGAGAAACAATTTTAGAGTGTGCTGTGTAAGGAACATACCTTTTTATTTTTCTTTATTTCTGTGGGACTGTGGCTTTAAAAACTACCATGGCTGCAGTTGAAAAAACATGTTCACTGGAACAGGATGAGGAATATACAATGTTGCTATCTCCTGGAACAGAGTGTGCCAAGTTGGACAAAATGGTGCCAGAAAAGGATCCTGAACTAAGGGGAACTGCCTAGCAACAACATTTTAATTGGCTCTTTATCAGGTGACCAAGGTTTTGTGTGATAACACTAGGCTCCCAAGGCTAGCTAGCTGGCTTTTTCTTCTTATCTCTGTAACCTGCTCTCTCTGAAAAAAAAAATGCTGTCAAGAGGAAAAGGGGCAAATTGGCAAAAGAGACATTTAAAGCAAGTTTTCAATCAGTGAACTACAGACTGAAAGTGCTGGAAGACCATCTTGTGTCATTAATATTGAACTGCAAGGAGTTTGGGAGACACCAATCAAAATCAACCCATCTAATCCTGCACTCCAGATTGATGCTATTGAACTGTTTTATCTCACCCTTAAAATCCATATTTTGTAAGTCTTATGTGTGTGTCTGTGCTTGTGTATATGGGTTATGAAGGGGTAGAGTTTAAGTCATAGAGTTAGAAGTTAGCAGTTCATATTTCTTCCTTTTGCCACTGATAAAAGACAATTTGATTAATAAACAGTTATTTACTTGTTAAGTTTACAAACCTGCTGCTTGTATTCTGTTAACCTAAATTAAATTTTTCACATTTGTCTCGGCTCGGGGAGCAGTGAGGCTTGATATTATAGTGCAACATCCCCAGTGAGTCATTACAAAGTTTGGGGGCTTGTCTGGGATATTTTAGAACAAAAAACGACAATTCGGGTGTAGATTTAGTATGTAATAAAAGCTAAAAGGAAATACCAGGTTTGTGCCATCAAAAATAAGATCGCACCACTAAAACCTTCCTGCAAATGGAAGAGATGTCCCTGACAATTTTACAAGGGTTCCTAAAAGCCAGGTTAATTGAATTGGCAAGTAAATTAAGAGTAGGATTGCCTGACAAAGCTAGGAAGGCAGAGATAACTGAAGAGATGGCATATCATTTAAAACTGGAAGGAATACCCGAGAGACCAAGTTTTCCAAGGCAGTCAGGGATGGGCAATAAATGCTGGTCTAGCCAGCGACGCCCACATCCCATGAATGAATTTTTAAAAACGGGTGATTCATCAGAATGGGCTCAAATTCAGTTGCAAATGAAAAAAATGGAACTAGAGGCAGCAGAAAAAGAAAGGACACAGGCAGAAAGCCATTTCAAAGGGAGTTAGAGATGGCGACGTTAGAAATGGGGAAACACAAACTTGAACAGGAAAGAAGAGAGAGGGAGAGAATTCCAGCTTAAAATTCTGGCAGTTAAAAAGAGGCACCAGGAGTTGAGGCAGGACTTATTTCCAGATCAGAATCTAGTGGGGAGATGTTTAAATTTTTACAAGCTCTTCCAAAATTTGAAGAAAGAGATGTTGAAGCATTCTTTATTTCATTTGAGAAGATAGCTAAACAGATGAATTGGCCAAAGAAAAACTGCACATTGCCCATGCAGAGCAAATTGACAGGTAGAGCGCAAGAAATTTATGCTTCACTGTCAGAGGAGATTTCTAGAGATTATGATGTGGTGAAAAAGACCATTTTGAGTGCATATGAGTTGGGCCCTGAAGCGTAACCACAAAAGTTTTGAAATTTAAGGAAACAGCCTGGACAAACTTAAATTCAATTTGAAAGGCTTTGGCAAAATATTTTTGACAGGTGGATATGAGCATCAGGAGTTGAACTACCTATGGAGTTCTCAGAGAGACCATTCTCTTGGAAGAATTTAAAAGCTCCCTACCTTCTGTAATAAGAACCCATGCGGAAGACCAAAGGGTTGCAACTGCTAGACAGGCAGCAGTAATGGCCGATGATTATGAGGTGATCCATAAAGCTAACCCTTTTTTCCATCACCCCCATAAATTTCAAAAGGATAGAAAGTGGGAGAGTGAAAGGAAGGCAAGTAGCCATGGTAAAGAATGGATAGTTGGGAATACTTTGAGATCTCCTCCCCAGATCAGGGGGGAAAGTACTGAGGCTGGAGGTGAAACTTGAAGGCCGAAGTGTTACCACTATAATAAAGTGGGACACACTCGTTCAGAATGTTGGAAGTTGTGAAGGAAGCCCATGGGACTTATTAAAGTTCATAAGAGTGAGTCCGAAAAGGGAACTCAAAAAGAACATGCCACCAATCAAATTGTAGCTTTAACTACAAATAGGGGTCCAGAGGCAAACACTGCTGTGAATGCAGGTGAAGTGGATAACATAGATGAGAGAAATAAAGGGTTTTTGTCTAAAGGGAAGATAACCCATTTTTCATCAAATGATACAGCTAAACCCATAACTATATTAAGGGACACAGGAGCTACTCAAACTCTTTTGCTGGAGAAAGACCTAGATTTCCCTCCAGAGAGTTTAATGGAAGCTAAAGTATTGATAAATGGGATAAGTGGAGAGTATATCCTGGTTCCATTGTACAAAGTGCAATTGGAGTGTGATTTGCAGTCTGAATCGGTAGTTGTAGGAGTGGTTAAGAAATTACCTGTGGATGGAGTGGATCTACTCCTGGGGAATAATGTGACAGGAGTGAACGTTATAGCTTTGCCCATAATCATAGAAAGTCCAAAAGAGGCTAAAGAGACAGAACAATTGCAAGAACAGGTTGCTGGTATTTTTCCATCATGTGACCAGAGCAATGGCTAAACAAAGTCCATCACCAGAGGTCAAAATAATAGCTTCTGGAAATCGTGTGGTCATATCCATGATTGTAAGGATATATTGATGTTGATGTCCTGCTTTCATTTGGGTAATGGTCCTACACAATCTACTAATACCTGACTGAATGGTTCTTCTAAAACTGGTATGGATATTAAAGGTGCTGGTTTGATTACATGTTGAGGTTTACCTACTACCTGACATGTATGACATGTCTTACAAAATTATACTATGTCTTTATGAAGTCTTGGCCAAGTAAAATGCCTGTTTATTGATACTTGGGTTTTCCGTATTCCTACATGTCCTGCCACGGGAATCTCGTGTGCTACTTGCAATATCTCCTTATGATATTTGGGCAGTACCACTGTCTGATGAACAACCATCCGTTCCTCACCCGCAAGTCTGTGAGGGCGTCTCCACTTCCTCATCAGAGCTCCGGAACTCCTTCAGCTTCAGCTTCAGTGTGAGTTGACTGTGCTAATTTGTTTAACTCTGGATCTGCTTTCTGAACCTCAATTAAGGAAGGCATACCAAATTTTAAAAATTTTTTAAATTATCCTCATCCTTAAATAAAGTTTCGGCTACTCTAACACCTGCTTGAAGATTGTGCATTGAATATGCAGGGTTTGGCTATAATCACACTACAATTACCTTCCCCATCCACAACTTGCTGTGTGTCAGCAACAAATCTGCTTCTCTCATGTTCCTTTTGGCTGTAACTTAAAACCTGATGAACTCAATCCTGAACTTTATTTTTTAAATTTTTAAAGAAAATCATGCTTTGCTTTCTGATAATTCTAAATTGTGCATGATCAAGAATGAACATCAAGCTGCCTGTTAGTAAAAAAGGACAACTGATCATTTATGACATACAATTACAGCTAAAGTGATAGTGGAAAAGTTAACTCAGCTTTTCACTGGTTATGGTCTACCAGTTGAAATACAACCTGAACAAGGTTCTAACTTCATATCTAAAATTTTCCAGGACATAATCAGCAACTTGGGTATCAAACAACTAAAGTCTACCACCCACAGACACACGGAGCTTTAGAGAGATATCATCAGACTCTCAAAACCATGACTAAGAACTATTGCCATGAATACCCAAAGGATTGGGACAATGGATTAGATTTCTTACTATTTGCTGCCAGAGATTCTCCCAACGAACCTACTGGATTCAGTTCATTCGAATTGATCTATGGTCATGAAATAAGAGGTCCATTAAAATTGATTAAAGAAAAGTTCCTGAAGCCAAAAGACGAATCCTCCATGTTGGATTATGTGTCCTTGTTTCTAGAAATATTCGTAGGAGCATGTAAAGTAGTACGAGAGCAGACTAATGGAAAAGAATCAAGTCAAAATCCAGCACATGTGATCCAGAGTGGAGTAATAGTAAAGAGGTGAAACCCAGAAGTAGAGACTGTAAACAGAGTACAAGCAAAGAGAGAGCAAACCGGGCCAAATTGAAATCTACAAGTCGAGAGCGATGTAAAAGCAGAGAGCGAGAAAGAAGGGCCAAATCAAAGTCCAGAAGCCGAGATAGAGAACAGAGCAAAGATAGAGGGAAAATGGACAAATTTAGAAGTAAAGCTAGAGTGGAAGAGAAATTAAAGAAAGAGAAAAAATGCAAACTCAAGAAGCAGAGGCAGAGAACAAAAACACAAAGAAAATAGGTTAAATCCATTAGTTAAGATGTGGAACAGGGCAAAAGTAAAGATCAAGAAAAAAAGAGCAAAATCCAAAAACAAGGAAAGGGATAGGAAAGCTGGTGGGGTAACAAGAAACTAAATCAATGTCAGAGGAAGTACACTACCGTAGAAAAAGAAACTCTAGCAATGTTGTTTTTTCTTCAACACTTTGAAGTTTATGTCCGACACGATAACAGGGAAACACTAATTTACACTGACCATAATCTGCTGGTGTTCATTGAAAAGTTTAAAACTCGAAACGTGAGACTATTTAGATGGAGTCTATTGCTTCAACCTTTCAATGTAAAGATTGTTCATATTGTTGGTAAAGATCATGTGATGCGGATTGTCCCATGTTTAAAATACTAAAATAAGCTAAAGGGGCAGGAAATGCTTAAGATGGTATAAAAGGGAAGAAGAATAAATGAATGTAGTTCACGTGTTTTGTTGTCCACGTGTCACATACCTTGTGATGAAACACATTTTTGAAATGGTGTTTTTTCACTTTTAAGGGTGGGGGGATGTGAGGAACATATCTTTTTATTTTTCATTACTTCTGTGGGACTGTGGTTTTAAAAATTGGACTGTGGCTTTAAAAACTACCGTGGCTGCAGTTGGAAGACATAATCACTGGAACAGGATGAGGAATATACAATGGGGAGAATTTTGTCCCCGTTGAGGGGGCTGGGCGAGTGCGGACGGGTGTGCAGCCGGTCGCACCCTGCAATCTGCTGCGTGCCACCATTTTACGTGGGTGGGTCAAATAAGGACCGCCCAGCATGACACGGGAAGAGTAGGTTGAGTCGGGGCCTGCGCTCTTTCGTGCATGTGCTCGAAAGAGCACAAAAATCTCCCTGAGGCACAGAGCTGCCTCAGCGAGATCAGTTTGAGTTTCAAAAAAATAATATAGAAAAAAAATTTAAGACATATTCCCTCATGTGAAAGTGTCACATGAGCTGGGACATGCCTATGAATTTTAATGAAAATCTTTATTTCACTTATAAATCATTCATGAAACCTATTCCTGCCCATGGATGAGGTTTCATGAACCCTGGGCTCTTCACCTGCCCGCCAACCTTAAGGTTGGATGGGCAGCTATGTTAAGTGGTTTAATTAGTTTTTAAATGGACTTAATAGGCCTTTGATAGTTCGGCGGGCGCAGTCGACTCCGGTGCACGCCCACCGAACTGAAAATTGGAATGTCGCACGGTGACATTGGACGCACGCCTGACTTCACCGTGTGTCATTATACGTGTTGGTGAGCGGGCCCCACCCCTCGCTCACCAAGCTGAAGATTCTGGCCAATGTTGCTATCTCCTGGAACAGAGTGTGCAGGTTGGACAAAGTGGTGCCGGAAAGGAGTCCTGAACTAAGGGGAAATGCCTAGCAACAACATTTTAATTGGCTCCTGATCAGGTGACCAAGTTTTTGTGTGATAGCAGTGAGCAGAGAGATCCTAGCCTGCAAAGAGAACACTCTTGAAACCTCTTTCTCTTCTTTGTGTGTAAGATTACAGTAAATATACAAGGTTAGCTAGCTGGCTTCTTCTTTAGTTCTCTGTAACCTGCTCTCTCTGAAAAAAACCCCTGTCAAGAGGAAAAGGGGAAAATCAGCAAAAGAGACATTGAAAAGCAAGTTTTCAACCAGTGAACTACAGATTGAAAGTGCTAGAAGACCATTTTGTTTCATTAACAACAAACTATAAGGAATTTGGGAAGACATCAATCAAAATCAACCCATCTAATCCCGTACTCCGGACTGGTGCTATTGAACTGTTTTATCTCACCCTTAAAATCCATGTTTTGTATGCCTTCTGTGTGTGTGTCTATGGGCAAAATTTTCCCCTGTTGGTGGGGGGGGGGTGTGCGGGAGTGGGCGGGCGGCTTTCTGATCGGCGCCCCCAATTGGGGGCGTGCCACCATTTTTTCGTGCAAAGGGGCGCTCCGATCTCCCTGGGACTAAGTGCTACCTCAGAGAGATCGGTTCCCAAAGAGAAAAAATTAATCTTTGGAAAATTTTCATTCACCATCCATGACAATGTCACATGAGTTGGGACATGGACACGACTTTAAGTAAAAGTGAATGTTAATTTTTTAATTCAGTCATGAAATCTCATCCCGCCCGTGGATGAGGCTTCATGCTTTTGCAGGTGGCCACCAGCGCTCCTGACCTGCCCGCCAACCTTCAGGTTGGACGGGCAGGTCCACTAATTGGTTTAATTGTTTTTTGAATGGCCTCAACAGGCCGTCGACAGGTCGGCGGGCGCACTGCTGATTCGGCTGCACCCCCGCCAACCTGAAAATGCAAATGACGCGGGATGACGTCGGAAGTTCTGCCTGACGTCATTCCGCATCATTTTACGTGTCGGCGAGTGGGCCCCGCCCCCTCCCCCACTCCCCAACGGGAAAATTCTTGCCTATGTTTGTGTATGTGGGTTAAGAAGAGGTAGAGTTTTTAAGTTATAAAGTTAGAAGTTAGCAGTTCACCTTTATTTCTTTTGCCACTGATTAAAGACAATTTGTTTATTAAACAGTTATTTACTTGTTAATTTTACAAACCTGGTGCTTGTATTCTGTTAACCTAAATTAAACAGTTAGGTAGAATTGGGCAATTTGATACCTGGCATGAATGGGTTTTTCTATGTGGAAAGGTTGGACAGACTGGGATTGTTTCCACTGGAGTTTAGAAGAGTGAGTGGTGATTTGATTGAAGTACTCAAGATCCTGAACGGTCTTGACAAGGTGGACATAGAAAGGATGTTTCCTCTTGTGGGTGAGTCCAGAACTAGGGGGGTGGTGGGGGGGGCACTGTTTTAAAATTAGGGATCACCCTTTTAGGACAGAGGAGAGGAGAAATTTTTTCTCTCACAGGGTTGTGCAACTTTGGAATTCTCTTCCTCAGAAGGTGGTGCAGGCAGAGTCATTTGATATTTTTAAGGCCAAGGTAGATAGATCCTTGTTCGGCAAGGCAATCAAAGGCTATCAAGTTCAGATAGGAACGTGGAAATCGAAACACAAGAAGATCAGCCATGGTCTTATGGAATGGTGGAGCAGGCTCGAGGGGCTGAATGGCCTACTCCTGTTCCTATTTCTTATGTAATTTGGCGGTCTAGTCAAACTTTTCACATTTGTCTCAGCTCGGAGAGCAATGGGGCTTGATATCACAGCGCACTAGCCCCAGTGAGTCGTGACAGCTATATTATTCCTGATATCAAGCAGAGTGCTAGAGATACTTACTTGAGATATCTCTCTTTATGTTCTTTTTTAAGGCAATGACTTTATGTCTAGAAATTGCTAGTAGCCGTGCTATACATAGACTTCAATCCCAGTTCCAGGATGTCACAGATGTTCATTACAGCTTATGTGTGTACATACGAAGATATATCTTTACCGGCATTGTGAACAATCCTTACATTTAAGAATCACCCTGTAACATGCGCTCCCTCATGACTTGGCTTGACCCTGGCTATTTCAATATGCTTTCCCCTCAATAGAATCTGCCATCTCTATTTATAGCCTCACAACTCAAGGCGTGATCAGCTGCCACTTCATGCTTGTTACACAAACTCCCACCTCATTTTCCTCTCACAGTTTTGACAGTACTGTTTAATTGCTGCCTTTTTCTGCATTCAAACCTGTGGCAGGGAGGACGAAGGTAAATGCTTATAATTCTGAACTACCTGAAAACGTGGAAAGAAGACATGTAAATTCTGTTTCCTTCAATTATTAATTTGAACGATTAATGTGCGGCCGCCAGATAATCAATGAAGCAGTTGGAGAGCAAGCTGTAATATGTAATGAACCTCAGCAGGGAGCTGTCTCTGAAAACCAAATCCAATTGTGCATCATGCAAGAAACTGCTCAGTTGAAGGAACCTTCTGGTCGTGAAGAGGTGTTTTTCTGACAAGAGGAGGACAGACACCACAATATGTCAAGATGAAGGCGGTTTTTTAGCTGCATACTGGCTTCAGCACCAAGCATTGTAATGAGATTACTCCTGAGGAGCGCCAGCAATTCGTCAAATAACCCTTTCAATGCCTTTCACCACATACTGAAAGATTACAGATTTGGGTATTTTATTTCAATGACACCCACATACGCTCTTCCTGAAAAGGCAGTGGAAACAGAGCCTTTGACTATTTTTAAGGCAGAGATGGATAGGTTCTTGGTAAGCAAGGGGGGAGCGATAGGTTATCGGGTATAGGCGGAATGCCATGATCTTATTAAATGGCAGAGCAGGCTCACAGGGCCAAATGACCTACTCCTGCTCCCTGTTCGTATGTATGTTCGAATGTACACACACAGGGCAGCATTTTGCCCCTATTGAGGGGGTTGTGCAGGAGCGCGAAAGAGTGCACAGATCTCCCTGAGGCAAAGTGCCGCCTCAGGGAGATCGGTTGAAGTAATAAAAATGTTTTAATGGTTAGAAAAAATTTTCCTGACATGTCCCCTCATGTGACACTGTCACATGAGCTGGGACATGTCCATTACTTCTTTTTAAAAATGTTCAGAAAATTTAAAATCCCTAATGAAACCTCATCCCGCCCGTGAAAAGTGGCTCTAGGACTGATGCGGGAGAAGTGGGTTCTGGTTCATGGGGCACTAGCACCAGTACTGGGGTAATTGGGATCTGTACCTTTGGGACGGTCTACACCCGAAACGTGCTGGGACCGGTGTTCTTGCGAGCTGCATAACTAGGGAAGTAGAGAAGGTTTTAAACTAAATAATGGGGGCAAGTGATCAAACCTGGGAAGATGTGGTTAACCAAAGAGTAGAGACAAGGCAAAGGAGAAAGGTATTATTATGGGAAATGGAAAACAGGTCGTGACAAGGAAGGGATAGAGAGTACAAATGTCACAGTAAATCAACAGATGAAACTAGAAGTCATAAAAAAAATAAAAGGATGAAACTAAAAGCTCTGTTTCTGAATGCACGTGGCATTCCAAATAAAACAGATGAACTGAGAGCAGACATAGAAATAAATAATTATGATTTGATAGCCATCACAGAGACATAGCTGCAGGAGGACATGGATTGGGACCTGAATATTGAAGGGTACAGGATATTTAGGAAGAACAGGAAGTGAAGGAAAGGTGGAGATAGCCTAGATGAGGAGTACATTGAATGTTTTTGGGTTAGTTTCTGGAGACGACCAGAGAGCAGGCTATAATAGACCCGGTATTGTGCAATGAGATCGCAGTAATTAATGATCTCATAGTGAAGGCGCCCCTAGGTAGTAGTGACCATAATATGATTGAATTTTGCATTCAGTTTGAGGGAGAGAGGAGCGGGTCTGAAACTAAGCTTTTAAACTTAAATAAGGGCAATTATGAGGGCATGAAAGCTAAGCTGACGCAAGTAAATTGGTAAGTTAGGTTAAGGGAGATGTCAATAGAGATGCAGTGGCTAATATTTAAGGAGCTATTTCAGAATGCACAGAATTCCAGCAAGTAAGAAAAAGTTCAAGAGATGGGCACACCATCCAATGTTTGAGAAAAAGTACATAATTGTACAAAGACAGGTGGAAGGCCAGAAAATTGGGCAGAATATAAGGAATAGCAAAAAATGACTAAAAGACTAATCAGGAGGGAAAATTTAGAGTATGAGAGAAAACTAGCCAGAAATTTAAAAACAGATAGGAAGAGTTTTTATACATATTTAAAAAAGATGAGTTAACAAAGTGAGCGTTGATCCTATAGAAAATGAGTCTGGAGAATTGATAATGGAAAAAAAGATGGTTGATGAATTAGTAGGTATTCTGCATCAGTTTACACTATAGAGGATACAAGTAACATCTCAGAAGCAACTATAACCAGGAAATGGAAGTGGGGAAGGAAGTCAAGAAAATTACTGTCACCAGAGAAATGGTACTGAGTAAATTGTTGGAGCTGCAGGCTGACAAGAGCCTGGGCCCTGATGGACTTCATCCTGGGGCCTTAAAAGGAGTGTCTAGTGAGATAGTTGATGCATTGGTTTTAATTTTCCAAAACTCCCTAGATTCGGGGAAGGTGCCATTAGATTGGAAGATAGCAAATGTAACTCCAATATCCAAAAAGGGAGGGAGACAGAAAGCAGGAAACTACAGGCCAGTTAGCTTAATATCTGTCATAGGGAAAATATTAGAAGCTATTATTAAACAAGTTATAGCAGGGCACTTGGATAACTTCAAGGTCATCAGGCAGAGTCACCATGGTTTTGTGAAAGGGAAACCGTGTTTAACCAACTTATTGGAGTTGTTTGAGGAAATAATATATGCTGTGGATAAAGAGGAACCAGCAGATGTACTGTACTTAGATTTCCAGAAGGCATTTGATAAAATGCCACATCAAAGTTTATTGTGGAAAATAAAGCTCATGGTATAGGGATAACGCATTGACATGGATAGAAGATTGGCTGGCTAACAGGAAGCAGAGAGTAGGTATAAACGGGTTCTTTCAGGTTGGCAAGATGTAAGGAGTGTTGTGCCACAAGGATCAGTGCTGGGACCTCAACTGTTTACAATTTACATAAATGACTTGGATGAAGGGATTGAAGGGATGGTTGCCAAATTTGCTGATGACACAAAGATAGGTAGGAAAGTAGGTTGTGAAGAGGACATGAGGAGGTTACAAACAGATATAGATAGGTTAAGTGAATAGGCAAAGATCTGGCAGATGAAGTTTAATGTGGGAAAATGTGAAATTGTCTATTTTGTAGAAAGAATAAAAGAGAGGCATATTATCTAAATGGTGAGAGATTGCAGAACTTTGAGATTCAGAGGGATCTGAGTGTTCCAGTGCATGAAGCAAAAAAGGCTAGTATGCAAGTAATTAGGAAAGCTAATAGAATGTTATCATTTACTGTGAGGGGAATTGAATACGAAAGTAGGGAGGTTATGCTTCGGTTGTAGAGGGCATTGCTGAGACCACATTTACTGTGTACAGTATTGGTCACCTTATTTAAGGAAGGATGTAAATACGTTGGAAGCAGTTCAGAGAAGGTTTACCAGACTAATACCTAGAATGGGTGGGTTGTCTTATGAGGAAAGGTTGGACAGACTAGGCTTGTATCTGCTGGAGTTTAGAAGAGTAAGAGACGACTTGATTAAAACATATAAGATCATGAAGGGGGTCTTGACAGGGTGGATGTGCAGAGGATGTTTTCTCTTGTAGAAGGATCTAGAACTAGGGGGCCACTGTTTAAAAATAAGGGGTCGCCCATTTAAAACAGAGATGAGGTGAAATTTTTTCACTCAGAGGGTCATGAGTCTTTGGAACTCTCTTCCTGGAAAGGTGGTGGAAGCAGAGTCTTTGTACATTTTTAAGGCAGAGTGGATAGATTCTTAGTAAGCAAAGAGGTGGTGGGTTATTCATTGTAGGTGGAATGCAGATTTTGGGTTACTATAAGATCAGCCATGATCTTATTAAATGGTGAAACGGGCTGAATGGCCTACACCTGCTCCTTGTTCATATGACCATATGGTCCAAGCGTCAGGTTGTCAATGAAGGTCAGTGGGAATTTCACATACCTGCATTATCACACCAGGAACCCCTATAGTTCTCAGCCAGAGGCTGAGAATTCTGAGGAGAGTAACTCACCTCCTGACTCCCCAAAGCCTGTCCACCATCTATAAGGCACAAGTCAGGAGTGTGATGGAATACTCTCCGCTTGCCTGGATGAGCGTAGCTCCAACAACACTCAAGAAGTTCAACACCATCCAGGACATAGCAGCCTGCTTGACTGGCACCCCATCCACCACTTCAACATTCACTCCCTCCACCATCGTGCACAGCGGCAGCAGTGTGTACCCCATCTACAAGATGCACTGCAGCAACTCACCAAGGTTCCTTCGATGACATATTCTAAACTCGCGACCACTACCATCTAGAAGGACAAGAGCAGCAGATAGATGGGAACACCACCACCTCCAAGTTTTCCTCCAAGTCACTTACCGCTGTAATTTGGAAATATGTTGCCGTTCCGTCACTGTCTCTGTGTCAGAATCCTGGAACTCCCTTCCTAACAGCACCGTGAGTATACTAACATCACATGGTCAGCAGCAGTTCAAGAAGGTGGCCCATCACAAACTTCCCAAGGCAATGAAAGTGTTTTAAAAATGGGCTTCTGTGCCATGCTCTGTCAAACTTTTATCACTGATTTCAATTTTTTCATTGTTTTTTTGTTGGCAGATTCTTGGGAACGTCACCACATTTAACTGCACCTCTCTCATCATGGCCCTGTCTCGTAGAGCAATGCTTTCAAAAATCTAATTAGATAGCTTATTATTATGCAAAAAAAGACAGACATTCCCTATTGTTTATTAGCCCATTTCAGAGGGCAGTTAAGAGTCAACCACATTGGGAATAGTGAGAATAAATGTCTATATTGGAGCCAAGATTAGCAGTGCACTTGAGTAATGAACGGTGTTTCGCATAAAGTTAGAGATTGCGACAATAAAAACTGTGCGTGTGTTAGTATTAGATGCAAGCCCCTTTCTTAGTTTGAATGGTGAAGGATCCTGGCTTTCTGATGCATCAAGTATTGATTCCAAGAGCTATGCTAAGCACAAATATCTCATTAGCATCATCTTACACAGATTTCTAGTAAAATTGAGGCTGTGGATGTGCTAATTCTGCCAAAAAAATAAATCTTTAAGATGTTTCAAAATAATCGCTATGGTATACACTGCACCACCGCCCGCCCCACCCCCCCCAACCGGCCACAGTCGGTAGTTCCACGGCGTTGTACTTTTTCATTTTCTTATGATGACTTTCACCACTAGACTACTGTCTTCCCCTAAATCTGGCAACCTTGATACCCTGTGCTCTTTGCTTTGAGAAATGAATTATGGCTTTGTCTCTAGAGTGAGTTTATTGCTCAGTGGCCTTCATTACCAGCGTGGTCAGGCGATTGAATTCAAACCACTGGGGGCTGAATTTTGCTGTCGGTGAGCAGGGGGTGGGGCCCGCTTGCCGACGCGTAAAATGACGCGGGATGACGTTGGGGGGAATCCCCAACATCATCCCGCCCCATTTAAATGTTCAGGAAGGTGGGGGCTCAGCAAAATCAGCTGCGGGCCCGCCGACCTGTCAATGGCCAATTGAGGCCGTTGACAGGATCAGTTAAACAATTAAAGGACCTGCCCGTCCAATCTTAAGGTTGGCGGGCAGGCCAGGAGCCCCAGCGGCTAATAGAAAAAACATGAAACCTCATCCACCGGCGGGAAGAGGTTTCATGTAGGGATTTTAAAAGTTTAATAAAGTTTTAGTGTAGATTATGAACATGTCCCATCTCATGTGACATTGTCACATGAGGGGAACATGTTAAGGGTTTTTTTTTTCCTTTTTTAATGTTTTTAGAACTGTCAGCAATCTCCCTGAGGCAGCACCTAGCCTCAGGGAGATGTGCACTCTTTTGTGCGCATGCGTGAAAGAACGCACTCTCGCATTTGGGGAATCCCCCCCTTCCCTCCCCCCGCCCACACAGGGAGCGCATAGCGCTTCCCGCTGGACGTCACACTGGGCGAGCCTTAATTGGCCTGCCCATGTAAAATGGCGGCGGGGCCCACTTCTCCGGCGGGGATCAGTTCCCCGCCCGCCAGAGATTGGGTCGGGCCTGCCCGCCTGACAGACTGAAAATTCTGCCCTTGGTCTGATGGAGTATTTATTGTATAAGTTGTTAATATAGCGTACGGGCAAGAGAAAAGGGTCTAAAAATGACAGATGTCAACTCCATTTTCAGTGAGTCAGTAACAAACCCAGGAATGTATGAAACATTACAATATGTTGAAACCAGGATTTTGTGTAATTTGCTTAATGACATGTCTGAGAATCGCCTTGGGAAATTTCACTGAGTTAAATGCATTATTAGTATTATTTAGATGCAATTTTTAAAAAATTAATGCTTCAGAATTTCTTTTTACATAGAACTATAAAACAAATCCTTGATTTAAGAGTGGTGCACACTTTATGAAGCGGTTATAAATCTGAGTTGTGCTGGCCAACCATGCCAGGGTCATGCTTCGTTAATAGATCAATACAGACAGAGAGCTGCTGTTTAAGTCTAAGTCCATTTACACAGACTGCAGAGCTGGGCTGTTGCAGACAAATGAGGCCCAGTGTAAGTGAGAATGGAACGCACTCTCCATGGATGGATGCATTCAGGTTGCAGCAAGGTCATTCACACCTTAGTGCTGTTAAAAAGCAGCTCATTTGTAGGTTCAGATTGAAGGGAAGTACCAGCTGCCCTCACATTACCCTTACTGTTTGTTCGCAAGTTAATGCTGAACAGAGTTTGAGAGTTCAGAGCCTTGTATTCAAAAGGCTTGAAGAATTTCTGAGAAAGGCTTACATCAATGATTATTGGGTGCAACTGTTTAAAAAGACGCAACTCAAACATGCTATTACACCCTTAGTGCTTCTATAGAGGGAAACAACATGTATAAACTATATTATCCAGGCCAGAAGATAGGAAGGGAAATATATATATATATATAATATATATATATATATCTATGTCAACCTGGCTATTTTATAAAAATATCATTTTTATTTTAAAAATGGAGAATGCTTTACCCTGACTAGCCATGACTCATACCAGAGGAATTTCTAACCTTCAGATACCAGCAAGGACCTCGTAATCTTTAAAAAGGTGCTAATGCTTTCTGTGACTGCTGACAGTCATATTCCAAAGAAATGCACCAAACCCCTTTGTGATTCCAAGAGCAGAGCTCCGGCCAACAGAGACAGTATGTCCGCAAAGGACAAAAGGGACCCTGAGTCCTCCATTAAACACCTCAAGGTTCTTAACCTGGGAAAATACATCTTTTGTTCAACACCCAGGAGAAGAAATGGGACGTATGTCATCTGATCTCTCCAAAGCTCTTAGAATCTGTAATATCACCATATGGAACTGAACCCAGGAACCCTACCATTTTATCGGTATCTAACAGGTAGCAGCAGAAAGAGCTCTGTGCAGGTGAATTGCCTGGCACTCATCTACACTGGGAACTACTGGAGCATTGGAACATCTATATCTGTGCCTTCAAGACTAATTCATCTCTACTTGCCTTCTCCCATTATGAAAGTCCTCGCTTCTGAAAAGTCAGATCACACTTCAGCAGTTTCAGCCTGTAAACCTCTGAAGGGATGTGCCACTGGACTTTTGATTCTGGACTCTGGATTCACGTGAAACCATAACTCTCATTTTTATCGTGGTCTTGCCCTGTACCCCTTTCTTTCCCTTATCCTTCTTCTATTGTATGGTTGCAAAAAGAGGCAGACATTGCGAAATCCCATTCCCGTGTTTTGTGTGTGTAAAATAAACCAGATCTCTTATTTTACCTTATCTCGAGTTTATTGTGGGATTATTATTAGAGGATTGGATCACTCCAAACTGAAGGGCTGGGGAAAACATGCCACCACTTATAAAGAGGGGAAATCAGAAATCAAAAACAACTTTCTGATTACAGACTGGTCATGAGAGGAGAAATCAGGACCGTTTAAACTAATCTCCCTCCGTTCCATAACGTGCATACATAGATAAGCAGCCCATGGGCTCATTATTACAGAATATATTATTGAGCACATTCCTGCTCATTAACACTGAGAGTCTACTTTGGTCAGAATTTTGCACTTCCCCCACTGGCAGAGTTTTAGGCGGGGGAGGAGGAGCATGAAATTGAAGGGACGGCCTTCCCTCCGGGTTTCAGCCTTACCAGACCTCACAGCAATTTTACGCTGGGGTGGGCAAGGTCTCAGGTGGGAAGCTTGCCCTTAACCGATTATTGGCCACTTAAGGGCTGTTTCCCACCCAACCTCAATTTTTAGGCTGGCAGTAGGATTGAACGTCTGTGGGGGAAGCCTGAAAAAGGGCAGACTTAGATCCTGAGTGGCTCCATCAGATGCCCCTTGTGACAATGGGCACCTCTTCCCCCCCCCACCCCCCCACCCACCTCACTTAAGGTCCAATGGCCTCCAGACCTTCCTGCCCACCCCATGAGCCACTGATTGCCCCCTTTACACCCCCTACCCTCCAAGGCCTTCCCTACCCTCCATGTCGTGGGACCCCTTGAACTTACCTGGGCCTCCGGTGGCCGGACTTAGGCTCTGACATCCTCCTGCATTTCTTCTTCTGTCCACTGCAGCGCTGTCGCCGCAGGGACTGGAGAGCTGCTGGCCAAACTCTAATGTCGGACTTCCTCCTGAGTGAGGGGTGGAAGTCCCACCTGCAGCCACCTAATGCTCATTTGGCACGAAATGGCCACGGGGCACTCGGAGTCAGCATGGAATGTGTTCCCTGCCAATTCTTCGGATTGCGGGAAATCCAAAAGATTCATGCCCCTGTTCCTAATGTCAGTAACATATCTCTTCCGCTAGTTGCCTCAACTCTGCACCATCTAAATTTGACAGAGTTACATCTTAGAAATTACTGTCGATGATGCTTGCACGTGCTGTAAAATAACAAATGCTGCCTGAATGCTCAACCTGTTCGTATGGCTGTCCCCCCTGTTTCCTGTGCTTGTATATGAATGGTACTAAAAAGAATTTCTGGGTATCTTATATTAACTGGAGAAAGAACTTGCCTTTCTGTAGCTTCTTCCATGAAGTCAGGATGTCAAGAAATGGTTTACAGCCAATGAAAAAACATCAGAATTGATAATGAACTGCCTGACAGCAGTGACATTGGCATTTTAGGATTTGGGTGGCTCACTCTCTAAGATGTATAAAAATGACTGCAAGTATATTACTTATCACAGAACATTATCTGTCAAGGAAATTCAATTTGTTATTTACGCATTTACAAAAATATGAATTTGAATGGCTGGAAAAGACAAGCTTGTCCATCAGATCTGCCCCATGCATCATAATAATTGGGGCACCCTGACTGGACGCTTTTCCTCAACACACACACAACCATGTAATCTAACAGAGTAGAAAAAGCAGGCTCAATAATGAAAAAAAATACTTCAGAAAATCACCTCTAAGAAAGGAGGAGCTCCAGGCAAGTGGAGGACATTCCATCACACTCCTGACTTGGTGTCTTGTTGATGGTGGACAGGGTTTGGGGAGTCAGGAGGTGAGTTACTCACTGCAGAATTCCCAGCCTCTGACTTGCTCTCATATTTATATATGGCTGTTCCAGTTCAGTTTCTGGTCAATGATTACCCCCAGGATGCTGATAGTGAGCAATTCTGCGATGGTAGTGCTGGTGAATGTCAAGGGGAGATGGTTAGATTCTCTCTTGTTATTGGGTGGATCACGAGTGACTGTGAGCAAGTCAACCTGGACATGGGAGAAACCTGGATGTGAATTCAGTGAGCAGAAGGATATTTTGGCCATGGAAGGGGTGCAGGGTGGATTCACCAGAATGATCCCGGGGCTTAGGTGGTTAAAATATGAGAACTGAGCTGCATAAACATGGAGATGGATTCTACGGCGGTGGGAGAGGTTGGCGAGCTTTTAAATAGCCTGTTCCGCAGTGATAACACGTTGGGGGTGGGCTAAATAGGCTTAAGATCTGACTGCTGGCTTTTCTAGCTGCCCTAGCAGCGCCTGAACTGAGTGGCGGGCGCTGCGGGACTGCAAAGAGCAAGAGCGATGGTGACCAGAGACAGGTAAATCCCAGGCTTTTAGGATGGGGAAGGAATCGAAGAGCCTGGGGGGGCGCGGTGGGGGAATGAGATTTGAAGGGCAGACCACAAGGAATGAAGTGGGGAGGTTACCCCTGATGCACTCAGGTAACCACACCCCCCACCCCCACCCCTTGACTGATGTGCCCCCTTCCTGCCTTTTCAAAGAGGTCCTGTCAAAAACCACCTTTGCACCCTGGCCTGTATTTTATAGTTTTGCCATTGTGAGATTTGAACTCTTGATTGAGCCTGTTGTGTTGCATTAACTCTTTTGAGTACAAACACATTTCCATCTATTCCTATTCAGATGAAGTTATATTGTTTCATAGCTTGCCATTGTGAGATCTGAACTCTTGATACTCTTTTTGAGTAAACCTGTTTCCATCTGTTTCAGATGAAGTTACATTGTTTCATAGTTTGCCATTGTGAGATTTGAATTCTTGATCTTAGGGTTACAAACCCAGTACCATAACCACTTGGCTATTTAGACCAAGCTCTAGCCTGTATTTTATGGCAGTGGGAGTGATTGATGTCCTTAATTGCCAATTAATTGGGCACTTAAGGGCTCAATAGATCAAAGGAGGTCAGCCGAGTGGTCGACTTCCCCACCTCCCCCTGTATTATGGGGAGCAGTTCGGGGGTGGGTAGGAAGGCAGTGGGATGGGCACCCCACATATTTTACATGCCCCACCCAACTGCCGACAACATGCCCAGCAGGGGGCATTAAAATGAAGCCCACGATATATATTTCCTTGAGTATGGAATTGAATGAATTTTAAATGTTAAGTTCATTTGATAGGATAGAGGAAGAGAAACTGCTTTGGTGGGGGAATCTAGAGTAAGAAGGCCCAACCTTCAAATTAGAACCAGAGCATTCAGGAGGGAAATCAGGCAGCACCTCTTTGAATTATTTCCTCCCAAAAGGGTGTGGATGTTGGGATAATTGGAGTTTCCAGGGATTGAGATCAGTATATTTTTGCTGGGTAAGGGTATCAAGGGCTAGGGAGCAGAGGCGGGTAAATGGAGTCAGGGTATGAATTCAGCATGATTTAATTGAATGGTGGAGCTGTTCCCAGGGGCTGAACGGGTCCCTCCCCGTTCCTGTGAATTTTTTTTTCTCCGTATCCTTTCACGGGATGTGGGTGTCACCGACAAGTTCAGCATTTGTTGCTCATCCCTAGCTGCTCTTGAACTGAGTGGCTTGCTAGGCCATTTAAAAGTCAAATACGTTGCTGTGGGTCTGGGGTCACAAGGAGGCCAGCAGATTTCCTTCCCTCAAGGGCATTAGTGAACCAGATGGCTTTTTACAGTAATCGATGGCTGTTTCCTGGTCACCATCACATTCAATTACCAACATCTGATCCAGAATGAGACACGGCTGCAGGTCGCATATGGTAAGAAACCGTTGCCACTTTCTCCAGTTTATAGGTGTACATTGAGGGTGGGTGGTGTAACACAAAATGTTCGTCAGCTATGGCTCAATTGTAGGATTTTTGCCCCTCAGTCAGTAGGTCATGGGTTCAGGTCTCACTTCAGAATTTGTGCACAAATTCTAGACTGACATTCCAGTGTAGTACTGATAGTACAATAGTTTCCCCACCACTGAGGTTAGACTGACTGGCCTGTCATTCTCTGGTTTATCCCTTCCCTCCTTCTTGAATAGCAATACCACGTTGGCTGTCCTCCAGTCCTCTGGCACCTCTCCCATGACCAGAGAGGTTTTGAAAATTATAGCCAGTGCCCCTGCTATCTTGCTCCCTTGCCTCACTCAACAGCCTGGGATACATTTCATCCGGTTCTGGAGATTTATCTACTTTTAAGCCTGTCAGACCACCTTTCTATGCTAATTCCTTTAATTATATCATAGTCCATCTGCCTGGTTCCATACCCATGTCGTCCCTCTCAGTTGTGAACACCGGCACAAAGTATTCATTTAGAACCCTACCTATGTCTTCCGGCTCCACACACAAATTACCACTATGGTCCTTCATAGGCCTTTATCTTTCCCTAGTTATCGTCTTACTCTTAATGTACTTGTAAAATAACTTTGGATTTTCCTTACTATCTGTGCTCCTATCACTATTGCTCTTACTATTGAGTCTCCTATCACTATTGCTCTTCACCTCTTTTTCCTCCCCCCCTGTGTAGCTGAGCCACTCACAGAGCCATGAGTGTGGATGCACTCCCCAGAGGAACTGTCACTCTCAGCGTTTTCCAATACAGAAAAGCGTTCTCGAGGGAGATGCACCCTGGGGATTTCCTGACTACCTGCCTGACACCTTTCTTCTGACTGATGTTCACCCATTCCCTCTCTGCCTGCACTTCCATAAGCTGTGGGGTGACCACGTCTAAAAACGTGCTATCCATGAAACTCGCAGCCTGGCGGATGCACCTCGGTGCCTCCAACTGCCGCTCAATCTCCAATACCCAGAGCTCAAGTAGCTGCAGCTGGTGGCACTTCCTGCACACGTGGTCAGTCAGAGCGCAAGGACTATCGCGGACTTCCCACATGTTGCAGGTGGTACATAACACGGGACTGAGCTGCCGTGCCATGCCTCTCGTCGAAAAAGATCCCTTACTTTATGTTAAATACAGTAAAACACGTAAAATTATTTATGTACTTTAAATAAAAACTAGAACCCTTACCATTCGTTAGCTTAATCTATTTTAAACTGGAGAAAAACACTTACCCACTATTCACCAATCAGCTCTCATCTTTGTGCTAACGTCACTTTTTGAAGCTTCCCCACATTCACACTCATTCTGATCTCTCCGCCGCTCTCTCACACTGTCTTGTAATGTCATTCTTGTTATTTTCAACAAGAACTGACAGCAGGACACTCTTCCCAGACTGCTTCACCACGATACTGACTGCAGGACAGTCTTCCCAGACTGCTTCACCGTGAAGCTGACTGCAAGGCGCTCTTCCCAGATTGCTTCACTGCGATGCTGACTGCAGGACACTCTTCCCAGGGGCACGTTCTGGGGCCATCCACCCAGGTGGCCATGGGAGTGACCAGCCCATCTGAATCCCCTCTTCCTGTGACCTCCACAGCTCCAGCGACACAGGCTGAGGAAGATGCCACTGCCACACAGCAGGACCCCAAAAGCAGGCTGGGGGCCTCCAAGTCTTGGCCCCCCAGGGGAGGTCTGCCAAAGTCATCATAGACAGGGCATCGCAGTCAACAGGCTGCATCCACCTCTGCTATGTGTGCCCGGGGAGCACCAAGACTGGATTAGGAAAGTTAGGTAAAAGTAGTTGTATAGCCTGGGCACGGGTGTTGATCACTTGTACATACTATTAACTATTGTCAATAAACTCCCAAGAATGTCCCCCTGCCTGTGGCTCCTTGTTCTGATGAGCAGTGTTCTTGTCACTCAGATGTGAGACCTCTCTGCTCAAGATAAAAGACAGGTGGCTCAATCTCTTCCCTGTGCTCTGTGCAGCCTTCAAATCACAATGATGGTCCAGCGTCACACTCCCTGAAAACATTACTGATGCCAGCACATCAGCGGTGCTGGTCATTGCTGCCAAAATGTAGTGGACAGGCGCCACAGAGTTCTCTCATACTCTCCGTGTGCTCTGAGCACCTTTAAGGCGGAGCTGGCCCCCATCACACCAGCATCTGCGACTGGCCTAACCCGGCCACTATGCCTTGGTGCTCCCCGGACAGCCACCTGTGCGCCAGCTCCTGAAGGGCTGAGGCACTGAAGGCATCAGATGCGTCTGAAGTTCCATGGCTATGTCTCCGAGATGGCCCCGACCATGGAGCAAGTGAGCTGCCCTTGGCCAGACAGGAGTCAGACATTCTCAGAGGCTTTCTGAAGATTTATGGAGTGTCCTCACTGTATGTTGTCATCAGCCTCCTGCAATCGAGCGATTATTAGGGCCTCCACTGCATCTCCATGACAGGAGCATTCTCACAGAGGCTATTGGCGCTGCCATAAGCCAGACTGGAGCCAAACATTCACAACTGCGATGTGAGGATCTATGGGGACACCTGACTGCATGTCGTCATCATCTTCCACAAATCTGGCAGCTATGAGGGCCTCCCCAGCGCTTGCCTCATCTAGCCAGTGCGAGAGTCTCATCCCTGTCATTGTCACCACTGAGGACCCCCTCACCCTCACCCCTGTCAGTGTCCTCCTCATCAGAGGAGATGAGCAGCTCTTCAGTCTCCTCCTCAGCCAGCTCCTCTCCCTGTTTCAGTGCCAGGAGGAGAGGAGCTGGCTGATGAGGGGAGATGATGGCATAATGGTATTGTCGCTGGACCAGTAATCCAAAAGCCCAGGGTAATTCTTTGGGGACCTGGGTTCAAATCCCACCACAGCAAATAGTTGAATTTGAATTTTAAAAAAAATGTGGAATTAACGGTCTAATGATGACCATGAAACAATTGGCGATTGTTGTAAAAACCCATCTGGTTCACTAATCCCTCCCAGGAAAGAAATCATGTGACAATGTGGCTGACTCTGAAATGGCCTAGCAAGTCATACCTAGGCACAGGAAACAACAACGGCAATCTCAGCCCTCCTACCCTGCAAAGTCCTCCTTACTAACATTTGGGGGCTAGTGCCAAAATTGGGAAAGCTGTCTCACATACTTGTCAAGCAACAGCCTGACATAGTCATTCTCACTGAATCATACCTTACAGATAATGTCCCAGACACCACCATCACCATCCCATCCCTGGGTAGGTCCTGTCCCACTGGCAGGATAGACCCAGCAGAGGTAGCGGCACAGTGGTACATGATCAGCAGGGAGTTGCCCTGGGAGTCCTCAACATCGACTCCAGGCCCTATAAGGTCTCATAGCATCAGGTCAAACATGGGCAAGGAAGCCTCCTGCTGATTACCACATACTGCCCTCTCTCTGCTAATGAATCAGTGCTCCTGATGAAGACCACTGAGGGTGGCAAGGATGCAGAATGTATTCTGGATGGGGGGCTTCAATGTCCATCACCAAGAGTGGCTCAATAATGCCACTAAGTTCGAATCCTAAAGGACATAGCTGCTAGACTGGGTCTGCGTAAGATGGTGAGGGAAAAACATACTTGACCTCATCCTCACCAACCTGCCTGCCACAGATGCATCTATCCATGACAGTATCAGTAGGAGTGACCACTGCACAGTCATTGTGGAGATGAAGTCCTACCTCTATACATTGAGGATACCCCTCCATCATGTTGTGTGGCACTACCAGTGTGCTAAATGTGATAGATTTCAAACAGATCTAGCAACTCAAGATTGTGCATCCATGAGGCACTGTGGGCCAACAACAGCGGCAGAATTGTACTTGAACACAATCTGTAACCTCATGGCCTGGCATATCCCCCACTCTACTGTTACTATCAAGCCAGGAGATCAATCATGATTGAATGAAGAGTGCAGGAGGGCATGCCAGGAGCAGCACCAGGCATACCTAAAAATGAGGTGAAGCTATAACACAGGACTATTTGCATGCCAAGCAGCAAGTGCTAGACAGAGCTATGTGCTCCCACAACCAACGGATCAGATCTAAGCTCTGCAGTCCTGCCACATCCAGTCGTGAATGGTGGCTGTCAATTAAACAACTCACTACAATTCTATAAGTATCCCCATCCTCAATGATGGAGGAGCCCAGCACAGCAGTGCAAAAGATAAGGCTGAAGCATTTGCAACAATTTTTCTTCAGCCAGAAGTGCCGAGTGGATGATCCATCTCGGCCTCCTCCTGAGGTCCCCAGCATCAGAAATACCCGTCTTCAGCCAATTCGATTCAGTCCACATGATATCAAGAAATGGCTGAAGGCACTGGATACTGCAAAGGCTATAGACCCTGACAATATTCCGGCAATAGTACTGAAGACTTGTGCTCTAGAACTTGCCACACCCCTGGCCAAGCTGTCCCAGTACAACTACAACACTGGTGCCTATCCTGCTATGTGGAAAATTGCCCAGGAATGTCTTGTACACAAAATGCAGCACAAATCCAACCCGGTCAATTACCGCCCTATCAGTCTACTCACGATCGTCAGTAAAGTAATGGAAGGGGTCAACAGTGCTATCAAGCTGCACTTGCTTAGCAATAACCTGCTCACTGATGCCCAGTTTAGGTTCTGCCAGGGTCACTCAGCTTCTGACCTCATTACAGCCTTGGTTCAAACATGGAAAAAAGAGCTGAACTCCCGAGGTGAGGTGAGAGTGACTGCCCTTGACATCAAGGCAGCATTTGACCGAGTGTGGCATCAAGGAGCCCTAGCAAAACCAGAGTTAATGGGAATCGGGGTAAACCTCTCCCCTGGTTGGAGTCATACCTAGCACAAAAGAAGATGGTTGTGGTTGTTGGAGGTCAGTCATCTCAGCTCCAGGTCATCATTGCAGGAGTTCCTCAGGGTAGTGTCCTCAGCCCAACCATCTTCAGCTGCTTCATCAACGACCTTCCTTCCGTCATAAGGTCAGAAGTGGGGATGTTCTCTGATGATTGCACAATGTTCAGCACCATTTGCAACTCCTCAGATACTGAAGCAGTCCATGTCCAAATGCAGCAAGCCCTGGACAATATCCAGGCTTGGGCTGACAAATGGCAAGTAACATTCGTGCCACACAAGCGTCAGGCAATGACCATCTTCAACTAGAGAGAATCCAACCATCGCCCCTTGATGTTCAAGGGCATTACCATCACTGAAACCCCTACTATCAACATTCTGGGGATTACCATTGACCAGAAACTGAACTAGACTCGCCTAACAAATACTGTGACTACAAGAGCAGTTAAGAACGCTGCGATGAGTAACTCACCTCCTGACTCCCCAAGGCCTGTCCACCATCTACAATGCACAAGTCAGGAGTGTGATGAAATACTCCCCACTTTCCTGGATGAGTGCAGCTCTCACAACACTCAAGAAGCTTGACACCATCCAGGAAAAAGCAGCCTGCTTGATTGGCACCACATCCACAAACATTCACTCCCCCCACCACCAACTCACAGTAGCAGCAGTGTGTACCATCTACAAGATGCACTACAGGAATTCACCAAGGCTCCTTTGACAGCACCTTCCAAACCTGCAAACACTACCATCTAGAAGGACAAGGGCAGCAGATAGATGGGAACACCACCATCTGGAGGTTCCCCTCCAAGTCACTCACCATCCTGACCTGGAAAAAAATCACCGTTCCTTCACTGTTGCTGGGTGAAAACCCTGGAATTCCCTCCCTAACAGCACTGTGGGTGTACCTTCAGCACATGGACTGCAGCAGTTCACCACGACCTTCTCAAGGGCAACTAGGGATGGGCAATAAGTGCTGACCCAGCCAGTGAAGCTCATATCCCGTGAATGAATAAAAGAAAGGTTGTAAAGGGCACAGCAGATGACGACGATGTGTGACACCCTCTGTGGACTGCATCTAGGCACTGGAACCGCGTCTTCAGCATCCTGATGGTCTGCTCCACCAAGTTGCGAGCTGCTGCATGAGCCTCATTATATTGTTGCTTTGCTGCAGTCTGAGGCCACCACATGGGAGATATCAGCCACGGCCTCTCCCAGTCCCCAAGTAGCCAGCCTGTGTGGATCCTGGAAGACTGCAGGGATCCACGAGTGACTCAGGATGTAGGCACCATGCACACTCCCTGGAAACTGTGCACATACCTGCAGAATGCTTTTCTGGTGGTCGCACACCAGCTGCATATTCAGTGAGTGGAAGCCCTTGCGGTTGATGAAGTCCACTGAGTGTAGCGATGGAGACCTGAGCGCCACATGTGTGCAGTTGATCGCACTCTGCACCTATGGGAATCCTGAGATCAGGGCGAATCCAATGGCCCTTGCACCCTGGCTGTCCCAGTCCCGGGCGAAATTCACAAAGGTGTGTTTCATGGAGAAGATGGCATCCATGACCTCATGAATGCATTTGTGGGTGGCAGATTGTGAAATCCCACAGAAGTCATCTGAAAGGAGCCACTGGCATAGCAATTGAGCACCCATGCTCACCTTCACAGCCACTGACAGTGGATGCCCTCCATGTCCTCTTGGGGCCAAGTCCTGCTGTAAGTGGCAGATATCCCTAGACATGTGCAGTCATCGGCGATTCTGGTTCTCAGTCATCTGCAGGAATGGCAGGCAGCGTCTGTCAACCCCTGGATGTCGCTAGCCGCCAACCAACCATGGCTCGCTGTTACTTCTGGGCAGTGTGTGCGGGAGCCCGTGCTGATCTTTCATCGTGAGGTTGCTCCTCCTATCTTTGCACAGCCAGGAGCCTCAGTTGCTCTCTCCTCAGTCTTCTACGGCCCCTGTAGGTCATCAGGCATACAGGTAGATCACCAGGATCCTTGATCCTGACGTGGTCCTCCTGCAACATGAAAGAAAGAGAGAGACGTGGTTATCATGGGTGTACTTAGCACCTTTCCTGGCCCTGTGTGACCGCCCCTTAATGCTTCCCAGGGAGTGCTGGTCACCCCTCAGATAGCCAGAGATGAGTGCGCTGCATGGCTGCCCTGTCAACCTGTGACATTGGGGACACTGGTCCAAAGCGGGACGCAGTAAGGTAAGGAGCGCTTGGTGGCCTTTTGGTGCTCCTGCGTTGTTTGCATGGGCAGGCAGGCTAGGAGCCCAACTCCAATTATATCACAGTGGCTGCGCCTTATCTGTATTAGTTGCAGAGGCATGGTCAGTTTATACAGGCTTCCCTAATGCATGGCCACTTCCCTCACTTACCCTGTCCCCCACCTCGATTGCCTGGGCGCGGGATGCAGCGCCAGGGCAGCACTTGACTCCCCTCCACTGACCCCCGCCAACCGACAGCAGTTGCCTCCGAGGCTGGCCGATACTTGCCCCTGGACACCCCCCCCCCACCAAGTGCACGTCGCCTGGGTGCTGTTGTGAAACACGTCAGCGTGCTTTCCCGACCAAGGAGAACAGACGCGATGGTGGGGTTCCAAGAGCCTGGCGGGGTAGCCTTTTAATGATATGCTGATGTATTACAATTAGCTCCCCTCTGGCCGATGGCGGGAAAACGTGACCCGCCGTCGGCAGGCTGAGCGGACGATCGCGACCTGCCTTCACGCCGTGGTGAAGTGGGTCGCGCCATATTTTCTGCGCACGCCGCCCATCACCCCCGCCACCAGCAGGCTCCGAAAATTCCGCCCATTGTATCAGAAATGCACCAACCTCTGTTTCGCCTAACCAATACTGGCACGGCGCGCTGCAGACAAAATAAAATGGCTCGGACTATGCCCTCAAAGTTTATAATGTTCGCTAAATCCCTTGGCTTACTGCTTGTTAAGGCAGTAATCCATGAGGTTTAGAAAACGTCATAAACTATGAAATCAAAGCTCAAATGAACCGACTAAGCTGTGTAGGAAAGGACAGGGAGCAAAAGACTCTGCAATTTCCCAATAAAGAATGTCCCACAATCGCCAACTCTCTCAAACTCCCCAACTCTGCCCCCTTAGTTATTCTGCTCCACCTGTTCTCTGCTTGAAGTGGTTCAGTCAGAGCGGTGGGGTCGATTATAATGCATCAGCCTGGCATAAATGGTTGGCAGTGACCAGGAAATGGCATTCAGTCACTTGGCACCTCGTTAAAGCTGGTGCTCTAGCTGTCGCCAGCTAGGGGAGGGCCCCACAATGGGCGGCCAGAGTGCTCGACTGTTTGGGAGGCCACTTATAATACACTAGGTGGGGTTATATGGGAACAAATTTGAGGTACTATCGGGCATATGTATCAGAGTTGAGCGACCTAACCAGCGATCCTTCCTGTGCCGAATGGAGGCTGTTCAGAAAAGGGGCAATTTTTTTTTCTCTAATTTTTTTCGGAGCCAGGAATGCTGTTGGCCCGTGTGAGCCCCTCCCCACTGCCATAATTACCTCTGTGTCCTCCCCACTGCCATAATTACCTCTGCCCCCTCTCCTGAGGATTGCCTCCGCCCCACCCCTCAGAATTGCTTTCTCCAAATCCCTCAGGCTCAAACTGTTGGACACATCTGCACTGGAGCCAGTTGACTCTGCTCTCTCGAACCAGTGAGCGGCCTTGGAGTGCCCGCTTAGTACCTGATAAATGTCTTAGGCTTCACAGCAATAACAAAGCCCTCTGCCCACCAACTGGGGAGAAGGCGGGAGAATGGGGTTGAGAAACTTATCAGCCATGATTGAATGGCGGAGCAGACTCGATGGGCCGAATGGCCTAATTTCTGCTCCTATGTCTTATGGTCTTATGGCCCCTGCATGTGCGCTGTCTCTCTCTCTCTCTCTCTCTCTCTCTCTAAGCCTGTGGCTAGAGCTTAGAACAATCTTGAAAATAAAATCATGGTATGGAAATGTGGAATATGCTATCTGAGAGTGTGGTGGAGGCAGGCTTAATTCAGGCATTCAGGAGGGAATTGAATTATTACCTGAAAAGGAAGAATGTGCAGGTTTACAGGGAGAAGGCAGAGGAATGGCACTAGGCGCATTGCCCATTCGGAGAACCGGCGCGGACATGACAAGTTGAATGGCTTCCTATGCTATAGTAATTCCGTGATTCCGTGATTTAACTGACTCATTCCCTAAACCAGTTGCAAGTTGGTCTCAGTCGCTAGGACTCCTCCCTACTTGTGGAGGTTGTAGGTTCAAACCTCACCCCAAAATTAGTGCTTATAATCAAGGCTGATACTCCCTCCCACTGACCCCTGGTCCAGCAACACCTCAATTTTAAAATTCTAATCCTCATATTCAAATTTCTCCATGGGCTTACGGCTCCCTGTCTCTGTAATCACCTCCAGCCCTTTAGCCTCCGGGATATGAACATACAAACATACAACCTAGGAGCAGGAGCAGGCTACTCAGCCCCTCGAGCCTGCTCCGCCGTTCAATAAGATTATGGCTGATCTGACTACCCCACCTACCCCAGATATCCTTTCACCCCCTTATTTATCAATAATCTATCTACCCCTGCCTTGAAAACATTCAAAGAGTGTGCTTCCACTGCCTTTTGAAGAAGGGAGTTCCAAAGACTCACTACCTTCTGAGAGAAATCTCTTGTGCTCCTCCAATTCTAGTCTTTTCACATTCCTGATTTCCTTCACCCCTTCATTGGTGACCATAGTATTCAATTATTTAATTGTTTGGTGTTTAATTAAGCGTGTTTGATGACTCTTCTCTGTTCTGTCTGCTGTTAATCAAACCTGGGTGTGGTTACTGAGAAACAGAAACTAAACGGAATGAAAGAAGCTGTAAGCTTGTTACTGCAGACATTTTAAAAGCATTGTAAATAAAACTCCTGTTCAGACAGAGAAAGTGGTGTCACCTCTGCATCTCTCTGTGGCATAAAACACAACTGTGACCGTGCCTTCAGTGCTGAGGTCCTAAGCTCTGGAATTTCCTCCCTAAATCTCTCCACCTCTCTTCCCCTCTCTCTTTTAAAAACCTCCTTAAAACGACTCCTTTGACAAGGTTTTTGGTCACTTGGCCTAATATCTTCTAACGTGACTAGGTATTAAACTTTTTTGTCTGAGAAAGCTCCTGTGAAGACACTTGGGACATTTTACTACGTTAAAAATGCTACATACATTTTAATTGTTGTTGTGCAGTGTTCTGAGGGAGTGTTGCATTTTTGGAGGCGCTGCCCTTTGGATGAGGGCCTCAGTGAGACCGCAGTTTTGGTCTCCTTACTTAAGGAAGGATATAGTAGCATTAGAAGCAGTTCAGGGAAGGTTCACTCGCCTGATTCCTGGGATGAAGGCATTAGTTTATGAGAAAAGGTTGAGCAGGTTGGGCCTACACTCATTGGAGTTTAAAAGATTGAGGGGTGAGCTTACTGAAACATTTAAGATACTAAGGGGACTTGACAGGGTGGATGTTGAAAGGATATTTCCCCTTGTGGGGGAGTCTAGAACTGGGGGACACTGTTTAAGAATAAGATGTCTCCCATTTAAGAAAGTGGAGTTGAGACCAGAATTAAATCAGCTATGATCTTATCAAATGGTGGAGCAGGCTCGAGGGGATGAATGGCCTACTCCTGCTCCTAATTCTTGTGTTCGTGAATTGCTGAACTGTGGTCCTAGCTCCAGGTTCAGGTGGATGCTACACATTCCATGCTACAATTTGAAGTAAATCAGGGGATTGTGTCCTGGCCAACATTCCTCCCTTCCCCAGCACCAGCGGATTTGTTGAGTTACCTCCTTGTGTTGCGGGTAAAATGGCTCCTGTATTTGCTTTTCTAACAACAATTTCAATAAATATATTATATCAGACGGATTTCTCAGACATGTCTCTCTCTCTCTTGCCATGCAATAACAGTCATTCAGTGGCTTTTTCTGCATAGATCGTGCTTTAAATAAGTAACTGTTACAATAAACTGAAACCCAACCAACAGGGAAACCAAATCCATTTTAAAAGCCTGAAGCTTTTCCTCTGACAAATCGGTGTGCATGAAATAATAGTTCAATCATTTTTCTAAATGGAAAATCAATGTTGTTTAATTCACACAGCAGTTGGTGAGGATTTAGCCAGTGATTTCATTCCTAATCGAATGCAAGTGGGTCAGACAAGAGCCTTGTCTTTTCTTCTCCATCATCCTACCCACAGTCCCCACCTCCCCCACCCCTCCCTCGCCCACCGGCTCTAGACACACGTACGGTGCAATGCACAAGTCAGTTTCTTTGTCTTCTTCTCTGCCATGCACACTGAAAATAGCAGATCAGCCCTGTCACAGCATTAATCAGCAAAGCAGGGTGGGACACTGGCTTTGCAGTATAAGAAGCACTGCATTTCAGCAGCAACTAAAGGTGGCGTGTACGGCAAAACATGGGGATTCATTCTTTTGAAGCGCAAGCAGAATATTCAGTCACCGAACTTGGTGGCTATCACTGCTGAACCCTTCTGCGCTCAGCTGCGAAGTGTGATGACACTGCTGTTTGTAGCTATCAGACATTCTCTGCAGCATGGAAGAACTGGCTGAGTTCTGGCTGACTGCATAAAAACTGTTGTACACGAGTTTCATAATAGTGAATTTCTCTTAAAGCAATAGAGCGCAGCACCAAGTGACACAGATTCGAGCCACTGAATTCACAGGGAAATAAATGGCTCCTGCAGTCTGAACACACAAGGGAAGGATTTCGTTTCGTAATTTTTAAAGGATTGTCTATAATCATTTGGAAGTCAGGAATCATCAAACGTGGCTATGTTGAATCAGGATGCTATGTTCTCTGGTGTTTTCGCTTTGGACAATTGACAGTTAAAAGCTATTTTGCGTGTTGTCAGTGTTGTGTGATGTGCTCTTCTGAGTTTTGATTGGCCAGTTCTGGCAATAATTAACAGTGCCTTTTTGCCATGTATCTGTGCTTTGATTTCAGTCTACTGATCCTTCTTTCCCAACTTTTCTCACCTCCCTCTCCTGAAGGTGTCGAGCTATTCGTAGAGTTGCAGAATCATTGCAACACAGAAGGCCATTCAGCCCATTGTGCCTGTACCAGTGTTCTGAATGAGCAATGCATGTAGTGCCATTCTCCTGCTTTTTCCCCCATAACCCTGCACGTTCTTCTTTTCCAGATAATAATCCTGTTCCTCCATGAATGCCTTGATTGACCCTGCCTCCACCATATGTTCCCGACCTTAACCACTCTCTGCGTGAAAAAGTTTCTCCTCATGCCTCCATTGCTTCTTTGCTAATTACCTTAAATCTGTGCCCTCTCATTCTCGATTCTTTCATCAGCAGGAACAGGTCCTCCCTTTCTGCTCTGTCCAGGCCCCTCATGATTTTGAATGCCTCTATCAAATCTCCTCAACTTTCTCTTCTTCAAGGGAAACAGCCCCAGCTTCTCCAGTCTATCTACATAACTACCAAAAGGCCATTATTCGTGTGTGTGTGGCCTGGTATGTTTTTTTCAATTCATTCACAACTTATGGGTGTCACTGGGAAGGCCAGCATTTATCGCCCTTACCTATACAACTGACCAGGCCATTTCAGAGGACAATGAAGAGGCAGCCACATTTCTATGGGCCTGGAGTCACATGTAGGTCAAATCAAGGATTTCCTCTCCAAAAAGTCATTAATGAATCAGATGGACTTTTGCAACAGTCTGATAGTTTCATGATTACTCTTATTAATAATAGTTTTCAACTTTGCATTTTATTTAATTGATTGAATTTAAACTCTTCAACTGCTGTGCTGGGATTTGAACACTCACCTCTCAGGTCATTAAAGCAGGCTATCCAAATGACATTAGTGCTGTGCTAGCGGAGCCTTACCATTCGGTAGTGTCATAGTCTGTCTTCTCAAGCCTGTTCAGAAAGCAGCCATGAATGAGGTTTTGTGTCTAGATGTCATTGAGTAGTCCCCACTTCTTTGAGTCAGCAGGTTGTGGGTTCAATTCCCAGTGTGCCACTGAGGGAGTACTGCACTTTCAGGAGTGTGGTCTTTTGGATGAGCTGTTAAAGTGATGCTCAGCTTGGTGATAGTCCCTAGGATAAGGATACATAAACTTTTGCCAATGATATGACTGTATAAATAAAAAAGCAGAGTATTACTTAAATGGAAAACGACTGCAGAATTCCAAGGTGCAAAGAGGTCAAGCAAGGCGTTCTAGTGCATGAGGCATAAAAAGTTAGTATGCACGTACAGCAAGTAATTAAGAAGGCTAATGGAATGCCATTCTTTATTGCGAAAGGAGTTGAACATAAAAATAAGGATGTTATGCTTCAGTTATACAGGGCATTGGTGAGATCACATCTCGAATACTGTGTGCAGTTTTGTTCTCCTTAATTGAAGAAGGATGTAAATGCATTGGAGGCGGCTCAGAGGAGGTTTACTAGATTGATACTTGGAATGAGCGGGTTGTCTTATGAGGAAAGGTTGGACAGGCTAGGTTTGTTTCCACTGGAGTTTAGAAGAGTGAGGGGTGACTTAATTGAGGTATATAAGATCCTGAATGGTTTTGACAAGGTGGACGTGGAAAGCATGTTTCCTGTTGTGGGTGAGTCCAGAACTAAGGGCCACTGTTTTAAAATTAGGGGTCACCCTTTTAGGACAGACATGAGGAGAATTTTTTTCTCTCAGAGGGTTGTGCGACTTTGGAACTCCCTGCCTCAGAAGGCGTTTGGGCGTGGTAATGGAATACTTTTAAGGCAGAGGTAATAGATTCTTGTTAGGCAAGGGAATCAAAGGCTATTGGGGGTAGGTGGGAATGTGGAATTTGAAACTCAAACAGATTAGCCATGATCTTATTGAATGGCAGAGCAGACTCAAGGGGCCGAATAGCCCACTTCTGCTCCAATTTTGTACGTTCATATGATATTGTATCTGGCTTCGTACAGAGCATTCCGGGGTTGAAGTGAACGGAGATAATGAGAAGCCATTTAGTATCTGCAGGATTTTCTCTGTCACGGTTACTGTCTGAGGTGATTTCAGTAGATTACAATGTTCAAGAATGCAAAACTGTAACATGCAGCAAGATATAGGGCACAAGTAATTGTACCCCCGCACCACCACCCCCCCCCAAAAGCCATAAATTTCCATCTAAAGGAACAAATCAATGTTGACTGTGGCGTTTTGAGTTATTTCAGCTGAACGGGCCCGACACACGGACGTGTAAATTGACGGGCGATGACCTTGGGCGTGTGTCCTGACGATATTTCGTTTGGCGGGTGCGTGGCGGAGTCAACTGCTCACCCGCCAAAATGTTAAGGGCCTATTAAAGCCGTTAAGGGATTAATTGAAATACTTTAGAACCTTAAGGTTGGTGTGCATGTGAAAGGCCCAAGCAACCTTCGCTTTTTTTCAGGAAACCTCATCCACGGGCGGGATGAGGTTTCCTGAAGCTTTTGCAAAAATAAATAAACTTTCCCAACTTCACTAACGTGTCCCAACTCATGTGACACCGTCACATGAGGGGACATGTTTAAATAAATTTTTACTCCATTTGTTAAAATGATTTATCATCTATTCAATCTCCCTGAGGCGGCTCTGGGCATCAGGGAGATTGCTGCGCTCGAGCGCAGGCCCCGACTCTCCCTTCTCCCCCCAGTCCGCACAGGTAGCGCTGACCGCTACCGGCCGCGCACTACGCTGGGCAGCACACGCCTGCTCCTGCCCAGCCTGCCCGCCATAAGTAAAACCCTGGCCTTTGTACTTTTCAAAGACAGCAGTTTGAGAATATTTCTAATGGCAAATATTTAACTCTTTCAACACACGATGTAAGTAGACTATAGTTGGATTAATGGTTTTCAAACTCTTTTGTTCCAACAAGTACTGACACAGTGAAGCCTGCACCTACTAAGAGAAGCCTGCACAATGCTGCCAAACACCCTGGGATCTCCTGTAAATGCAGAGACATTCCTGGAGAACCCCACAACTATTGACGCAGTCCCAGAGAATCCCGCAAATATCGACACAATTCCGGAAAATCCCACAAATATTGACACACCCGCAGAGGATCCCCCAAATCATTGACAATGCTTGGGCTGGGATCCTCTGCAAATATTGACACCCTCCCAGATAGCCCTACAAATACTAACACATTCTCAGGGATTCCCTGGAAATTTGGCTCACTCCAAGGGTATCCCTGCAAATCCTGACACTGACATCACCCATCCTAACTCTGAAAAATAACTAAAGGGACACACTGCTATCCCTGTAGAAACGGTTTGTATTACTTTACAGCAGCAGAAATAGCACAGGAGCAAACCAGCAAATAGAGGGAAACACAGACGTATGGTATTGGCTGGACACAAACCTGATGACCCCAACATCCACCCCCACTCCTGGTTTGATTAAGAACTTGTGGACTGCACAAAGAAAGGCTCGGATGATGTTTTACATTTTATTCCAAAGGGGTTGCCTTAATTAAAATAGAGATTGTTAGCTAATTAACATCAATCATGTGAATCATTTATCTCTCCCCTTCTCCGTACTGTTGCTATTCCTGTGGTGCAGGGAAGTCAGGTTGGCAAACAAACGCAACGATACCGCTGCAAGCATCATTAACATTCAGTGAGCGGCTCCGAGTATATGCACTGAATGGATAATGGCCTTCTCTGTATTGGACCCCCTGATCTTCCTTCCTATAATCTTGCAAATTGGACGTCACAACCGATTGTGCCCATGGAAACCAAGATTATGTGATCACAATAGCTCTTTCCAAAGCTAAATAAGCCTTTTTTTTTTAAAAAAAAAGATTGAGCCACGCTTGGTTGTTTCTCTAAGCTGCAATGGACTTGCATCAACTGCTGCAAAAATAAATCTAGCTCAAAATGTTGTCTTATTAGCTGCGACATTCAGCTCCCCAGGAAGAGGTTGCTTCACTTTGTAGTTTCTGCTTAGTCAGAAGGGACCAACACTCTTTGTTTATAGGAAGACATAATCCTCATTGACAAAAGTGTTATAGTGCACCGCGCAGCTTTAGTCTGTTAAAGTGGAATAGAGAAGCTACGTTGCATTTGGAAAAGTGTGCAAAAAAATGTTATTTTTAACGGGGGCGGAGTAGGAAATTCTGAAGAGGAGGCTTATTTCAGAACGATTATTTTCAGTGAAGAGAGTCATCCAAATTAGATTTATATCAGAGGTATTGATTGATAAACTTGAGCTCAAGATTCCATTAGATTTTGGAATCACATAGTGCAGAAAGAGGGCTTTCAGTCCATTGTGTGAGGAACAATAGCATTTGTGTAGATTGCACACAAACCAGATTGACTCATGTGAAAAGCAGCTGCTGATTAATTCATAGATTCGTAGAATGATACAGCACAAAAGGAGGCCATTCAGTTCATCGTGCCTATACTGGCTCTTTGGTACAGCTATCCAATTAATCCCACTCCACTACTCTTTCCTCATAATGCTATAAATCTGTTTCTTTCAAGTATTTATCCAATTCTCTTCTAAGAATTATTATTAAATCTGCTCCATCACGCTTTCATTTGATCAAACAGCTCAGGGCATGAAAAAATCCTCATGCCATCTCTGGTTCTTTTGTCAATCACCATAAACCTGTGTCAACACAGACGCTTGAGATGCTGACAGATTGTTTTTTTTATTCATTCATGGGATGTGATCTTTGCTGGCTAGGCCAGCATTTATTACCCATCCCTAGTTGCTTTTGAGAAGGTGGCAATGAGCTGCCTTCTTGAACTGCTGCACTCCATGTGGTGTAGGTACACTCACAGTGCTGTTAGGAAGGGAGTTCCAGGATTTTGACCCAGCGACAGTGAAGGAACTGCAATATATTTCCAAGTCAGGATGGTGAGTGACTTGGAGGGGAACTTCCAGGTGGTGATGTTCCCATGTATCTGCTGCCCTTGTCCTTCTAGATGGTAGTGGTTGTAGGTTTGGAAGGTGCTGTCTAAGGAGCCTTGGTGAATTCCTGCAGTGCATCTTGTAGATAGTACACACTGCTGCTACTGTGCGTCGGTGGTGGGGGGAATGAATGTTTGTGGATGTGGTGCCAATCAAGCGGGCTGCTTTGTTCTGGACGCTGTCAAGCTTCTTGGGCGTTGTAGGAGCTGCACTCATCCAGACAAGTGGGGAGTATTCCATCATGCTCCTGACTTGTGCCTTGTAGATGGTGGACAGGCTTTGAAGAGGTTAGGAGGTGAATTACTTGTCACAGGATTCGTAGCCTCTGACCTGTTCTTGTAGCCACAGTATTGATATGGCTAGTCCAGTTCAGTTTCTGGTCAATGGCAATCCCCAGGATATTGATAGTGGGGGATTCAGTGATGGTAATGCAATTGAACATCAAGGTACGATGGTTAGATTCTCTCTTGTTGGAGATTGTCATTGCCTGATACTTGTGTGTCACTTATCAGCCCAAGCCTGGATATTGTCCAGGTTTTGCTGCATTTGGACATGGACTGCTTCAGTATCTGAGGAGTCGTGAATGGTGCTGAACGTTGTGCAATCATCAGCGAACATCCCTACTTCTGACCTGATGTTAGAAGGAAGATGAAGCAGCTGAAGATAGTTGTGCTTAGAACACTACCTTGAGGAATTCTTGCAGTGATGTCCTGGTTGAGATGACTGACCTCTAACAACCACAACCATCTCCCTTTGTGCTAGGTATGGCTCCAACCAGCAGAGAGTTTCCCCCCTGATTCCCATTGACACCAATTTTGCTAGGGCTCCTTGATCCTACACTCAGTCAAATGCAGCCTTAATGTCAAGGGCAGTCACTCTCATCTCACCTCGGGAGTTCACCTCTTTTGTCCATATTTGAATCAAGGCTGTAATGGGGTCAGGAGCTGAGTGACCCTGGCAGAACTCAAACTGGGCATCAGTGAGCAGGTTATTGCTAAGCAAGTAGCACTTGATAGCACTGTTGATGACCCCTTCCATTACTTTACTGATGATCAAGAGTAGACCAATGGGGCGGTAATTGGCTGGGTTAGATTTGTCCTGCTTTTTGTGTACAGGACACACCTGGGCAACTTTCCATATAGCCAGGTAGATGCCAGTGTTGTAGCTGTACTGGAACAGCTTGACTAGGGGTGCGGCAAGTTCTGGAGCACAAGTCTTCAGTACTATTGCAGAATATTGTCAGCACCCATAGCCTTTGCCTTCAGTGACTTGCATTGTTTCCTATTCCAGAACGTCTCAATTTAAAAATTCTCATCCTTACGTTCATAACCCATTATCTCCCTATCTCTGTAATTTCTTCCAGCCCCTGTAACCCTCCAGGATACCTGCACCCCTCCAATTCTAGCCTCTTCAGTATTCCCCATTTTAATTGCTCCAAATATGGCCACGCACTCAAGGGTCTCAGGCCATGACCTCTGGGATTCCCTTCCTAAACATCACAACTTCTCCCTCCTCCTTTAAGACAGTCTTTAAAAGCTACCTCTTCGATCAGACTTTTGTCCACCTGACCTAATACCTTGTCATGTGTCTTGATGCAGTAGAATTATGTTTGCTAACACTCATGTAAATTCCCTTGGGTGTTTTATTACGTGGAGGTCGATATATAAATGCAAGCTGTTGTTGTATATGGCAAACCCTAAAAAGCTTCAAAATAGAGAATAGATTAAAATAAATAAAGTGAGCTGCAGGGAGTCGTTTCCATGGCAGTTACTGAAGACAAGCAAAATCCATTATGTCAGAATCTTTCCCGTTGAGCATTAAAGTTCACACCCAGCATTCAAAATATTTCCATCAGAATGTATACAAAAATATTTGCAAGATTTTAAAGCTGGATATCGCAAGGTTATTTGCCAATTCCCCACTCCCTTTGATAGATGAGGTCAGATGATAATAGTGGAGATTTGAAAAACACTAATTCTTGGATGTGGGTGTTGCTGGCAAAACCAGCATTTATTGCCTATCCTTCATTGCCCTTGAGATGGTGGCGGAGAACTGCCTTCTTGAACCGCTGCAGTCCATGCGTACATCCACAGTGCTGTTAGAGAGGGAGTTCCAGGACTTTGACCCAGGAACGGCATTATAGTTCTAAGTCAAGATGGTGTGTGGCTTTGAGGGGAACTTCCAGGTGGTGATCTTCTCTGCATTTGATGCCCTTGTCCTTCTAGGTGGTGGAGGTCATGGGTTCGGAAGGTGTTGTGGAAGAAATCCTTGCTTCGTGCCCAGTAGCTGATTGTAATCCAGGTGACCCAAGTGTCACATTAGTGAGTGAAAAATTGGTCATGGTTATGGAAGCCTTGGAATTAAAGCATAGAAGGAGAGGCCATTTTGCCCATAATACCAGTGCTAGCTCTTCAGATGAGCTACTTACTCATTCCCCCACATCTTTTTACATTCTTCCTATTCAAGTAACTTTCCAATTCTCTTTTAAATTATGGCCAGGATTTTCTGGCCCTGTTAGCAGGAGCATCACCGTAGGCGAGATGGGGAAATTTGGAGAGTGGCCAAAAGTCAATTGACTTTTATAATCCATATGCCAGGGTCTCTGCCTCAGCCACCATTTGTGTTAAAACATGTTCTCATAACTACATGGAAAAATGTCTTCAGGCTTCCCTTTTCCCTTCTTCCAGTGTTAATTGTCAGTGCATGTCCCCTTATTACAACTTTAATTCTTAACCATTCCTCCACTAACCATTTTCACCTCCTCTAGACCCGTTTTTTGTTTCTTCCCTTGCCATATTATTACTCCCTTTTGCCTTGCACCAACTTTTAATCATTCCTGCCCTCCACCCTATGACTCACCTTTCCTTTTTGTTCTCTGTCTGTCCCATAAGAACATAAGAAATAGGAGCAGGAGTAGACCATACTACCCCTCGAGCTTGCTCTGCCATTCAACATGATCATGACTGATCCTCTGCCTCAACTCCATTTTCCTGCTTGCTGCATAAATTCCCAGATTCCTTGAGGGATCAAAAACCTGCCTATCTCAACCTTGAATATACTCAACAATGGAACATCCTCAACCCTATGGGGTAGAGACTTCCAATTGGATTCACAACCCTTCTCACCTTAGTCCTAAATGATCAGCCCCTTATGCTGAAACTGTGCCCAAGAGTTCTAGTATCCCCAGTCAGCAGGAACAATCTCTCAGTGTCTACCCTGCCAAGCCCTTCAGAATCTTGTATATTTCAATTAGATCATCCTTCATTCTTCTAAATGCCAGGGCCTGAATTTTTAGGATGGCAGGGACTCGCCACACACATCGCGAAAACATTGCGAACACATCCCTGCCAACTCCATCAGCCCCAGTGTCATTTTACCCTCTAAATAGCATTGATTGGCATTAGGCGGGACTTCTGTCCCATAGTCGGGAGGAAGTCCCATCATAGAGAGCTGCCAGCCAATCTGCAAAAGCTGCAGTGCCCAGATGAAGAACTGCACCAGGAGACCCTGAGACCAAGTCTGGGGACCCAGGGGAAAGGTAAGTGTCAGGGGTCCCAGGGCATAGAGGGTAGGGAAGTCCTGGCAGTTCATCAGGGGTGCAAGCGGTGTTCCGGTGGTGGGGTGGAGAGGCATGATGTGGGGAGGGAGGTCCGGAGGTCACGAGGCCTTCGGCAGTTGCGGGGGGTGGGGGGAGCCCATGTCAGAAGGCAGCTTCTATTGGAGTTAAGGCGCCCCCACCCCCAGATCTAACTTGGATTCATTTTGTGCTTCCCCCATGGAGCTTCAATCTGCCCTCCACCTTAAAAATTGAGGCTGGGCAGGAAACGGTCCTCAAGTGGCCATTGATTGGCCGCTTAAGCGCCTCAATTGGGGCAGGGACACTCTCCCAGGCCGAGGCGCTGCCCGCCCCAGCGTAAAATCACTGCAAGTATGGGCTGGGCGGAAACCTGGAGGGAAACCCCGTCCCTGCAATTTCACGCTCCCCCCGCCTAAAAAAAACCACTGGTGAGGGGGGGCAGAGGAGTGTAAAATTCAGGCCCAGAGAATATAGGCCCAGATTACTAAGCATCTCATCAGAGGACAGCCCTCTCATCCCATGCTCCTTTTGTTGCTGGCTCTCCACTGGCTCATAAACCCTTAAAGCCCTAATACCTTGCAGTTCTGTTTAAAAGTCATCAATTTGAAGCGTTTCTCGCTCCACAGATGCTGCCTGAAATGCAAAGTGTCTTCAGTGTTTTCTGTTGTTATACCCTTTTATTACTGGTCGTTACAAGTCTCGTGTTACTTAGCCTTTTGAAACAGTTCAGGATTTTGCAGGTGTCCAGCCTAAAACTGTCCTGGCGGAGGCCTGAGTGTCAGTAAAGAGCGGTGGCTGGGGTGGGGGGGGTGGTGGTGGTGGTGGGGGGGTGGTGGGGGGTCGTCGTCGTCATTGGACTGGTAATCTAGAGGCCCAGGCTATAGCTCTGGGAACACGAGTTCAAATACCACCATTTGAATTCAGTCAATAAATCTGGAATATAAAGCTAGCCTTAGTAATGGTGACATGAAATTATCATTCATTGTTGTAAAAACCCATGTAGTTTACTAACGTCCATTAGGGAAGGAAATCTGCCGTCCTTACCTGGTCTGGCCTACATGTGGCTCCAGACCCACAGCAATGGGACTCTTCTGAAATGGCCGAGCAAACCATTCAGCTCAAGTCGTTCAGCATTTTAGTGATAGCGACTACAACATGGTACAGTTTAAATTTGTTATGGATAAAGAAATAGACAAGTTGCAAAAAAGTGTTTTGGATTGGGGAAGAGTGGGTTTTAGTAAAATAAGGCAGGATCTGGCCAAGGTAGACTGGGGACAGCTACTTGTGGGGAAATCTACAGAGGAGCAGTGGGGGGGCATTCAAAAAGGAAATGGGGAGGGTACAGGCTCAACATATTCCCGCTAGGATGAAAGGAAGGAGTAACAAGCCCAGAGAACCATGGACCAGAGATATTCAGGTTACGATGAGAAGGAAAAGAGAGGCTTTTAGAAGGTACAAGGGAAGCAAATCAGCGGAGGCATTAGTGGAGTACAGAAAGTGCAGGGTGGAGCTTAAGGAAGCAACTAGGAGAGCAAAGAGGGGATATGAGAAAGCTCTGGCTGGTAAAAGTAGGGAAAATCCCAAGATATTCTATAAGTATATCAATGGGAAGAGGATAACGAGGGAAAGAGTAGGGCCCATTAGGGACAAAGGGGGCAATCTATGGGTGGAGCCAGATGACATCGCTAGAGTGTTGAATGAATACTTCACATCCATCTTCACCCAAGAGAATGAGGAAGAAGGTATCAAACCCAGGGGGAGAGACTGCGAGGTTCTTAAGCAAATTGATATAGGGAGTGACAATGTATTGGAGGTGTTGGCAAACTTATAAGTGGACAAATCTTCAGGTCCGGATGATTTGTGTCCCAGACTGCTAAGGGAGGCAAGGGAGGAGATCACAGGGGCTCTGACCCAAATTTTTAATTCCCCTCTGGCCATGGGGGAGGTGCCAGAGGACTGGAGAACAGCTAATGTGGTTCTGCTATTTAAGAAGGGTTGTAGAGATAAGCCAGGGAACTACAGGCCAGTGAGTCTCACGTCAGTGGTAGGGAAACTATTGGAGAAAATTCTGAAGGCGAGAATCTATCTCCACTTGGAGAGGCAAGGTTTGATCAGGGATAGTCAGCATGGCTTTGTCAGAGAGAGGTCATGCCTAACAAATTTGATTGAATTTTTTGAGGAGATGACCAGGTGTGTAGATGAGGGTAGTGTAGTTGATGTAGTTTATATGGATTTCAGCAAAGCCTTTGACAAGGTCCCACATGGGAGACTTATAAAGAAGGCAAATGCACAAGGGATACAGGGTCATTTGATAAGGTGGATTCAAAATTGGCTTAGTTGTAGGAGACAGAGGGTGATGACAGAAGGATGCTTTAGTGACTGGAAGCCAGTGTCCAGTGGTGTACCACAGGGATCTGTGCTGGGTCCCCTATTATTTGTCATTTATATAAACAACATAGATGACTATGTGGACGGTAGGATTAGTAAGTTTGCGAATGACACAAAGATTGGCTGGGTGGTTAACAGTGAGGTTGAGTGTCTTGGGCTACAGGAAGATATAGACGGGATGGTCAAATGGGCAGATAAGTGGCAGATGGAATTTAACTCTGAAAAGTGTGAGGTGATACACTTTGGAAGGAGTATTTTGACAAGGAAGTATTCAATAAACGGCATGATACTAGGAAGTTCTGAGGAACAAAGGGACCTCGGCGTGTGTGTCCATAGATCTCTGAAGGCAGAGGGGCATGTTAGTGAGGTGGTGAAAAAGGCATATGGGATACTTGCCTTTATCATTCGAGGCATAGATTACAAAAGTGGGAAGGTCATGTTGGGGTTGTATAGAACCTTGGTGAGGCCACAGCTGGAGTACTGTGTGCAGTTCTGGTCGCCACATTATAGGAAGAATGTAATTGCACTGGAGGGGGTGCAGAGGAGATTCACCAGGATGTTGCCTGGGATGAAACATTTAAGTTATGAAGAGAGGTTGGATAGACTTGGGTTGTTTTCGTTGGAGCAGAGAAGACTGAGGGGCGACCTGATCGAGGTGTACAAGATTATGAGGGGCATGGACAGGGTGGATAGGGAGCAGATGTTCCCCTTAGTTGAAAGGTCAATCACAAGGGGGCAAAAGTTCAAGGTGAGGGGCAGGAGGTTCAGGGGGGATGTGAGGAAAAACTTTTTTACCCAGAGGGTGGTGATGGTCTGGAATGCATTGCCTGGGAGGGTGGTGGAGGCGGGTTGCCTCACATCCTTTAAAAAGTACCTGGATGAGCACTTGGCACATCATAACATTCAAGGTTATGGACCAAGTGCTGGTAAATGGGATTAGGTAGGTAGGTCAGGTGTTTCTCACATGTCAGTGCAGACTCGATGGGCTGAAGGGCCTCTTCTGTGCTCTGTGATTCTGTGATAAAGAGCAATTAGGAATGGGCCACAAATGCTGGTCTTGCTGATAATGCCCACATCTTGTGAATGCATATAAGGAAAAACATACGTTGAATGTGTCTCTCCTGCTTGGCCACACATGGCCGAAAGAGGTTTGGAATTTCTGTACTTCGTCCTCCACGTCCTGACATTACGCCAACATTTTTAGGGCGTCCTGATTGTCATGGGAATCAGAGACCTGGCCTAAGGAATCTGCCCCCTCATGCCTGCCTCACTGTGTCCAGGTGAACTGAGTGTTTCCCAGAATAAGTGGGGAGGGAAAAGCTTCCCCTGGTATCTCAAAGTAAGCTGCCATTGAAACTGTGATCTCTGCAGAAGAGCTGAGTGGATATGTAGTTCAGAAAAGGTTGAGGCACCAGAAGGAGTGCTGAGCGCATCATTCTGGATGCTGAGCTGCTGCAGCCTTGCAAGAGACCAGAGAAGACAGTCAAGGAGTAATGTAGGATGTCAGTTCTCGTAGAGGCTCTGGCAGTTCACTCGATTTCTTTCTGAAATGTGAAGTGTTTTCTGGACATTTACTCAGGAGATTAAATGGGTCTTCAACAGTGCATGGATGAGTGAATTGAGCTTTTGCTCAGTCCACAATTTCTCATGCTCTTATTAATGATACACAGAAGATGCTAGTTTGCATGACAATATCAGAAAGCCTCAGAGCTTTTAAGTTAGGCCTGAACTTATATCTGTGATATGGCAGAGATTTAGGTCACTAAAGGGGCGGTGAGAAAGAGAGAGAGAAAGAGAGAGGGAGAGGAACACGCTGGTAATTGTAGGGACAGTCAGAGAGAGAGAGAGGTGAACACATTGGTCACTGTAGGGGCAGTCAGTGAGAGAGAGAGAGAGAGAGGAACACACTGGTCACTGTAGGGACAGTGAGAGAGAGAGAGGAACACTGGTCACTGTAGGGACAGTGAGAGAAAGAGAAAAGAACACACTGGTCACTGTGGGGACAGAGAGAGAGAGAGGAACACACTGGTCACTTGGGACAGTGAGAGAGAGATGAATGCACAGGTCACTGTAGCAGCAGTGAGATTGTGGAACACACTAGTCACTATAGGGACAATGAGCAAGAGAGAGAGAGAGGAACATACTGGTCACTTTAGGGGCAACGAGTGAGAGAGAGGAACACACTGGTCACCATAGGGACAGTGAGAGAGAGAGGAACACACTGGTCACTATAGGGACAGTGAGGGAGAGAGGAACACACTGGTCACTATAGGGACAGTGAGAGAGAGAGAGAAGAACACACTGATCACTGTAGGTGCAGTGAGGGAGAGGGAAAGGAACACACTGGTCACTGTAGGGACAGAGAGAGAGAGAGATAGGAACACACTGGTCACTGTATGGACAGTGAGAGAGAGAGATGAACGCACTGGTCACTGTAGGGACAGTGGTGACTAGGGACAGAGAGGAGAGGAACACACTGGCCACTGTAGGGACAGTGAAAGAAAGGGAGAGGAACACACAGGCCACGGTAGGGACAGTGAGAGAGTGAGGAACACAGTGGTCACTGTACAGACAGCAAGTCAGAGAGAGGAACACACTGGTCACTTTAGCGGCAGTGAGAGAATGGGAGGAACTAGTCACTGTGGGGCGGTGAGAGAGAGAGATACAGAGGAACACCCTTGTCACTGTAGGGACAGTGAGAGAGAGAGGAACATATTGGTCACTGTCGGGCAGTGCGAGAAATAGGAACATACTGGTCACTGTAGGGACATCAAGGGAGAGAGAGAGAGGAACACACTAGTCATTGGAGGGACAGTGAGAGACAGAGGGTAGCACACTGGTCACTGTAGGGACAGTGAGTGAGTGAGGAACACACTGGTCACTAGGTGCAGTGAGAGAAAGAGAGAGAGGGGAACACATTGGTCACTGTCGGGACAGTGAGAGAAAGGAACAGGGAGGTCACTAGGGACAGTGAGAGAGAGAGAGAAGCACACACTGATCACTGTAGGTGCAGTGAGAGAGAGAGAGAGAGGGGACCACATTGGTCACTGTCGGGACAGTGAGAGAAAGGAACAGGGAGGTCACTAGGGACAGTGAGAGAGACAGAAGAACACACTGGTCACTAGGTGCAGTGAAAGAGAGAGAGGGGAACACATTGGTCACCGTCGGGACACTGAGAGAAAGGAATAGGGAGGTCACTAGGGACAGTGAGAGAGACAGAAGAACACACTGATCACTGTAGGTGCAGTGAGAGAGAGAGAGAGAGAGGGGAACACATTGGTCACTGTCAGAACAGTGAGAGAGAGAGAGGAACACATTGGTCACTGTAGGGGCAGTGAGAGGGTGAGGAACACACTGGTCATTGTATGGATCGCACCCATACACAGGCCTCCTGCAGTTGGCCCTAACTCTTGTGTGAAGCTGGTCACCTGAAATCCCAGTGAAGAACAGCAAACATTGCCTCAGTTGGCAGCTGGGAGAGCTCTGCATGGACAACTGTGTGTTGCTTCCCTGCTCGAGCCATCACAGCATCTTTAGAAGCAACCCTTTAAATTTTCTTTACTGCACACAGCCTGTTTATTACAGGCTTTATTACCTTTAAATTGTTTAGCACAGCCCCACACATGCAGTACCTTAGAGGATGCACTGCACCTTCATAAATGCAGCACAGGTATGCAACTTAGAGGGAACTTTGTAAGTGATACCAATGAATAATCAGTGTAAATGTGGAAGTGGTGAGCTATCAGCAGCTTTGCTCAGCTGTATGCTAGCAGAACCTCAGCAGAGTTTTTTTTAAAAATTAATTCATTAGGGATGTGCGCGTCCGCTGGCTGGGCCAGTGTTCATTGCCCATCCCTAATTGCCCTTGTTCAGAGGGCATTTAAGAATCAACCACATTGCTGTGGAGTCATATGTGAGCCAGACCAGTTAAGGACGACAGATTTCCTTCCCCAAAGGGAGGCAGATGGTTTCATGGTCATTCGGCTTTTTTAATTCCAAGGGGCAGAATTTAGCCCTTGTCTGGCGGGCTCAGTGGGGGTGGTCAGGAAGCCACCTGCGATCAGGGCTGGAAGGTGATTTTACACCGGCAGGCCAATTAAGGCCCGCCCAGTGTGAAACGTGAGCGGCAGCGCTCACTGCTGCCTGTGCAGGGGAGCGCGAGAGGGGCCAGCGCTAACTTTGAGCATGCGTGCAAGTGCGGGCTTCATAATCACCCTGAGGCACAGACCTGCCTCAGGGAGGTGAAGAATTTTCAAAAGAAAAATAAAGAAGTGAAAAATGTAATGAAACATCAGTGTCATCGTGAGCAGGGAGATGTTATGAATTAAATTTTAAATTTTTCATTTTATTTTTATTTGCTTTTGGAAACCTCATCCCGCCCTGGGAGGAGGTTTCCTAACAAATGCAAAGGCCACGTGGTCTTTTTGCCAGTGAAACATTTCATTCAATTATCTTCTTAATGGCCTTAACAGGCCTTTTAATTCCCAACGTCAACGCACATCATTTTACACTCCAGTGGGTCGGGCATGCGCCCATCTGCTGAGCTAAAAACTTCACCCTAGATGTTTATTGAATTTAAATTTCACTATTTGCCCTGGTGGGATTTGAACCCATCTAGATTAGTCTGGGTTGACTGCATTGCCAGTCCAGGGACAATACCACTATGCCACCCCTATGACATCTAAAGCAGTGATTTAATCATCTTACCTTACTTATAATTAGGGTGGAGTTGTCCTTCAAGCATTATAACACTGCAGCAGTTATAATTATAGTCATTAAGTAGAATTTACCATGTAGATTATTGCAGGTATGGTTTCCCAGTAAATGCTGTGCTACTCATATGCCATTCTGCAGGTATTTATAATTCTTATTTTAATTCATAGCAATGTTGTTTGCTAATTTGTCCTTGTTTTATTTCTAGATTCTCTGTAAATCAGGGATCTTGTGTCTGCTGTGCTTTCAGTTAGTTGACAACGTGCTACAGCCTAGCCCACAGACTTTGCCAAGAATATTACCAATGCTGCTCCCTCAGTGATCATTGCTTTCAACCATTCTACCCCTGTAACCTCCCACAACACCAACATAGCCCTGAACTCAAGAGTAACTTCTCCACCATGCCACATCCTCCCCCTGCTCAAAATGCTGCTCTTTCGAACACTATAGGCAGGAAGAGTGACGAGGTCCTGCAGCGGGAGTTCAGGGAGTTAGGCAGAAAGTTAAAAAACAGGACCTCTAGGGTTGTAATCTCAGGATTACTCCTTGTGCCATGTGCCAGTGAGGCTAGAAATAGTAAGATAGCGCAGCTAAACACGAGGCTGAACAGATGGTGTGCGAGGGAGGGTTTCCGATATCTGGAACATTGGGATCTCTTCCGGGGCAGGTGGGACCTGTACAAGAAGGACGGGTTGCATCTAAACTAGAGGGGCACCAATATCCTGGCTGCGAGGTTTGCTAATGTCACGCGGGAGTGTTTAAATAGTATGGCAGGGGGGTGGGAACCAGAGCAATAGGTCTGCAGGTGAAATAAATGACTGGGAACCAGTGAATATGGCCAGTAGGGCTAAGAGGAAGGGCAGGCAGGAAGAAATTACTGAACACAGTGGGACTGGGGGTCTGAAATGCATTTGTTTCAATGCGAGAAGTATAACAGGCAAGGCAGATGAGTTTAGAGCTTGGATTAGTACTTGGGACTATGATATTATTGCTATTACAGAGACTTGGTTGAAGGATGGACAGGATTGGCAGATAAACATTCCAGGATTTAGATGTTTCAGGCAAGTTAGAGAGGGATGTACAAGAGGTGGGGGAGTTGCACTGCTGGTTAAGGAGAATATCACAGCTGTATGACAGGAGGACACCTCGGTGGGCTCATGCAGCGAGGCAATATGGAGTACTTCCCGTGGTGGGAATCAGGGTTCCTTTGGTAGAGCTCCGGAATAGGAAGGGTGCAGTCACAATGTTGGGGGTTTACTATAGGCCTCCCAATTGCCGACGGGAGATTGAGGAACAGTTATGTAGGCAGATTTTGGAAAGATGTAAAAGCAATAGGGTTGTTGTGGTGGGTGATTTTAACTTTCCCTATATTGAATGGGAATCACTTAGTGCTAGGGGTTTGGATGGTGCAGAATTTGTAAGGTGCATCCAGGAGGGCTTCCTGAGACAATATGTAGATAGTCCAACTAGGGAAGGGGCAATACTGGACCTGGTATTAGGGAATGAACCCGGCCAGGTGGTCGAAGTTTCAGTAGGGGAGCATTTCGGGAAAAGTGACCATAATTCAGTAAATTTCAAGGTACTGGTGGAGATGGATAACAGGAGTCCTCGGGTTAAGGTGCTTAATTGGGGGAAGGCTAATTATAACAATATTAGGCAGGAACGGAGGAATCTAGACTGGAGGTGGATGTTTGAGGGCAAATTAACAACTGACATGTGGGGGGCTTTCAAACGTCAGTTGATAAGAATTCAGGACCGGCATGTTCCTGCTAGGATGAAGGATAAGTATGGCAAGTTTCAGGAACCTTGGACAACGAAGGATATTATGAGATTAGTCAAAAAGAAAAGGGAAGCATTCGTAAGGGCTAGAAGGCTGGGAACAGATGAAGCCGGTGGAGAATATAAAGAAAGTAGGAAGAAACTTACGCAAGGAGTCAGGAGGGCTAAAAGGGGTCATGAAAAGTCATTGGCAACCAGGATTAAGGAAAATCCCAAGGCCTTTTATACATATGTAAAAAGCAAGAGGGTAGCCAGGGAAAGGGTAGGCCCACTCAGGGACAGAGGTGGAAATCTGTGTGTGGAGCCAGAAGAAATGGGAGAGATACTAAATGAATACTTCTCATCAGTATTCACCAAAGAGCAGGACTTAGCAGTCGATTTGTCTAGAGAAGAGTGTATAGATAGCCTGGATCATGTTGAGATCAAAAAAGAGGAGGTGTTAGGCGTCTTGAAGAATATTAAGGTGGATAAGTCCCCAGGGCCAGATGGGATCTACCCCAGAGTACTGAGGGAGGCAAGGGAGGAGATTGCTGGGGCCTTGACAGAAATCTTTGTATCCTCACTGGCTACGGGTGAGGTCCCAGAGGACTGGAGAATGGCCAATGTTGTTCCATTGTTTAAGAAGGATAGCAGGGACAATCCAGGAAATTACAGGCCAGTGAGCCTTACGTCAGTGTTAGGGAAATTATTGGAGAAGATTCTTCGTGACAGGATTTACTACCATTTGGAAGCAAATGGACATATTAGTGAAAGGCAGCATGGTTTTGCGAAGGGGTGGTCGTGTCTCACTAACTTGATCGAGTTTTTCGAGGAAGTGACAAAGATGATCGACGATGGAAGGGCAGTGGATATTATACATGGATTTCAGTAAGGACTTTGACAAGGTCCCTCATGGCAGGCTGGTACAGAAGGTAAAGTCGCACGGGATCAGAGGTGAGCTGGCAAGATGGATACAGAATTGGCTTGGTCATAGAAGACAGAGGGTAGCAGTGGAAGGGTGCTTTTCTGAATGGAGAGCTGTGACTAGTGGAGTTCCGCAGGGATCAGTGCTGGGACCTTTGCTGTTTGTAGTGTACATAAATTATTTTGAGGAAAATGTAACTGGGCTATTTAGTAAGTTTGCAGACGACACTAAGGTTGGAGGAGTTGCAGATAGTGAAGGGGATTGTCAAAGGATACAATGGGACATAGATCGGTTGGAGAATTGGGCGGAGAAATGGCAGATGGAGTTTAATCCGGACAAATGGGAGGTAATGCATTTTGGAAGGTCTAATACAGGCAGGAATTATACAGTAAATGGCAGAACCCTTAAGTGCAGAAGGATCTGGGTGTACAGGTCCACAGGTCACTGAAAGTGACAACGCAGGTGGATAAGGTAGTCAGGAAGGCATATGGCACGCTTGCCTTCATTGGCAGGGCTATTGAGTATAAAAGCTGGGAAATCATGCTGCAGCTGTATAGAACCTTGGTTAGGCCACACTTGGAATATTGAGTGCAATTCCGGTCGCCACATTACCAGAAGGATATTGAGGCATTGGAGAGGGTGCAGAGGAGGTTTACCAGGATGCTTCCTGGTCTGTGGTTAAGATGGTTCGCTAGCACCAGAGATGCTCGATGACCTAAGGGGAATTTTCGAGCCTTGGAATTGGCAAGCTATGACCAATGCTCACAAGCAGTTTGTGCCAATGACAGAGGGGCTAGGGGAAGGAAAAGGCAGGAAATTTAGTGACTCTTCCGTGTCTCTCAGCCAGGAGGCAGATGTTGGAGAGGTTGAGGCAACCACAGGAGAATAACACAGGAAGGAATCTGCAGCGAGTGGGAAGGTATTTATTTCTACTGCCCCCACAAAGAGACTTAGCTTTTCATCCTTTTGTGAGCAGCCTGCAGCAGCCCTTTAAGAATTTCTGCTCAGGTTCCTATATGCCTCACGCCACTAGTCAGAGAGTAGCTCAGGTAGAAGGTATGGGGACGTGAATAAAGAACAAAGAAAAGTACAGCACAGGAACAGGCCCTTCGGCCCTCCAAGCCTGCACCAATCATATCGCCTGTCAAACTAAAACATTTTGCACTTCCGGGGTCCGTATCCCTCTATTCCCATCCTATTCATGTATTTGTCAAGCTGCCTCTTAAACACCACTATCATAGCTGCTTCCACCGCCTCCTCTAGCAGCGAATTCCAGACACTCACTACTTTCTGTGTAAAAAACTTGCCCCGCACATCTCCTCTAAAGTTTTCTCCTCTCACCTTAAATCTATGTCCCCTAGTAATTGACTCTTCCACCCTGGGAAAAAGCTTCTGACTATCTTCTCGGTCCATGCCACTCATAATTTTGTAAAATTCTATCAAGTTGCCCCTCAATCTCCGTCGCTCTAGTGAGAACAATCTGAGTTTCTCCAACCTCTCCTCATAGCTAATGCCCTTTAGCTTAGGGAAGGAAATCTGCCATCTTTGCCTCGGTCTGGCCTACATACTCCAGGCAGCCTAGCCAGCAACATGAACAAATTTTTAAAAAAAAATGAAGATGTGCCAGAGTTGGAGCATACAGACCAGATCCTGTGTGTTCAATAACCATCCTGGGATGAGTTAGCTGACCTTTGCTATGGGAGAGGTAGGGCCATTATAAGTGGCTTCATTGCCCAGGGAAGCTGAAAGGCAGCCTGGGTTTCTGCTCCTCTTTTCTATTCAGTTGTTTATGATGGAAAGTAGACATCAGGTGAGGACAGCCTTAGGCTCGACTGTAATGATCCCTCAAATCTAATTGTCAGTTATCGACCATCACTGATTAGGCTTATTCATGGAGGATGGCCATTTTGACAAGGGACATGGTAAACACAGTCCTCATGAAACCCCAAAAGAATCTGCTGTTAAGGAGAGAAAATTATCAAAAAGGCTTTATTTCTCCATCATCACCATATGAAAATATTACTTCCAAAAATGCTGTCACACTTTAAAAATACGCCAGTGTATTCTTCGTAGAGCAACTTTAATTAGTTATTTAGCCACTGTAACTGATTCTAACTGACTGTGAAATTGGCTGACATATCAGTTAAGTACATGGTTTCTGAGATGCACATTAGCACACACAGTGCAGTTAGGTCTAGCACAACATGAATTCCAAAAAAAGGGTCATCTATTTTTAAATGTGTTTGAGAACTGAACTCACTGTAACTTTGGAGAGCAAAAGATGGATTTCAAGCTCTTGTGCTTGAAACTGCCCTTAAAGCAGGGATGGGATTTTTAATATATATTCTTTCACGGGATATTGGCATCACTGGAAAGGTCAGCGTTTGTTGCCCATCCCTAATTGCCCTTGAGAAGGTGGAGATGAGCCACTTTCTTGAACCGCTGCAGTCCATCTGGTGTAGGTACACCCACAGTGCTGTTAGGGAGAGAGTTCCAGGATTTTGATCCAGCGAAAGTGAAGGAATGGCACTCTGTTTCCAGGTAGAATTACAAAAAAGGAGATACTTATATAGCACCTTTCATGACATCCCAATGCTCTTTACCAGTGAACTACTTTCGAAATGTAGTCGCTGTTCTAATGTAGGAAACATGGCAGCTAGTTCAAAATCTCACAAACAGCAATGGGTTAATGGCTAGATAATCTGTTTGTACTGATGTTAATTGAGATAAATATTGGTCAGGACAAGGGGAAGACTCCTCTGTTTTTCAAAATAATGGCTGTGAATCCTTTCATAGAGAAGGCTAACAGTTTGACATCTTAATTGAAGGACACCATCTCCAACAATCCCTCAAACACACATCAGGTGGGTCAACCTGGATTTTGTGAGACTTGAACACACAACATTCTGTCCCAGAGGCAAGAGTGTTACCCACTGGGCCACTTTAAACACAGCTTGTGCAAGCAATCTATAGCCAAGATGTGAACATTATGAGTGATGTACAGCAGTAAGGACAGCATGGACATTTTTGAACGGAAAGACAGAACCTGTTCCGAGGCATTGAAATGAAGAACTGGTACAAATGCAAATATGCAATTTCCAGTATTCTCGAGTGCCTCACATCTTCGAGCACTCTCCGGGGCAAAGTTAGTACAAGCAGGAAGTGAAGAAGCTTAGCGGGGTTGTCTTTGACCTTGAGTGGACTTTTGAAGACAGCGAGAGAGTTACCAACTCAATGTGGTTTTGGAAGAGAATTCCAAAGGGCTGATCTGTATTGACTGATAGATCCGTCTCCTGTTGTGGAGGAAGATCTGGATTAACAGGAAAAGGTGGTGCAGACTAGAACATAGGCCTAGAGAAGATTACCTAGATAGGATTGCATTAGACCTTTGAGGGATTTGAAGACATGTAGGGGATCATAAAATCAATTTGCTGGATTGCAAAGTGGGCAGAGATTGGGGAGCAATGGAGTGATGGTAGTTGTGTGCAGAGAATTAGATTCATTGATGTTTGTGAAGAGTGGTGGGAGGGCTGCTGGTGAGGAGATATTGAACTTTGGTCTTCAAGGTGTGGCTAATGATTTCAGTAGTATTGATGGTGGGTGAGGTGATGGGGAATGGGGTATGGTAGGGTGGGACATATATAATGGACTGACATTTAAAGTTCAGGATTGAACAATGATTAATTCAGTGGTTCTGGCTGAACAGGCAACTTGGTGGCGTTCCCCAACATGATTGTTTCAATCTCGACAACATGCAGCTGTCCTATTGTTCAATATGGAAAGGATATTAACAGTCAGGTGGTTCCACAGCAGTTCTGAAATCAAGCATTTTGAATGTCTTTCTCGATCAAAACATTTCATCTCCTGATGCTGTTCGTAGTTGTGACTGCTGATTCACTGTGAAATAATCTGCAGCTGATTAACAGCAAAGGTTATATTCAGTGGTTCTTAGAACAGAACATTATGTAATTACGGAATGACAGAATCACAGAATTTTTACAGTGCAGAAGGAGGCCATTGTGTCTGCACCAGCTCTCTGAATGAGCAACTCACCTAGTTCCATTCTCCAGCCTTCTCCCCTGGACATTCTCCCTTTTCAGGTAACAATCTAATTCCCTTTTGAATGCGTCAATTGAACCTGCCTCAACAACACTTGCAGGCAGAGCATTCCAGAACCTAATTTTTTAAAACCCGTGCCCTCTTGCTCACCATCCTTTCACCAGTGGGAACCGTTTCTCCCTATCTACTCTGTCCAGAACCCTCATGAGAAAAGATGGGAGGAGGCTCAAGTGGAACAGAAACACTGGCATGGACTGGTTGGGCCGAATGGCCTTTTTTGTGCTGTAGCTTTTTTATTCTTTCACGGGATGTGGGCATCGTTGGCTATACCAGCATTTATTTCCCATCCTTAATTGCACTTGAGAAGGTGGTGATGAGTTGCCTTCTTTAACTGCTGCAGTCAATGTGATGTAGGTACACCCACAGTGCTATTAGGAAGAGGTTCCAGGTTTTTGACCCAGCGACAGTGAAGGAACGGTGGTATATTTCCAAGTCAGGATGGTGTGTGTCTTGGAGGGGAACTTGCAGGTGGTGTTCCCATGTGTCTGCTGCCCTTGTCCCTCTAGGTGGTAGAGATCACGGGTTTTGAAGGTGCTGTCGAAGGAGCCTTAGTGAATTGCTGCAGTGCATCTTGTACATGGTACACACTGCTGCCACTGTGGTAAAGGGAGTGAGAAGGTGACCACTGTAGACCAGCTCCTAGGCACACTAGACAGTCTAACAGTGTCTTTGAGAAGGAGAAATCAATAACCCAGAGGATGGAAAGGAACTCGCAAAGCGGTGTTAGGTCTTGCAACTGAAGAAAAAAGCAAGAAAAAGTCAAGAGCAATAATATCCTGAATTAACTTAATGCTTGTCAAAGCCTAACCATTTCCCTGGCAGAAGTTCCCCTATTGAGAGCTGATTTGGGTGAGACACATCATTAGCAGTTCCTGAAATCAGAGGCACTCTGATCAGGAGGGTGTGGATATTGCTGCAACCTCCGCTGTAAGTGAGCTGTCTCTTGCCGACAGAGAACCAGAAAGATAATTTCCAAAGTTTGCATGGCAAATTTGCCACCTTCCTATCAATTTCCTTAGGAAATCTGTCCTCAACTGAGATGAATCCTTACATTCACCCGGATTACGTCTTCAATGCAGGCAATAAAGTGACATTTTTTTAAAAAGTGAACAAAGTCTCAAAAACTCTCCCCCAAAAAATCTTTTGAAGCTGAGACTCAATTGAAAATTTTGAAACTGAGATTGATAGATACTTGTTAGGCAGGAGAATTAAGGTATACATGAGCAAGGCAGGCTAATGACGTTAAACTACAGATCAGCCATGATCTAATCGAATGGTAGAATAGGCCGGAGGTGAATGGCCTTTTCCTGTTCCTACCCCCATTGGGTTTTCCTTCCACTTAGCTGAAAGTATTAAAACTATTCTTTGTTATTAAAAAAATCTCTTGAACTTATCTGTGGTTTGCTACCTTTCTTACAGAACATTCAAGCAATACCAACTCAGCCGATTCAAATTGCCAAGCAGCAATATATCCACGGTAACTATCTGCCTTAGTTTATTAGTTTAATCACATTCTTGGGATGTGGGCGTCACTCGAGAGGCCAGTGTTTATTGCCCACCCCTGGTTAGCCTGGGGAGGTGGTAGAGGGCTACCTTCCTGAAACGCTCAGTATCAGTTTGAGATAATTGAATGATTTGCTAGGCCAGTTCCAAGAGGGCAATTAGGAGTCAACCATGTTGACTGGAGTCACATATAAGAAAGAATGACTTCCATTCATATCGTGCCTTTCACAATCTCAGGATATCTTTAAGCCAATGAGGTACGTTTGAACTGGAGTCACTGCTGTAATATGGGAAACAGCAGCCAGTTTGCACATAGCAAGATTCCCCAAACAGCAATGTGATAATCAAAAAATTGATTATCACCTGTTCCGTGATGTTAGTTGATGGATAAATGTTGACCAGGAGAGAAATTCCTATTCTCATCTTCAAAATAATACCATGAAGATCTCTTACCTTCAAGCCTAGTGGGTAAATGGACCTTCTTCTTAGATTTGCAGCCTGGCAAGATACTCAGTATCAGTCTGATACTGGTCCAAACTCTGAGGTACCATCCGTTAGATGAGACATTAAACCAGTGTCAGTTAAGTACCGCACTCAAGTTTTAGCCTAGACCTTGTGTTCAAATCTTTGAAATGGGGCTTGAACCCACATGTGAACCCAAGGTGAGAGTGCTACCCACTGAACCACAGCTGACAGCCCATCATGTCACCAGGGTGCTTTATTGTATGTTATATGTCTAACACAAATTCAATCTCATTTGCTGTACGTCCTTAAAGAGTATGGTAGAGTAGTGCAAAGAGCAGGCTGGGTAAGGACGACTAGTTTCCTTCTCTAAAAGACATTAATGATGATAGGAATTGTTAGACGAGAAAGATCAAGGTTAATCTAGTTTGCCTCCTCCCAGTCTGCTGCTTGCATAATACAACAACAATAGAGTTAGTGACTAATTGCAGCAATCATTCTCAATCAACTAATCTTAAACAAATCAAATGAGAAATCTCACCACCACCCACAGATGGACAGTTGGATTTTTACACTGTTCCGACAGCCTTTTCGTACTAGTTTTTCTTCTAATCCGAGTTTGTCGACTGGATTCACTATCAAACGTCTTACACTCTCGCAAAAAGTTAAATTTACCACCAGGGACTTAATGGAGAAATAACAGGAGAATTTGGACCTAGTTCAGAGAAATGACTGAAGACTAGGGCGGGATGAGGTTTCATGAGGGTTTTTAAAAATTTAATAAATGTTTCATTAAAAGTGATGGACATGTCCCAACTCATGTGACAGTGTCACATGAGGGGACATGTCAGGGAAGTTTTATTTTTGCCCCTTCAACATTTTTAAATTTGGCGCCGATCACCCTGAGGCAGCACTTAGCCTCAGGGAGATGAGTGTGCTCTTCCACGCGCTTGTGTGAAAGAGCGCACTCACGGCTGAGGGAATCCCCTTCCACCCGTGTAGGAAGCGCTTCCTGGTGGATGTCATGCTGGGCGGGCCTTAATTGGCTCGCCCATGTAAAATGGCGGCGTGCCCCTGAGTGGGGGCGCCGATCGGAGGCGCGCCTACACTCGCTCACTCCTCCACTTCCCCCGCAACAGGAGGAAAATTCTTCCCCTGGATAAACATCAGCAGTGCCCAGTGAACTCTTGGGGACTACCCTTGTCTTTGAAAAACTGTGGCGAAGCTCTTTGGACTTGGGATGTATTGGGCAAGTGGAAATCTCAATCTTAAACAGGGTGTCAAACAATTTTCCAGTTGCCCCATATTATAGGCTCACAATCGACCGGAGATCCCTCCTTGGGTCAAACTTGCTTAGAAATGTGGTCACAGTGACGTAGTCAGTATGGAGAAGGATGGTATGGGGTTTGAAATTCCACCTTCTGTTCTAAAATTCTTGTGAATGCCATTTTGACAATGACATTCTAAAGTGGGCAGGTTAATGGTCATTCTTGAATGTATTAATCAGCGTGATAACTGTAGAACTCACTGCAGAAATTTCTGCGGAATTTCAGTCCCAGAGTGTTGGCATCGAGAAACTGCTTAGAGCTGAATCTGCCAACTACGACATGGTGACACAGCTTAGAGAACTGGGCAAGCAAGCTATCAGAATTTGTCATGTTTCAGAATGGCAAAGTTTGCTTACAAACACTTCTTGAAAGGTTCCAGACGGCATACGCCCTCACAAAGCTTTAAATATGAATAAGGATCATAGATTAATTTTAATATGCGTGCAGTTTAAATCACTGACATAAGCAGGACTAACGCAAGCCCAATTTTGTTCTTATTAAATCACTGATGCTGCTTAGTTAGTTGGGAACTGCGAGTAGAATTTTCAAGATGCTGAGAAAAAGATTCTGTGATGATATTCATAGGGCAGGATTTTCGGTTCATCGGGCAGACGTGGTGGGTGGGCCCAGGAGTAGCTGGGAAACGGGCCGCCTGAAGGACGAGAGCTGCCTCAGGGAGCCCAAGAATTTAAAACCAAGAAATAAGGATGTAAAAATGCAGAAAAAAATGTCGCCGGACTCGCTCACCTAAACATGTGGATTGTAAAAATTCTGTCCAAGCATTTTCATTTATTTTTTTAAAATTAATATCGGAAACCACATCCCACTCTTGGCTGAGGCTTCCTCAAAAACGCAAAGGCCACCTGGCCAATTCACCCTGCCTGCTAACCGTAACGTTGGATGGGCGGCAAAAAAAAAAATCAGTGTCAATTAGTTTTTTGACGGCCTTAATAGGCTTCTTAATTGTCGGCGGGCGCGCTGCCGACTCTCGTGCATGCCCGCCGACCGAAGTATCACGTGAGCGCGCGACGACACCGGGACGTTCACCCAATGTCATCGCACCCTATTTTACTCCCGACTGGGTCGGGTGTGGCCTGTCCAAGGGGTGTAACATTCCGCCCATAGTAAACCTAATCAAGCTGCAAAGACGATCTTTAACATGAGGAGGAGGGTGTTGGCATGTAGAGCTGCCCACATCTGCAATATAAATTATTTATATGTATGTATCTAGTCCACCGGACCATAGGCACTTTTCTCCATTTAGAGAGAGACATTTTGGCTACTGGTAGTGTGAGGGGCACTAAGGCGAGGAGGCCGGGAATTCATGAATTACCATAGCCAGGGCAGAGATTGAACCTGTGCTATTTGGCATCATTCTACATCACGCTCTAACCACCTAAGCTAACTGGCCCCAGATCAATTATACATGATTATGTGATGTTTAAATTAATTAGCAGGGTCCTGCCAGTGGGAAGGGGCAGAGCTCAGATCAGCAAAAGTCAAATGTGGCTCATATTTTATTATTTTGGATGCTTTGCCTGAAAATCAAATAATTGAAATGACCCCTTACTTTCAAATTTAACTCAACACCCACTGGTACTTTAAACAAACCAGACTTGAGTAAACACTATAATTAATGGATAAATGTCTAATAACATAAGTCAAATGTTCCCAACTCAGGTATTCAAGGCATCATTGTAAATGCAAGTTAGAAGTCAGGAGTTAAACATTTATATTTTAACGTTTTTTTTTCCCCTTTCTTGACTGAAAGTTTTCATTTATGTATTGCCCTACCTACATGACCCCAGGATGTCCCAAAATACTTCAGAGCCTTTTGAGGTGTAGTGTACGAATTGCAGCACCATTTCTTTGCACTGCAAGGCCTAACCAGCAACAATTAAATACATAATCCGTTATCTGTGATTTGGTTGAGGGATAAATAATCAGGGGTCTTGTTCATGTACCTGAAAGAACAGGCAAGATGTCTTATCTGGAAGTCAGCACCTCCACAGGTGGAGCACTCCCTCAATACTGTGCTGGGAGCATCAGCTTACAGATGAAACCTCAGGAATGTGATTTGAACTCACAACCTTCTAGCTCAAAGGCAGGAGTGCTACCAACTGAGCCACAAATTTATACTTGTTGACTTGTACTGATGGACCTATTTCAGATTTCCAGTATCTGAAGTATTTTACTTTTGTTACAGTTCTACGGGTGCTGCCGGTCCTCTGAAACTTGCCTAAGTGGCTGGTCTTTGTATGGCTGTACTTGTTATTTGATCCTGGAAAACATAACAACTGATGCTATCAATGTCCAGTGTCACCAGGAAAGATGATTCATATTATCCCTCCTAAGCTCAGGTGTAATGATACTAATGCCAGTTTTGCTAAATTTATTGCTGAGTAGCTGAGATTTTTTTTTTAAAGAAGGTTCAGTCTTCTTGAGTTCGCTGTCTGAAGGCAGGCCCTTGCCATTATTCACTCAGCCACAGCAAAGTGCTGCGATCTTTAACTACAGGTAGGGCACAGAGACAGGCCCACATCTGTCTCAGCCAGAATACGGATTGTACCCGAACATGCTAGCATACGAATTAGGAGCAGGAGTAGGTCACTTGGCCCCCTGAGCCTGATCTGCCATTCAACAAGCTCATGGCTGATCTGATTGTAACCTCAATGCCACATTCCCCTCTACCTCCAATAACCTTTCACCCCCTTGCTTATCAAGAATCTATCCACCTCTGCCTTAAAAATATTCAAAGACTCTGCTTCCACTGCCTGTTGAGGAAGAGAGTTCCAAAGAGTCACAACCCTCAGAGAAAGAAATTTTCCTCATCGCTGTCTTAAATGGGTAACTCATTTTTAAATAGTGAGCCCTAGTTCTAGATTCTCCCACAAGAGGAAGCATACTTTCCAAATCCACCCTGTCAAGACCCCTCGGGATCCTATGGCCACACATTCTCTGTTTGGGGGGCGGGCCCAACATGCCGGAACGTAACATAATGCGTGATGACATCGGGTGTGCGTCCTGACATCATCGCGCTGTCTCGAAGTTGGCTGCGCACCCGCCGATAATTGAAAGGCCTATTAGGGCCATTAACGTACTAATTAACTCCAAATTTACGCTGCCCGTCCAACCTAACGGTTGGCGGGCAGGCAAAAAGGCCAAGCGGCCTTTACGTTTTTTAGGAAACCTCAAACTGAATGAAAACTTATTTTTGAAAAATAAAAACGTGTCCCATCTCATGTGACGCAGTCTGCTTCATTAAATTTTTAACGTTTTTGAGAATTTCTGTAAAAAAGTGCTTCAATCTCCCTGAGGCACGGAGTTGCATCAGGGAGGGGTAAGCGCTCTTTCACGTGCGTGTGCGATAGAGCCCTGGACCTGACTCTCCCTCCTCCCCCCCACCACCTGCACAGACAGCGCTCCGCGCTACTGCTCGCGATCCACGCTAGGTGGGCCTTAATTGGCCCGCTCGCGTGGAATCGCAGTGCCCAGCCAATCGCAGGAAGCGGTCGGCTCCGCAACCGTCCCCACCCGCTGCAGCTGAGCCCGCCTGACGCGGGGAAAATTCAGGACCATATGTTTCAATCAAGTCACCTCTTAATCTTCTAAACTCCAGTGGATACAAGCTTAGCCTGTCCAACCTTTCCTCATAAGACAACCCACCCATTCCAGGTATTAGTCTAGTAAACCTTCTCTGAACTGCTTCTAATGCATTTACATCTTTCCTTAAATAAGGAGATCAACACCGTGCACAGTACTCCAGATGTGGTCTCACCAATGCCCAGTATAACAGAAGCAGAACCTTCTTGGTATTCAATTCCCCTCATAAATGATAGCATTCTATTAGCTTTCCTAATTACTTGCAGTACCTGCATACTAACCTTTTGCAATTCATACATTCATTTTAAAAAGAGCGTGGAGAGCGGGTGGGATCTTCATTTCATAAAGAGCATGGAGAGCGTAGAGATTTAATTTCATAAAGAGCGCGGAGAGTTCATTTAAAAAGAGTGGGGAGACTTCATTTTAAAAAGAGCGGGGAGACTTCATGTGAGACCAGTGGCGGAAAGACATCACGAACCACAACATGACGTGAGTGCAGGAAAAGCAGCTGACTGGTGAGTAGGATTGGTGAGTATTTCCAGTTTTTAAAGTAAAAATAAGGGCTTTAGTTTGTGTTTAGGTCTCTAGTCTTTTTTTTCCCTCTCTTTCTCTTAAAAATAGCTTGTTAAGAATAAGATTGATACTGGTGTGAAATATAATTATAATTAAGTGTTAAGAGCAAGGGATTCTTCAAGTGTAAAGAGCAGGGATACTAGAGTAATCAATTAATAAATTAACTAAAATACGATATTGATGGCAGGATGGGTGATGTGTTGTTGCTGCAGCATGTGGGAGTTGATGGACACAAAGGTGATCTGGAGCGAACACATCTGTAGTAAATGTTTGCAGCTCGAGGAACTTTGGATCCGAGCTGAGGAGCTGGAGGCTGAGCTGCAGACATTGCCCCACATCAGGGAGGGAGAAAGTTACCCGGACACTTTGCTCCAGGAGACGTTCACACCCCTCAGATTAGGTCATTCAAATTTGGTCTGTGATCAGGGACAGGAGGGTGTGACTGCAGGTGAGGCAGGTCTGGGGACCCAGGGGGTAGCATTTGAGGAACCTCGGCCCCTGCAGTCGTCCAACAGGTTACGAGCTTCTTGCAAGCTGTGTGGACGAGAGCAGGGACTGCAGGGAGGATGAGCGAACTGACCATGGCACCATGGTACAGGGAGCCATTCAAGTGAGGGGAGGAAATGGGAAAGTAGGAGTGATAGGGGAGAGTATAATTAGGGGGATAGATACTGTTCTCAGCAGCCATGAGCGTGAGTCTCAAAGGCTGTGTTGCCTGCCTAGTGCCAAGGTTAAGGACATCTCCTCAGGGCCGAAGAGGAACTTGGAGTGGGAGGGGAGAGATCCAGTTGTCGTTGTCCACGTTGGTACCATTGGTGTTGATAGGACTAGAAAGGAGGTTCTGCTAAAAGAGTTTGAACAGTTAGGAGCTAAACTAAAAAGCAGAATCTCCAAGGTAATAATCTTGGGTTTACAACCTGAGCCACGGGCAAACTGGCATAGGGTAAATAAAGTCCAGGAGTTAAATGGCTTAAAGATTGGTGTGGGAGGAATGGGTTTCAGTTCATGGGGCACTGGCACCAGTACTGGGGTAGAAGGGAGCTGTTCCAGTGGGATGGACTTCACTTGAACCGTGCTGGGACCAGCATCCTGGCGAATTGAATAACTAGGGCTGTAGAGAGGGCTTTAAACTAAATAGAGGGGGGTGGGTTCTGGACAGGGGATACGTACGCTTACAAAGCAAAAGAATATGGCAGCATTTCAGGGCAGCTATTTAGGTAATGATACTCCGAGTGTGATAGGAAGGGACAGAGGGTACAAACATTAAAAAAAACAGCAAATATGATCAAAGGGGGGAAAAATGCTAAAAAGACAAAACTAATTACTCTTTACTTAAATGCATGTAGTATTCGGAACAAAATAAATGAATTAATGGCACAAAAAGGGGTTAATGGATATGATCTTATAGCCACTACGGAGACATGTTTACAAGGAGATCAAAGTTGGGAACTAAATATTCAGGGATATGTGATTTTTCGAAAGGACAGACAGGAAGGAAAGGGTGGTGGGGTAGCTTTGTTAGTACGAGATGGAATAACTACGATAGCAAGAAATGATCTTGGATCGGAAGATGTAGAATTCCTCTGGGTGGAGATAAGAATAACAAGGGAAGACACAGGAGGGAATGGTCGAAAGGCCCCCTAACAGCGGCTATACTGCAGGACAGAGAATAAATCAGGAGATAATGAGAACATGTAAAAAAGGCAGTACATTAATCACAGGTAACTTTAATCTTCATGTAGATTGGGAAAATCAAATTGGCAGAGATAGCCACGAGCAAGAATTCATAGAATGTATTGGGGACAGTTTCCTAGAACAATATGTTGTGGTTCCAATCAGGGATCAGGCTATTTTGGATCTGGTAATGTGTAATGAGGCAGGTTTAAAAAATGATCTCAGAGTGAACAATCCCCTAGGAAACAGTGACATGGCAGAATTTAGCATTCAGTTTGAGAGTGAGAAACTTGGGTTGGAAACAACTTTGCTAAAGTTAAATAAAGGTAGTTACAAAAGAATGAGGGCACAGTTGGCTGGAGTGGACTGGGAAAGGAGTTTAGCAGAAAAGATGGTTGATGAACAATGGCAGACGTTTAAGAAAATAGTTCATGAATCACAACAAAGATATATCCCAGTGAGGAAGATGGATTCTGGGAAGGGGATAAATCAACCATGGTTAACCAAAGAAGTTAAGGATAGTTATCGAATTGAAAGAAAAAACATACAATGTGGCAAAGATTAGTGGTAAACCAGAGGACTGGGAAAGTTTTAAAAAACCAACAAAAGATGACCAAAATAATAATAAAGAGGGAGAAAATAACCTTTGAGGGTAAACTAGCAGGTAATATAAAAATGCATAGTAAGAACTTCTTTAAATATACAACAAGGAAGAGAGAGGCCAAAGTGAACATTGGCCCCTTAGAGAATAAGACTGGGGAAATAATAATGGGGAACCAGAAAGTGGCAGAGGAGTTGAATAAATACTTTGCATCAGTCTTCACAGTAGGAGACACTAATTGCATTCCAAAAATACGAAATAACCAAGAGACAAAAGAGGGGGAGAAAATAAATACAATAACTATCAGTAGAGAAAAAGTACGAGGGAAACTAATGGGGCTAAAGGCTGAAAGGTCCCCTGGACCTGATGGGTTGCATCCTAGCATGTTAAAGGAAGTAGCTACATAGATAGTGGATGCACTGGTAGTAATCTTCCAAAAGTTCTTAGATTCTGGAAAAGTCCCAGAGGATTGGAAAACTGCCAATGTAACGCCCTTGTTCAAAAAGGGAGGGAGACAAAAGACAGGCAACTATAGGCCAGTTAGCTTAACATCTGTCATTGGGAAAATGTCATATTTTAAAGTCTATAATAAAGGTGTAATAGCAGAACACTTAGAAATGATTCCTGGGATGGCGGGACTGACATATGAGGAGAGATTGAGTTGATTAGGATTATATTCGCTGGAATTCAGAAGAATGAGGGGAATCTCTTAGAAACCTATAAAATTCTAACAGGACTAGACAGGGTAGATGCAGGAAGGATGTTCCCAATAGTGGGGGAGTCCAGAACCAGGGGTCACAGTCTGAGGATATGAGGTAGACCATTTAGGACTGAGATGAGGAGAAATTTCTTCACCCAGAGAGTGGTGAGCCTGTGGAATTCGCTACCACAGAAAGTAGTTGAAGCCAAAACATTGTATGTTTTCAAGAAGGAGTTAAATATAGCTCTTGGGGCGAAAGGGATTAAAGGATAAGGGGAGAAGGCGGGAGCAGGCTAATGAGTTGGATGATCAGCTATGATCAAGATGAATGGCGAAGCAGGCTCGAAGGGCCGAATGGCCTACTCCTCCTATTTTCTACGGGAAGAATCCCCCCCCCACAACCCACCGTTGGGGGGGATGTTCAGGAGCGGGCATGTGCGGGCGCGCCTCCAATTGGCGCCCCCAATTGGGGGCGTGCCACCATTTTACGTGGGCGGGCCAATTAAGGCCCGCCCAGCGTGACGTCCGCCAGGAAGTGCTATGCACTCCCTGTGGGGTGTGGGGGTGGGGGCGGATTCCCTAAGCTGAGCATGCGCTCTATCATGGGGGAGTGGGGGAATTCTTCCCATAGAAAATAGGAGGAGTAGGCCATTCGGCCCCTCGAGCCTGCTCCGCCATTCATCTTGATCATAGCTGATCATCCAACTCATTAGCGTGAGGCTAAGTGCAGCCTCAGGGAGATTGGCGCCAAGTTTAAAAATGGTCACTGTACAAAAGTAAAGTTTCCATGACAAGCCCCCTCATGTGGCACTGTCACATGAGTTGGGACATGTCCATCACTTTTAATTAAACTTTTATTAAATTTTTAAAAACCTACATGAAACCTCATCCCGCCCGTGGATGAGGTTTCTTGCTTTTTCTGAAGCCCACCAGGGCTCCCAGCCTGCCCACTAACCTTAAGGTTGGACGGGCAGGTCCTTTAACTATTTCAGTTAGTTTTTAAATGGCCTCAATTGGCCGTTAACAGGTCAGCAGGCGGACAGCCGATTTGGCTGTGCCCCCGCCGACCTGAAAATTGAAATGATGCGGGGTGACGACAGGAGTTCTGCTTGATGTCATCCCTAATCATTTTATGCGTCGGCGAGCAGGCCCCGCCCCCTGCTCGCCGAACTCAATATCCTACCCTATGTTTCTAATGCATAATATAATCAAGCAGAGTCAGCATGACTTCATGAAGGGGAAATCATGCCTGACAAATTTATTAGAATTCTTTGAGGAGGTAACAAGCAGGATAGATAAAGGGGAACCAGTAGATGTAATATATTTGGATTTACAAAAGGCGTTCGATAAGGTACCACACATAAGGCTACGTAATAAGATAAGAGCCTATGGTGATCAAGGTAGTACATTTGCATGGATAGAGAAGATTGGCTAATTAATAGAAGATAGAGAGTTGGGATAAAGGGGGTCATTTTCAGGATAGCAACCTGTAACTAGTGGAGTGCCACAGGGATCAGTGCTGGGGCTACAGTTATTTACAATATATATTAATGACTTGGATGAGGGAAGTGAATGTACTATCGCCAAGTTTGCGGCTGACACAAAAATAGTTGGGGAGGCAAGTGGTGAGGGTGACACAGAGGGATATAGACAGGTTAAGTGAGTGGACAAAAACTTGGCAGGTGGAATATAATGTGGGAAAATGTGAGGTTGTGCACCTTGGCAGGAAGAATAGAGGAGCTGAATTTTATTTAAATGGTGAAAGACTGCAGAAAGCTGCAGAGGGATTTAGGGGTCCTCATGCATGAATCACAAACAGCTAACATACAAGTTCAGCAGGTAGTAGGGAAGGCAAGTGGAATGAAGTGGAAAACACTGGTAAAACTCAGCAAGTCTGACAGCATCTGTGGAGAGAGAAACAGAGTTGACATTTTGAGTCCATATGACCCTTCTTCAGAGCATCCAGCTCCAGTTCCAGCATCCCCAGTATTTTGCTTTTATCTTAAGGCAAATGGAATGTTGGCCTTTATTTCAAGGGGCATGGAGTATAAAAATAGAGAAGTCTTGCTAAAACTATACAAGGCACTAGTTAGACCACACCTGTGAACAGTTTTGGTCCCCTTATCTAAGGAATAGTATACTGGCATTGGAGACAGTCTAGAGAAGGCTCACTAGGTTGACCCCGAGTATGAAGGGATCTTCTTATGTGGAGAAGTTGAGTAGGTTGAGCCTTACCAATTGGAGTTTAGAAGAATGAGAGGCAACCTTATTGAAACATATAAGATTCTTAGGGGGCTTGACAGGGTAGATGCTGAGAAGTTGTTTGCCCTTGTGGGTGAGTCTAGGACCAGAGGGCATAATGCCAGAGTAAGGGGTCACCCAATTAAGACAGGGATGAGGAGGAATTTCTTCTCTCAGATGATATTCAATCTGTAGAATTCTGTATCGCAGAGGGCTGTAGAGTCTGGTCGTTAAGTATATTCAAGGCTGAGATAGACATATTTTTAATCAGTAAGGAAATCAAGGGATATGGGGAAAAGGCAGGAAAGTAGAATTGAGGATTATCAGATCAGCCATAATCTCATTGAATGGCAGGGCAGACTCAATGGGCCGAATGGCCTACTTCTGCTGCTATGTCTTATGGTCTTATGGTCTTATGCACTAGGACACAGTGGCGTCATGGTGATGTCACTGGACTAGTAATCCAGAGGGCCTGGTTAATATTCTGGGGGCAAGGGTTCAGCTGGTGGAATTAAATTCAGTTAATAATCTGGAATTGAAAAGCTAGTCTCAGTAGTGGTGACTATGACAACTATCATTGATTGTTGTAAAATTCTATCTGGTTCATTAATGCCCTTTAGGGGAGATAATCTGCCATCCTTACCTGGCCTGACTTACATGGGGCTCCGGACCCACATCAATGTGGTTGACTCTTAACTGCCCTCTGAAATAGCCTAGCAAGTCACTCAGTTAAAGGGCGATTAGAATGGGCAACAAGTGCTGGCCTTGCCAGTGATGCCCACATTCTGTCAAAGAATAAAGAGAGCTCGCGCTGCATTATCTCACCACTTGGATAATACACTTCTTTTTTATTCTTCCTGCCAAAATGGATTAGATACGTTATAAATGTTACTTAGGTATAAATATATTATACCCCATGCTGTTGGGGTTAATCTGATCCATACCGTAGCTATCTAGCCAATCGAGCTATCCAGCCCCTTTTGTTCAGCATGGGCATAGAATTACCTACAGAAAACTGAGAGTTTCTTGTTCTTTATAATAGTTACAAAACCAAAGTTCACACTTGTCTCAGTTGGTGTCACTCCTCTGAGACAGAAAGTTGTCAGTTCAAATCCAAAACATGACCGCATAATCTACACTGATGCTTCAGTGTAGCGCTGAGGGAGTGCTGCACTGCATGATTGCTGATTTTTAGATGCAAGGTTGAACTGTGTATCTCCTCAGGTGGATGTAAAAATGTCTCATTGCTACTCAAGCAAGAGCACAAAGTTGTCCTGGTGGCCTGACCAACCTTCCTCCCTCAACCAAAAATATATTATACATAAATTATGCATTCATTTGCTGTTTTTGGGATCTTGCCATGCGTGAATTTGGCTGTCGTGTTTGCCTGCATGACTGTAACCCTATTTTGAAAAGTGAATCCGTTGTGAAACACTTTGTGACATCCTGGAGAACCTAGGCTGGAATTTTATGACCCCCATCCCAGCAGGGATGGGGCCGTAAAATACATCCAGCCATTCTAAACTCCATTGACTTCAGTGGAAGCATAAAATTCCACTGCCGTAAAATTCCACCCCTAGATGTTGCTAAATGAATGCAAGATTTTTCCTACTGCTCAGTAAAGTCATTGAGTACACAAAGTTACATATTAAAGGAAGAAAGACATGAATTTATATAATGTCTTTCAGATCCTCAGGATACCTCAAATCCCACAACCACTAACATACTTTTAATGTGTAGTCACTGTTTTAATGTAGGAAATGCAGCAGCCAATTTACACACAGCAAGCTCCCACAAGAGATAATGACCAGATAATCTGTCTTAATGATGTTGGTTAAAGGACACCAGTGACATTAGAGAGAACTCCCTTGCTATCTTCAGAATAGTGCCTTAGAGTCTCATGCATCAACCTGAAAGAACAGGCATGACTTTGGTTTAATGTATCAGCTGGAAGACAGTGTCTCCAACAATGCAGCACCCTCTCAGTATTGCACTGGAAATGCCAACCTGGACTTTGTGTCCAAGATTCTGGAGTGTGGACACGAACCCTTCAAAGCCTTCTACCTCAGAGGCAAGAGTGCTGTATCCACTGAGGCACAGTTCATTGCGAAAGAAAGTGCAGCTAAAGTGTATCGTATTAGCTGTGATGAGGTAGATTTTAATTTTGTATGTATTGTATAATGCAATAGTGAAGACTTTACTAAACAATAGGAGCTTCGGAATCTCACCCAGCACCATTGTTGGTCAAGTCAGTAAGTGGAAAAGTGAGACAAGTGAATTCAGAGGAAACTGATCAGCTCTCGTGTTCTGTTTGGTTGTAGGAAGGGAGCCTGAAATGGTAACGGTCTCACCAAGAAGCATGTTTATTTCATCAGATGGCTGGACCTTTTTAGCAGCAGGTAAACAGTCAGTGTCAGAATGGAGAGCAGACCAAACTCTAACCCACATGATCTGCACCAAAACTTACATTTGCTTGATGTTTTATAGTACAAATGCACTGAGACTAGAAGCAAATAATTTCGCTTATATTTTTGATGTCCATCAAGGAGGCTGAATTCCTCCTGGTCCCGAGGCAGTCCAAATGGAGTTCTCTATCCCAGGATATGAGATCACATTACAGGATGCCCCATTCTTCCATGAATTATTGCTGACACATTTGTAAATAATTAAATCCCCAGTACACACCCTCTGGTTATCGTGTTTTGGTTTAAACCTAATCCAGATTATGGTGCAATACTCTACTGCTTTGATGTAAAGTGAGTTCGAGTTGTCCCAGTTTAAACACATTCATTGACAGCACCCAGCTCTACTTCACCACCACCTCCTTCAACTCCTCCACTGCTTCTGTGTTTTCAGCCATCTGGACGAACATACAAAATAGGAACAGGAGTAGGCCATTCTGCCCTCGAGCTGCTCTGCCATTCAATAAGATCATGGCTGATTGGTTTGTGTTTCGATTTCCATAGCCCCAATAACTTTTGATTCCTTTGTCTAATAAGAATCTATTTACTCCGCCTTAAAAATATTCAATGACCCCACCTTCTGAGGCAGAGAGTTCCAAAGTTGCACAACCCTCTGAGAGAAATAAATTCTCCTCACCTCTGTCCTATAAGGGTGACCCCTAATTTTAAAACAGTGCTTCCTAGCTCTGGACTCACCCACAAGATGAAACATCCTTTCCATGTCCACCTTGATGAGACCGTTCAGGATCTTATATACTTCAATCAAGTCACCCCTCACTCTTCTAAACTCCAGTGGAAACATGCCCAGTCTGTCTAACTTTTCCTCATAAGGCAGCCCATTCATTCCAGGTATCAATTATGTAAACTTCCTCTGAACCGCCTCCAAGGCATTTACATCCTTCCTTAAATAAAGAGACAAAAACTGCACACAGTATTCGAGATGCGGTCTCACCAACTGAAGCATAACATCCTTACTTTTATGTTCAATTCCTCTCGTAATAAAGGATAGCATTCCATTAGCCTCTTAATTACTTGCTGTACCTGCATGCTAACTTTTTGTGACTCATGCACTGGAACACCTAGATCCCTCTGCGCCTCGGAATTCTGTAGTCATTCTTCATTTAAGTAATACTGCCGTTTTATTCTTTCTGCCAAAGTGAGCAACTTCACATTTTCCCACATTATACTCCATCTGTCAGATCTTTGCCCACTCACTCAACGTATCTATATCCATCTGAAACCTCCTTATGTCCTCTTCATAACATATTTCCCTATCTACCTTTTTGTCATCCGCAAATTTAGCTACCATGACTTCGCTCCCCTCATCTAAGTCATTGATATAAATTGTAAAAAGTTGAGACCCCAGCACAGACTCCTGCAGGACTCCACTCATCACATCTTGTCAATCAGAAAAAGACCATCATCATCTGTCATCCAGTTCTGGAAGCTGCAATTTCTTCCGACTAACCATTTGGAAGATTGAAGACATTGTCCATACCTCTCTCCTGCCATACCCTCTGTTCCATGCCTAATGATTCCATTCCCGCTGTCTGAGGCTGAACCAGACCACTTGGCATCCTATTAGACTCTGAGCTGAACTTCTGACCCTATACCTTCTTTGTTTTTATCATTTCATGGGATGTGGATGTCACTAGCTAGGCCAGCATTCATTGCCCATCCATAATTGCCCTTTAGAAGGTAGTGATGAGCTACCTTCTTGAAATACTGCAGTCTATGTGGTGTAGGTACACCCATAGTGCTGTTAGGAAGGAGTTCCAGGTTTCTGATCCAGCGACAATGAAGGAACAACAATATAGTTCCAAATCAAGATAGTATGTGGCTTGGTGGGGAACTTGCAGTTGGTGGCGTTCCTATGTGTCTGTTGCCTACTTCCACCTCTGCAACATCACTTTTACCCTCACCTCAGTTCATCTGCTGTTGACAATCTGATCCATGCTTTTATTAACTCCACACCTAACTATTCAAATCCCTCCCTGGCTGGCCTCCTGCCTTGTACCCAATGTAAACTTGAGCACATCAAAATCTTTGTTGCACGTATCCTAACCTACACCAAATCCAGTTTGCCCATCACTCCTGTGCTCACTGACCTATATTGGCTCCTGAGTCCCTCAATGATTTTAAAATCTCACCCATCGCATCCACATGTTGTCTATCCCATCCCTCTCTCTGTAACCTCCTCCAGCTGTAAAACCTTTCAAAAACTGTGAGTTCCTCCTACTATGGCCTTTTGCACTCCCCCTACTCTCTTCTACCATTGGCAGGTGTCCCTTTAGCCATTTGGACTCTAAGCTCTGGAATTCCATCATTAAACCTCTCTGTCTTGTCACTCGTCCTTTAGCACGCTTCTTAAAACCTGCCACTTTGATCAAGATTTTTGTCACCTCTCCTAACATTTCCTACATGGCTTGGTTTGCACTCCTGTAAAGTCTCTTGAACATTTCCTGGTCTTAACAGCACTATAGAAATGCAAGGTGTCTTGGTAGTCTAAAACAACAAAAATAATATGTTAGAAAGACAACAAATCCAAACCAAAATCTCCTGATTTCATGGATCCCTGGAATTCTCTGACAGTCCAAGGACCTCAGTTTGAAAATCTATGTTGGATTCGAGGAGTGATAGAGGAATGTAAGCCACAGATGACTGTTGGGAACTAGACAAGGCGATGGTTAAGGGCAGGAGTCTACTAAAGGACCTAATGGAATTTAATGAGTTAACAGAAGAGAAGGAAAATGAAGCTGGAAGCCAGAGAGATATAACAGCATATCACACCTCTCAATAACATCGCAGAGCACTCCACACACCATATGTGTTACTGAAGTGCTGTGATTGTTGTGTTGGCAAATGCAGCAGCTATTTTGCAAGTTCCTACAATAAACAATGGAATGGATGAATGCTTGTGTTAATCTGTTTTCTATTTGGTTGAAAGGGGAGGGTTGTTGGCCAGGGGACAAATACCCTTCTTTGAAATAATGACATGGAGCCTTTAATAATCACCTGAACAGACATGTGAGACCTTTTTTTTAATATCTCACCCACTTCTATAGCGCAGCACTCTCCGAGTACTGCATGAGCATGGCCTGATTTATATTGCTGGAGATTAGGAGTGGGGTTTGAAACCACTTTCTCCTGACTTAGAAGTGAGTTCCTTGTGACTGATCTAAGAAGTCATTGATGAGCAGCTATTACATAACAGAAGCTTCACACAGGTTACATGGTTCCAGCACTTCTTAATAACTCTGGAAACTTTTCATTGAAGTATTCCACGAATGAGAAACATGACAAGTACCGTAAGAAAAGCTGCTGCGTCTGAGAAAGATTCGATAGTTAAGATACTAAATTGCTGCATTTACATCTGGGGTTTGAGCTATTCACAAGAAATGGATGAAACCACAGCGGCAGGGCAATGAGCCAAAGGCTGAATCTTGACAAGTCAGTGAAACACTTTCTATTTCCAGAGCTGCTGCCAGCGTGTGGCTGCTATTGGTCACACCTCAGTCGCAGTTGGTTTGTGGTGAACCACAATGTGAAGCTCATTCTCACAGTGGACAGCAACCACATCTAACATCAATGGGACTAGCTGATGTCGCTGAGTGACTATCAGTCTTATTTTAAGTACACATTGACGAGGAGAAACAAAGAGGATCATGCTTCAGCTTTACAAAGCCTTGGTCAAACCACACCTTCTGTAGCACGAGCAGTTCCGGGCACCACACTTTAGAAAGGATCTATTGGCCTTGGAGGGACTGCAGCTTAGGTGTACCAGAACAGTATTGGACTCTAAGGGTTAAATTATGAGGAGAGATTACACAAACTAGGGTTGTGTTCCCTGGAATTTGAAAGGTTCTGGGGTGATTTGATTAAAGATAAGAAGGGGAACAGATAGGGAGAAACTATTTCCGCTGCTTGGGCAGTTTAGGGCTAGGAGGCATAGTCACAAAATTAGAGCCAGACCTTCCAGAAGTGAAAATTAGGAAACACTTCTACACACAAAGGTTTATAGAAGTTTGTAATTTTCTTCTGCAAATGGCAATTGATGCTAGAATAATTGCTAATTTTAAATCTGAGATTGATAGGTTTTTGTTATTAATGGAACTTGGGAATAGATGGATACGTAGATTTAGATCACAGATCAGCTATGATCTCACTGAATGGTGGCAGAATAGGCTGGAGGGGCTGAATGGCCTAATCCTGTCCCTACATTCTACATTTGTCATTGCAAAAATATACATATAGCTGGTTGTAGATGTATTTAGATACAGAAGATGTCACAGGAACATTAGGAGGCAAACAGTTAATAACTTTGGAGTGCTGTGCCAGTGGTTGATAAATGCAGCAGTGAGATTCAACAATGAGACGAATGGCTTTTTAACTATTTTTGACCGAGTCAGTTGAGGATGAAATGTCAGCTAAGACTTTGAATAGTACAAATATAGTGAAGTGATCTTCAATTTTAGTGTATCTCCCTGACCATGGTATTAATATTTATGGTTAGCCTGCTGTGTTCCTTCTCAAATAACAAAGTATTAATTTTCTTGTGAGGGATCAGTCCAAATGATTGCCTAGTTTTATTGATGGTGCCTGTTCCCCTTTACAATTCTTCTATTTCTGCCAATAATGCTGCAAAATGAAGGTTGCCAAAAGTTTGTTCCTTTTCTTTCTGAGTCCATAATACAATTCCTTCATTCCATATATCATTCCAATGACTGATTCCTGGACTTTCTCTATCTTAAAGTGCACTCAGAATCACAGCACAGAAGGAGGCCCATCGTGTCTGCACTGGTTCTCTGAATAAGCAGTTCACTTATTGCTATTCTCCTGCCTTCTCCCCATAGCCCTGCACATTCTTCCTCTTCAAATAACAGTCTAATTCCCTTTTGAATGCCTCAATTGAACCTGACTTCACCACACTCTCAGTCAGTGCATTCCAGATCCTAAGCACTCGCTGTGTGAAAAAGGAACCATTTTCGTGAATTTTTTCTGCACTCTCTCCAATGCCTGCTGCACATCCTTCCTAAAATGCAGCATCCAGAACTGGACACAATACTCTGGCTGAGGATAGACCAGTTGTTATAGCACAGCCAATGGTAAATGCTGAGCTGTTCAAATACCAAAAGGAAACTTGAAACAACTGCCACAACTTGTTTTGCAGTTTTTATAAATTTCAAGATGCGTGCTTTGAATTCAGTAGTAATAAGACCACCAAGTCTTACAGGTTTTACAAAACTAGATTAAACTTTTATAGAGTCATAGAGTTATACAGCACAGAAACAGGCCCTTTGGCCCATTGTGTCCAAGCCAGCCATCAGGCACCGATCTATTCTAATCCCATTTTCTGGCACTTGGCCCGTAGCCCTGTATGCTATGGCGTTTCCAGTGTTCATCTCAATACTTCTTAACTGTTGTGAGGGTTCCTGCCTCTAGCACCCCCTCAGGCAGTGTGTTCCAGATTCTAACCACCCTCTGGGTGAAAAATTTTTTCCTCAAATCCCCTCTAAACCTCCTGCCCCTTACCTTAAATCTATGCCCCCAGTTATTGACACCTCCGCTAAGGGGAAAAGTTTCTTCCTATCTACCCTATCTATGCTCCTCATAATTTTGTATACCTCTATTAGGTCCCCCCTCAGTCTTCTCTTCTCCAAGGAAAACAACCCTAGAGTATCCAGTCTCTCTTCATAGCTGAAACGCTCCAGCCCAGGCAACATCCTGGTGAATCTCCTCTGCACCTTCTCCAGTGCAATCATATCCTTCCTATAGTGTGGCGACCAGAACTGCACACAGTACTCCAGCTGTGGCCTAACTAGCATTTTATACAGCTCCAACGTAACCTCCCTGCTCTTATATTCTGTGCCTTGGCTAATAAAAGCAAGTATCCCATACACCTCCTTATCTACCTGTGCTGCTGTTTTCAGGGATCAATGGACATGTACACCAAGGTCCCTCTGATGCTCTGTACTTCCTAAGGTCCCACCATTCATTACACAATGAACTCCCTTGCTGTGTTAGTCCTCTCAAAATGCATCACCTCACACTTCTTAGGATTAAATTTCATTTGCCACTGCTTTGCCCATCTTACCAGCCCATCTATATCGTCCTGTAATCTAAGGCTTTCCTCCTTACTGTTTATGACACCACCAATTTTCATGTCATCTGCGAACATACTGATCTTACCTCCTATATTCATGCCTAAATAATTAATGTACACTACAAACAGCAAGGGTCCCAGCACCGATCCCTGTTGTACACCACTTGTCACAGGCTTCCAATCACAATAACAACCTTTGACCATCGCCCTCTGCCTCCTGCCACTAAACCAATTTTGGATCCAGTTTGTTCTGGATCCCATGGGCTTTTACCTTCTTGACCATTCTCCCACGTGGGATCTTTCAAAAGCCTTACTGAAGTCCATATAAACTACATCAATTGCACTACCCTCTTCAACACACCTAGTCACCTCCTCGAAAAATTCAATCAAATTTGTTAGACACCATCTCCCCCGACAAAGCCATGCTGACTATGCCTGATTAATCCCTGCCTCTCCAAGTGGAGATTATTCCTGTCCCTCAGAATGTTTTCCAATAGTTTCCCTACCACTGATGTTAGACTCAGTGGCCTGTAATTACTTGGTTTATCCCCACTACCCTTCCTGAATAATGGTACCACATTCACTATCCTCCAGTCCTCTGGCACTTCTCCTGTGGCTAGGAAGGATTTGAAAATTAGTGTCAAAGCCCCTGCAATCTTCTCCCTTGCCTCACATAGCAGCCTGGGATACATCTCATCTGGGCCTGGGGATTCATCCACTTTTAAGCCCGCTAAAACCGCTAATACCTCCTCCCTTTCAATGCTAATTTGTTGAAGCATATCACAGTCCCCCTCCCTTATTTCTACACCGACATCGTCCTTCTCCATAGTGAACACAGATGAAAAACAATCATTTACAACCTCACCTACATCCCCTGGCTCCATGCACGGACTGCCACTTTGGTCCCTAATGGGCCCTACTCTTTCCCTGGTTACCCTCTTGCCCATATATATTTATAATATGCCTTGGGATTTTCCTTTATCTTGCCTGCCAGTGTTTTTCCATGCCCCCTCATTGCTCTCCTAATTACTTTAAGTGCCCCTCTACACTTTCTATACTCCTCCAGGGCTTCTGCTGTTTCTGCCATAAGCCTCCTGTTTTCCCTTATCCAATCCTCGATATTCCTTGACATCCAGGGTTCCCTGGACTTATTGGTCCCATCCTTCACCTTTACAGGAACATGTTGGCCCTGAACTCTCACTATTTCCTTTTTGAATGACTCCCTCTGATCTGATGTAGACTTTCTTAAAAGTAGCTGCTCCCAGTCCACTTTGGCCAGATCCTGTCTTATCATATTGAAATTGGCCTTCCCCCAATTCAGAACCTTTGTTTCCTGTCCACTTTTGTCCTTTTCCGTAACTACCTTAAATCTTAGAGTTTTGGTCACTACCCCGAAATGCTCCCTCACTGACACTTCTACCGCTTGCCTGGCTTCATTCCCTAAGATTAGGTCCAGAACAGCCCCTTCTCTTGGATGACTTTCTACATGCTGTCTCAAAAAGCTCTCCTGGGTGCACTTTAAGCATATTGCCCCCTCTAAGCCTTTCACATTTAGACTATCCCAGTTAATATTAGGGAAGTTGAAATCCCCTACTAGTATTACCCTATTATTTTTTCATTCTCTGAGATTTGCTTACATATCTGCTCCTCTATCTCCCCCTGACTGTTTGGAGGCCTATAGTACACTCCCAGCAAAGTGATTGCTGCCTTTTTGTTTTTAAGTTCTACCCACATGGCCTCATTTGAGGAACCTTCTAAGATACCATCCCTCCTTATTGCAGTAATTGACTCCTTGATCAATAGTTCAATGCCACTCCCTCTTTTATACCCCAGTCCCCCCACCTGAAGATTCTATACCCTGGAATATTGAACTGTCAGTCCTGCCCTTCCCTCAACCATGTCTCTATGATAGCAACAATATCATATTCCCATGTGTTAATCAATGCCCTCAATTCATCTGCCTCACTTGTAAGACTCATTGTGTTAAAATAGATGCAATCCGGCCTTGCATTATTTCCTTGTGCCCTAACAGGTCTATATTTGATCTGCCATCCAGACTGACTTAGTTTCTCTTCCATATTTGGCTGTGCATCACCTCCTACTGTACCTCCACTCTGTATCCCATCCCCCTGCCAAATTAGTTTAAACCCCACCCCCACCAACAGCACTCACAAACCTCCCTGCAAGGATGTTGGTCCCGTTCCGGTTCAGGTGCAACCTGTCCGTCTTGTACAGGCCCCACTTTCGCCAGAAACAGACCCAGTGATCCAGGAAACTAAAGCCCTCCCTCCTACACCATCTCTTCAGCTACGCATTCATCCTCTCTATCCTCCTATTCCTATACTCACGAGCACGTGGCACAGGGAGTAATCCAGAGATTACAACCTTTGAGGTCCAGCTTTTTAATCTGCTACCTAGATCCCTAAGTTCTTGTTGCAGGACCTCATCCCTCTTTCTATCTATGTCGTTGGTACCAATGTGAACCACGACCTCTGACTGTTTGCCTTCCACCTTCAGAATGCCCTGCAGCCATTCTGTGACATCCTTGACCCTGGCACCAGGGAGGCAACACACCATCCTGGAGTCACGACTATGTCCACAGACGCACCTGTCTGCACACTTCACTATTGAGACCACTACCACTATTGCTCTTGCACTCTTACTCCTCTCCCCTTGTGCAGCTGAGCCACCCACAGTGCTGTGAATTTGGCTCTGGCTGCACTCTCCAGAGGAGAGTTTTCCAACACAAAAAAACAGTTCTTGAGAGAGATTTACTCTGGGGCTTTCTTAGAGTTATAGAGTCATAGAGGTCTACAGCACAGAAAAAGGCCCTTCAGCCCATCAAGGCTGCGCCGGTCAAACAAGTACTTAACCATTCTAATCCCATTTTCCAGCACTAGGCCCATAGCCTTGTATGCCATGGCATCACAACTGCACATACGAATACTTCTTAAATGGTATGAGGGTTTCTGCCTCTATCACCCTTTCAGGCAGTGAGTTCCAGATTCCCACCACCCTCTGGGTGAAAAAATTCTTCCTCACATCCCCTCTAAACCTCCTCCCACTTACCTTAAATCTATGCCCCCTGGTTATTGATCCCTCCACCAAGGGGAAAAGTTCCTATCTGTCCACCATATCTATGCCCCTCATAATTTTATGCACCTCAATCATGTCCCCCCTCAATCTCCTCTGCTCCAGGGAAAGTAACCCCAGTCTATCCAATCTCTCCTCATAACTAAAACTCTCCAGCCCAGACAACATCCTGGTAAATCTCCTCTGCACTCTCTCTAGTGCAATCACATCCTTCCTATAATGCGGATGCCAGAACTGCACGCAATACTCTAGCTGTGGCCTAACCAGTGTTTTATACAGTTCCAACATAACCTTCCTGTTCTTATATTCTACGACTCGGCTAATAAAGGCAAGTATCCTATATGTCTTCTTAACTATCTTATCTACCTGTCCCGTTACCTTAAGGGACCGGTGGGCATGCACACCAAGGTCCCTCTGATCCTTGGTACTTCCCAGGATCCTACCATTCATCGTGTATTCCCATGCCTTGTTTGTCCTGCCCGAGTGCATCACCTCACACTTATCCAGATTAAATTCCATTTGCCACTGTTCAGCCCATCTGACCAGTCTATCTATATCCTCCTGTAATCTAAGGCTATCCACTTCATTATTTACCACCCCACCAATGTTCATGTCATCCGCGAACTTACTGATCAACCCTCCTACATTCAAGTCTAAATCATTCTTATATACCATAAACAGCAAGGGACCCAACACCGATCCCTGTGGAACCCCACTGGACACAGGCATCCAGTCACAAAAACACCCCTCGACCATCACCCTCTGCTTCCTGCCACTCAGCCAATTCTGGATCCAATTTGTCAAATTGCCTTGGATCCCATGGGCTCTTACCTTCGTTATCAGTCTCCCATGTGGGACCTTGTCAAAAGCCTTGCTGAAGTCCAAGTAGACTACGTCAAATGCATTGCCCTCATCTACACACCTGGCCACCTCTTTGAAAAATTCAATCAAATTGGTCAGACATTACCTCCCCTTAACGAATCCATGCTGACTGCCCTTGATTAATCCCTGCCTCTCCAAGTGTAGATTAATTCTGTCCCTCAGGGTTGCTTCCAATAGTTTCCCCGCCACTGAGGTTAGACTGACTGGCCTGTAGTTCCCTGGTTTATCCCTTCCTCCCTTCTTGAATAACTGTCCTCCAGTCCTCTGGCACCTCTCCTGTGGCCAGAGAGGTATTGAAAATTATTGCCAGCGGCCCTACTATCTCCTCCCTTGCCTCACTCAACAGCCTAGGATACATTTCATCTGGGCCTGGAGATTTATCTACTTTTAAGCCTGCCAGCCCACTTAGAACCTCCTCCTTTTCTATGCTTATTTCTTTAATTATATTACATCCTTCTGCCTGATTTCCATACCCACGTCGTCCGTCTCACTTGTGAACACCGACACAAAGTATTCATTTAGAACCTTACCTACGTCTTCCGGCTCCACACACAAATTGCCACTATGGTCCTTAATGGGCCCTACCCTTTCCCTGGTTATCCTCTTACTCTTAATGTACGTGAAATAACTTTGGATTTTCCTTTATTTTACCTGCCAATGATTTTTCATGCCCCCTTTTTGCTCTCCTAATCTCCTTTTTAAGTTTCCCCCTACACATTCTATACTCCTCTAGGGCTTCCACTGTTTTGAGCCCTTGGTATCTGCCATAAGCCTCCCTTTTTCTCTTTATCAAAACCTGTATACCCCTCGACATCCAGGGTTCCCTGGATTTGTTGGTCCCATCCTTTGTCTTTACTGGAATATGTTGGCCCTGTACTCTTCCCTATTTCCTTCTTGAATGAGTCCCACTGCTCTGACGCAGATTTACCTAAAGGTAGCTGCCCCCAGTCCACCCTGGCCAAATCATATCAGATCTTATTAAAATCGGCCTTCTCCCAATTTAGAACTCTGATTTCTGGCCCATCCCTGTCCTTTTCCATAACAACCTTGAATCTAACAAAGTTATGATCACTATCTGCAAAATGCTCCTCCACTGATATCTCTACCACTTGCCCAGCTTCATTCCCTAAAATTAAGTCCAGGACCGTCTCCTCTCTTGTAGGACCTTCTACATATTGGGTTAAAAAGCTCTCCTGGATGCATTTTAAGAATTCCGCTCTCTCTAAACCTATCAACACCATGACTAATCCAGTTAATGTTGGGGAAGTTGAAATCCCTGACTATTACTACCCTATTATTTTTACACTTCTCTGAAATTTGCCTACATATCTGCTCTTCTATTTTTCTCTGACTGTTTGGGGGCCTATAGTACACTCCCAGCAATGTGACTGCTCCTTTTTTGTTTTTAGGTTCTATCCATATGACTTCATTTGAGGAGCCTTCTAAGATGTCATCCCTTCTTACTGTTGTAATTGATTCCTTGATCAATATTGTGATACCTCCTCCACTTTTCCCTCCTTCCCTGTCTCACCTGAAGACCCTATATCCTGGAATATTGAGCTGCCCATCCTGCCCCTCTCTCAACCATGTCTCTGTGACAGCAATGACATCATACTTCCATGTGTTAATTTGTGCCCTCAACTCATCTGCCTTATTTGTCAGACTCCTTGCATTAAAATAAATACCATCCAACCTTTCCAAACTCCCTTGTGCCTTAACTGGCCTATAATTTCTATGTCTTCCAGACTCACTTGCTCTCTCTTCTAATTTTGTCTGTGCATCTCCCCCTGCTGAACCTTCTCTCAGGATCCCATCTCCCTGCCAAGTTAATTTAAACCCTCCCCAACAGCACTAGCAAACCTCCCCGCAAAGATGTTGGTCCCATTCTGGTTCAGGTGCAACCCGTCTGTCCTGTGCAGGTCCCACCGCCCCCAGAAATGGTCCCAATGTCCCAGAAATCTAAAGCCCTCCCTCCTGCACTATCTCTCCAGCCACACATTAATTTGGACTAACCTCCTATTCCTATACTCACTAGGGCGTGGCACTGGAAGTAACCTAGAGATTACTACCTTTGAGGCCCTGTATTTTAATCTGTTTCCTAGCTCCCTAAATTCTGCTTGCAGGACTTCATCCCTCTTTCTACCTATGTCGTTGGTACCAATATGTACCACGATCTCTGTCCGTTTGCCCTCCCCCTTTAGAATGCCCTGCAGCCATTCAGTGACATCCTTGGCCCTGGCACCAGGGAGGTAACATCCCATCCTGGAGTCATGTCTACAGCCGCAGAAACGCCTGTCTGTTCCCCTTAATATCAAGTCTCCTACCACTATTGCTCTTCCCCTCTTTTTCCTCCAACCCTGGGCAGCTGAGCCACTCACAGAGCCATGAGCGTGGCTGCACTCCCCAGAGGAACTGTCACTCTCACCGTTTTCCCCCACAAAAAAGTGGTTCTCGAGCGAGATGTAGCTGCAGCTGGTGGTACCTCCTGCACACATGGTCGGTTAGAGTGTAAGGAGCACCTAGGACTTCCCACATGTTGCAGGCGGTACGTAACATGGGACTGAGCTGCCCTTCCATGCCTCTAGTTGAAAAAAATCCTTACTTTAAGTTAAAAACAGTAAAAAAAAAGTTAAATTATTTATGTACTTTAAATAAAAACTAGAATCCTTACCTTTCCTTAGCTTAATCTATTTTAAACTGGAGAAAAACACTTACCCACCACTCACCCATCAGCTCTCATCTTGGTGCTGACGTCGCTTTTTGAAGCTTCCCCGCACTCGCATTGATTCTGATCTCTCCGCCGCTCTGTCACGCTTGTCTTGTGATGTCATTCTTGTTGTTTTCAATAAGAACTGACTGTAGGACCCTCTTCCCAGACTGCTTCACCATGATACTGATTGCAGGACACTCTTCCCATTCTGCTTCACCGCGATGCTGATTGCAGGACGCTCTTCTTTCCTGACTACAATGCCTGCCTCCCTTCTTCTGACTGATGGTCACTCTCTGACTGCACTTCCTTAAGCTGCGGAGTGACCACATCTAAAAACGTGCTATCCACGTAACCCTCAGCCTTGCGGTCGCACTGCTGTGTCTCAGGCTGATGCTGAAGCTCCGAAACCCATTGCTCAAGCTGGTCAAGCCGCTGGCTCTTCCTTCACATGTGGTCATCTAGACTGCAAGGAGGGTCTAAGAATTCCCACATGCTGCAGGCCGTACGACACACGAGACTGAGCTCCCTTGCCATACTTTTTGTTTGCTTTTAATTAAAAGACTATTCCCTTAAATTTAAGCCAAATAGAAAACTATTTAACTTTTCTTAAAAAAAAACAAATACTGAGACTCTTACCTTCTGTTAAAAAAAAAACTTACCCACCGCCTATCAATCAGCTCTCTCCCTTGTCCTGACGTCAATCCTTTTGAATTCCAGCACCACCAAGTGTCTGGGTGAGAACCAGCTCCCTCACAGGTAAACTCTGCTCTTTATACAGCTGCTCTGCTCCCTCACAGGTAAACTCCTGCTCTTTATACAGCTGCTCTGCTCCCTCACAGGTAAACTCTGCTCTTTATACAGCCGCTCCGCTCCCTCACAAGCTAACTCCCACTCTTTATACAGCTGCTCTGCTCCCTCACAGGTAAACTCCTGCTCTTTATACAGCTGCTCTGCTCCCTCACAGGTAAACTCCGCTCTTTATACAGCTGCTCTGCTCCCTCACAGGTAAACTCCGCTCTTTATACAGCTGCTCTGCTCCCTCACAGGTAAACTCCTGCTCTTTATACAGCTGCTCTGCTCCCTCACAGGTAAACTCCGCTCTTTATACAGCCGCTCCGCTCCCTCACAAGCTAACTCCCACTCTTTATACAGCTGCTCTGCTCCCTCACAGGTAAACTCCTGCTCTTTATACAGCTGCTCTGCTCCCTCACAGGTAAACTCCGCTCTTTATACAGCTGCTCTGCTCCCTCACAGGTAAACTCCGCTCTTTATGCAGCTGCTCTGCTCCCTCACAGGTAAACTCCGCTCTTTATACAGCCGCTCTGCTCCCTCACAGGTAAACTCCCGCTCTTTATACAGCCGCTCCACTCTTTATATAGTCACATTTGTTTTGTTGTTTTACCTTTATTATTTATTTATTTTCCCCCTATCCTTTAGTTACTAATTTAATAATAATCAACAAGTGATAGTTGCTCAGCTGCTAATTTAAATCTAAAACAAAGCTAAAAGCTGAAATACTCACCAGCCAATCACCTGTCTGCTCTCCTGTGACATCACTCTTTGTTTTTTCATTGGTTTGAATCGCTGATAGTGGGGCCTCTGTCCCTCTCTCCCCGCTCTTTATTCACTCTCTCCCCCGCCCTTTATTCACTGTCTCCCCCACTCTTTATTCCCTCTCTCCCCGCTCTTTATTCACTCTCTCTCCGTGCTGTTTTCACCCAGGGCCGCTCTCGCTCCTGCCACTGATAGTGGGGCCTCTGTCTCTCTCCCCTGCTCTTTATTCACCCTCTCTCCGTGCGTTTTCACCCAGGGCCACTCTCGCTCCTGCTGCTGATGTTACTAAGAGAAATGATTTTAAATACATACATAGATCTACAAATTAATACTATGATAACTTATAAATCCCTCAATCAATCTAATTCCCAGTTACATTTTCATGAAGGTAACAGTAAGACAGATAGATTTTAAAAGGACCAGGCAAAGAAACATGATACCCTGAACAAGTCGAATTCAAAGTGAGTTTTCTTAACTTCAGCCCTTTGAAGACAGCAGCTTGAGGCATAGATGCTGAAAGCTTTTCACACTTGTAAGATCTTAAAATAGTTCCCTTACAAACAGCCTTCTCTCCTCTTTGAACACAAATTCCAATTGTTTCACTATGTCTTTTGAATTTTACCCCTCTACTAAAAATCTATCATAGTACCAATTCCACCAGTAATCTTTGGGAAAAATAAATAAACACACTATTTCTTACTACTTCTGCTGGCGAGGTATACATTACACCCCCTCCTTTGAATTCAAGCCACAATAGGTTGTTTAAAAATGCAAATGTTCCCTTTACACTTCACATTCTAAACTTCCCCATGTTTACCTAATTAACATTTCAAACCTAACTTCTCTTCTTACATCAAAGCATCCAGACTAGCTGCCTCTAATTCATTTAAGTCTCACATACACTTATACAGACACACTCATAGACACATCCCACTATTGTTCTATATTACAATAGATTGCAATAACATTATGGAAATTATTATATCTTCCTGACACCAGTGACCTACTTGAGGAACTCCACTTCAAACCTACCTGCAGCCTAAAAACCATCCATTAACCACTACTTGCTATTTCGAGTCACTCAGCCAATCCTGTATCCACGTTGCTACTGTTTCTTTTATTTCGTGAGCTGTAGCTTTGCTCAAAGTCTATTGTGCAGTACTTTATCAAATGCTTTCTTGAAGTCCATGTACACAACATCAACAGCATTGCCCTCATCAACCCTCTTTGTACGCTTATATGTTCATCTCACCCGGTCCCGGTGTGTCTTATCAACTTGAATTACGGATAACCTATCCAATAACTCCTCCTTATCAACTTTAAACACTTCTAATGCATGAAGTACCTCCTCTTTCACCATGACCTGGCAACGACTGATGCAAAGTATTCATTTAACACCTCAGCTATGCCCTCTGCATGAATTCCCTTTTTGGTCCCAAATTGGACCTACTCCTCCTTTTACCACCTTTTCACTATTTAACTATGAACATACAAATTTTTTTTAAAAATTCATTCACGGGATGTGGACTTCGCTGGCTGGTTCAGCATTTATTGTCCAACCCTAGTTGGCCTTGAGAAAGTGGTGGTGAGGTGGTGAGCTGCCTTCTTGAACTACTGCAGTCCATGTGGTATAGGTACGTTCACAGTGCTGTTTGAAAGGGAGTTCCAGGATTTTGACCCAGCGACAGTGAAGGAACGGCGATATATTTCCAAGTCAGGATGGTGAGTGACTTGGAGGGGAACTTCCAGGTGGTGGTGTTCCCATGCGTCTGCTGCCCTTGTCCTTCTAGATGGTAGTGGTCGTGGGTTTGGAAGGTGCTGTCAAAGGAACCTTGGTGAATTCCTGTAATGCATCTTGTAGATGGTACACATGGCTGTTACTGTGCGTTGGTGATGGAGGGAGTCAATGTTTGTGGATGTGGCGCCAATCAAGGGGACTACTTTGTCCTGGATGGTGCCAAACCTCTTGAGTGTTATGGGAGCTGCATTCATCCAGGCAAGTGGGGAGTATTCCATCATACTCCTGACTTGTGCCTTGTAGATGGTGGACAGGGTTTGGGGAGTCAGGAGGTGAGTTACTCGTCACATGATTCCTAGCCTCTGACCTGCTCTTGTAGCCACAGTATTTATATGACTAGTCCAGTTCAGTTCCTGGTCAATGGTAACTCCCAGGACGTTGACGGTGGGGGATTCAGTGATGGTAATTCAATTGAACGTCATGGGGCGATGGTTAGATTCTCTCTTGTTGGAGATGGTCATTGCCTGGCACTTGTGTGGTGTGAATGTTACTTGCCATTTGTCTGCCCAAGCCTGGATATTGTCCTGGTCTTGCTGCATTTGGACATGGGCTGCTTCAGTATACGACAAGTTGCAAATGATGCTGAACATTCTGCAATCATCAGTGAACATCCCCACTTCTGACCTTATGATGGAAGGAAGGTCATTGATTAAGCAGCTGAAGATGGTTGGGCCGAGGACACCACCTTGAGGAACTCCTGCAGTGATGTCCTGGAGCTGAGATGACTGACCTCCAACAACCACCACCATCTTCCTTTGTGCTAGGTATGACTCCAACCAGCGGACAGTTTTCCCCCTGATTCCCATTGACTCCAGTTTTGCTAGGGCTCCTTGATGCCACACTCGGTCAAATGCAGCCTCAGTGTCAAGGGCAGTCACTCTCACCTCACCTCCGGATTCACAATTATTTCTGTGATGTTGTTTGTACCCTTACAATGAAGACACAGACAAAATATCTGTTCAATTCAGCTGCCATATCCTTATTTTCCATTATTAATTCCTATTCTCACTCTTAGAGGACCAACATTCACTTACTTATTTTCCTTTTTAAATACCCGTAGAAACTCTTAATTGTTTTTATATTTCTATAGCTTTCTCTCATACTCTAATTTCTCCCTCATTATTATTTTAATTATTCTTTGCTGTTCTTTATATTTTGTCCAACTGTCTTACCTGCCATTCATCTTTCCGTAATTATACGCTTTTTTTTAAAAATTTGATTTGTATGCCATTGAAGACTTCGGGATTCCCTTTTATGTTAGCTGCAAATCTCTTTTCTTACTCCCTCTTTGCTTCTTTTATTTGCTTTTTCATCTCCCCTTTGAACCTTTTATATACATCCTGGTTGTCAATTGTATTTTCTCCCCAACATCAGTCATAAGCATACTTTTTCTTCTTTATCTTAATTTGTATCTCTTTTGTCACGCAGGGAGCTCTGGATTTGCTTGCCCTACCTTACCAATTCGAGGGAATATACCTCACCTGTGACCAAACTATCTCTTTTTTGAAGGTAGCCAATCGTTTAGCTACCTTTAACTCCGGTTTATTCGACCCAGATCCATTCTTACCTCATTGGAATTGGCTTGCCCCTAGTTAATTATTTTTATCCTGGATTACTCTTTGTCTTTTTCTACAGTCAGCCTAAACCTTATGATACAATCATCAATTACCCCTAAATTTTTCTCAATGACACTTGGTCCACTGGACCCACTCATTTCCACGAACTAGGTCTAGCAGTGCTTCATTTCTCATTGGATTGGAAACACATTGTTGTAGAAAATTCTCCTGAACACACTCTAGGAACTCTTTCCCCTCTCTGCCCTTTACACCAATACTACCTTGGTCTATATTTGGATTATTAAAGTCTCCTATTACAAGTACTGTAATTTTTTGCACCTCTCTGCAATTTCCTGGCACATTTGTTCCTGTACATCTTTTCCACTAGTTGGTGGCCTATAGACTACACCGAGCGATGACATTGCACTTTTTTTGTTCCTTAGCTCGATCCAAATGGATTCTTTGAACCCTCTGGGACATTCTCTTTCTCCATCACCGTGATGCCCTCCTTAATCCATATCACCACTCCTCCCCCTTTTCTACCTTCCCTAAGTACATTGTATCCAGGAATAATTAACATCCAGTCCTGCCCTTCTTTGAGCCAGTTCTTTGTATTCACCACAACATCATATGGCAATCTGCACCTGTAACTGATCAATCTTATTTACCACACTCTGTACATGCACAGTAACACTGATTTAGACTTTATTACTTTATCCCTTACTCTGGCCCCACCTGATAAGTTACTATTCCCTGTTCTAGTCCTATCTATTGCTCCCAATATGCTGTGCACCTTGGTATTCCTCTCTGATATCTTCTTCTGGTTCCCACACCCCTGCCAATTGAAACTCTTCCCAAAAGCACTAGCAAATCACCCCCAAGTAACTCAGTCCCAGCCTGTAAATAGTGCCATGGGACATTTTATATCCACCTCTGAGTACAGACAGGTTGTCTGTTTAATACCTCATCCAAATGGCTATGGGCCAAGTGCTGGTAAATGAGATTAGGTAGGTAGGTCAGGTGTTTCTCACATGTCGGTGCAGACTCGATGGGCCGAAGGGCCTCTTCTGCACTGTGATTCTGTGGTTCTGATTCTGTGATGTGGTGCTGCCTGTGAAGCCTGGCGCTGATGACCGCAAGTGCTGCCCAAAACAAGGGAGACAAACAAACCTCAAAGTCCCAATGAAGTGCAGCTCGCCAGGTGCAAGTCACTCATGTACAGTGGTGAAACACGTCAGCGTGATCCTGGATGATCCAGCGCGGGGGGATGATCAGGGCTTATGATGAGATGCTAAAGTATTGAAATTAGGTTCCCGACGTGTGGTGGTGGGAAACACAGCCCCGCCATCGATGGTGGAGTGGTCAATCGCAATGTTGTGAAACCCATTTTTGGCCGTCTTGCCATATTGTGTTCCCCCCCCCCCCTCCCTGCGCCCTGGTGCCTGATGCCAACTGGGCTGGAAAAGTCCGTCCTATGTGTCTTTGGATATTGTTACAGACTGTCAGTGTGTAGCTGAGGAACAGAAGGGGGCCAAACATAAATCCTGAAAGGATTCCAGAGGAATCTTTAAATGAAAAAAAATTAAGTATTAAAGGAAGTAGCTGCAGAGATAGTGGATGCGCTGGTAATAATCTTCCAAGGGTCTGGAAAAGTCCCAGAGGATTGGAAAACTGCCAATGTAACACCCTTATTCAAAAAGGGAGACAAAAAACAGGTTACTATTGGCCAGTTAGCTTAAATCTGTCATTGGGAAAATGTTGGAGTGTATTATAAAGGATGTAATAGCAGAGCATTTAGAAATACATAATCTAATCAAGCAGAGTCAGCATGGCTTCATGAAGGGGAAATCATGCCTGACAAATTTATTAGAATTCTTTGAGGAGGTAACAAGCAGGATAGATAAAGGGGAACCAGTAGATGTAATATATTTGGATTTCTAAAAGGCGTTCAATAAGGTACTTATTAAGATAAGAGCCCATGGTGTTGGGGGTAGTATATTTGTATGGATAGAGGACTGGCTAACTAATAGAAGACAGAGAGGTGGGATAAGGGGGGCATTTTCAGTTAGGCAATCTGTAACTATTGGAGTACCACAGGGATCAGTGTTGGGGCCACAATTATTTACAATATATATTAATGACTTGGATGAGGGAAGTGAATGTACTATCGCAAAGTTTGCAGATGACACAAAAATAGGTGGGAAGGCAAGTGGTGAGGATGATACAAAGAGTCTACTGAGGGATATAGACAGGTTAAGTGAGTGGGCAAAAACTTGGCAGATGAAATATAATGTGGGAAAATGTGAAGTTATGCACTTTGACAGGAAGAATAGAGGAGCTGAATATTATTTAAATGGAGAAAGACTGCAGAAAGCTGCAGCACAGAGGGATTTGGGGGTCCTCGTGCATGAATCCAAAAAAGCTAGCATACAGGTTCAGCAGGTAATAGGGAAGGCAAATGAAATGCTGGCCTTTATTTCAAAGGGAATGGAGTATAAAAATAGGGAAGTCTTGCTAAAACTATACCAGGCACTAGTTAGACCACATCTAGAATACTGTGAACAATTTTGGTCCCCTTATCTAAGGAAAGATATACAGGCATTAGAGGCAGTCCAGAGAAGGTTCACTAGGTTGATCCCGGGTATGGATGGATTTTCTTATAAAGAGAGGTCGAGTAGGTTGGGCCTGTGCTCATTGGAGTTTAGGAGAATGAGAGGCGACCTTTTTGAAACATATAAGATTCTTAGGGGGTTTGACGGATAGATGCTGATATGTTGTTTCCCCTTGTGGGAGAGTCTAGGATCAGGGGGCATAATCTCAGAGTAAGGGGGCGCCCATTTAAGACAGAGATGAGGAGTAATTTCTTCTCTCAGATGGCAGTGAATCCGTGGAATTCTTTACCTCAGAGGGCTGTAGAGGCTGGGTCATTTGGCATACTCAAGGTTGAGATAGACAGATTTTTAATCAGTAAGGGAGTCAAGGGTTATGGGGAAAAGGCAGGAAAGTGAAATTGAGGATTGTCAGATTGACCATGATCTTATTGAATGGTGGAGCAGATTTGATGGGCCCAATGGCCTAATTCTGCTCCTATGTCTTATGGTAATCCTTTTAAAAAAATCTACCTGCAATGATCAAAGGATTTTTTATAATTTTCTGCTTTATATTGTTTCTACACAAAAATAGCCTACAGACGAAACTGTTCTTTCAAGTTTGGCCCCATTCTCTACCTGCCACGTAGTCGGGTTTTGGTGCAATCACAGCTAGAACAGTGTGTTCTGTTTTGGTCTCCATATTTAGGAAGGATACATTTGCATTGGAGGCAGTATCATGAAGATTTACTAGATTGGTCTGTGGGATGAGGGGGTTGTCCTATGATGAGAGGCTGAGTAAATAGGGCCCATATTCTCTGGAGTTTAGAAGAATGAGAGATGATCTCATTGAAACATTCAAGGTTCTGAAGGGGCTTGACAGGGTAGAGACTGAGAGATTGTTTTCCCTGGCTGGGGAATCTAGAACACAGTCTCAGGATGAGGGGCCGATCATTTAGGACTGAGATAAATAGAAATTTATTTGCTCTAACGGTTGTGAATCTTTGGAATTCTCTACCCCAGAGAGCTGTGGATGCTGCAGCGTTGAAAATGTTGAAAGCTGAGATTGACAGCTTTTTGGGTTCCCTTGGAATCAAAGGATATAGAGAACGGGTGGGAAAGTGGAGTTGAGAGAAATGATCAGCTATGTTTGAATTGAATGGTGGAGCAGACTTGAGTGACCCAATGATGTACTCCTGATCCTATTTCTTATGTCCTTACATTTTTATATTCTTACATGGCTAGTTTCCTGAGCAGTGTAGTGGTGTAGACCAGACTCAGTCCTGGTACTCAAGATCTGGGTCCTGGGCACATACAAATAATCGTTAAGAGCAACTGGCCTTATTGAGAGAAGGTGAACGTTTGTATAGTGGCATCATTACTGAGCTAGTGATCTAGAGGCCCGGATTAATCCTCAGGAGATGTGAGTTCAAATCCCACCACAGCAACGGGTGGAATTAAAACTCAATGAATAAATTTGGAGTAAAATGCTAGTTTCACTATTCATAATAATAATCATGAAACTACTGGATTGTTGTTAAAAACTCACCTGGGAAGGAAATCTGCCATCCTTACCTGGTTCAGACTACATGGCTGGAGTTTTCCATCCCAGTTGGCGTCGGGCATCATGGCGAGTGTGAACAGACAATATGGCGGAAAAGGCCAAAAATTGGTTTCACACTGTTGTGAAACCAGTTTGCGATCGTCCGCTCCACCCATCAATGGCAGGCTACCTTTCCGACCGCCGCACATCTGGAATATAATTTTAAAACAGTTGTATCTAATTATAAGCCATGCTTGCCGGAATCATTCCCCCATGTCAAATTTATCATCCACGTTGATGGGAAAGCATGCCGGCCCAGAACACGTCTGGACAAGTGTGATATGCAGAAGTCAGGACATAACTCACGTCATGGATATCCGAGGTGCAGAAGATGCTGGAGCCCTACAGCTACCGGGCCGTAGAGGAACACGTGCATTGCATGCTGGGTATATTTATAGGGACATGGCTCCACCTCGAAGCTACTTACAGAAGGTGGAAGGTCACCGTTGATGTCTGATGCCTGCTTCGAGATATCAGTGTCTTGGCCAAAGTCTGCTATGGATGATCATCAAGGCAGTGGAGAGGAAGGTCTAGGTTTGGCTGGGAGAGGAAGGTGTACCAGGGGGTTGAAGATGGGAGTGGGCGGAGGGAGTACAGGGGAAACAGGGTGCAATGTGGGAGAATGCTGCAACTGAGGAGGCCAGTATAAGGGGGGAGGAGTGTGTAAGGGAAGGAGTTCGGAGGAGGGAAGGAGTTCAGGGGGAGGAAGGAGTCCAGGTGGAGGAAGGAGTAAGGGTGGAGGAAAGGATAAGGGTGGAGGAAGGAGTAAGGGTGGAGGAAAGGGTAAGGGTGGAGAAAGGAGTAAGGGGGGGGGAATATCCAGGTGAATGCACAAGGGAGGGGCCTGTGGAGTTGATGACTACCTCCTGGGGAGCGAAATGAGGATGGGCGTGGTAGGAGAGAATGGTGAGTATGAGAGGGGGCAGTGGGAGCCTGTAGGGTGGGAGGGTGAGTGTGCGACAGTTGCGGTAGAAGGAGGAGGTTGGGAAGGTCAATGTGGATGGAGGTGGGATTCTCGGGAAGATAGGGTACATGCACATTCACCTGGACATCCTGGAAAGAAAAAGGTTCTGGTGGGTAAGTGATGGTGTAGAGGTGGAAGGTGATGCCAGAGTGTGTGGGGGGTGAGGGGGGGGGCCGTAAATGGTGATGGGGGAAAGTACATGGGTGACTGGGGGAGGGAAGAGGATGGGGAAGATGAAAACAAACTGAAACCACCATGTTCCTGAAATCAAAAGTGAAAGGAGCCTTGTGTTGGATGGACACGGGTGCTGTATGGGAGTGTGATCAGAGGGTGGGTAGAAGTACTGGTCAGCTGAGATGGACAACAGAAAGAGAACCCCAGCAGGCAGCTGTGGTTGAGGAAGGCTCCGGGTGCGTGGGGGAATGCTTGCACGAGGCTCTGAAGGTCCCTGCCGCACACACACTTCTCCCTTTAGAATTACTCGTGGTCTGGCCGTGTGCAGCTAAACTGCTTGTGGGGTGGGGAAAGCAGGGGGAGGGCTCCCCGAAGCCTGTAAATGAAGCTGACAGATACCATTACATATTAATCAGTGAAGGTGAATATATTTTCAGATTATAAAGTGACAAAATGTGTTCACCCGTGCAATCACTTGTGATCAGAAATTCTTACGTTTTCTAGGCCTACCACTTCTTCTAGGTGCAGCCCTGACACCCGCAGCAGGGGTGGAGACAGCCTGTGCAATGGTTGGTGCTGTTGGCCTCTGATTACTTCAGCCTGCGAGGCCTTGGGGGCCCCGGCTTTGCTTTTGCTGTCCTCCTGTGGGCCAGTTGCTCCCTTCGCAGTAACAGAGGACAAGTTTGAGGGGGCCACAGGCAAAGGGGACTCGGAGGGAGAGGACAGCCTCTTGAGATTCCTGAGTGGATGACCCTGGGGTGTCCAGCTGTTGCTCCTCCTCCCTTCAGGTGCCCAAGGGCCCTGGCCTGACTCCTTGAGGGAAAGGAACACCTGGAGGGACATCAAGGTGCCCCATTTCCCTCTTGAATTGCCACCTCAGGAACTCACCCATGGCAACAGCGATGGAGTGCAGGCCTGTGCGGACCTCTGCTTTCTGCTGGACCAGAGCCTCCATGGTATACTCCATCCTTCCTACGGAGACCTCCACACGTACATATGTGGGCACCATTTCATCAGTGGTGTTGTCCCATGAGGTGTGAGATCCTTGTGGATGTGTGATAGGTTTGTGAGTGTGTGAGTTGAGAGTGATCAGAAGAGTGACTTAGCCTAGCGGAACGGATGAGACCATTCAGCCTCTTCCTGTACTGGGTGGCTGTCCTCATTTGCAGGATGTTGGTGCTGACCAGCACTGCCACCACCTCCCATGCTGGATTGGTGACTTTGCTTGTTGGTTTTCGCCCGGAGCCGGGGTAGAGGACTTTGCAGCGGGCCTCGAGGGAGCCATCACTAAATTTGGGGGCAGCACGTTTCCTCCTTTTGGCAGCCATCAGTTCCCAGCAGCTTCCTATCCCTTGAAGAGTGCTAGTTCTGTGCAGAGGCAGCCTTTAAACATAGTATCCGGTTCACTGAAGGCCTGAGGTGATGGTGGGGCGGTCAAATCAGAGGCCACCCGCCAGCGACCCGGGAATGCGTAATTAATGAGGCAGGAATGGGACAATAAAGCGTGAAAAGCCGCCATTGCAGCCGGCAGGTAAAACATCCTTTTTCCTGTCTGCAACTGCACTTAGTGCAAACCTGGGACAATTCCACCCCATGCGACTCCAGACCCTCAGCAATGTGGGTGGTTCTGAAATGGGCTAGCAAGCTTCTCTGTTGCATCAACTGCTTATCTTGGGGTGCACATTCCCCTTCTCTCCCCACCTAACAGAGCTTGGGGACCGTTGTTCACAGTAATCTAAGGAGGCAGTAATGTTTCCTACCCAAGGTAACTTTGCCAAAGGAGAAAACCAAGAGGCATGGGAAATGTGACCTTAGTCAGTGATCCATAAGAAGGCTGGAAACAGAAAATCTTTAACAATAATCCACTTTCTTTTGGCTTTTTAATGCTACTGGGACCACGCATTATGCAGCATTTCAGCATATTTATGAAGTAAATATTGTTCTGCATGCACGATTTGCTCCTGGACTAAATATTCATAGTCCTTTAATAATAGACTTTACTTATTCAGGGTCCAGGTGTCTGCCTGCCCTAAGTAATGTGTTTCAGAAACGGCATTCACCTAGTCACTTTGCATGTTAAAAAACATTAAGAAAACCCAACACTTGAGTTTTCTTCAAAACTAGCTAATCATTAATGAACCTCAGATCCTGTAATGCTGTCTGGTGGCTGCTGCACTGCACCATCATTAAGCACTTTATCTTGGCACAACAGCTTGTGATCACACAGAGCAACTGTAAAATTATGAACCTGGTGGTAGATTGACAGGTTTTAGAGGATGCACAGTACAGAACAGTGGGATACATGAGGATCTATGTCAGAATTTATTTATTGACATATCCATTGAGGATAAGCATAGGAAAAATAGTAGGGTGAATCTTACGGTCCCCTACTGGCATATTTGAAGTAAAGCCGCTGCCTTCCCACCCACCCCTCATCTGCCCCTCCATATTACATGGGCGTAGGTAAGACGTCAGACAGCCCGTCCGCCCTTCGGCCTATTGAAGCCCTTAAGTGGATGATTAACAGCAACTTTGACAGCAGGGCCTCTGCCAGGCAGGAAGGTGGGTAACTCCTTTGGGGAGACATCTTGTGCCCATCAGGAGCACTCTATCCTCAGGATAGTACCCCCCCCCACCCCGCCTCTATACAACCACCCACCCCCGGCCACTCAGCACTCCCTCCCCCTCCTTGCTGGGGTCTCTCTGTGCCCACTCTGTTGGTACCTGTCCAAAACCCCCAGACTTACTTTAAGTCAGGTATCTATTTCCATTTCTTCGTGGAGACTGGTTGTAGTCTCAGCAGTAGCCATAACTGTCTTCTGGCACTGCTGGGACTGTAGAGCTTCTGGCCAACATATTGACCTGCAGCTCTCTAGGATGGGACTTCCTGTCCTTGGGGGAGCGCTCCCCACTAATTAAAGCCGCCCCCCCCCCCCCCCCATTGTAATATTGCTGCCGGGCAGCCAGCTTTCACTGAGACAAAGTGCCGACTGACTTTTAAGTTGGGGCGGGTAATCTGCTCTCCCCCAATAATATTCACCCTGGTAAACTTTTAAGGTAGATGTTAGTAACAAGGGCAAAATATTGTGGAAGTTGGAAATCTGAATTAAAAACAGGGGTTGGGGTCTAGACATTCGTGTGCCCCGGTTTTTAGGTGCATGGTTCACAATCTGTGATCTGCGCATGCCGGTTCTGAACAAGGTGCGCAACATGTAAATTTGATGTACCCACACCATCTGTACGTAATATGTGGTCGAGTGTGTTCCATGTTCTTTCCTTCTTCGAGCTGCCAGCTGCCTCTGCGCTAGTAGGAGGGTGAACATCGTGGTACAGTGGTGCACCACATGGTGCAACCAGCTGCTCTTCTTAAAGGCAGGCTGTCCTGCCTAAAGGAAGCAGTGGTACTCAGTTGTATTGGTGGAAGTTGAATGGTGGAAGATTGAACACCCAGGGCAGAGAGAGGGTTCCAGGGTAATAGGTCAGATGCTGGAGGCATTAGTGGTGCAGGTGGATGGTTGGTGGGGTGGGCGGGTGGGGGGGGGGAGTGGGGGGGTGGTCAGTGGGGGGAGAAATGTCATAGTTCCAGGGTGCCAGGAAACCCTTAAGGATACCCCTCGGAATGGAGTGGGGCCACGAAGCTAAGTCCCAACAACTGGACCAAAAGTCCTGGCAGCAGCGTCAGAAGAAATCTAATGACTTCAGGTGGATGGTCAAAATCAGTGAATGCATCTTCACATGACATCTCCTATGCAGCAACCACCTCAGGCTGCTCATTGCACCACAAGCCCAATGCTTGTGTACAGCGCACAATTTCAAAATTTGCAGATGACATAGAACTTCTATTGTGAACCGCGAGGAGGACAGTGATAGACTTCAAGACAGGCTGGGAAATGGGTGGACATGTTTCAGATGAAATTTAATGCAGAGAAGTGTGAAGTGATACATTTTGGTAGGAAGGGTAATATAAAATGAAGAAAGCAATTCTAAAAGGTGTGCAGGAACAGAGGGTCCTGAGTATAGTGCACAAGTCATTGAAGGTGCCAGGACATGCTTAGCAATGTCCTGCTCACAGACGCCCAGTTTAGGTTCTGTCAGGCACTCAGCTCCTGACCTCATTTTAGCCTTGGTTCAAACATGGACGAAAGAGCTGGACTCTCGAGGTCAGGTGAGAGTGACTGCCCTTGACATCAAGGCCACATTGGACCAAATGTGGCATCCAGGAGCCTTAGCAAAACTTGAGTCAGTAGGAATCAGGGGGAAACTCTCCACTGGTTGGAGTCATACCTAGCACATAGGAAGATGGTTGTGGTTGTTGGAGGTCAATCATCTCAGCTCCAGGGCATCACTGCAGGAGTTCTTCAGGGTAGTGTCCTCGGCCCAACCATCTTCAGCTGCTTCATCAATAACCTTCCTTCCACCATAAGGTCAGAAATGGGGATATGTGCTGATGATTGCATAATGTTCAGCACCATTTGCAACTGAGGCAGTCCATGTCCAAATTCAGCAAGACCTGGACAATATCCAGGCTTGTGCTGACAAGTGGCAAGTAACATTCGCAACACACAAGTGCCAGGCAATGACCATCTCCAACAAGAGAGAATCTCACCATTGCCCTTGACGTTCAATGGCATTACCATCACTGAAACCACAACATCAACAGCCTGGGGGTTACCATTGACGAGAAACTGAACTGGACTAGCCACATAAACACTGTGACTACAAAAGCAACTCAGAGGTTCGGAATCCCGCAATGAGTAACTCACCTCCCGACTCCCCAAAGCCTGTCCACCATCTACAAGGCACAAGTCAGGAGTGTGATGGAATATTCCCCACTCGCCTGGAAGAGTGCAGCTCCCACAATACTCAAGAAGCTTGATACCATCCAGGATAAAGCAGGCTGCTTGATTGGCACCACATCCACAAACATTCTCTCCCTTCACCACTGACGCACAGTAGCAGCAGTGTGTACCATCTACAAGATGCATTGCAGGAATTCACCAAGGCTCCTTAGCACCTTCCAAACCCACAGCCACTACCACCTAGAAGGACAAGGGCAGCAGACACAAGGGAACACCATCGGCTGGAAGTTCCCCTCCAAGTCACTCACCGTCCTGACTTCCTTCACTGTCGCTGGGTCAAAATCCTGGAACTCTCTCCCTAACAGCACTTGGGTGTACCTACACCACATGGACTGCAGCAGTTCAAGAAGGCAGCTCACCACCACCTTCTCAGGGGTAACTAGGAATGGGCAATAAATGCTGGTGCAGCCAGAGAAGCCCACATCCCATGAATGAATAAAAAAGAAATTACTCTGGAAAGGCAAAGTATCTCAAAAATTCAAACGACAGGTTAAGGAAGCTATTTCGTGCTTCTACTATGCAGTAGCTATATGAATGGTATTTTCTGCTAACAGGATGCTGCCATCAGTCTAAAAAGGACACTTTATCTAGCACACAATTGAGCAATGTTGTGTATGAATTTCAGTGCTGGTGTAATGCCAGGTTTATAGGCCATAAATCCCAGCGGATGGCTGATTGAATCAAACAGCATGTTCCTTCATTTGTTCGTAATAAGCAGAGTACAGACCTTACTCAACCATCCCATACTTGCAAAACACAGTAAAACGTCTACTGTTAGATGTGATTCTGTGATTGGGCAGCACTTGCTGAACAATCCTGCGTGCGCTAATATCTCCATTCACAACCAAAGATGTAAGATAATCAGTCAAGCTTGTAATGTGGCCCATTGACACTGGCTAGAAACGACATACATTCATATTCAGGAACAGGTTATCTGCAAATGAAAGGAATATGTTCAAGCCTTGTACCTTTTTGAATTACCCAGGAGCCTATAGTTTCCTGTTGCTTTCTCCATGGCCATCTCAGCCAATCAGAGTCAACCTGCCAGCCAGTTAGCACCCTTTTCTCCTATAGTATAAGTTGTTGTGATCATTTGAAATTTGGCATTCTTGTGTTTGTCCTGAATGTAAGATAAATAGTTTTGGCAACATGTCTCTCTTTTCAGCAATATTCAAGTTTGTCAGGTCAAAATAATTTAATTTGTTAATTACGGATTTACAGAAAAATGAAATTGAACGGCTGGAAAAGACCAGTTTGTCCATCAAGCCTGCCTCATGCATCATAATAATTGGAAGAGCGTGACTAGACACTTTTACCCAACCCACACGCAACCATGTAATCTAACAGCGTAAAAAGCAAGGGTCAATAATGAAAAATTTCCTCTGGAAAATTGCTCTCCGAAAAAGGAGGGGCCAGATAAACACATGTGGGAGAGAGGAATAGAATGATATGTTGATAGGGTGAGATGAAGATGGGTAGGAGAAGGATTATATGGAGCATAAACACTGATATAGGCCTGTTGGGCCGAATTCCTGCATTGCAAAATTCCACATAATTATCTCTGATGTACGTAAATTCTATTGTTTCTCCTTCAAAAATGAAAGTTAAAATGGTCGTACCAGGCATTTTTGGCTTAAATGTTGCTGTTCATGTTTCTGCCTTGCCTGGTTTTGTGCTCTGACTTGGCTTCTGATTTTGCACACGCAAACCCTTGCAGCCAATTACATGTTTGAGATAGCTGGGAGCCTGGAGGAGCACAGCAGCACAGTATTGATTCCCACTTAACAGTAATCATTGGAATGGAAGCGTTCAGCCAGATATTTGTATTCATTGATCTGTGCTGCGCACCATAAGACAGAAGGTTTGCAGCATGCCTCTCAACTTTATTTCCATATTGGCAGTACTGTATTATTATCAGGAAAAGTATGTGACAGAGTGTGGTTATGATAGTGTGGAAAATGATTACTGTTGAAATAGACTCCAGATTAGAATGTTTGGAAACTTCAAAAACAAGGAGTTGGTGGGGAAGAAAGGAACATCGAGGGAAATTAAAACTATTACAGTCTTTTGTCTGCTTTTATTTTGTCCACCGCCGCAATTTGCTTCTTCTGAATTTTTAAAATTTAAAAATATAAACATTCCAACAAAACAGTGACGACTATTATAATGTGTGTGGGAAATATGTGGTTATTCACTTTGGTAGGAAAACTAGAACAACAGAATACATTTTAAATAGTGGGGAACTATTAAATATTCAGAGGTGTTCAGAGGTGTCCTACAAAACATAGAAAGTTAACATGCAGGTACAGCAAACAATTAGGGAGGCAAATTGTATGTTGACCCTTATTATAATTGGATTGGAGTACTTGCTGCAATTGTGCAGGACCTTGATATGACCATACCTGGAGTACTGTGTACAGTTTTTGGTCTCTGTACCTAAGGAAAAATATACTTACTTTAATGCAATGAACATTCGTTAGATTGGTTTCTGGAATGAGAGGATTGTCCTATGAGGAGATAGATTGAGTAGAATGGGTCAATATTCTTTGGACTTTAGAAGAGTGAGGGCTGAACTCATTGAAATGTATAAGCTTTGGAGAGGGTTTGACAATGCTGAGAGCCTCTTTTACCCAGCTGGAGAGTCCAGAACTTTGGAGCATCATCTCAAGATAAGGGGACTTCGATATATGACTGAGATCCACAGCTCTCTAAGTGAGATGAGGAGAAATAACTTCACTCAAACGGTTGTGAATCTTTGGAATTCTCTACCTTAGAGGAGTTGTGGATCTCAGTCATAGACTCTGAGGGAATCAAGGGATATTGGATAGAGCTAAAAAGTGGAATTGACTGAAGAACTTTCATGACCTTATTGAACAGCAGCACAGGCACGAGGACCTACCCCTGTTCCTATTTTTTCAGAAGTATGGTAAAGCACTTTGGGACATCCTGATGTGGTCAAGATGAGACATAGATGCAAGTTTTTCTTTCATTGCTTTATCTGTCCTGTTTTCAAATAACATAATGGTTATGGAGGGATGATTTATACCTATTTCCTCATCATACATAGACACAGATGCCAATTGAACCATTCACAATCATTGTGCTCTAACTGAATGTTACCTTTATTTATTCTTTATCTCAATCTAAAGTTGAACTTTGCGTGTGCAGCAATATCCATCAGACTGAATCCACTGCTTGCGCAGTTTCAGTGTTTGATGCAGTACAGCAGGGCGGTTATAAGATGGTGACAGACTGCCAGTCTCGCTACTCTTATCCTGCTGCCACACGGGTCCCTAATTTGTGCATTTACACTGTTATTTTTAAATAGATTTTAGCCTCTCAAACTTCTGGCAAAGATGATTACCAAGCAGTAGGTGGCAGCAGTACAGCACACCATTTGTGTAGAAATGTTTTTAAATTTTTCGCATTAGCAAATAGGCTCACAGACTGGTTTCCTGTGCTAATATTGTTCCATTTTAATTTTTTGTTCTTGTTCTGTTCTGCCTTCCTGCACAAGTCAAACTTAAGAAGACCTTAGATAGAGTAACTGATGGGGAACTGTTTCCACTGGTGGGTGGGTCAGTAATCAGGGAACACAGATTGAAAGCAACTAGCAAAAGGTGCGATAAGGAAAATATTTTTATGCAGCGAGCTGTTGCAGTCTGGAATGCGCTGCCTGAAAGAATTGTGGAAGCAGATTCAGTAACAACTTTTAAAAAGGAAGCGGATAAATACTTGAAAAGGAGAAGTTTGCAGGACTACAAAGAAAGAATGGGGAGAGGAGTTGATTTAAATGGAAAAGTCTGTCAAAGAGCAAGAACAATCATAATGAGTTGAATGGCCTCCTCTATAATTCTTTGACTACTGCGCAATCCTTGAGGAGACAAAGGCCCGCCTTCACATTGAGGATACCCTCCATCGTGTTGTGTGGCACAACCATCATGCTAAATTGGATAGATTTCAAACAGATTTAGCAATTACAAACTGGACATCCATGAGGTGCTGTGGGCCATCAGCAGCAGCAGAATTGTATACAACCACAATCTGTAACCTCATGGTCTGGCATATCCCCCATTCTACCATTACCATCAAGCCAGGGGATCAACACTGATTCAATGAAGAGTGCAGGAGGGCATGCCAGGAGCAGCACCAGGCATACCTAAAAATGAAGTGTCAACTGGTGAACCTACAACACAGGATTACTTGTATGCGAAACAGCATAAGCAGCAAGTGATAGACAGAGCTAAGCAATCCCACAACCAATGGATCAGATCTAATCTCTGCAGTCCTGCCACATCCATTGGTGAATGGTGGCGGACAACTAAACAATTCACTGGAGGTGGAGGTTCCGCAGATATGCTCATCCTCAATGATGGGGGAGCTCAGCATATCAGTGCCAAAGACAAAACTGAAGCATTTGCAACAATCTTCAGCCAGAAGTGCCAAGTGAATGATCCATTTCGGCCTCCTCCGGAGGTCCCCAGCAAACACAAAAGCCAGTCTTCAGCCAGTTCAATTCACTCCACGTGATATGAAGAAACAGCTGAAGGCACTGGAAAGGCTATGGGCTCTGATGACATTCCAGAAATAGTACTGAAGACTTGTGCTCAAAAACTAGCTGCACCTTTAGCCAAGCTGTTCCAGTACAGCTACAACACTGGCATCTACCCGGCTATGTGGAAAATTGCCCAAAGATGTCTTGTCCATCAAAAGTAGGACAAATCCAACCTGGCCAATTACTGTCTCATCAATGTACTCATGATCATCAGCAAAGTGATGGAAGGGGTCATCAACAGTGCTATCAAGCAGCACTTAGTCAGAAACAATCTGCTCTCTGATGCTTCGTCTGGATTCTGCTAGGGCCCACAGCTCCTGTTCTCATTACATGGACAAACATGGACAAAAGAGCTGAACTCAAGAGGTAAGGTGAGAGTGACTGCACTTGACTTCAAGGCCACATTTGACTGAGTGTGGCATCAAGGAGCCCTAGCAAAACTGGATTCAATGGGAATTAGGAGGAAAACACTCCACTGGTTGGAGTCATACCTAACACAAAGGAAAATGGTTGTGGTTGTTGGAGATCAGTCATCTCAGTTCCAGGACATCACTACAGGAGTTCCTCAGGGTAGTGCCCAAGATTCAATTCACCCCCAACACCCCAAAGCCTGTCAACCATCTACAAGGCACAAGTCAGGAGTGTGAAGGAATACCTTCCACTTGCCTAGATGAATGTAGCTGCATCAGCACTTGAGAAGCTCAACATCATCCAGGCTCAATTGGCACCCCACCATCTCCAACATTCACTCCGTCCACCACTAACGCACAGTCGCAGCAGTGTGTACCATCTACAAAGTGCACTGCATCAACTCTCCAAGGCTCCTTCAACAGCATCTTCCAAGCCCATGACCACTGTCACCTAGAAGGACAAGGGTGGCAGATGCATGGGAACACCACCATCTGCAATTTCCCCTCCAAGCCACATATCATCCTGACTTGGAAATATATAACCGTTCCTTCACTGTCTGGGTCAAAATGCTGGAACAACCCCCCCAAATAGCACTCTAGGTGTACCTGCACCACAGGGACTGCAGCAGTTCAAGAAGCTGGCTCACCACCACCTTCTCAAGATCAATTAGGGAGGGGCAATAAATGCTGGCCCAGCCAGTGACAACAATGTCCTGTGAAAGAATTTTAAAAATGTTGAAAATTGGCAAACTATTGTGTTAGAGTTGGAATCACAACTAAACCCTATGCTTGCATTACCTAATGCTCATGCATATCAGTCCTGAGGCGTTTTCCCTCCCCTGGCCCTGAGGCCAACTGTAGCTGCCCCCGGTGCCACCCTGGTCTCTGCTGAGATCAGGTCACCCAATGTCAGCAGCTGTAGAACTTGAGGGACCTAACTAATGCATCGATCTCAGCCATCAACTACAACTACTTGCATTTATTCACAAGTGCAATTACTAAACTAAATCTGACACCAAGTCACCTAGAGAGATATTAGGACAGTGAAAATAAGCTTGGTCAAAGAGGTGTGTTTTAGAAGATTCCTAAAGGAGGAAATAGAAGTTAAGAGGTGGAGAGGTTGAGAGAGGGAACAATTACAGTCAAATATCTCAAGCCTGTGTCCTCTGGTTACTGACCCTCCTTGTTAATTGTATAAATTAAGGTTAAGTGTTTACAGTTGGGGGGCACTCATTGGATAATTACTTGAGCACACAGGCATTCAACAGGTCCAGGCAGTGGGCTGTGGAAGGGGTCGTTAGACCTAACTGTCTGCCTCTATTTTGCCGCTAAGTTAGCGCCCAGTTGTCCCTGGAGATGGAGCATGCAGTATCCGCTGGTATGCTTGAGGCCTTCCGCTGCTGGTGGGCACCGCAGGAACTAGAGAGCCATCGCTAGCCCCTGGAACATTTTAATTTGATTTATTAAGTTTTTTAAGTTTTGTCATTTTTTGTTACAGTGCCCCTTTAAGTGGCTTTTAATTAATTAGTCTACTTGTTAATTTATTGGTTTTAAAAGAGGATATAAAGAGATGACCCTTTAAGGGGTGGTTTTTTTGGTTTATTTGATTTACTCAAAAGGGTATAAAGAGACACTTATTGACGCTGGTGGGCTGTAGAGTTAGGAATATTAATTTGTATTATCTCGCTTTGTGAATACATCTAGAGCTGAGTAAAGATTGACTTCTGGTCTCCTCCTTGATCAACTGGCAGTAAGAAGTTTAAAACTCTAGCCACTGAAACTAGTTTCTCCCTATTTACTCTATTTTTTAAGAAAAATCACTCATGGGATGTAGGCATCACTAGCTAGGCCAGCATTTATTGCCCATTCCTAATTGCCCTTGAGAAAGTGGTGGTAAGCTGCCTTCTTGAATGGCTGCAGTCCATGTGGTGTAGGTACACCCACATGCTGTTAGGGAGGGACACCCAGGAATTTTACCCTGCGACAGTGAAGAAACGGCGAAATATTCCCAAGTCAGGCCGGTGAGTGACTTGTAGGGGAACTTCCAGGTGGCGGTGTTCCCATCTATCTGCTGCCCTTGTCCTTTTAGATGGTAGTGTTTCCTGGTTTGGAAGGTGCTGTCGAAGGAGCCTTGGTGAATTCCTGCAGTGCATCTTGTAGATGGTATACACTGCTGCTCCTGTGCATTGGTGGTGGAGGGACTGAATGGATGGGGTGCCAATCAAGCCACCTGCTTTGTTCTGGATAGTGTCTTGAGTGTTGTTGGAGCTGCCATTATCCAGGCAAGTGGAGAGTATTCCATCATACTCCTGACTTGTGCCTTGTAGATGGTGGACAGGCTTTGGGGAGTCAGGAGGTGAGTTACTCATAGCACTATTCCTAGCCTTTGACCTGCTCTTGTAGCCACAGTATTTATATGGCTAGTCCAGTTCAGTTTCTGGTCAATGGTAACCCTAGGATGTTGATAGTAGGGGATTCAGTGATGGTAATGTCATTGAATGTCAAGGGATAATGGTTGGATTCTCTCTTGTTGGAGATGGTCATTGCCTGACACTTGTGTGGCACAAATGTTACTTGCCACTTGTCAGCCTAAGCCTGGATATTGTCCAGGTCTTGCTGCATTTTGACATGGACTGCTTCAGTATCTGAGGAGTCATGAATGGTGCTGATCATTGTGCAATCATCAGTGAAGATCTCCACTTCTGACCTTATGATGGAAGGAAGGTCACTGATGAAGCAGCTGAAGATGGTAGGGCCAAGGCACTACCCTGAGGAACTCCTGCAGTGATGTCCTGGAACTGAGATGATTGACCTCCAACTACCACAAGCATCTTCCTTTATGCTAGGTATGACTCCAACCAGTGGAGAGTTTTCCCCCTGATTCCCATTGACTTCAGATTTGCTAGGGCTCCTTGATGCCACACTCTGTCAAATGCTGCCTTGATGTCAAGGGCAGTCACTCTCACCTCACCTCTGGAGTTCAGCTCTTTTGTCCATGTTTGAACCAAGGCTGTAATAAGGTCAGGAGCTATGGGCCTTGGCAGAACCCAAATGGGTATCAGTGAGCAGGTTATTGCTAAGCAATTAAATCCCTTCCTAATTTTGAACACCTCTATCAAATCTTCTCTTGACCTTCTCTGCTTTAAGGAGAACAACCCCAGTTTCTCCAGTCTCTCCATATATCTCACTGTTAGTACATCTCCTTTGCACACTGTCTGAGGCTATTTCTCCTAAAGTCAAGTGCCCAGATTGGACACAGTATTCCAGCTGAAGCCAAACCAAGGAATGTAAAGGTTCAGATAACTTCCTTAATTTTGCACTCTCTATTTCATGGAACCTAATTCAAATGTGTTAGTAAGTACTTGGCTCAAGTAGCGTTCTTGTCTCTTGAGTCAGAAGATTACAGGTTCAAGAGCCACTCCAGAGACTTAAGCAAAAAAATCCAGGTTGATACTGCAGTGTAGTAATGAAGGACGCTGCATTGTCAGAGGTGCTGTCTTTTGGCTGAGATCCTAAACCTGTTCTCTCGGGTGGATGTATAATATCTTCAGGTACTATTTCAATGATACCCCAGGGAGTTCTCCCTGGTGTCCTGGTTAATATTATCACTAAAGTCAATTATCTTGTCATTATTATCACATTTCTGTTTGTGGGATCTTGCAGTGTGGAAATTGGCTGCAGAGTTTCCTACATTATAACAGTGACTACACTTCTAAAGTACTTCATTCGCTGTAAAGCAGGTTAGGACATTCTGCGGTCGTGAAAGGTGCTATATAAATGCACAACTTTCTTTTTTGTGAGACAGGGAGGGGTGAAATTTGGTGAGAGGGCAAGAAAAGTTTTATATGAGTGAGCTTTTAGTTTAGTGGTGAGTTTCTGACTGGGGCAAAATGTGGGGCTCAGGAAGCAGGCCAGGCACACATCCACAATCAGCCTGCAAAACAGATCAGATGCTCTCTGATTGAAAGTTCTGATGAAAGGTCACAACCTGAAACATCAACTCTGTTTCTCACTCCAAACATACTGCGTGATCTGCTGAGTATTTCCAGCATTTTCTGTTCTTTTTTATTTTGAATTTCCATCATCTGCGGTATTTTGCTTTTTGTTTACGCCTGACAATGCCTCACTTGCTGGTTGCAGGGAGGGAGCAGCAGAGCCAGGATAGTAAATTCTCAACTGTGGGCAGGAGGGTAAAATAGACCCACTCCCCACCCAAGTAAGTTTTCACTTTTACTTTGCATTTCAGATTTTTCTCAGATTGAATTGCGGATCCTAGCACACCTCACCTCAGATCCAGAACTCCTGAAGCTGTTCCAGGAGCCTGAACCACCAGATGTTTTCTCCACTCTTGCTGGCCAATGGTAAGTGTGCAATATCCAAAGGTTTTCACACTGAACAATTATAAAAGCTCTTCTTTACCAGCAGGAGTGTGACCCACACTCTCCACACAATCAAATCACCACTTGCTGCACACGGTTTCTGGCTAAGGTTAGTTAGCACAAGTGAGCTTCATCCCAATTTATTCTGCTAGGATCTGCTACTTAGGTAGTGTAGGCTATGACTCAATTGCTCAGGTCAGTGCTGCACTGAAATGTCAGCCGAGCTTCTGTGCTCAAAGTGTCTGGGGGAGGGTAGATGTGGTGGGGGACTTCAATACACAATCTTCTGTATTGAGACAAAAGTGTTATTCGCACTGCCACTAACGCTCCCAAGCATTTACTGACACTCCCCAAAGAGGATAATGTGGCGGCAACTCACTGTTAATCATGGAAGAAGTCTATCTTGCCAAGTGCATGCCACTTACGTGCAGTCATAAAAGTGAATGCTCTAATTTATTGCTGGTGGGGAACTTAATTTGGAGGGGGAGTGTAATCCCGGCGAGCTGGACGCTTAATGAGCAAACATGAGATGCTATTGTACACAAAAGGGCTTTCCGGCATTGTTCATCAAGGAGTTCGACCTGCCTTTCACCTGCCTTTAAAGTCCCAAGAACAGAATTCCGACAGTTGATCCCAACATCAGGGAACTGATTTTTGGCCTCACACCAAATTATGTTCCCCCGCCCGCCCAGCTTCCTACCGCTGGCGGGGCTGGAATATTCCGCTAATACTCACTAATCTGCTGCAGCTTGCTTCACTTCATTGTGACCACGGTTTGTTGCCAGGCATCTGGTGGGCAGGGTCCATATACACCTGGGAATATAAAGTCTGGTGAGCCCAGGGGACATGTTGTACTGTTTGATCATCTATCAGCCAAAGAAAGATGGTCAACTGCGCCTTCAACTGGCAAGTCTGAATTCTGGTTACGGTGGCATTAAGTGTTACATGAAGTGTAAAGGAAATATCATTCTTTTTCCTAATATTACTGTGGGATACTTTAAAGCAAGCTTGTGGAGGCCTGTGTTGTGTGTGTGCATGCATGTTTGTGTGTGTGACTAATTTAATTAAATTAAAGACATGCAGACTTTTTTTGTGGGCATCACTGGCCAGGCCAGTATTTATTACCCATCCCTAATTGCCCTTGTTTAAAGGGCATTCAAGAGTCAACCATATTGCTGTGGGTCTGGAGTCACGTGTGGGCCAGACAAGGTAAGGACGGCAGATTTCCCTCCCTAAAAGACATTAGCAAACCAGATGGGTTTTTACAGCAATTGACAATGGATTCATGGTCATCATTAGAGTTTTAATTCCAGGTTTTTATTGAATTCATATTCCACCATCTGCTGTAGTGGGATTCAAACCCAGGTCCCCAGAGCAGTACCCTGGGTCCCAGTCCAGTAACAATACCACTACACCACCAACTCCCTGTGACCAGTGTAATGTTTGAATTATCAAAGGGGTTAAGTGTGAAAACACACATTTTGAAATGGAAATGGATGAGCTAAGTAATATAGGTAGGGTAGTTTAGGGGGAGGTGGTGACATAGTGGTATTGTCACTAAGTAGTATTCCAGAGACCCAAGATTCCAGAACCAAGACTCCAGAACAGAAGATTTCAGCCACTTAGGATTGAGATGAGGGGAAATTTCTTCACCCAGAGAGTGGTGAGCCTGTGGAATTCGCTTCCACAGAAAGTAGTTGAGGCCAAAACAATGCATGTTTTCAAGAAGGAGTTAGATATAGCTCTTGGGGCGAAAGGGATCAAAGGGTATGGGGAGAAAGTGGGAGCAGGATATTGAGTTGGATGATCAGCCATGATCATAATGAATGGCGGAGCAGGCTCGAAGGGCCGTATGGGCTATTCCTGCTCCTATTTTCTATGTTCCTATGACTTCGCTGCTCCTGCACTCAAAACCTCTTGCAATAAAGGCCGACATACCACTAGCCTTCATAATCGCTTGCTGCACCTGCATGTTAGCTTTCAGTGACTTATGGACAAGGACACCCAGGTACCTTTGCCATTGAAGAAATACTGTGCACATTTGTGCCTCCTACCAAAGTGGATAACCTCACATTTTTCCATATTATATTCCATCTGCCATGTTCTTGCCCACTCACTAAGTTTGTCCAAACCCTCTTGAAGCCACTTTGTATCTTCCTCACAACACACATTCCTACCTATAAATGTTACATTTGGTCCCCACATCGAAATCATTGAGATATATTGTGAATAACTGGGGCCTGAGTACTGATCCTTGTGGTACCCCACTAGTCACAGCCTGCCAACTTGAGAATGACCCATGTATTCCTACTCTCTGTTTTCTGCCTGTTAACCAATCCTTAATCCATGCCAGTACATTACCTCATATCCCATGTGCTTTGACTTTGCTAACCAACTTCCTGTGGGGGACTTTATCAAAAGCCTTCTGAAAATCCAAGTATACTACGTCCACTGACTCCCTTTTATCAATTATGTTATAACATCCTTAAAAATGTCCAACAGGTTTGTCAAACATGATTTCCCATTCATAAATCCATGTTGACTATGCCAAATCAGATCACTATTATCCAAGTGTCCATCTATCACATCCTTTACAATAGATTCTAGCATTTTCCCAACTACTGATGTAAGGCTAACCAGTTTGTAGTTCCCTGTTTTCTCCCCCCCTCCCTTCTTGCACTTATATTCTTGCTTTCCTTACAGCAAAGGTTAGAAGGAGATTTGCTTAGAGGTGTTCAAAATCATGAAGGATTTTGATAGAGTAAATGAGGAGAAACCGTTTCCTGTGGCAGGAGGGTTGGTAACCAGAGGACACAGATTTAAGGCGATTGACAAAAGAACCAGAAGCGACATGAAGAAACAGTTTTTTTACACAGCAAGTTGTTATGATCCAGAATGTACGAATAGGAACTTTTAAAAGGGAATTGGATAAATACCTGAAAGCGAAAAAAATTACAAGGCTCTGGGGAAAGTGCAGGAGGAGTGTGGGACTAATTGGATCGTTCTGCCAAAGAGCTAGCACAAGGGCCATGGGCTGAATGGCCTCTTTCTGTGTTGTCTCATACTATGATAGAGTGGTGCTGCTATCCTAGACTGTGCCATGGGTATATTGTGCAGTTTTTAATAATAAAGCAATAGAAAGAAACAAATTGCTAAAAGCAATGGGAATGAAACAGTGTGGTTTTGCAGGACGCTACAAGGGTTACAGTGATGAAGAGAGACTTGAGAAGTTAGAGTTTCTTTCACTAGAACTGTGAAGGTCAAGAGTTGACCTGATGGTAGATGATGAAGGGTTATGGTAAGGTCAGTAGTGATAGTTGGTTTTGGGATTCTGGAGGAGTCCTCCTGGTCTGGCAGAACTTGCTGAGATACAGTGTAAAGCACTATTTGCAGCCACTTAACACTGTTTCTCTAGAGGCTCCACTAGTTTACTGGCAGAGTTTCAATGGGAATTTCCCCACCCACCTCCATCACCCCAAACACCAAGGAATTTCAGCACCATCTATCCAGCCCACTTGGACTGGTACAGCCACAACAACATTTGAGGAGTTCAATGCCAGTCCACTTAGTTGGCAGCCCTACCACTGAATTCAAAATCCCTCTACCCCACTGGCGATGCACTAAATCCAGCGAGGCAACTTGGCAAACTTCTATTAACAGTACCTCTCAACCTTTGATCCCTAAAAAGGAAATGGACAAGAACAGCAATATCATTGGATCATCGTCACCTCCAAGTCCTACCCTGTTCTGCCTTGGATATATATGCGTCCATAGCACAAGGCCGCTTCTTAATTTTGAACCATTTGCCAGTCTTACTCAGACAGGTGACACAATGGCTGGTGTGGAAAATTCATGCATTTGGCTCTTACCCAGAAATAAGAAGGAATTCTTCCACAGCATTAATATCCCTTACTCCATTAACCCCAAAATTGAGAGGGAGGGGAGAAAGGAAGTTAGATAATTGCATGAGAAAGATGCATGTTAAAAAGCATGGGGATTGATTGAAGGTGTGGCATTAGAAATGTGTGGAGAAAAACAGCAGTGCAGACTTTAGGGACCGAACGGCTTGTTTCTGTGGTGAAAAATTCTCCAAGTGCAGAAGCTTGCAGGATTTATTGTGAGATAGAATCATAAAAAAGTAATGGTGCAGAAAGAGGCCACTCAGCCCATTGTGTTTGCGCCGGCCACAAAGAGAAAGAAAAGAAACTAGCCACTCGTTTTAGTCCCACTTTCCAGCACCTGGTCTGTAGCCTTGCAGGTTACAGCACTTCAGGTGCAAATCCAGGTACCTTTTAAATGAGTTAAGCATTTCAGCCTCAACCACTAACTTAGGCAGTGAATTCCATATGCCCACTCGCCTCTGAGAAAAATGTTTTTCCTCTTGCCCCCCCTAATATTTCTACCTTAAATCTATGCCTCCCTGGTAATTGATCCCTCAGCTAAGGGAATCAGGTTTTTTCCTGTCAACTCTATCTAGGCCTCTCATAATTTTATACACCTCAATTAGGTCGCCCCTCAGCCCACTCTGTTCTAAGGAAAACAACCCCAGCCTATCCAATCTTCTCATAGCTGCAATTTTCAAGTCCTGGCAACGTTCTTGTAAATCTCCTCTGCACTCTCCCCAGAACAATGTTGTGCTTTTTGTAATGTGGAAACCAGAACTGTACACAAAATTTCAGCTGTGGCCTAACCAGCGTTTTATACAGTTCGATTATTACGTCCCTGATTTTGTATTCAATATCCATCCAATAAAGGAAAGCATTCCGTATGCTTACCTTATACCTTATCCACCTGTCCTGCCACCTTCAGGGACCTGTGGACATGCACTCCAAGGTCTTTCACTTCCTCAACCCCTCTCAATATCCTCCCATTTATTGAGTATTCCCTTCCTTTGTTTGCCCCCTCCCCCCACCAAAGACATTACCTCACACTTTTCCGGGTTGAATTCCATTTGCCACTTTTCCGCCCACTCACCCAAACCATAGATATCACTCTGGAGACAACAGCTATCCTATTCAATATCAACTACATGTCCAATTTTTGTTCATCTGCAAATTTCCCAATTTTACCTCCCACATTTAAGTCCAAATCCCTAATATATAGATCGAACAGCAAGGGGTCTAACACTGAGCCCTGTGGAACACCACTGGAAACTGCTTTCCATTTGCAAAAACATCCATCCACATTACTCTTTGATTCCTGTCGCTGAGCCAATTTTGGATTGAACTCATCACCTTCTCCTGTATCCCATGGGATCTCACTTTTCTGACCAGATTGCCATGTGGGACTTTCTGAAATGCCTTACTAAAAAATCCATGTAGACAACATCCAATGCACTACTCTCATCAATCCTCCTTGTTACTTCTGCAAAAACTTTGATTAAGTTAGTAAGACACAATCTTCCCCGAACAAAACATCCTGACTATTCCTGATCAATCCTTGCCTTTCTAAATGACAGCTCATCCTGTCTCTCAGAATTGATTCTAATAGATTTCTCACCGCCGAAGTCAGACCGACTGGCCTGTAATTTTCTGGCCTATCCCTTACACCCTCTTTAAATACTGGTACAATGTTCGCAGACCTCCAATCCTCTGATACCTCACCTGTATCTAGTAAGGATTGGAAAATGATCAGCAGAGCATCCACTATTTCCTCCCTGGCTTCCTTTAACAGCCTGGGATATAATGCATCGGCGCTGGTGATTTATCCACCTCCAAGAATGTCAGCCCCTCCAGTACTTCGTCTCTCATTATGCTTATTGGATCTAATATTTCACCCTCCTCTTTAACTAGAATATCTGCATCATCCCTCTCCTTAGTGAAGACAGAGACAAAGTACTCATTGAGATCCCTGCCCACACCTTCAGCACCAACCCACAAGTTAACATGTGCATCTCTGACAGGCCTGATCCTGTTCTTAGTTATTCTCTTGCATTTAATGTACTGGTAAAACATCTTTGGTTTTCTTTGATTTTACGTGCCAATATTTTTTCATATTCTCTCTTTGCTTTTCTAATTTCCCTTTTTACTTCACCCCTTGTACTTTCTATACTCCTCCAGGCTTTCTACAGTATTAAGCTTTTTTGCGACTGTCATAAGCTTTCTTTTTCTGCTTTATCTTACCCAGTATGCTCCTGGATAACCAGGGGTCTCTACATTTGGCAGAAGCACCCTTTTGCTTTGTGGGGACATATCCACACTGTGCCCGTAGAATATCGTTTTCGAATGCCTCCCACTGGTTTGACACTGTTTTCTGTCTAGCAGCTGTATCCAGTCCACTTTCACCAGTTCACCTCTCGGCTTTGTAAAATTTGTTTTCCCCCAACTTAGAACTTTTACTCCTGCTCTGTCTTTGTCTTTTTCCGTAATGATGCTAAATCTAACTGTATTACAGTCACTATCTCCAAAATGGCCCCACTTCTACTTTATCCATTTGCCCAGTTTCCTAAGACTAAATCTAGAATTGCTCCCCCTCTCGTTGGGTTTGTTATATGCTGGCTGAAAAGGCCCTCTTGAATGCAGTTCAAGAATTTTGTGTCCTCTGTGCCCTTCACACTGTTCGTCTCCCAACTGATATTAAAGTAGTTGATGTCCCCAGCTATTACTGCCCTATTGCTTTTGCACTCAGAAATTTACCTACATATTTGGTCTTCTAACTTTTTTCCACTATTTGGGGGTCTATAGTACCTCCTAGCAGCGTGCTTGCCCCTCTTTTATTTCTGAGCTCAACCCATATGGCCTCATTTGATTATTTTTTAAAAATATACTTTATTCATAAAATATCTGGAAGAACATTCCAAACCATTTCAAAATCACCATCACATAAGCACAATCAGATTCAATTTTTACAACATGTATCACAAGGTGCATCAATACAATCAATGAATATTACAATCATTTCAATCTGGTGAATGCAGACAATCAGACAAAGGTATTGCAGTTATCAACATACATCATGTTGCACTCTGAGGTGCTTCAATACATTTATAATAACTTAGTATTCACTGCAAACATTCATCTTGAGCTGTGCAGCCCGAGGGGCTCTCAACAGTTCCCAGCCCCTCGGTGCACTGTGACAGAAAGGTCTTAGACAGCGACCCTTCCCCATTGCGCCTTTGTGGCGGCTGCCCCAAGCTTTAGTGCGTCCCTCAGCACGTAGTCCTGGACTTTGGAATGTGCCAGTCTGCAACACTTGGTCGGGGACAATTCTTTGCGCTGGAAGACCAACAAGTTTCGGGCAGACCAAAGAGCATCTTTCACCAAGTTGATGATCTTTCAGCTGCAGTTGATGTTTGTCTCGGTGTGTGTCCCTGGGAACAGCCTGTAGAGCAGAGTCCTGTGTCACAGAACTGCTCGGGATGAACCTCGACAGAAACCACTGCATCTCTCTCCAGAGCTTCTTTGCCAGGGCACAATCCACAAGGAGGTGAACAATGGTCTCGTCCCCACCACAGCCACCTCGAGGGCAACGTGCAGAGGGGGTGAGACTCCTGGCGTGTTGGAAGGATCTGACGGAGAGAGCCTTTCTCACCACCAGCCAAGCTACATCTTGGTGCTTGTTGGGAAGTTCTGGCAATGAAGCATTCTGCCAAATGACTTTGACAGTCTGCTCGGGGAACCATCCCACAGGATCCACCATCTCCTTTTCCCGCAGGGTCTCTAAGACGTTACGTGCTGACCACTGCCTGACGGACTTGTGGTCAAAGGTGTTTCACTGCATAAATTTTTCCACGAGGGACAGGTGGTACAGCACGCTCCGACTACTTGGAGCGTTCCGCGGCAGCAGGCCAGACCCATCCTTCGCAACACCGAGGACAGGTAGAACCTCAGCACGTAGTGGTAGTTGGTGTTTGCGTACCGAGGGTCTACACACAGCTTGATGCAGCCACACATAAAGGTGGCCATCAGTATGAGGGCGATGTTGGGCACGTTTTTTCCCCCTTTATCTAGAGGCTTGTACATCGTGTCCCTGCGGACATGATCCATTTTTGACCTCTAGATAAAGCGAAAGATGGCTCGGGTGATTGCCATCACACAGGTGTCTGGAATGGGCCAGACCTGCGCCACGTACAGCAACAGCGAGAGTGCCTCACACCTGATGACCAGGTTCTTACCCGCAATGGAGAGGGAGCGTCGCTCCCACATGCCCAGTTTTCTTTTCACCATAGACACTCGCTCCTTCTAGTTTCTAACACATGCCACGGTCCCTCTGAACCATATCCCCAGCACCTTCAGGCCGTCAAACTTGGCGGTGAAGGGGACAAAGGATCGGTCAGCCCAGTTCCCAAAGAACATGGCCTCACTCTTCCCACGATTTACCTTGGCTCCCGAGGCCAGTTCAAACTGGTCGCAGATGTGGATCAGTCTGCGCACTGACAGCGGATCCGAGCGGAAGACGGCAACATCGTCCATGTACAGGGAGGCTTTGACCTGAGTGCTTCCGCTGCCTGGGATTGTCACTCCTCCTATGGCCGGATCCTTCCTGATGGACTCAGCAAAGGGTTCAATGCAACACACAAACAGGACAGGGGAGAGAGGGCAGCCCTGCTTGACTCCAGATTTAATAGGAAAGCTATCTGATTCCCACCCATTGATTGAGACTGGGCTACTGATGTTAGTGTAGCACAGTTGGATCCAATTGTGAATTCCCTCCCCAAACCCCATTTAGGAGAGCACATCCACCATGTAGGTGTGTGATATTCTGTCAAAGGCCTTCTCCTGATCCAGGCTGATGAGGCAGGTGTCCACACCCCTGTCCTGCACATAGGCAATCGTATCCCTGAGCAGCGCGAGGCTATCATAGATCTTCCTGCCTAGCACAGTGTAGGTCTGGTCAGGGTGGATCACCAATTCCAGAGTGGACTTGACCCGATTGGCAATGACCTTGGACAGAACCTTATAGTCCACATTCAACAGTGAAATGGGTCGCCAATTTCTAATTTCCTCCCTTTCCCCCTTGTGCTTATAGATGAGGGTGATGATACCTTTCCTCATGGATTCTGACATACTGCCGGCCAGGAGCATACTCTCGTACACTTCTAGCAGGTCTGGGCCCACCCAGTCCCACAGAGCCAAATACAACTCCACCGGCAAGCCATCGCTTCCTGGAGTTTTACTCTTCTCGAAGGACTCCAGGGCCTTAGTCAGTTCGTCAGGAGTTAGCAGTTTGTCCAGGCTGTCCCTTATACTGCACAGTGCTCCCTCAGCACCCACCCTCCAATAGCACAGCTCTCCCTCAGTACTACACAGGAAGTGGCTGCCTACGTTTATGGGCTCAAGGACCCCAGGCCCTATTCACTGCCTGTGTTTGGACTTGACAAATGGCAGAAACTCTACAAATTTAGACGTGCCAGGGGAGGTTTTTTTTAAACAAAACACAGCAAGAAATAGTTCAAACTCATGCAAAAGCCAATTATGAAGATCCAGCTCTTTGGCATAACAAGCAGAATGGAAGCTTCAAGATGCTAACAGGTCTGACACAGAGGAAGTTCTGTTGTGTGGATGGCTGGGTTCGTTCTGAACAGAGCCCAATTCCTGGCTCCCTTCCCACCTTTCCTCCCAGCTAGTCAGCCCTGGCCTCTCTCCAAAGGCGTCAGGAACATGCACAGACTTGTTTCTATAAACAGTCAGAGAGAAATAGAGGAGCAGATATGTAGGCAAATTTCAGAGAAATGTAAATATAATAGGGCAATAATAATGGGGGATTTCAACTTCCCCAATATTAACTGGGTTAGTCATAGTGTGACAGGTTTAGAGGGAGCGGAATTCTTAAAATGCATCCAGGAAAGCTTTTTAAGCTAGTACATAGAAGGTCCTACAAGAGAGGGGGTGGTCCTAGACTTAATTTTAGGGAATGAAGCTGGACAAGTGGTAGAGGTATCAGTTGGGGAGCATTTTGCAGATAGTGATCATAACTCCGTTAGATTCAAGGTTGTTATAGAAAAGGACAAGGATGGGCCAGAAACCTAAATTGGGGGAAAGTTATATGGCCTCATTTGATGCTTCATTTAGTATATCATCTCTTCTCGAGGCTATAATTGATCCTTTAATCCATAATGCTACAGCCCCACTTTTTCTTATCCCCCCTCTCTATCCTCCTGAAAACTCTATATCCAGGGATGTTGAGCTGCCATTTTTTCCCCCTTTAAGCCAAGTTTCCATTATAGCAATGATATCATGCTGCTATGTGTCTACCTGTGCCCTCAGCTCATCGGCTTTACTTGCTATATTCCGTACATTTACATATGTACCTTTCAACACTGCCAAATTCCTGCGCTGTACACTTTTTGACCTGTGCTTCTTCTGTCTTTCAGAGTCACTCGCTAATTCTCCATTTCCTGCGTTCCCTGCTCTGAATTTGCCCTCAGGTTCCCATCCCCCTGCGACCTAGTTCAAACCCCGCACCCCAACTCCCATCCCAACAGCATTGGCTAGTCTCCCTGTGAGGATATTTGTCCTGGTCCTGTTAAGATGTAGACCGTTTGGCTTGTACAGATCCCAACTTCCCCAGAAACGGTCCCAATGCCTCAGAAATCCAATGCCCTCCCTGCTACACGGGCTTTCCAGCCACGTGCTTAATCGCTCAATTCTCCTATTTCTACACTCACTAGCACGTGGGACTAGGAGTATTCCTGAGATTACTGCTTTAGATGTCCTGCTTTTTAATCCCTTTTTAGCTCCCTGAAATCTGCTTTCGGGACCTTATCCCCTTTCCTAAGTCATTGGTATCAACATGCTCCACGACCTCTGGCTGATCATCCTCCCCCAAAAGAATGTCCTGCAGCCATTCCATGACATCCTTGACCCTGGCACCAGGGAGTCAAGTTACCATTCTGGAGTCACACCTACAGCCACAGAAACACCTGTGTGTTCCCCTAACTAATGAATTCTACATCACTATTGCTGTTATTTTTTTTTCCTCCCTCTTGAGCTACCTGCGGTGCTGCAAACTTGGCTATGATTGCACTCCTCCGAGGAACCAATTACCTCACCAGCATCCACAACAGAAACTGATTGTCAAGCGGGACCCCAGGGGACTCCTGCATGACCTGCCTAGTTCTCATGGACTACCTGGTGGTCACCCATTCCCTTTCTGCCTCCAGACTCCTAAGCTGCAGTGCGATCACCTCTCTGAATGTTCTATCCACGTAGCTCAATGTGCCACAGTGACTCCAGCCGCTTCTTGGCTCTGAATTGTATTGAGATGGATAGAAAACTGGTTCGCAGACAGGAAACAAAGAGTAGGAATAAACGGGTCTTTTTCCGAATGGCAGGCAGTAACTAGTGGGGTACCGCAGGGATCGGTGCTGGGACCCCAGCTATTCACAATATATATTAATGATTTGGATGAGGGAACTAAATGTAATATCTCCAAATTTGCAGATGACACAAAGCTGGGTGGGATGGTGAGCTGTGAGGAGGATGCAGAGATGCTTCAGTGTGATTTGGACAAGCTGAGTGAGTGGGCAAATACAGATACATGCAGATGCAGTATAATGTGGATAAATGTGAAGTTATCCACTTAGGTTGCAAAAACAGGAAGGCAGATTATTATCTGAATTGCTATAAATTGAGAGAGGGGAATGTGCAATGAGTTCTGGGTGTCCTTGTACACCAGTCACTGAAGGTAAGTATGCACGTGCAGCAGGCGGTAAAGAAGGCAAATGGTATGTTGGCCTTCATAGCCAGAGGATTCCGAGTACAGGTGCAGGGATGTCTTGCTGCAATTGTACAGGGCCTTGGTGAGACCACACCTGGAATATTGTGTGCAGTGTTGGTCTCCTTATCTGAGGAAGGATGTTCTTGCTATAGAGGGAGTGCAGCGAAGGTTTACCAAACTGATTCCTGGGATGGCGGGACTGACATATGAGAATAATTGAGTCGGTTAGGATTATATGCGCTGGAGTTCAGAGGAATGAGGGGAGATCTCATAGAAACCTATAACATTCTAACAGGACTAGACAGGGTAGATGCAGGAAGGATGTTCCCAATAGTGGGGGAGTCCGGAACCAGGGGTCACTGTCTGAGGATACAGGGTGAACCATTTAGGATTGAGATGAGGAGAAATTTCTTCACCCAGAGAGTGGTGAGCCTGTGGAATTCGCTACCACAGAAAGTAGTTGAGACCAAAACATTGTATGTTTTCAAGAAGGAGTTAGACATAGCTCTTGGGGTGAAAGGGATCAAAGGATATGGGGAGAAAGCGGGAGCAGGCTATTGAGTTGGATGATCAACCATCATCATAATGAATGGCGGAGCAGGCTTGAAGGGCCGAATGGCCTACTCCTGCTCCTAGTTTCTATGGTGTTCAAGTTTCTGCAGCTGGCGACATTTCTTGTACATGTGATTGTCTAGGACACCGGAAGCGTTCATGACTTCCACATATTACAGGACACGCCATACAACCAAGCTGTCCTGCCATTGTTTCAATTTACTTCCCTTATACTAACTTTATTTTACTTTAGTTTACTTATGCAACTTTATTTTACCTAATTTTGACTTAACTTTATGACCCTATTCCTTGTGTTTCTTACTTCAATTTAAGCAGCTTTTTCTTTTAAAATGGATCCCTTTTTAATAATTTTCAGCCATTTGAAGACCCCCCCCTAACAGCAGGTCCTCACCAACCAATGATGTTTACCCTGTGATGTCACTCTTAGATGTTTTCAAACGCAGCCCTCTTGTGCAGCTTTTCAACTCCTGGTCTCCTGTTGGCTGAGAAAGATGGAGAAAGAAAAAGAAAAGAGCAAGAAAGTACCCACCTCCCTCCCCTCCTCACCAAACCCCTTTACTTACCAAACTCACAGTAATTCCACTGTGTACTAGTTGTACTCCCAATGTCACATCACATAAAATCACTTGCAATAGTTTATTTTAGTCGTGATATATAATCTCTCCATTCTACAAAATCTATGAAAAATATTATCCCATCCTTTAATCTAACTATGAGAATCTATATCTGGATAGTGAAAATAGCTCCGAAGAGTTATATTGAACTTGAGATGTTAACTGTTTCTCTCTCCACAGATGCCGCCAGGCATGCTGAGTTTTTCCAGCACTCTCTGTTTTTATTTCAGATTTCCAACATCTGCAGAATTTTGCTTCTATTTTAGTAAAATTGGTAACCTGACCTGAACTTTGAAGGGTGGTTCTGCAATTTAGTGAGCTGCATTGAGGAAGTGCCATACTGTCAGTGGCAGCGCTTTTGGGATAACACCTCATTTGCCCTTTGACTGGATGTAAAGCATCTCATGTTGCTACCTTTATGTGTCTTGGCCAATATTTATCTCTTGAGCAACATCACTAAAACAGAAAATACTGAAAAACTCAGCAGGTCTGGCAGCATCTGTGGAGAGAGAGAAACAAAGTTAACCTATCGAGTCCCATACAAATCTTCTTCAGAACTGGAGAGAGGTAGAAATGTGATGATTTTTATGCTGTTGAAAAAGGTGGGGAAGTGGGGGGTAGCAGGTGGAGCAAAATGGAAGGTCAGGGATAGGTTAGAGGGCAGGAGAGATTAAATGACAAAGATGTCATGGAACATAAGACAAAGGGAGTAGTAATGATAGTATTCAAGACTAAAGCTTTGGTGCAGAGTAGGTGTTAATAGCAGAATAAATGTCAGCACAGTCTAAAAGCAAAACGAATTATCTAACCATTATCAGATTGCGGTTTGCACATGAATTAATTTCCGTGCTTGCTACTACACTACAAGACCGCTTCGTTGACTTTGAAATGCTTTGGGATGTCCTGAGGTTGTGAAAGACACTTTATGAATGCAAGTTTTTCTTTCCCATCTGGGCAAGGGTGCGTCTTCACCACAACAAAATATTAGCAAAAATCATCAGGAGTTTGTGGAAAAGATCACACTGGGGATAGGTCCAGATATGGAAGGTCATCCAGTTACATCGGGTCTATAGCACAGAAACAGGCCACTCAACCAGCCTGTCCCTGCTAGTGTTTATGCACTACATAAACTCCTCCTACCCCACTTCATTTAATCTATCAGCATATCCTCGCTTCCTTTCTCCCTCATGCGTTTATCCAGCTTTCTTTTTCTCCTGAATTTACTACTGGATTTACTAACGACTCTCTTATAGTTATGGCCCTTAGCTTTGGACTCACAAGTGAAAATATCTACCCTATCAAACCAAGAACACAAGATATAGGAGAAGGAATCATATGGCCCATTGAGCCTGCAAGGCCATTCCATACGATCATGGCTGATCTTGGGCTTCAGCTACACTTTCTCACCCGTTCACCATATCCTTTGATTCCCTGGCAGACCAAAAATCTGTCTATCCCAACCTTAAATGTATTCAACAATGGAGCATCCACAACCCTCGGGGGTAGAGAATTCCAAAGATTCACAATCCTTGGAGTGAAGTAATTTCTCATCTCAGTCCAAAATGATCGTCCCCTTATCCTGAGACTGTGCCCCTGTGTTTAGATTACCCGACCAGTGGAAACAATCTCTCAGCGTCTACCCTATCAAGCCTTCAGAATTTTGTAGGTTTCAATGAGATCACCTCTCATTCTTTTAAACACCAGAGAATATAAGCCTAATTTACTCAGCTTCTCATCATAGGACAACCCCCTCAGCCCAATTTAGTGAACCTTCGATGTACTGCCTCCATATATATATCATTTCTTATACGTGAAGATGAAAACCGCACACACCGGCCGGGGTTTTCCAGCCCCATCGTGGCGGAAGCCGCCGTGGAAGATTCAGCAGCCCAACCAAAAGTCCGCTGACTTATGGCAGGATCGGACGATCCTGGCGGCGGGCAGGGCTATAAAACTCTGCCCAGTATTCCAGATGTGGTCTCACCAATACCCTGCACAATTGTGGCAAGCATTTTTTATTCCTGTACTTCAATTCCCTTGCAATAAAGACCAACATGCCATTTGCCTTCCTAATTGTTCGCTGCCCCTGCATGCTGACTTTCTGCATTCCTTGTATGAGCATGCCCAAGTCTCTTTGAACATCAACGTTCACAAATTCTTTCAGAATTTTATCTCTATCTCTACTAGGTCTTTCCTCAGGCTTCTCTTTTCCAGAGAAAAGTGTCCCAGCCTGTTCAATCTTTCCGGTTAAGTATAACCTCTCACTTCTGATTTCATTAGGCTTGTGAATTTTTTCTTCAGTGCCGCCATATCCTTTTAATGACATGGAGACCATAAATTATGCACAATGCTCCAAATATTGGGGGTTCGATACAAGTTCAGCGATCATGATCAAGAGGTTAGGAGCAGTTCCATTGCAGCATGACATTAAATTCTATCGAGATCCATAAATGATTGAGAGGCACTAAAATTGTCAAGATTACTATCCTCATAATGGCCACATGTAAGAGAAGATTCTCCAGGGGAAAATTGCAGACAAATGGAAAGAAGCCTGAAAGGCACTCAAGATAATGAAGCTATAGTAAATAGCACGATTACACTGCATAATCAGCAGGTGATCATACACAGTTACTGCCTTTCCATCTATGATGGGGGTGTTGAGAAATTGTATCAGCAGTTTCAGGACGTGAGTCCCCATGGCCCATGCCAACAATTTTTGGGAGTGCTGTTTAATCCTAAAATATTAGTGGTCTTGTGGCAGAGTGCTACCTGAAATCAGTGAGCAACAAGAGGAAAAGCTTAAAAGATAAAAAAAAGGAGTTGCATTTATATCACAGCTTTCACCACCTCAGGACATCCCAAAGTGTTTTACAGCCAAAGAAGAATTTTTTAAAGCGTAGTCACTGTTGTAATGTAGGAGACTCGATGGTCAATTTGTGTACTTCAAGCATCCACTCCAGACACTTTAAGCACAAATTTCTAGGCTGACACTCACCGTGCAATGTTAAGGGAATGCTGCACTGTTGAAGGTGCTGTCTTTCAGATGTGAAATGAAAGCCCTACCCACTCTCTGACGTGCATGCGAAAGAAACTCTAGCAGTATTTTAAAGAAGAGCAGATGATTTCTCCCCGGTGTCCTGACCAATATTTATCCTCAACATTACTAAAAAAAGTTAGATTATCTGGTCATTATCACGTTGCTATTTGTGGGATTTAGTGTGCACAAATACCTCAGGTATCTCGCCAGGAGGCAAGTAGTTTCCTTCCTTCTCTCAACTTTCTTGAGCATAAGCACCCAAAGCCACTCTTCCCTTACTTCTTCCTACTACTCTCCCCCTCTATTTCATCCACATCTTTGTTACATGGAACTTTCAGCTGCCCATTTTGCAGTTTTTTTTTGCTCCTTTCCTTATAAAGGTCTGTTATTGGTTGCAATGCTGGATTGCTACGCCTGGGTGAGTTAGCCTTGCACCAAACAAGGGCCTGAACCCATTCAGGGCTTTACCATGGAAGTGCTTGCTCTGTACATTTTATAAACTTGCTGATTGAAAACCTTCCCTGGATGTCACTGTTATGGGACCATAACTGAAAATATATGGTAGTTGTGGTCTCTAGCATTTTAAAAGCAGATGCGGTTTGAGATTACAGTGGGACACTCCTTATTGGAACAGCAGCTTGCATTTATAAAGTGTTCCTAGTATAAACATGTGCCAAGCTGCTTCGCAGAATCAAGAGCAAAGAGGGCAAATACAGTTTGGCAAACACAGCCCTGTTTGGACAAATGAATAAGTTACATAACAGGTTTCATTTTGATTCCCATGTTAACCGGTGCTGAGAGATATTCATTGGGTTACTACGCTGTCTGACAGTACAATTATCCTTGCAGGCTGCACTGAGTTCAGTGAGTTCAGGCCAGATAAATCATCAGTTGAGGTAGGTTTGTGGATGAGGTTTCAGTGGCAAAAAACGTCAACGATAAAAGCATTATTGCTTTAAAGTTTTTAAAAGGAGATAGTTGAAGGCTTATGCCGTATCGCAAAAAGGAAATATGTTTGCAGTGCACATCACAATACCCTGTTGGACCGAAGCTTTTAATATTCAAAGTTGGACATCACTCCAAATCAAAAATTGGCCAGTGTTCAAAAACATGAAAGATACTAAACAAATAAGTTTTGACAACTGCCACTCCTGGTATACACAAAACAGTAAGTTGGACTAATTGAGTGCCACACTGAGGGAACTCAGGATAAAAGAACATATCAAGTGGTTGTCTATGTGACCTGGATCATTAATGAATGTGGCAGGATGAAAGATGATGAGTGCAGCCTCTGAAGCGCCATGCTGAGAGAGAGCTGTGAAGTTTCAGGTGAGTTCTTGAAATTGAACCCCTGACTTGAGTTTCTGAGGTGGATATAAAGGATACCACGCCAATTCTTGTAAGATAAGCAAGGAGTCCCATTCGTGCTTAGGCTAAAATTCCGACCAAAAATAAATTACAATGGAAGTAAAAGCCATGTATGAGAAATAGGAGCTGGAGTCGGCCATTTATTTCTTTGAGCTTAGCTCCTCCCTTCAATAAGACCATGGCTGATCTATCTCAAGAACTTTTTTTTAATTCATTCATGGGATATGGGCTTCGCTGACTGGGCCAACATTTATTGCCCATCCCTAGTTGCCCTTAAGAAGGCGTTGGTGAGCTGCCTTCTTGAACTGCTGCAGTACATGTGGTGTAGGTACACCCACAGTGCTGTTAGGGAGGGAGTTCCAGGATTTTGACCCAGCGACAGTGAAGGAACGGCGATATATTTCCAAGTCAGAATGGTGAGTGACTTGGAGGGGAACTTCCAGGTGGTGGTGGTCCCATCTATCTGCTGCCCTTGTCCTTCTAGATAGTACTGGTCGTGGGTTTGGAAGGTGCTGTTGAAAGAGCCTTGCTGAATTCCTGCAATGCATCTTGTAGGTGGTACACACTGCTGCCACTGTACATTGCTGGTGGAGGGTGTGAATGTTCGTGGATCAATCAAGCCAATCAAGTGGACTGCTTTGTCCTGGACAGTGTCCAGCTTCATGATTGTTGTGAGAGCTGCACTCATTCAGGCAAATGAGGAGTATTCCATCACACTCTTGACTTGTGCCTTGTAGATGGTGGACAGGCTTTGGGGAGTCAGGAGATGAGTTACTCATCGCAGGATTCCTAGCCTCTAATCTGCTCTTGTAGCCACAGTATTTATATGGCTAGTCCAGTTCAGTTTCAGGTCAATGGTAACCCCGCAGGATGTTAAGAGTGGAGGATTCAGTGATGGTAATGCCATTAAACATCAAGGGACAATGGTTGGATTCTCTCTTGTTGGAGATGGTCATTATCTAACACTTGTGTGGCGTGAATGTTACTTGCCGCTTGTCAGCCCAAGCCTGGATGTTGTCTGGGTCTTGCTGCATTTGGACATGGACTGCTTCAGTATCCGAGGAATTGCAAACGGTGGCGAACATTGTGCAATCATCAGCGAACATCCCCACTTCTGACCTTATTATGGAAGGAATGTCATTTATGAAGCAGCTGAAGATGGTTGGGCTGAGGACACTACCCTGAGGAACTCTTGCAGTGATGTCCTGGAGCTGAGATGATTGACCTCCAACAACCACAACCATCTTCCTTTGTGCTAGGTATGACTCCAACCAGTGGAGAGTTTTCCCCCTGATTCCCATTGACTCCAGTTTGCTAGGGCTCCTTGTTGCCAAACTAGGTCAAATGCGGCCTTGATATCAAGGGCAGTCACTCTCACCTCACCTCGGGAGTTCAGCTCTTTTGTCCATATTTGAAGTAAGACTATAATGAGGTCAGGAGCTGAGTGGCCCTAGCAGAACCCCAGCTGAGTGTCAGTGAGCAGGTTATTGCTAAGCAAGTGTTACTTGATAGCACTGTTAATGACCCCTTCCATTATTTTACTGATGACCGAGAGTAGGCTGATGGGGCGGTAATTGGCCAGGTTGGATTTGTCCTGCTTTTTTTGTAAAAGACATACCTGGGCAATTTTCCACATAACTGGGTAGACGCCAGCATTGTAGCTGTATTGGAACAGCTTGGCTAGGTGCACAGCAAGTTCTGGATCACAAGTCTTCAGTATTATTACCAGAGTATTGTCAGGGCCCATAACCCTTGCAATACCCAATGCCTTCAAGCGTTTCTTGGTATCACATGAAGTGTCTTGAGTTTGCAGAAGACTGGCATCTAAGATGCTGGGGACCTCCGGAGGAGGTTGAAATGGATCACCCACCAGGCACTTCTGGCTGAAGATTGTAGCAAATGCTTCAGCCGTATCTTTTACACTGATGTGCTGGGCTCCCCCATCGTTGAGGATGGGGATATTTGTGAAGCCTCCTCCTCCAGTGAGTTCACGACTGGATGTGGCAGGATTGCAGAGCTTAGATCTGATCTGTTGGTTGTGGGATCCCTTAGCTCTGTCTACTACTTGTTGCTTATGCTGTTTGGCATGCAAGAAATCCTGTGTTATAGCTTTACCAGGTTGACACCTCATTTTTAGGTATGCTTGATGCTACTCCTGGCATGCCCTCCTGCACTCTTCATTGAACCAGGGTTGATCCCCTGGCTTGATGATCACGATAGAGTCGAGGATATGCCGGGCTACAAGGTTATAGATTGAGTACAATTCTGCTGCTGCTGATGGCCCACTGCACCTCATGGATGCCTAGTCTTGAATTGCTAGATCTGTTCGAAATCTTTCCCATTTAGCATGGTTGTAGTGCCACACAACGCAATGGAGGGTATCCTCATTGTGAAGACGGGACTTCGTCTCCACAACGACTGTGCAGTGGTCACTCCTACCGATACTGTCATGGACAGATGCATTTGCAGCAGGAAGGTTGGTGAGAATGAGGTGAAGTATGTTTTTCCCTCTTGTTGGTTTCCTCATCACCAGCCTCAGACCCAGTCCAATAGCTATGTCATTTAGGACTTAGCCTGCTCGGTCAATAGTGGTGCTACCGAGCTTCCCACACCTATCCCCATATCCCTTAAATCGCTTATTAGTACACAGAAAATCTATCAATCTCTGTCTTGACTGAGCATCCACAGCTGTCTGGGATAGAGAATTCCAAAGATTCACAACCCTTTGAATGAAGAAATTTCTGCTCCTGTCAGACCTAAATGGCCGATTCCCTGCTCTGAGACTACAACCCTGTGTTTTAGATTCCCCAGCCAGAGGAAGCATTTTCTCAGCATCTACACAGGGAAGGTGTAAAGTTGGCTGCCAATTTGTTCTCAACTGGTTTATCATTCATTCAAGATCTATCCCATTGCCTGGAACCATGTGAGTCCCAAGAGGTTCCAAGTTAATCCTCACTCTGGGCGACTGAGCTGATATTGGGGAAGCAAGTGTTGTCGGTGAAACAACTGTTAGACTACTACAACAGGTTTCAGTTACTACAATGGGTTTCAGTTACTACGCTATGTTCTGAAATGGTCCTCTTGTCTGTGGACTCTAGCTGTGCTACTTGGTTACTAGACAGATGCAGTCATACTCTGGTATCTGCTTAAAACTTGTTTATTAGTACTACAACTAAGCAGGTTACAGAGTAGGCATGTTGCTCCTAGGCATGAATCCAACCTCTCGGGGGACAGTCTAACACATGACTGACCGATGTCAGTAATACATCATCATTCACATAATAAATTAGTATCCCATCCGTTAACCCTTTATACTATACCATGGATCTCGGTACTCTAGGCTTCAGTTACTATAGGCCTCAGCTACTCAGTCTCAACTACTTACAGTATAGGCTTCAGTTACTGCAGGCCTCATGGCTACGATAGGCTTGAGGTATAAGCCTCGGCATAGGTTTCGGCTGCTAGGTTTTAGTTACCGCTACAACTATAGGCCTCAGTTATCACAATGTGTCATAATGTTTTGATCTGGAAAGCAGGGGAAAAAATCAGCCACTCCTGATCATATTCCAGGAATCTCTGCTCGCTAATGTGGACATCAAGTGGGTGCAAGTCAGGGTGCAGCTAAATTCTGATACTTTCCACAAGTGAATAATCTGCTGAAATTCATGGATCCCCTTTGCTGACACATGAAGAGATGCTTCTTCAGCCGGGTATGGAAGGGTGATTGAGTGGAAGCTGGCATTTGCACCTTCAGAAGAGGAGAGAAAGCTGGATTGGTGACCTCAGGTCATTCAAAGCGCTTTACAACCAGTGAAGTACTTTTTGAAGTGTAGTCACTGCAGTAACGTAGAAAACACGACAGCTAACTTACACACAGCCAGGACCCATAAACTGCAAAGTTGGGAGGAGAAAGTCTTTTAGAAAACAGGGTCTAAATGAGCATAAAAGAGATTTAAGGGTAAAAAAAATCCGTTTTCTAACCACAGAACATCACCTTGTTGAGAGCACATCATTTCAATTTGTCATTTACTGTCCTAGCTCAAATACTGTATGATACTCTACAGCTACATTGCTCACAGAGCCATGTGACTGTTCTCAGGCAACTTCAAGGCTGATTACTGTCGATTGTAATACATTAAGTTGATATTCTGCACTTTCTATCTAATTGCCTTTGGGAGTTGGGGAGAAATCTTAGTTTTGTCTGTGTAGACATTTTCCATCCAGCTGCTCCTTTCCCACATGTACAGATTGTAGCAGGTCACAGAGTTAGAGAGTCATTTACAGCACAGAAGGAGGCCATACAGCTCATCGGGCCTATGCCAGCTCTCCGCGGAGCCATCTAGTCAGTCCCATTCCCTCATTCTATCCCTATGATCCTGCAAGTTTATTTCACAGAATCACAGAATCGGCCCATCGTGACTGCACCGGCACTCTGAATGAGCATTAGGACTCGGTGCCATTCTTCTGTCTTTTCCGAGTAAGCCTGCACATTATTTAAATAGAAACAATCATCTCATGCCCCTTAAGAGCTCAATTGAACCTGCCTCCACCACACTTCCAGGCAGTGCGTTCCAGACCTGAACCATACGCTTTGTGAAGGAGTTTTTTCTCACATCGCAGCTGCTTCTTTTGCAAATCACTTTAAGTCTGTGTCCTCTCGTTCTCGATCCTTTTACGAGGAGGAACTGTTTCTCCCTATCTACTCAGTTCACCCCCCACCCCCTCATGATTTTGAACACCTCTATCAAATCTCCTCTTAGCCTTCTCCTCTCCAAGGAGAGAAGTCCTAACTTCTCCAATCTATCTTCATAACTGAAGTTTCTCAACCCTGGAACCATTTCTGCAAACCTCTCTCCAATGCATTCACATCCTTCCTAAAGTGTGGCGCCCAGAACTGTACACAACTGTACACTCCAGCTGAGTCTAACTAGTATCCTATACAAAATCAGCATGACCTCCTTGCTCTTGTACTCTATGCCCCTATTAATAAAGCCTAGGATTCTGTCTGCTTTATTAACCGCTCTCTCTACCTGTCCTGCCACCTTTCATGACTTATGTACATATACACCCAGGCCCCTCTACTCCTGCACACCCTTTAGAGTTGTACCCTTTATTTTATATTGTCTCTCCATATTCTTCCTACCAAAATGAGTCAAAATGTCTTTCAAGTGCTCATCCAATTTCCTTTTGAAATCATTGATTATCTCTGCTTCCACCACCCTTATAGACAACGAGTTCCAGGTCATTACCACTCATTTCTTAAAAATGTTCCTCCTCACATTCCCTCTGCAACTCTTGTCCAAAACCTTTAATCTGTGTCCCCTAGACCTTGTACAATCAGCTAATGGGAAGAGCTTTCCTTTGTCTATCTTATCCAAACCTGTCATAGGGCAGGATTATTTGTATGGTGGTGTTTTCCACTCTGCCACCTGAAGAATTGGCAGGATAAGCACCCCGGCGATCATGGCAACCCAGCAATCATTTTACAAACGAGTAGAGTTCGGAACTGAGTGGAAACCTGGGAGTTTGGTGAGCAGGGGAGTTAGGTGAGGAGGGAAAGGAGGTGTTCCTTTCCTTTTGTTTTTGCTTTTTCTAACTGTTTCACCCTGTAGGAATTGGTTCTTACTCTACTACAGGGAAATAAGCTAGCTATTTTGAGAGTATGTGATAAGTGATTAAGGTCTATTCTATTCCTAAGGTTTAAAATAGTGCAGGAACTGGTGGTAAGTTTAATAACATTTTTTAAAAAAGGAAAATAAATATTTGAATAATAATATTACGTAGTCAATTAAAGCACATTAAGAATGGCAGGACTGGTGATGTGCCATGGCTGCAGCATGTGGGAACTCCTGGATGCTAACATGACCCAGGGCAAACATGCCTGCAATAAATGTTTGTGGTTTCAGGAACTTCAGCTCAGAGTCATTGAGCTGGAGGCCGAGCTGGAGACACTGCAACATATGAGGGAGGGGGAAAGTTACTTGGATGTTTTGTACCTGAAGGCGATCACACCCCTGAGGATAGGGTCTTCTGATTTAGTCAGTGCTCAGGAACAGGTGGGTGTGACTGCAAGTGAGGCAGGTAAGGGGATCCGGACGGGAGGAGTGCAGGAGCCTCAGCCTTGGCAATTTCCAATAGGATGAGAGTGGAGGCTGCAGGGTGGATGAGCAAACTGATCATGGCACCATGGTACAGGAAGCCATTCAAGTGGGAGTGGCATAAAGGAATGTAGTGGCAGTAGGGGACAGTATAGTGAGAGGGATTGATACCTTTTTTTGCCACAAAGAGCAAGAATCCAGGTGGCTGTGTTGCCTACCTGGTGCCAGGGGGGACATGTGCTCAGGGCTGGAGAGGAACTTGCAGTGGGAGGGGGAGGATCCAGTCTCCATGGTCCATGTAGGTCCCAACAACATAAGTGGAACCAGGAAAGAGGTTCTGCATAGCCATTATGAGGAGCTAAGCACTAAATTAAAAAGCAGAACCTCAAAGTTAGTAATCTCTGGATTATTACCTTAGCCACGTGCAAATTGGGATAAGGCACATAAAATTAGAGAGATGAATACGTGGTTCAAAGACTGGTGTGGGAGAAGTGGGTTCCAGCTTGTGGGGCACTGGCACTAGTACTGGGGAAAATGGAGGCTGTACCGTTGGGATGGTCTACACCTGAACCGCGCTGGGACCGGTGTTCTAGCAAGCCACATAACTAGGGAAGTAGAGAGGGCTTTAAATTAGATAGTGGAGGCATGGAATCAAATTTGGGAAGATGTTAAATCAAAGAGTAGAGACAAGGCAAGAGAGAAAGGTATTAATGTGGTACATGATAAACACACTGTGACAGGAAGGCACAGTGAGTACAAATCTGAGAGTAAGTCAGCAGATAAGGCTAGAGATTACAAAAATAATAAAAGGACAAAACTAAAGGCCCTATATTTAAATGCACATAGCATTCGAAACAAAACAGGTGAACTGACAACGCTGGTAGAAATAAATAAATATGACCTGATAGCCATTACAGAGACATAGCTGCAGGATGACATAGACTTGGACCTGAATATTGAAGGTTAAATGACATTTAGGAAGGACAGGAAGCTAGGAAAAGGTGGAGGGTTGACTCTCTTAATTAAGGATTATATTAGTACAATAGAGAGGATGACCCAAGTTCAGGAAACCAGGATGTTAGAAGAAGTTTGGGTTGAGATGAAAACTGATAAAGGTAAGAAATCACTTGTGGGAGTGGTGTACAGGCTCCCTAACAGTAATCATATGTTAGGACAGGGTATAAAGGAGAAAATAATGGGAGCTTGTCAGAAAGGTACGATGATAACTATGGGGGATTTTGATCTCCTTATAGACTGGAAAAATCAGATGGGCAAAGATAGCCAAGATGAGGAATTCAACTAAGGGGAACAGCTGCTCCTTATCCACCCTGTCCATGCCCCTCATAATCTTGTACACCTCCATCAGGTCGCCCCTCAGTCTTCTCTGCTCCAACAAAAACAACCCAAGTCTATCCAACATTAACAAAGATTATCAATTTCTTTCTTGAATATACCTGGCCTCCACAGCCTTCTGTGGTAGAGAATTCCACAGGTTGACCACCCTCTGAGTGAAGAAATTTTTCCTCATCTCAGTCCTAAATGGCCTGCCCAGTATTCTGAGACTGTGCGTCCAGATCCCTGGTTCTACGCTCCCCAACCAGGGTAAACATCCTCCCTGCATCAGGTCTGTCTAGCCCTGTTAGAATTTTATATGTTTCAATAAAATCCCCTCTCATTCTTATAAACTCTAGTGAATAGAGGATAACCAGGGAGAGAGTAGTGCCCATTAGGGATCAAGGGGGCAATCTATGGGGACATCGGTAGAGTGTTGAACGAATACTTCACATCCGTCTTCACCCAAGAGAATGAGGATGAAGGTATCGAACTCAGGAAGAGAGACTGCGAGGTTCTTGAACAAATTGACATAGGAAGTGACAAGGTATTGGAGGTGTTGGCAGGCTTAAAAGTGGATAAATCTCCAGGTCTGGATGATTTGTGTCCCAGACTGCTGAGGGAGGCAAGGGAGGAGATCGCAGAGGCTCTGACCCAAATTTTTAATTCCCCTCTGGCCACGGGGGAGGTGCCAGAGGACTGGAGGACAGCTAATGTGGTTCCGCTATTTAAGAAGGGTTGTAGAGATAAGCCAGGGAACTACAAGCCAGTGAATCTCACATCAGTGGTAGGGAGAAAATTCTGAAGGAGAGCATCTATCTCCATTTGGAGAGGCAAGGTTTGATCAGGGATAGTCAGCATGGCTTTGTCAGAGGGAGGTCATGCCTAACAAATTTGATTGAATTTTTTGAGGAGGTGATCAGGTGTGTAGATGAGGGTAGTGCAGCTGATGTAGTTTATATGGATTTCAGCAAAACCTTTGACAAGGTCCCACATGGGAGACTTATTAAGAAGGCAAATGCACATGGGATGCAGGGTAATTTGATGAGGTGGATTCAAAATTAGCTTAGTTGCAGGAGACAGAGGGTGATGACAGAAGGATGCTTTAGTGACTGGAAGCCAGTGTCCAGTGGTGTACCACAGGGATCTATGCTGGGTCCCCTATTATTTGTCATTTATATAAATGACATAGCTGACTATGTGGGGGGTAGGATTAGTAAATTTGTGGATGACACAAAGTTTGGCCGGGTGGTTAACAGTGAGGTTGAGTGTCTTGGGCTACAGGAAGATATAGACGAGATGGTCAAATGGGCAGATAAGTAGCAGATGGAATTTAACCCTGAAAAGTGCGAGTTGATACACTTTGGAAGGAGTAATTTGACAAGGAAGTATTCAATGAACGACATGACACTAGGAAGTTCTGAGGAACAAAGGGACTTTGCCGTGTGTGTCCATAGATATCTGAAGGCGGAGGGGCATTTTAGTGGGGTGGTGAAAAAGGCATATGGGGCACTTGCCTTTATCAATCGAGGCATAGATTACAAAAGTAGGGAGGTCATGTTGGAGTTGTATAGAACCTTGGTGAGGCCACAGCTGGAGTACTGTGTGCAGGTCTGGTCGCCTCATTATAGGAAGGATGTGATTGCACAGGAGCGGGTACAGAGGAGATTCACCAGGATGTTGCCTGGGATGAAACATTTAAGTTATGAAGAGAGGTTGGATAGATTTGGGTTTATGTTGGAGCAGAGAAGACTGAGGGACGACCTGATGGAGGTGTACAAGATTATGAGGGACATGGACAGGGTGGATAGGGAGCAGCTGTTCCCCTTAGTTGAAGGATCAGTCACGAGGGGACATAAATTCAAGGCGAGGGACAGGAGGTTTAGGGGTGATGTGAGGAGAAACTTTTTTACCCACAGGATGGTGACAGTCTGGAATGCGCTGCCTGGGAGGGTGGTGGAGGCGGGTTGCCTCATATCCTTTAAAAAGTACCTGGATGAGCACTTGGCACGTCATAACATTCAAGGCTATGGGCCAAGAGCTGGTAAATGGGATTAGGTAGGTAGGTCAGGTTTTTCTCACGTGTCGGTGCAGACTCGATGGGCCGAAGGGCCCCTTCTGCACTGTGTGATTTTGTGAATACAGGCCCTGAGGAATCAAACTCTCCTCATATGACAGCCCTGCCATCCCTGGTTTCAGCCGAGTGAACCTTCGCTGCACTCCCTCTGTGGCAAGTATATTCTTTCTTAGGTGGGGAGACCAAAATGCCACACAATATTCCACGTATGGTCTCACCAAGGCCCTATATAACTGCAGTAAGACATCCCTACTTCTGAGCTCAAATCTTCTTGCAATGAAGGCCAACATACCATTTGCCTTCCCAATTGCTTGCTGCGTCTGTCTGTTTACTCTCATTGACCGTTGTACAAGGACACCTAGGCCAGGATTTTCCCGTCGCCGAGCAGGGGGCGGGGCTCGCTTGCCGACGTGTAAAATGACGCGGGGTGACATCGGAGGGGGGAACTCTCGATGTCATCCCACCCCATTTACAATTTCCATTCGGCGGGGACTCAGCAAAATCAGGCATTGACAGAGTCATTGAAGTAATTAATGGACCTGCCCATCCAGTCTTAAGGTTGGCGGGCAGGCCAGGAGCCCTGGCGGGCATTAGTAAAAACATCAATGGGTGGGATGAGGTTTCATGTAGGTTTTAAAAAATGTAATTAAAGTGTTTTTAAAAGTTATGGACATGTCCCAACTCATGTGACAGTGTCACATGAGGGGACATGTCAGGGAAAACTCTTGTCTTTTCTCCCTTCCACTTTTGCTTCTTACTTTCCTGTCTTTCATTTCTATCCTTGTTTCCTCCTCCTCTGTCTCACTGCTCAGGTTCCCAGCCCCCTGCCATTCTAGTTTAAACCCTCCCTGACAGCACTAGCAAACACCACCCCCCGAGGATATTGGTCCCGGTCCTGTCCAGATGCAATCCGTCCTGTTTTACTAGTCCCATCTTCCCAGAACTGGTCCCAATGACCCAGGAATCTGAACCCCTCCCCTTTACACCATTTCTTCAACCATATGTTCATCCAATATACCCCGTTATTTCTACTCTTGCTAGCATATGACACTGGTAGTAATCCTGAGATTACTACCTCTGAGGTCCTACTTTTTAATTTACATCCTAACTCCCTATATACAGCTGGTAGGACCTCATCCCTTCTTTTACCTATGTCATTGGTACCAATATGTACCACGACCATTGGCTGTTCACCATTCCCCTTCAGAATGCCCTGCAGCCTTTCTGAGACATCCTTGACCCTGGCACCAGGGCAGCAGCATACCATCCTGGAGTGTCTTTTACGGCTGCAGAAACACCTGTCTGTTCCCCCTACTATTAAATTCCCTATCACTATAATCCTGCCACTCTTCTCCCTCCCCTCTTGTGCAGCACAGCCACCCATGTTGCCATGGACTTGGCTCCTGCTGCTTTCCCCTGAGAAGTCGTCTCCCCGACAGTATCCAAAACGATATATCTGTTAGAGAGAGGGAGGGCAACAGGGGACTCCTGCACTACCTGCCTTCCTCTACTCTGCCTGGTGGTCACCCACCCCCTTTCAGCCTGTTCAGTCTTTACCTGTGGTGTGACCACCTCACTGAACATGTAGTTGGATACACTTCCTGCACACATGATCACCAGGGACACTGGAAGTATCCATGACTTCCCACACAGCGCAGGAGGAGCATATCACGGGTACGAGCTCTGTTGCCATGACTTCCCTTTAGATTAAGCTCGTTAGTTACTCCCTTTAAAGAATACTAACTATGCTAGGTGCCTTATTCCACTCCAGACAATCCCACTACAGTCCAAAGTCCTCACCTTATTTTGTTTAAGCTAATGGCCTGCAGCAGTTTAATTTGTAGAAAAAGCAGAAGTAGAAGTACTCATCTGACCCTACTTACCAATCAGCTGCCTCCCCTGCATCGCGTCACTTTTTGAATCATTACGTCACTTTGAACTTTGCCGCCTTAAGGTCCTGAGGGTACGCCTCTCCTCTCCAGTCTAAAACTTACCTTCTTCCAACCCTAACAGCAACTTTTAGTTAAATTAAAGAAAGACTAGACTTTAGATAGAATTTAACCCTTAATTTAACCCTTAAACCCCCTCAGTCACCAATCGCCAACTGAAGCTCTCTACTGCAGCCAAACACAGCAGAAAAAGTCAGTACCATTTAAGGAATACTCTACGCATCTGTTCCTCCTACCAAAGTGGATAACCTTACATTTTTCCATATTATATTCCACCTGCCATTCACTAAGTCTGCCCAAATTGCATCTTCCTGACAGCACCATTCCCACCTAGCTTTGTGTCATCTGCGAACTTGGAAATATTACATTTTGTCCCCACATCCAAATCATTGATATATACTGTGAACAGCTGGGGCCCAAGTACTGATCCCTGCAGAACCACACTAGTCACAGCCTGCCAATGCGAGAATGGCCCATTTATTGCTACTCTGTTTTCTGCTGCCAATCCTTAATCCCTGCCAGTATATTACCTCCTATCCCATGTACTTTAATGTTGCTAAACAACCTCCTGTGGGTTAATTTCCAGAAGGCATTTGATAAGGTGTTACATCAAAGGGTATTGCGAAAAATAAAAATTCATGGTGTGGGGGTAACATTTTGACATGGATTGAAGATTGGCTCGCTAACAAGAAACAGAGAGTAGACATAAATGCGTATTTCCTGGTTGACAAAATGTAATAAGCAGTGTGCCACAGGCATCAGTGCTGGGGTCTCAACTCTTTACAATTCATATAAATAACTTGGATGAAGGGGCCAAAGGTATGGTTGCTAAATTTGCTGATGACACAAAGGTAGGTAGGAAAGTAAGTTGTGAAGAGGACATAAAGAGGCTACAAAGGGATATAGATAGGTTAAGTGTGTGGCAAAAATCTGGCAAATGGAGTACAATACGGGAAGATGTGAAATTGTCCATTTTTGCAGAAAAAATAAAAAAGAAGCACATTTTCCAAATGGTGAGTGATTGCAGAGCCGTGAGATGCAGAAGGATCTAGCTGCCCTGGTGCATGAATCACAAAAGGTTAGTATGCAGACACAGCAAGTAATTAGGAAATTAGGAAAGCTAAGAGAATGTTATCGTTTATTGCAAAGGGAATTGAATACAAAAGTAGGGAGGTCATTCTTCACTTATATAGGGCAGTGGTGAGACTACATCTGGAGTACTGTGTACAATATTGGTCTTCTTATTTAAGGAAGGATGTAAATGCGTTGGAAGCAGTTCAGAGAAGGTTTACCAGACTAATACCTGGAATGCATTTCTCTTATGAGGAAAGGTTGGACAGGCTAGGCTTGTATCCGCTGGAGTTTAGAAGAGTAAGAGGCGAATTGATTGAAACATATAAGATCCTGAGGGGTCTTGACAAGCTGGATGTGGAAAGGATGTTTCCTCTTTTGGGAGAATCTAGAATTAAGGGCCACTGTTTGAAAATAAGGGGTCGCTCATTAAAGACAGAGATAAGGAGAAATTCTTTCTCTCAAAGAATCATGAGTCTTTGGAACTCTCTTCCACAAAAGGCATTGGATGTAGAGTCTTTGAATATTTTTAAGGCAGGGGTTGATAGATTCTTGATAAGAAAGGGGGTGAAAGAGATAAGTGGTAATGTGGAATTGAGGTTACAATCAGATCAGCCATGATCTTATTAAATGGTGGAGCAGGCTTGAGGGGCCTACTCTTGCTCCTAATTCGAATGGCAGTTAAGAGTCAACCACATTGTTGTGGTTCTGGAGTCACATGTAAGCCAGACCAGGAATTTCCAACCAGATGGGTTTTTACAACAATCAATGTCACCATTACACTCATTTCTACTTCTCTTTCGCCCTGAAGGAGGGTCATGCGGACTCGAAGCATTAACTGTTTCTCTCTCCGCAGATGCTGTTAGACCGCCTGAGTTTTTGCAGCATTTTCTGTTTTTGTTTCAGATTTTCAGCAACCACGGTATTTTGCTTTTATGACCATTACTGAGACTGGATTTATACTTCCGGATTTTATTAATTGAATTTAAATTCCACCAGCTGCCATGGGATTTGAATCCATGTCCCCAGAGCATTAATAATATAAAATAAGAACAGAAAATGCTGCAAAAACTCAGCAGGTCTGTCTGGCACCATCTGTGGAGAGAGAAACAGAATTAATATTTCAAGCCCAATTGAGTCTTCTTCAGAGTTTTTTGCTTTTATCCCCAGAGCATTAACCCAGGCCTCTGAATTACTAGTCCCTTGATATTACCACTATGCCACCATCACCCCACAGATGCATACCTCTGAAAATAAATGCTTATAAACGTGTGTAAATATTGGCTTTAGTTCTATCGTTCACCACCTCACTGGCTTTCTGAAATGGAACAGTCCTGACTTGGACATGTATTGCTATTTCTTCTTTATGCAGTACTGGTCCAATATCCTGGAATTCCCCAACCCAGTGCTACTGAGGCAGCACCATCAGCCAAAGGACTACAGAGCCAGAGGAAAAAGTCTTTCTCTATCAGAACCCCACCTCAAGCCTCCCCTCTAAACTATTCTTTCTCATCCATGTGAATGTACGCTATGCAGCAACACTGGCTTTAACGTTCATTTGATATCGAGGCAACAGAGCTTCCAAGTCTTCACTTATGTAGGTCGTATACTTTAAACTGGAAACGAATGTTGCTGATGCCCTTCTATGGACGCTTGAGGGAATGCCTCCATTGAAACGAGCATGAGGAAATGAAAAACAAAAACAGAATTACCTGGAAAAACTCAGCAGGTCTGGCAGCATCGGCGGAGAAGAAAAGAGTTGACGTTTCGAGTCCTCGTGACCCTTCAACAGAACCTTCTGTTGAAGGGTCACGAGAACTCGAAACGTCAACTCTTTTCTTCTCCGCTGATGCTGCCAGACCTGCTGAGTTTTTCCAGGTAATTCTGTTTTTGTTCTGGATTTCCAGCATCCGCAGTTTTTTGTTTTTATCTCTGAGGAAATGAAGTGTCTGTATGAGATTGCTAGCAGTTATTGCTATCTTTGAGAGGTTAATCCACTCCTACACCCGTCTAGAATAAGCTGTGGCACATAAGGCAAGCACATTAACCAACAGTGCAGCACCTATGACCTGAATTAGAGTTTAAGCTTTCCATTATAAATCAGGTGAAACTTTGACCCTTCCAAATTCAGAGTGAGGTGCCATAACAGAAGGCAAATTATTTTTCCAAAAGCACCAAATCTACAACTTTAGAGAGAGCTACTGCTGTTATTTTGCATCATTCTGGTTAAGTAGAAGACAGACTGTAATTCCCAAAGTTAATCTAAAAATATTACTGCTATTGGATGGTGCCGTTTCTCTGGGTGCTTGACTGAACATGGCAGAGTGCTACACTTCGTGGCACTGTCTTTGAATCACAAAGCCCAATGAAGCATTGATGAAGATTCGGTTTAGCAGTTACTTCACATCAGTCGGGGCAAGAGAGGCAGCAGCAAGATTTTTAAAAAAACTAGGTGTCTGCAGCCATTATGTGACAGATAATCATCAGATGCTGGCAACCTCACCAAAGCCACGTCAGAAAGGATTAGGAGAGTACGTTTCAGGCAATCCAGCAGAAGAATATTTGTGCTGCGCTTTCGAGGCAGCCCTGAGACTGTGACAGAAGTTGACAGGCTAGACTGTCTGGTTATGTATAAGCTGAGCAGTGATCAGTGACTAGGGTCATGTGCTGTCAGCAGCAAATGCAGCAGGATGAGATGCACATCTTCAGTCTCTCTATCTCTCTCTCTCTCACACACACACACACACACACACACACACACACACAACCATATTATGACAGTGCAGAGCTAATTCTGTATTCTGCACTGCAGACCGCCAGCTGGTCCCTTGATGCAAAAACATTGTCATGAAGAATAAACATTAAAATAAAATCCATGGAATTTGCTTTTCTTTGTGCTGTTGGTCAGCATCTCTTAAAATATTAACTGTCTATATGCTGGATATTAACTGCTCTCATCAATACTTTATACCCAGTGATATTCAGTTGAAAGCAATAACTAGGTCAAGATGCTCTATTTCTCTGCCTCTGTCTCTCTCTCTATATATATCCGTCTGTCGGCTTTGCTATCGGAAATGGCCATTTCTTGAATGTGTAGTCATCTGTTGTGCGTTGTAATGTGGCTGTAGAGCCCGATTGCAGACCTTCATATATTTCCACAGTGCATGCAAGGATAAATTGTAATGGAATGTGTGTGAGGGATCTGGTAAGATGTGCACACAAGAAACACCTGCACATGAGTTGATTACAGTGGAGATGGATTGTGTTTGGCTAGCTGTATTCTCATGGTTGTGCACATCTGTTCCCGGTGGTTGGAAAAATCAGGATGACTGGAGATGTGATTGACGGCAGTGGATGATCTGCCGCACCTTTCTTCATTCATTCATGGGATATGGGCATCTCTGGCTAAGCCAGCATTTATTGCCCATCCCTAATTGCCCTTGAGAAGGTGGCGGTGAGCTGCCTTCTTGAACCGCTGCAGTCCATGTGGTGTAGGTACACCCACAGTGCAGTTAGGAGGTGAGTTCCAGGATTTTGACCCAGCCACAGTGAAGGAACGTCGATATATTTCCAAGTCAGGATGGTGTGTGGCTTGGAGGGGAACTTTCAGGTGGTGGTGTTCCCATCTATCTGCTGTCCTTGTACACCTAGATGGTTGTGGGTTTGGAAGGTGCTGTCTAAGGAGCCTTGATGAGTTCCTGCAGTGCATCTTGTAGATGGTACACACGGCTGCCACTGTACGTTGGTGGTGTAGGGATTGAATGTTTGTGGATGTGGTGCCAATCAAGTGGGCTGTTTTGTCCTGGATGGTGTCAAGCTTCTTGAGTGTTGTTGGAGCTGCACTCATCCAGGCAAGTGGGGAGTATTTCATCACACTCCTGACTTGTGCCTTGTAGATGATGGACAGACCTTAGGGAGTCAGGAGGTGAGTTACTCACCGCCGGATTCCTAGCCTCTGACCTGCTCTTGTAGCCACAGTATTTATATGGCTAGTCTAGTTCAGTTTCTGGTCAATTGTAACCCTCAGGATGTTGATAGTGGGGGATTCAGCGATGGTAATGCCATTGAATGTCAAGGGGCGATGGTTAGATTTTCTCTTGTTGGCGAAGGTCATTGCCTGACGCTTGTGTGGCGCAAATGTTACTTGCCACTTGTCAGCCCAAGGCTGGATATTGTCCAGGTCTTGCTGCATTTGGACATGGACTGAGGAGTTGTAAATGGTGCTGCTCATGCCAATGAACTTTACAGATGTCCACACAAATACCATTTCCTTGGCTATATCTGTCAAGGCAGCTTTTTTTTTAACACTGATAAAGAGTGGCTGGAAATGGGTCCGGCCCAGGGTAACCATCACTTAGCTGCTCTCTCTTTAAACTGCTGTCAATCTGACTGAATTTCCATGATTGGGAGATGTAGAGGCCCAGCCTCCAGCAGCTACTGTGAGTGGTACTGAATGGGGACAGAGGGCAGGAGTGAGTGAGTAGGGAGAGTTGGGTTGGGAAGACGGATATGTGTGTGTGGTGGGGAGAGAGGGGCTGATTTCATTGTGTGTGTGGTAGGTGGGGGGAAAGAGGGGCCTCACAGAGTCTTCTGTCACATAGGAACATAGGACCTAGGAACAGGAGAAGGCTATTCGACCCTTTGAGCCTGCTCCATCATTCAATAAGATCATGGCTGATCTGGTGGTGGTCTCAACTCCATTTTCCTGTCTGCCCCCCATAACCTTTGACTCCCTTATTTATCAAAAACCTGTGTAACTCAGCCTTGAAATCTGCCGTGGAATATAAATAGTTTGGCTGGAGCCTACAGGAGCACATAAAATAAGAACATTTTTACAAAGAATTTTTTTAAAAATCAGTTTTTCATATTTATAGGATGCATGTTGATTTATAATGCACAAACTTTAATAATAACACACCTAACATTGCTCTGCTGCTTTATTGGTGTTTTGTTTTTACTTGCATCTCGGGTCACGTTAATTTCCGAGATGCTTTTTACATAAACATATACTCGTTCATGGGATGTGGGCATCGCTGGCCAGGGCAGCCTTTGTTGCCTAATTGTCCTTGAGAAGGGGGTGGTGAGTTAAAGTGAGGAAGGGAATCTGCTGTTCTTACCTACGTCTGGCCGCCTTCAGACCCACAGCAATGTGATTGACTCTTAACTGCCCTCTGAAATGGTCGAGCAAGCCACTCAGTTCAATATCGATTAGGGTTGGGCAACACATGTTGGCCTTGCCTGCAGTGCCCACATCTCATGAAGGAATAAAGAAAAAAAAGTCCCACTTGGGCACAGAAATCAAGGTTGACACTGCCGTGGAGTACTGAGGGAAGGCTACAGTGTTGCTAATGAGATGTAAAACTGAGACCCTGTCCGGCCTCTTGGGTAGAAGTAAAAAAAAAAATCCCATCACCTCTATTTAGCAGAAGAACAGGGGGTGTTCCCCATGGTGTCCTGCCCAGGGAGATTGGAGGTGACAGTTTTCCCCGGTATATTGTCCAATCTTTCAATCGACATCACAAAAGCAGATTACCTGGTCATTACCACATTGCTGTTTGTCAGATGTAGCTATGCACAAATTGACTGCTACATTTCCTACGTTAAAGCAGTGAATGCACTTCATGGTACTTCATTAGCTGTAAAGCGATTTGGAAAGGTGCTTTATAAATACACATCCTTCCATATTCCCCTTCCCCATAAGTTCTTAAATTTTTCTTCACCAAATATTTATTCAGTTCCCTTTTAAGATCTGGTGGTGGATTCTGCTTCCACCACTCTTTCTGTAGGGCATTCCAGGTCCTAACAATCTTCTCTGTAGAAACATTTCTTTTGGTGATAATCTTGAAATTCATTAAAATTTTGAAAACCTCCTTGATCCCCTTAGACATCTTGCCCCCTGTCTCCACCCTGCTCCATTGTGTGAAGTTCTCTCAGCCCTCTCTGTCTGCACAAGTTGTGCTGTAGGAATATAAATTGTAGTAGATCGGAATTGTTTCCTGTCTGTAATTGTAAACTTTTTGTTATACTGTTGGCAGGAAAGGAATTTCTGTAGATCAGGTGAAGAACGCAGATCGAGAGCAAGCCAAACGAATTGTCTATGCAGTGGTATACGGAGCAGGTAAGGTTCCCCAAGAACAGAAGAGAATAAAAAAAAAGCCTTATTTTAAAAAAAATATCTTTTATAGATTTTTGTAATGAATGTGAGGTATGTTCCCATATTAGTCATAAAATTGTTAAACTTGGCACATGGGCATCATTGGCAAGTTTTTATTGCTCAGCCCTAATTTCCTTTGAGAAGATTGTGGTGGGCCATCTTCTTAAACCGCTACAGTGCATGAGGTGAAGGTGCTGCCACAGTGCAGCAAGATAAGGAGCTTCAAGATTTTGACCTGTGGATGCACAGTCAACATACTTCCGTGGTCAAGATGGTGTATGACTCGGAGGGAGCTTGGAGGTTCCAGGAGGTCACTGGTTTAGGAGGTGATGTTGAAGAAACCTCGTCAAATTGCTATGGTGGCAAACTGTTGAGGAAAGAAGATAATTGGGCTGGATTTTACATGGAGGCAGGTTTGTCGTGTACTGCTCACCCGCAGTCCCCCTGACACCGGAAGGAAAGTCAGTCTCTTTAAAAAAGACCCCCCTGCATCGATAACACACTCTAGGCAGCCTTAAAGAAGCTGGGGGGGTTGGACTTGCACTCCTCAATCAAAGGACATCCACGGCAGCTCTAGCAGTCCCAGCAGTGCCAGAATTCAGTAGCGGGCACTGCTGGGACAGCAAGAAAGATGGTTGTGGCTGTTGGAGGTCAGTCATCTCAGTTCTAAGACATCACTGCAGGTGTTCCTCAGGGTAGTGTCCTCGGCCCAACCATCTTCAGCTGCTTCATCAATGACCTTCCTTCCATCTTAAGGTCAGAAGTAGGGATGTTCGCTGATGATTGCACAATGTTCAGCACCATTCGTGACTCTGATTCAGATTCTGAAGCAGTCCATGTCCAAATGCAGCAAGACCTGGACAATATCCAGGCTTGGGCTGACAAGCGGCAAGTAACATTCGCACCACACAAGTGCCAGACAATGACAACTCCAACAAGAGAGAATCTAACCATCGCTCCTTGATGTTCAACGGCATTACCATCACTGATCCCCACTATCAACATCCTGGGGGTTACCATTGACCAGAAACTGAACTGAACTAGCCACATAAATACTGTGGCTACAAGACCAGGGTAGAGGCTAGGAATAGTGTGATGAATAACTCACCTCCAGACTCCCCAAAGCATGTCCACCATCTACAAGGCATATGTCAGAAGTGTGATGGAATACTCCTCACTTGCCTGGGTGAGTGCAATTTTTATAACACACAAGAAGCTCAATACCATCCAGGACAAAATAGTCCACTTGATTGGCACCACGACTACAAACGTTCTCTCCCTCCACCACTGATGCACAGTAGCAGCAGTGTGTACCATCTACAAGGTGCACTGGAGGAATTCACTAAGGCCCTTTAGACAGCACCTTCCAAACCCACAACTACTACCATCTGGAAGGACAAGGGCAGCAAATACATGGGAGCACCACCACCTGGAAGTTCCCCTCCAAGTCAGTCACCATCCTGACTTGGAAATATATCACTGTCTCTTCACTGTTGCTGGGTCAAAATCCTGGAACTCCCTCCCTAACAGCGCTGTGGGTATACCTACACCACATGGACTGCAGCGGCTCAAGAAGGCAGCTCACCACCACCTTCCCAAGGGCAATTAGGGATGGGCAATAAATGCTGACCAAGCCAGCGAAGCCCACATCCCGTGGATGAATAAAAAAATAGGAGGTCCATGGAGATCAAAGATGGACATTGGACCCAGGTAAACGCTGGGCTTTTATGGCAGGTTGAGATCAGGCATCCTGGTGAGAGTTGGGTAGCAAGTGGGATGAGGGGTGGGTTTTGTAGGCCAGGCAGGGTGGAACAAAGTTGGGGGGGGTAACATCCTTGGTGGGGTTGCCCCCGGTGCATACAGGGCACCCTCCAGTTATGTGACCCCCTTCCTTCCTTCCTGCCTTTTCACCAAAGTTGTTTCAAAAGCAGCCTTCCCACTCTTGCCTGCCTGCCATTGGCAGTGGAGGTGGATTGAGGGCCTTAAGTGGGCAATAATTGGCCATTCAAGGCCCTCAATAGGCCTAAGGGTCTAAGGGTGTAGGTGCCTTACCCAATTCTCTCCCCCCCCACCACCCACCATATTATGAGGTCCAGGTTAGGGGTGGCCAAGAAGATGCTGGGCCTGTCATCTGACATATTTTATGCGCCTGGCCACCATCTGCCACCCCCAGCTGCTGAAAACATGTCCAGCAGGGAGCCATAAAATCCAGCCCAATGAGTCACTGTCTTTTGGGATAAGAAATGTATCAACAACAATTTTGATTTGCCCTGAAAGGGATTTTTCTTCATTCGTGGGGATGTGAGCTTCACTGGCTGGGCCAGCATTTATTGCCCATCCCTAGTTGCCCTTGAGAAGGCGGTGGTGAGCTGCCTTCTTGAGCCGCTGCAGTCCATGTGGTGTAGGTACACCCACAGTGCTGTTAGGGAGGGAGTTCCAGGATTTTGACCCAGTGACAGTGAAGGAACGGAGATATACTTCCAAGTCAGGATGGTGAGTGACTTGGAGGGGAACTTCCAGTTGGTGGTGTTCACATCTATCGGCGGCCCTTGTCCTTCCAGATGGTAGTGGTTGTGGGTTTGGAAGGTGCTGTCGAAGGAGCCTTGGTGGATTCCTGCAGTATTTCTTGTAGTTGGTACACACTGCTGCTACTGTGCATCGGTGGTAGAGGGAATGAATGTTTGTGGATGTGGTGCCAATCAAGCGGGCTACTTTGTCCTGGACAGTGTCAAGCTTCTTGAGTGTTGTGGGAGCTGCACTCATCCAGGCAAGTGGGGAGTATTCCTTCACACTCCTGACTCTTGCCTTGTAGGTGGTGGATAGGCTTTGGGGAGTCTGGAGGTGAGTTACTCGTCACAGGATTCCTAGCCTCTGACCTGCTGTTGTAGCCACAGTATTTATATGGCTAATCCAGTTTAGTTTCAGGTCAATGGTCACCCCAGGATGTTGGTAGTGGGGAATTCAGTCTTGGTAATGCCATTGAACATCAGGGGGCGATGGCTGGATTCTCTTTTGTTGGAGATGGTCATTGCCTGGCACTTGTCAGCCCAAGCCTGGATATTGTCCAGGACTTGCTACATTTGGACAAGTTTGGCTTCAGTACCTGACAAGTCGCAAATGGTGCTGAATGTTGTGCAATCATCAGCGAACATCCCCACTTCTGACCTCATGGTGGAAGGAAGATCATTGATGAAGCAGTTGAAGATGGTTGGGCCGAGGATACCACCCTGAGGATGTCCTGCAGCTGAGATGACTGACCCCCCAACAACCATGACTATCTTCCTTTGTGCTAGGTATGACTCCAACCAGCAGAGAGTTTTCCCCCTGATTACGATTGACTTCAGTTTTGCTAGGGCTCCTTGATGCCATGCTTGGTCAAATCCAGCCTTGATGTCAAGGGCAGTCACTCTCACCTCACCTCAAGAGTTCAGCTCTTTTGTCCATGTTTGAACCAAGGCTGTACTGAGGTCAGGAGCTGAGTGGCCCTAGCGGAACCCGAACTGGGCATCAGTGAGCAGGTGTTATTGCTAAGTAAGTGCCACTTGATAGCATTGTTGATGACCCTTTCCTTTAGTTTACTAATGATCCAGAGTAGACTGATGGGGCAGTAATTGGCCGGGTTGGATTTGTCCTGCTCTTTGTGTACAGGACATACCTGGGAAATTTTCCACATAGCTGGTTAGACGCCAGTAGACTGATGGGGCGGTAATTGGCTGGGTTGGATTTGTCCTGGTTTTTTGTACAGGACATACCTGCGCAATGTTCCATATGGCCAGGTAGATGCCAGTGTTGTAGATGTGCTGGAACAACTTGGCTAGGGGTGTGGCAAGTTCTGGAGCACAAGTCTTCAGTACTATTGCCGGAATATTGTCAGGGCCGATAGCCTTTGCAGCATCCAGTGCCTTCAGCCGTTTCTTGACATCACGTGGAGTGAATCGAATTAGCTGAAGACTGGCATCTGTGATGCAGGGGACCTCTGGAGGAGGCTGAGATGGATCACCCACTCAGCACTTCTGGCTGAAGATTGTAGCAAATGCTTCAGCCTTATCTTTTGCACTGATATGCTGGGCTTCTCAATCATTGAGGAGGGTATATTTGTGGAGCTTCCTCCTCCAGTGAGTTGTTTAATAGTCCACCACCATTCATGACTGGATGTGGCAGGACTGCAGAGCTTAGATCTGATCCGTTGGTTGTGGGATCGCTTAGCTCTTTCTATTACTTGCTGCTTATGCTGTTTGGCACGCAAGTTGTCCTGTGTTATAGCTTCAGAGGGCAGTTAGGAGTCAACCACATTGTTGTGGATCTGGAGTCATTTTCCTTCAGGAAATGTGAGCATCACTGGCATGTCATTTATTGCCCATACCTAACTACTCTTGAGTCAACCACATTGCTGTGGAGTCAAATGTAAGACTGGGTAAGGATGGCAGATTTCCTTCTCTAAAGGGAGCGCATTAGTGGAGCAGGTGAGTTTTTAAAAAGCAATCATGGTTACTATTACTAAGACCAGCTTTCATTTCTAGATTTATTCCAGCAGTTGCCACAGTGGGATTTGAACCCATGTCCCCAACATATTATCTTGGGCCTATGAATTACTAGTCCAATGGCATCTGTACCATCATCTCCCCTGAGTCATGTAGAAGCTCAGAATGAGTAAGGATGACACACTTCCTTTCGTCAAACAGTTGGGTTATTCCTGACAATCCATAAGCTTCACAGTCACTTAGATCAGCTTCCTTTTTATTCCAGATTTATTTAGTTTCCAATTCCAATTCTTACACTGCCATGGTGGGATTCTATTTTGCTAATTCACTACTTCACCACAGCCCTCATTGCAAGATGCACCTGGATCTAAACCAGCCCTTCCATGGAGTAGAAGTGCAGCTGAAATTGGAAATTTGGCAGAATGGGGAATCAGACTTATATAACACCACTCACTGGTGCTGGCCAGACCCAACAACCCATACCATGGTCTATGGAGCTTAGAAAAATGAAAGGTGATCTCACTGAAATGTAAACAATTCTTAAAGGGCTTGACAGGGTCGATGTTGAAAGCCTGTTTTCCTTGTCTAAAGGGTTAAGAACAAGGGGTCACAGTCTCAGGACAGGGTGTCAGCCATTTGGGACTAAGATGTGGAGACATTCCTTCATTCTGAGGGTTGTGAATGTCAGGAGGATATAATAATTCTCATAATGTTATTGGAATTTATTGTAATATGGTGGTATCTGCGTCTACGTGTGTGTTTGTGTGTGTGTGTGAGATAGACTTAATTAGATTAAAGGCAGCTGGTCTGAAGGCTTTGATGTAGAAGATGAGCCAGGTTTGAAATGTTAAGTAGGTAATCATAGGTATCAAGGGAACATTTGCATTTCTAAATAAACCAGACTAGATTGTTTTCAAAAGGGGAATGAAATGTGTCGTCTAGCCAGGTGAAGTTCAGAAACAGTCTGTCTATTTTTCCCAAAGATTACTGGTAAAACTTAGTGCTATGAGAGATTTTTATTATCAGCAAGGTGAAGTACAAAGACATCGTGAAACAATGGGAATTTGCATTCAAAGGAGAAAATATGCATAAAGGAGTGAAGGCTGTATGTAAGGCTAGGCATTTTAGGATCTAACAAGTGTGAAAAGTCTTCAGCATCAATGCCTTAAGCTGTTGTCTGCAACAAACTGAAGTTAAGCAAACTCACTTTGAATTGGAGTGCCAGGGTATCATGTTTCTTTGCCCGGGTCTTTTAAAATCTATGTGTCTTACTGTTGCCTTAACGGAAGTGTAACAGAATCAGATTAAGTAGGGGATTTAGAAGTTATTATAGTAGTAATTTATAGACATATGGATGTGCTTAAAATCATTTCCCTTATTAATAAATGTTTAATCTAGTTTTGTAAAAACCTGTAAGACTGTGTGATCTTATTACCACTGAATTCAAGGCATGCATGTCGAAATTTATACAAATTGCAAAACAAGTTGTGGCAGTTGTTTCAAGTTTCCCTTTGGGATTTGAACAACTCAGCATTTAACATTTATGGCCGATCCATAACATGAATCTTTGGAATTGTCTAACCCAGAGGATTGTGCATGCTCCATTGTTGGGTGTATTTAAGACTGGCACGGATAGACTTTTGCTCTCTCGGGGCAACAAGGAGTATGGGGAGTGGGTAGGAAAGTGGAGCTAAAGTAGAAATCAGCCGTGACCATATTGAATGGCAGAGCATGCTTGAGAGACAGTTTGGCCAGCTCCTATTTCTTCTGTTCTTATTGTTCCCCATCTTAACCTTCGTAACAATGGCAATATAGCATCCAATTCGTGAAATGATTCAGCAGCTACGCACTGTTAAACACCAAGTTTAATTTTTAAAGAGGGTGTGATCTGGGGGAGGCGGTGGTGTAGTGATAGAGTCGCTGGACTAGTAATCTAGGGATCCAGGGTAATGCTCTGGGGTACCTGGGATTGAATCCTGCCATGGCAGATGGTGGAATTTGAATTCAATAAGAATTAAAAGTCTAATGATGACCATGAAACCATTGTTGTAAAAGCCCATTTCCTTTAGGGAAGGAAATCTGCTGTTCATAGCTGGTCTGGCCTACTTGTGACTCCAGACACACACCAATGTGGTTGACACTTAAATGCCCTCTGAAATGGCCAGCAAGGCACTCAGTTGCGGAATGAAACCAGACGAACCATCCGCCTTTGACCTAGGCCCCGGAAACGACAATGGCAATCTCTGCCCTGTTGACCCTGCAAAGTCCTCCTTAGTGCCAAAATTGGGAGAGCTAGTCAAGCAACGGCCTGACATATTCACAGAATCATATCTTACAGATAAAGTCCCAGACATCACCATCCCCATCCCTAGGTAGGTCCTGTCTCACTGGCAGAGGTGGCGGCATAGTGGTATATAGTCAGGAGGGAGTTGCTCTGGGAGTCCTCAATATCAGCTCCAGATGCCATCAGGTCAAATATGGACAAGGAAACCTCCTGCTGATTACCATGTACCGCCCCTCCCTCAGCTGATGAATTAGTACAGTGGTATTAAATACCACTTGGAGGAGGCACTGAGGGTGGCAAGGCACAGAATGTACTCTGAGTGGAGACTTCAATGTCCATCACCAAGAGTGGCTCGGTATCACCACTACTGATCGAGCTGTCTGAGTCCTAAAGGACATAGCTGCTAGAATGGGTCTGCAGCAGGTTGGGAGGGAAAAAACATACTTGACCTCATCACCCACCACCACCTGGAAGTTTCCCTTCAAGCCACACACCATACTGACTTGGAAACATATCGCCATTCCTTCACTGTCACTGGGTCAAAATACTGGAACTCCTTCCCTAACTGGACTGTGGGTATACCTACCCCAGCCACCTTGCTGGGAGTCAGAGAGGAGCGCACCTGCAGTAGACAGTCGGGAGCTGAGGAGCACCTATAAATACAGACCGGGGATTGCAGAGCAGCCTACCTAGCAGGGAGTTGGAGTGGAGCGGATCTGAGGAAGACAGTTGGGAGCTGAGCAGCACGTTGTTTTACTGTTTCAGCTGTTGTGAGGGGAAATAGATAAAAGGCAACCATGAGGTCACAGGAAGCCAGTACGTTGATTGGCCAGTAAGTGTTCAGTCCAAGGGACAGAGTGTGAGAAACTAGCTTAGGACAGGCAAGTTCAGGTAGATCTATAAATAAAAAGAACTAAAACTTTAAAATAATAAACCAAAATTTGAAAACTTTAAAATTAAAATCAAACAATAGAGATTTAAAAAAGCAATAAAAATTAAGTAATTTAAACAAACATCTAAAACACATATCTTTGTAGTTAAGAAGAATATAATCTATGGTTGTCAGCGGTACTAGCGTTTAATGAACACAGCAAATCGTAGCATAGATAGGAAGAAAGAAATTAAGGTAAATTAGCTAAGTAACATAAGTTAGAATGGCGGGACAGGTTTTATGTTGCAGCTGTGGGATGAGCTAGAGGAATTCCGGATCAGGGTTATTCATCTGAATGGCGGGATAGGTTTTATGTTGCAGCTGTGGGATGAGCTAGAGGAATTCCGGATCAGGGTTATTCATCTGAATGGCGGGATAGGTTTTATGTTGCAGCTGTGGGATGAGCTAGAAGAATTCCGGATCAGGGTTATTCATCTGAAGCTGAAATGCAGACACTGCGCAATGTAAGGGAGGGGGATAAATACCTGGATACTTTGTTCCAGAAGAAAGTCATGCCTCTTAGAAGAGGGTCATCTGTTTTGGTTAGCAGTGAGGGACAGGAGGATGTGACTGTCAGTGAGGCAGGTAATGAAACTTGGCAGACAGTAGTGGAGGAGCCTCAGACTTCGCACTTGTCAAACAGGTTTGAGGTGCTCACAACCTGTGTGGATGAATGTGAAGACTGCAAGGTGGATGAGCTGGCTGGCCTTGTCACTGTGGTACAGGAAGTTGTTCAAGTGGGGAGAACAAAAAGGAATGTAGTGGTGGTAGGGGATAGTATAGTGAGGGGATTGACACTGTTCCCTGCAGCAAAGAGTGAGAGTCCAGACAGCTGTGTTGCCTGCCCAGTGTCAGGGTTCGGGACATCTTCTCAGGGCTGGAGAGGAACTGGCAGTGGGAGGGGGAGGATTCAGTCGTCGTGGTCCATGTAGGTACCTATGACATCGGTAGAACTAGGAAACAGGCTCTGCAAAGTCAGTATGAGGAGCTAGGCACCAAATTAAGAAGCAGAGCCTCAAACATAATAATCTCTGGATTATTACCTGAGCCATGTGCAAATTGGCATAGGGCAAATAAGAGTAGATTGACAAATGTGTGGTTTAAAGACTGGTGTGGGAGAAGTGGGTTCCATGTTTGTGGGGTACTAGTATCAGTACTGGGGAAATTGGGGGCTGTACTGTTGGAACAGTTTAGATCTGAGCCGTGCTGGGACGAGTGTCCTCACAAATCACATAACTAGGGAAGTAGAGAGGGCTTTAAACTAAATAAGAGGGATGAGGGATAAAGCTTGGGTAGAGGTAGCAATTCAAGGTGTAGAATCAAGACAGGTGGGCAAAATAGTAATATGAGAAATGAGGGTAGGAGAATGGCAGGAAGGACAGAGAGAAAAAAACCTAAGAATACATCAACAGTCAAGGCTAGATGTTACAAAGATAACAAAAAGACAAAACTAAAGGCTCTCTATCTGAATGCATGTAGCATTCATAACAGGGAGAAAAGTAATTAGGCGGAGTAGTCTACAAGCCCCAGAACAGTAGCCACAGTGTAGGACAAAGTATTCAAGAGAAAGTATTGTATTCTTGTGATAAAGGGATGGCTGAGCTAGCTGAAGTGAACTGGGAAACTAGGCTAGAGGATAGATCAATAGGGAAGCAGTGGCAGACATTTAAGGGGATATTTCAAAGTATTCAGAATAAGTACATTCCTACTATAAATAAAAATTCTAATGGGAGGACCCACCATCTGTGGTTAACTAAAGAAGTTGGGGAAAGCTTCAAACTTAAGGAAAACGCATACAACTCCACAAAGGCAGGACAGATAATTGGACAGAATATAAAGAACGGCAGATAATGACTAAAATGTTAATCAGGAGTAAGAAATTAGAGTATGAGAGGAAGCTAGCTAGAAATGTAAAAATGGATAGCAAGAGATTCTACAGCTTCTATATACAGATTCTATATAAAAAGGAAATGAGTAAGTAAAGTGAGTGTTTGTCCTCAAGAGATTAACAGTGGGGAGTTAATAGTAGATAATAAGGAAATGGTGGAAGGAATAAACAAATATTTTGCTTCTGTTTTCACTATAGAGGATACAAAAAATATTCTGGTAATAGCTGCAAATCAGGAGGTGAAAGGGAGAGAGGAACTTGCTGAAATTGAAATCAGTAGGGAAATGGTACTAAGTAAACTGATGGAGCTAAGGGCTGTCAAGTCTCTGGGTCCCAATGGACTACATCCTAGGGTCTTAAAAGAGGTGACTAATGAGGTAGTTGATGCACTGGTGAAGAGCTCAAGACAGTGGGGAAGAGTCAGCATGGTTTTGTGAAAGGAAAATCATGTTTAACCAATTTATTGGTGTTTTTTGAAGGAGTAACATGTGCAATGGATAAAGTGAGGATGTAGACGTACTGTACTTGGATTTCCACATCAACGATTATTATGGAAAATAAAAGCGCATGGTGTAGTGGGTAACATATTAGCATGGATAGAAGATTGGCTGCTGGCAGAAAGTAGAGAATATGCATAAATGGGTTTTTTTCTGATTGGCAGGATGTGACAAGTAGAGCCCCACATGGGTCTGTACTGGGGCCTCAACCTTTTACAATTTACATCAATGACTTAGACGAGGGGAGTGAAGACAGTGTAGCTAAACTTTCAGATGACACAAAGCTAGGCAGGAAACCATGTTGTGAAGAGGCCATGAGGAGGTTGCAGATGGATATTGATAGATTGAGTGAGTGGGCAAAGATCTGGCAATTGGAGTTAATGTGAGAAAATGTGAAGTTGTTTACTTTGGCAGGAAGAACAAAAAAGCAGAGTATTACTAAATGTAGAAGTGCTGCATAATTCTGAGGTGCAGAGGGATCTAGGTGTTCCAGTACATGAGTCACAAAATGTTAGTATGCAGGTACAGCAAATAATTAAGGCTAATGGAATGCTATCCTTTATTACGAGAGGGATTGAACATAAAAGTAAGGATGTTATGTTTCAGTTATACAGGGCATTGGCGAGACTGCACCTAGAATACTATGTGCAGCTTTGGTCTCCTTAATTAAGAAAGGATGTAAATGCATTGGAGATGGTTCAAAGGAAGTTCACTAGATTGATACCTGGAATGAGTGGACTGTCTTATGAGGAAAGGCTGGCCAGACTGGGCTTGTTTCCACTGGAGTTTAGAAGAGTGAGGGGTGATTTGATTGAAGTATACAAGACTCTGAACGGCCTTGACAAGGTGGACGTCAAAAAGATGTTTCCTCTTGTGGGTGAGTCCAGAACTAGGGGGCACTGTTTTAAAATTAGGCATTGCCCTTTTAGGACAGAGATGAGGAGAAAATTTTTCTTTCAAACGGTTGTGTATCTTTGGAACTCTCTGCCTCAAATGGTTGTGGAGGTGGGGTCATTGAATATTTTTAAGGTGAGGTAGATAGATTCTTGTTAGGCAAGGGAATCAAAGATTATCGGGGTTAGGTGGGAATGTGGAAATCGAAACACAAGAAGATCGGCCATGATGTTAATGAATGGCAGAGCAGGCTCGAGGGGCCGAATGGTCTACTACTGTTCCTATTTCTTATGTTCTTATATGGACTGCATTGGTTCAAGAATGCAGCTCACAGCCAGCTTCTCAAGGGCAGTTAGGGATGGGCAATAAATGCTGGCCTAGCCAGTGATGCCCACATCCCATGAACAAATAAAATAAGGCCATTCAGTTATGTTAAACTTTCACTAGAGAAGGGGAATACATGCTGGTTTTACTCCACTTGCTGTTATCTTGAGAATGAATATTATATTAAATTAGATGGTATCAGTTCATCTGTCATCATGCTCGGCCTATGAACAATAAGAAAAAGAAAGATTTGCATTTATATAGCATCTTTCACTGCCAATGTTCCCAAAGCACTTTACAGCTAATGAAATGCTTTTGAAGTGTTGTCATTATTGTAATATAGGAAATGTAGCAGCCAATTTACACACACGAAACTCCTATAAATAGCAATGCGATAATGATAAAATAATGTGTTTTTGTGATTTTGATTCAGGGAGAATTATTGGCCAGGACTCTTGGGATAGCTCCCTTGCTCCTCTTTGATATAGTGGCCATGGGATCTTTTACATCCACCTGTGAGGGCAGAGAAGCACTCAGATTTACACCTCATCCAAAAGATGGCACCTCTAACAGTGCAGCTCTCCCTCGCTACTGGCTTTGGACAGTCGTTGACTTGGTCTTTGGGCTCAGCTCCTGAAGTGGGGACTTGAACCCACAGCCTCCGACCTCATTGGCAAGAGTGTTGACCACAGTTGCAGCATTTCTCACCCTGTATTTTGATTATGCACAATGCAATATGATGTCAGAAGAGCAAAGTTGCGCCTCAGGAAGTGAAATTTGATGTCTCTCAGGAAACTAGGTTGGAGGCATAGGAAAGGCAGGTCTCTTTCAGCAGAGCCTGACACAACACCAGCTCAAACACAGCGCTCTCCCCAGAGCCTGAGCTCCAGCTCAAAAGTGGGTGCATGTCTGTGGGAGTCAGCAAGGGAAGATAATCCGGATTGGGGGAAGAGAGGGGGTGGTGACAGGGTTGTGTTTATCAGAAAATCTCAAAGCAATGTTTGAGACAGAAGCCTCTGAATGTTTAATGGACTGCAAGCTAATTAAGAGCGTAAAGTGCTGAGGCACACTGCATTGCCTCTCAGGATGAATCTTACTCAAAGAGGCAGCAAGAAGGTGAAGTATTGAGTGGACAATGTTGCAAAAAGTGTTTGGCAAACAAACTAGTTATGGAAACGCATGAGGAGAAAGTGGGGAAAGGCAACACAATCACTTGCAAAGGGCACCTGACATACAGCAATCTTTACAACAGGGTGTCTTCATTATATAAAGATGGGTAAGGTTGAACATACAAATGCACAAATGCTGAAGAAGGTGGGGTGGGAGGATGGGGGCTGGGAAGGGAGGTAAGTAACAATGTTCTAAATATGACTTTATGAAGAAGTCCTTTCTGTACTTCTAAGGAATATTGGTGAATAAGGAATGGAAGAAAGCTTTACAATCCTGTAGTGACAGGTGAATGAGTAACAATGTAAAATACAGGAGGGAAAACCCTCTGAGCTGTTTTTTTTAAATATTAATAATGAACTAGTTCTAATATACGAGTTGGAGGATACTTGCAGAAGAAAGCTATCTATAAAGGTTCTTATAAATTGATTATGGCAGCTGTATTACGCATGTACTTTATAATTTATTTATGTATTTTTCTTCATTGGCTCGACAGAGCCATAAATTATTTTGCCTGCACGAAGTTCAGAAATAGATTTTAATCAATATTAGATTAGTTTAAATTAAATGAAAGGTCACTTTGATGTTCTGATCAAAAGGGTCGTGAATTATCCCAAATGAAAATCATGATGGAAACAGCGAGAAGGTGCCAGCAAGTTCTATATTTCTTTACAGTGTGAGAGTAGCGAGGTGCCCAGCGATTATTATTAACATGATGCTGAGTGTTAGCTCTCAGTGGAAAGGGGTTCCCGCTTGGGCAGCTATTCAAAGGCCACTGTAGATGTGAAACCATACAGTCAGCATGATTCATTACCCTCAGGACAGTCAGGCAGAAATGGATAGACAGCAAGGTGGGGAAGGGAGGGTTAAAAATGAAACAAAAGAAAGACACGTTCATGTTTCTACTTCTTTTGCCCTCTTCAGCACCTCTCTGGTGGGCAGACATTCTGAAAAAAGAACAAATGAACTTACACTTCTATAGCACTTTTCACAATCTCAGGATGTCCCAAAGCACTTTACAGCCAATGAAGTACTTTGCTGAGCTGGAGTCATGTTTGTAATGTAGGAAACGCAACAAACAATTTGCACACAGCATGCTCCTACAAAAAGCAATGTGACAATGATCGGATATCTGCTTTAGTGATGTCGGTTGATCCACAATCCTCTGCTCATGTCTTCTTGAGTCAAGCACAGGGACAGGGCAATGTCACTCAGTCTCTCACTTTGTTCTTCCCGTTCTCTGGAGAAGTATTTTCTCTTCACTGTCCTCTAACATGCAACTCAGCAGCTAGTGAACTGTGGATATATGTATTAGTAAACATTAGGACTGTGGCCCGACAAATCAACCATTTAATGGGTTTCAATAGCACACTGGTTAGTGTGCCCCAAACATGGGAATTCCCTCTCTATACCTCTCTGCCTCTCCATGGCCAGAATTTTCCAGCCCTTCACGGCGATGGGATCTTCTGGTCCCACTAGTGTGAATGGAGATTTTAATGGCTTACTGGCCCCGCCATGGAGAAACCCATCATGGGGTTGCTGGAAAATTCCGGCCCATACCTCTCTCCCACTTTAAGATATGGCTTAAAATTTAACTCTTTGACTCACCTGACCTGATGTCACTTTATGTGACTTGGTGTCAAATTTTTTTTAAGAACACTACTGTGAAGCACCTTGGGACATTTACTACATTAAGGGCACTATATAGATTCTATCAGCCCCTGCTTACAAAACTCAGAACATAATGTCTAATGTTTGATATAAGTATGCGATTGGACAACATTTGCTGAACAATCCTGAGTTTGCTATGAATTGCATTAACAACCAATTTAGGATCATCAGCCGGACTCACAACGTAGCTCACTTACGCTTGCGAGAAGCTACATGTATTCATATGCAGGGACTTGTCCTCTGCAGGCAAAAGGAACATGTCCAGACATTGCGCCTTTTTTTGAATTAAACAAAAGCAAAGAGAACAATAGTTCCCTGGTGCATTCACCATGGCAACACCTCAACCAATCAGAGTCGACTTGCCAACCAATCAGCACCCTTCCCTCAAGCAGTATAAATTGTTGCTCCCTTTGAAACTTGGCATTTTTGCATCTGTCCTGCTGGGTGCAAGATGAATAGCTTCAGCAATGTCCCTTTTTTTAACCATCTTCAAGTAAATGTAAGTTGTTGCATAGCTATGTACACCATTTCAATCTGTTGTACACAGGTTAATGACTGAGTTAAATTAGTATGCAAAGGAAGTTTACACAGCCATATTGACCAGAGCCTCTTATACGTTTGACCCAAGCTCAGTGTATTCCTGATCACATTCTCCAGGAGAGAGCTCTGCAAACTCTATCCCCCTCTATCCCCCACTCCCTCTTCCCATGGGGTGTCCTTGCAGATCTACTTGGCTGCCGCTTCCTTAGAGTTATAGAGTCATAGAGGTCTACAGCACAGAAAAAGGTCCTTTGGCCCATCGAGTCTGCACCTCTCAAACAAGTACCTAACTATTCTAATCCCATTTTCCAGCACTAAGCCCACAGCCTTGTATGCCATGGCATCGCAAGTGCACATCCAAATACTTCTTAAACGTTATGAGGGTTTCTGCCTCTACCACCCTTTCAGGCAGTGAGTTCCAGATTCCCACTACCCTCTGGGTGAAAAAATTCTTCCTCACATCCCCTCTAAACCTCCTGCCCTTTACCTTAAATCTATGCCCCCTGGTTATTGATCCCTCCACCAAGGGGAAAAGTTCCTTCATGTCTACCTTTTCTATGCCCCTCATAATTTTCTACACCTCAATCATGTGACCCCTCAATCTCCTCTGCTCCAGGGAAAATAACCCCAGTCTATCCAATCTCACCTCATAACTAAAACTCTCCAGCCCAGGCAACATCCTGGTAAATCTCCTCTGCACTCTCTCTAGTGCAATCACATCCTTCCTATAATGTGGAATCCAGAACTGCACTCAATATTCTAGCTGTGGCCTAACAAGCGTTTTATACAGTTCCAGCATAACCTCTCTGCTCTTATATTCTATGCCTTGGCTAATAAAGGCAAGTACCCCAGATACCTTCTTAACGACCTTATCCACCTGTCCTGCTACCTTAAGGGACCAGTAGATATGCACACCAAGGTCCCTCTGATCCTCGGTACTTCCCAGGGTCCTACCATTCATTGTGTAATCCCGTGCCTTGTTTGTCTTGCCCAAGTGCATCACCTCACACTTATCCGGATTAAATTCCATTTGCCACTGATCAGCCCATCTGACCAGCCCGTCTATATCCTCCTGTAATCTAAGGCTATCTTCCTTACAATTTACCACCCCACCAATTTTCATGTCATTTGCGAACTTACTGATCAACCCTCCTACATTAGACTCTAAATCGTTTATATATACCACAAACAGCAAGGGACCCAACACCGATCCCTGTGGAACTCCACAGGACACAGGCATCCAGTCACAAAAACACCCCTTGACCATCAACCTCTGCTTCTTGCCACTCAGCCAACTCTGGATATAATTTGTCAAATTGCCTTGGATCCCAAGGGCTCTTACCTTCGTTATCAGTCTCCCATGCGGGACCTTATCAAAAGCCTTGCTGAAGTCCAAGTAGATTACGTCAAATGCATTGCCCTCATCTACACACCTGGTCACCTTTTCCAAAAATTCAATCAAATTGGTCAGACATGACCTTCCCTTAACAAATCCATGCTGACTGTCCTTGATTAATCCCTGCCTTTCCAAATGTAGATTAATTCTGTCCCTCAGAATTGCTTCCAATAGTTTCCCACCACTGAGGTTAGAATAACTGGCCTGTAGTTCCCTAGTTTATCCCTTCCTCCCTTCTTGAATAACGGTACCACATTGGCTGTCCTCCAGTCCTCTGGCACCTCTCCTGTGGCCAGAGCGGTTTTGAAAATTATTTCCAGCACCCCTGCTATCTCCTCCCTTGCCTCACTCAACAGCCTGGAATACATTTCATCCGGGTCTGGAGATTTATCTATTTTTAAGGCCGCCAGGCCAGTTAGAACCTCCCCACTTCCTTTGCTAATTTCTTCAATTATATCACAGTCCTTCTGCCTGATTTCCATACCCACATCGTCCCTCTCACTTGTGAACACCGACACAGAGTATTCATTTAGAACCCTACCTACGTCTTCCGGCTCCACACACAAATTACCACTATGGTCCTTAATGGGCCCAACCCTTTCCCTAGTTATCCTCTTACTCTTAATGTACTTGTAAAATAACTTTGGGTTTTCTTTTATTTTACCTGCCAATGTTTCTTCATGCCCCCTTTTTGCTCTCCTAATTTCTTTTTTAAGTTCCCCCTACACATTCTATACACCTCCAGGACTTCCACTGTTTTGAGCCCTCGGTATCTGCCATAAGCCTCCCTTTTTCTCTTTATCCAATCCTGTATATCCCTTGACATCCAGGGTTCCCTGGGTTTGTTGGTCCCACCCTTTATCTTTACTGGAATATGTTGGCCCTGTACTCTCCCTATTTCCTTCTTGAATGATCCCACTGCTCTGACGCAGATTTACCTAAAAGTAGCTGCTCCCAGTCCACTCTGGCCAAATCATATCCGATCTTATTAAAATCGGCCTTCCCCCAATTTAGAACTCTGATTTCTGGCCCAGCCTTGTCCTTTTTCACAACAACCTTGAATCTAAGGAAGTTATGATCACTATCTGCAAAATGTTCCCCCACTGATATCTCTACCACTTGCCCGGCTTCATTCCCTAAAATTAAGTCCAGGACCTTCAGAGTCTCTTGTAGGACCTTCTACGTACTGGCTTAAGAAGCTCTCCTAAATGCGTTTTAAAAATTCTGCTCCCTCTCAACCTATCACACTATGACTAACCCAGTTAATGTTGGGGAAGTTGAAACCGCACGCCCCACTATCACTACCCTATTATTTCCCTCTTCTATCCCTGTCTGGTTTGATGGTCCTTCAGGAGAAAGCGCACTACTGGAGGAAATGAAAAGGCTCAGAGAGAAAATGGGGCCATTTGAAAGGAAAGTCGATGTTGGTGCGATGATGGCTTGACGTGGCTGAGCACCAAGCCTGCCGGAGGACATTTAGAGTCCTGTCTACTTCCAGTCAGCCTGGAAATAATCTAGTGAAAGTGATACCGCTGAACTTTCTACAGTCAGTTCAAAGAGACAAAGGAGACTTTTGTGCTCTGCCATGTCCGACTACCCTAGTTTTATAAATTCCCTGTAATATTAGTTTACCTGTACATGATATTCTCTTATTAATTGATTGTAAAGACGCATGAGCCTGAAAGAATCTTGAGAATAGTTTAAAACATCATTTCAGAACATATTAACCCTGATTTTGCTGGACTGGAACATCTCCCTGGACCCTGTTAAGACTAGTTTGTATTAGATGGCCAGTGGTCCAGTTTTAGACCTGACTGTCTGGTTTTCAGCTACTCTGTCCCCCTGTCCAGTACTAGACACCTTTATGTTCAGTATTTTTATTTTGAAACACCCAGCCTCTAAGAACCACAATTGAAAGTTATATTGTTTATCTTCATTGGTTAATATTAATGTTATTTATTTAAAATCACAATTATATTGTCTCTAGATTAGAACATAAGAAATAGGAACAGGAGTAGACCTTTCTGCCCCTCGAGCCTGCTCCACCATTCAATAGGATCATGGCTGATCTGCTTGTGTTTAGATTTCCATATTCCCATCTACCCCCGATAACCTTTGATCCCCTTGCCTAACAAGAATCTAGCTACCTCTGCCTTAACATAGAACCTAGGAGCAGGGGTAAGCCATTCGGCCCTTTGAGTCTGCTCCGCCATTCAATATGATCACGGCTGATCCTCCATCTCAACACCATATTCCCGTGTTCTCTTCATACCTCTTGATGCCTCTAATATCCAAAAATGTATTGATTTCTTCTTGAATATACTCAGTGACCCGACCTCCACAGCTTTCTGTGGGAGAGAATTCCACAGGTTGACCATCCTCTAAGTGAATTTTTCCTTATCTCAGTTCTAAATGGCCTGCCCTGTATCCTGAGACTGTGGCCCTTGGTTCTAGACTCCTCAGCCAGGGGATATATCCTCCCTGCATCCAGCCTGTTAGAATTTCATATGCTTCAATCAGATCCCCTATCATTCTCCTAAACTCTATTGAATACAGGCCCAGTCAACCAATCTCTCCTCATACGACAGTCCTGCCATCCCTGGTATCAGCCTAATGAACATTTGCTGCACTCCCTCTATGGCAATTATATCCTTTCCTACGCTGGGAGACCAAAACTGCACGCAATACTCCAGGTGCAGCCTCACCAAGGCCCTGTATAACTGCAGTAAGACATCCCTACTTCTGAACGCAAATCCTCTTGCAATGAAGGCCAACCTACCATTTACCTTCCTAATTGCTTGCTATACCTGCCTATTTACTTTCATTGACTGGTGTACAAGAACACCCAGATCCCTTTGTACATCCACATTTCCCAATATATCACCATTTTAGTAATACTCTGCCTTTCTGTTTTTCACACCAGAGCATATAACTTCACATTTATCCACGTTATACTGCATCTGCCATGTGTCTGCCCACACACACAACTTGTCTAAATCACCCTGAAGCCTCCTTGCATCCTCCTCACAACTCACAACCCCGCCCAGTTTTGTGTCATCAGCAAACTTAGAAATATTGCATTTGGTTCCCTCATCCAAGTCATTTATATATATTGTGAATAGCTGGGGTCCAAGCACTGATCCCTGCAGTATGCTAGTCACTGCCTGCAACCCGGATAAAAACCCATTTATTCCCACTCTCTGTTGGTCTGTCAACCAATTCTCAATCCATGACAATATATTACCCCTGATCCCATGTGCTTTAATTTTGCCCACTAGCCTCTTATATGGGACCTTATCAAAAGCCTTCTTGAAATCCAAATACACCACATCCACTGCTTCTCCCTTATCTACTCTAGTAGTTACATCCTCAAAAAATCTCCAGTAGATTAGTTAAGCATGATTTCCCTTTCATAAACCCTTGCTGACTTTGTCTAATCCCAGTAATGCTTTCCAAGTGTTCTATTACCACGTCTTTTATAATAGATTCTAGCATGTTCCCTAGCTATTAATGTTCAATGACACCGCTTCCACCACCTTCTGAAACAGAGAGTTCCAAAGTTGCACAAACCTCTGAGAGAAAAAATGTCTCCTCAACTCTGTCTTAAAATTTTAAAACAGTGTCCCCTATTTCTGGACTCACCCACAAGAGGAAACATCCTTTCAACATCCACCTTGTCAAGGTCTTGTATACTTCAATCAAATCACCCCCACTCATCTAAACTCAAGCAGAAACAAGCCCAGTATGTCCAACCTTTCCTCATAAGACAACCCACTCCTTCCACGTACAAATCTAGTAAACCCCTTCTGAACTGCCTCCAAAGCATTTACATCCTTCCTTAAATAAGGAGACCAAAACTGCACACACTATTCAAGGTGCGGTGTCAATAATGCCCCATATAACTGAAGCATAACATCCTTGCTTTTATGTTCAATCCCTCTCATAATAAAGGGTAGCATTCCATTAGCCTTCTTAGTTACTTGCTGTACTTGCATACTAACTTTTTGTGACTCATGTACTAGAACACCTAGATCCCTCTGCACCTCAGAGTTATGCAGCCGTTCTCCACTTAAGTAATGTTCTGCCTTTTATTCTTCCTGCTAAACTGCATATTTTCCCACATTAAATTCCATTTGCCAGATCTTTGCCCACTCACTCAACCTATCTATATCCATCTGCAACCTCCTCATGTCCTCTTCACAACATAGTTTCCTACCTATCTTTGTGTCATCTGCATATTTAGCTGCCACGTCTTCACTCCCCTCATCTAAGTCATTGATGTAAATCGTAAAACGTTGAAGCCCCAGTAAGACCCCTATGGGACTCCACTCATCACATCTTGCCAATCAGAAAAAGACCCATTTATGCATACTCTCTGCTTTCTGCCAGCCAGCCAATCTTCTATCCACGCTAATATGTTACCCACTACACTGTGCACTTTTATTTTCCATAATAATCTTTGATTTGGCACTTTATCAAATGCCTTCTGGAAATCCAAGTACAGTACGTCTCTATAGGCTCCCCTTTATCCACTGCACATGTCAATCCTTCAAAAAACTCCAATAAGTTGATTAAACATGATTTTCCTTTCACAAAACCATGCAGACTCTCTCTAATTGCCTTGAGCTCTTCTAAGTGCCCAGCTTTAACTTCCTTAATGATCGATTCTAACAACTTCCCCATGACAGACATCAAACTAACTGGCCTATGGTTTCCTGTTTTCTGCCTCCCTCCCTTCTTGAATAGAGGGGTTATATTTGCCACTTTCCAATCTGATGGAACCTTTCCAGAATCTAGGGAATTTTGGAAAATTAACACCAGTGCATTGACTACCTCATTAGCCACCTCTTTTAAGACCCTAGGATGTAGTCCACCGGTACCCAGAGAATTGCCCAACCTGCAGCTCCATCAATTTGCTCAATACCGTTTCCCTAGTGACTTCAATTTCACCAAGTTCCTTTCTCCCGTTCACCTCCTGATTTGCAGCTATTACTGGAATATTTTTTGCATCCTCTTATTGTGAACACAGAAGCAAAATATTTGTTAATTCCTTCCACCATTTCGTTATTATCTACTATTAACTCCCCTCTGTCATTTTCTAGAGGATCAACGCTCACTTTATTTACTCTTTTCCTTTTTAAATACCTGTAGAATTTCTTGCTATCCATCTTTACATTCCTAGCTCCATCTCATACTCTAATTTCTTACTCCTGATTAACCTTTTAGTCATTCTCTGCCATTCTTTATATTCTGTCCAATCATCTGTCCTGCCACTCACCTTTGCAGAGTTGTATGCTTTTTCTTTAAGTTTGATGCTTTCCTTAACTTCTTTAGTTAACCACGGATGCTGGGTCCTCCCCTTAGAATTTTTCTTTATATCAGGAATATACTTATTCTGAAATATCCCCTTAAATGTCTGCCACTGCGACTCTATTGATCTATCCAGTTTACTTCACCTCGCTCAGCTTTCATCCACACATAGTTAACCTTATTTAAGTTTAAGAAACTAGTCTTCGACCCACTCTTCTCCCTTTCAAACTGGATGTAAAATTCAATCATATTGTATTCGCTGCTACCTAGGGGTGCCTTTAGTCTGAGGTCATTAATTAATCCTGTCATGTTACACAATACCAAATCTAATATAACTTGCTCTCTGGTTGGTGCTAGAACATGCTGCTCTAAGAAACTATCTCAAAAGCATTCTAAGAACTCCTCTTCCAGGCTCTTACTGCCAATGTGATTTTTCCAGGTTACATGTAGATTAAAATCACCTATGATTATTGCTGTCCCTTTATCACAAGCACACAATATTTTCTCTTGAATACTTTGTCCTGGACTGTGGCTACTGTTAGTGGGTCTGTAGACCACTGCCACTAATGATCTTTTTCCCCTACTTTTCCTCATCTCCATCCAAACCGAATCTACATCCTGATCTCCTGAACCAATGTCATCTCTATTGCACCAATGCCCTCTTTGATTAACAGTGCTACCCCTCCAACTTTACCTAGCTTCCTATTCTTCTTGAATACCATGTACCCCTCTATATTAAAGACCCAATCTTTGTCATCCTGCAGCTACGTCCCCGTAATTGCTATCAGATTATATTTATTTACTTCAATGTGGGCCATCATTTCATTTACTTTGTTATGAATGCTACATGCATTGACTGTTGATGTATTCTTAGGTTTTTTTCTCTCTGTCCCTCCTGCCATTCTCTGACCCTCATTTCTCATATTACTATTTTGCCCTCCTGTCTTGACTCTACACCTTGAATTGCTACCTCTACCCAAGCTTGATTCCTCACCCCTCTTGTTTAGTTTAAAGCCCTTTCTACTTCCCTAGTTATGCCATTTGCGAGGACACTCATCCCAGCACATTTCAGGTACAAACTGTCCCAACGGTACAGCCCCCACTTTCCCCAGTACTGATGCTAGTGCCTCACAAATCAGAACCCACTTCTCCCACACCAGTCTTTAAGCCACACGTTCATTTCTCTAATCTTATTTGCCCTATGCCAATTTGCACGTGACTCATGTATTAATCCAAAGATTATTATCTTTGAGGTTCTGCTTCTTAATTTAGTACCTAGCTCCTCATATTAACTTTGCAGAATCTGTTTCCTAGTTCTACCCTTTTCATTGGTACCTACATGGACCCCCTCCCACTGCAAGTTCCTCTCAGGCCTGTGCAGATATCCCGAACCCCGACACTGGGCAGGCAACATAGCTGTCTGGATTCTCGCTCTTTGCTGCAGAGAACAGTGTCAATCCCCCTCACCATGCTTTCTCTACCACCACTACGTTCCTTTTTGGTCCCCCCGCTTGAACAGCTTCCTGTACCACAGTGCCAGGGCCCATCAGCTCATCCACCTTGCAGACCTCGCTTTCATCCACACAGGTTGAGAGCACCTCAAACCTGTTTGACAATTGCAAAACATGAGGCTCCTCCCCTACTGTCTGCTCGGTCCCATTACCTGTCTCACTGACAGTCCTATCCTCCTATTCCCTCACTGCTGACTAAAACAGATGACCCCCCCCCCCCACCACCTCTAAGAGGTGTGACTGTCTTCTGGAACCAAACTATCCAGGTATTTGTCCCCCTCCCTTATGTTGCGCAGTTTCTGAATTTTGGCTTCCAGATCAATAATCCTGATCCGGAATCCCTCTAACTGCTTACATTTCCTGCAGACGTGTTTTTCTTGGATTGCCTTGGTGTCCAAAAGCTCCCACATCCCACAGCTGCAACATAACACCAGTCCTGCCATTCTAACTTATTTAGTTATGTCACCTTAATTACTTTCTTCCTATCTATGCTACAATTTGCTGTGTTCATTGAATTCTAGTACCACTGACAACTAAAGGTTATATTCTTCTTAACTACAAAGATATGTGTTTTAGATGTTTGTTTAAATTACTTTATTTTTATTGCTTTTTTAATCTTTATTGTTTGATTTTAACTTTAAAGTTTTCAAATTTTGGTTTATTATTTTAAAGTTTTAGTTCTTTTTATTTATAGATCTACCTGAACTCGCCTGCCCTAAGCTGGTTTCTCATACACTGTTCCTTAGACTGAGCAGTTACTGGCCAATCAACTTACTAGCTTCTTGTGATGTCACAGTTGCTTTTTATCTTTTTCCCGGACTGCAGCCGAAACAGTGAAATAGTGCGCTGCTCAGCTCCCAACAGTCTCCTGCAGGTCTGATCCGCTCTCACTCCCAGCAAGGTAGGCCGCTCTGTACTCCCTGGTCTGTATTTATAGCCACGCCTCAGCTTCTGACTGTCTCCCACAGGTCCGCTCCACACCGACTCCCAGCAAGGTAGGCTGGGCTAGAAATCATTTTGTTTTTATTCATTCATGGAATGAGGGTTTCACTGGCTGGACCAGCATTTATTACCCATCCCTAGTTTCCCTTGAGAAGCTGCCTTCTTGAAACGCTGCAGTCCATGTGGTGTAGGTACACCCACAGTGCTGTTAGGGAGAGAGTTGCAGGATTTTGACCCAGTGACAGTGAAGGAACAGTGATATATTTCCAAGTCAGGATGGTGAGTGATTTGGAGGGGAACTTCCAGGTGGCGGTGTTCCCATCTATCTGCTGACCTGGTCCTTCTAGAAGGTAGTGGTTATGGGTTTGGAAGGTGCTCTCTAAGGAGCCTTGGTGGATTCCTGCAGTGCATCTTGTAGATGGTACACACACTGCTGCTACTGTGCGTCGCCGGTGGAAGGAATGAATGTTTGTGGACGTGGTGCTAATCAAGTGGGCTACTTTGTCCTGGATGGTGTCAAGGTTCTTGAGTTAATCTTCTTGAAGTCCAGACTTCATTAATTGACAATGAACTCTATGCAGAAAAAAGACATTACCCATTTCACTTACATGGAGTTCTGTGGTGAATTGAGCACTCAACTTCTTTTTAAGATTCTGGATTTTGGGCATTATTTTGAAGCTGTGTAATGGCCAATGTGTAACTGGCCCAATTACAGGGGGGAATATGGAGGAACTGCCTTCTGTCAATGGATTATTGAAATGAAATGAATTGTCACCCACTAGACCTCAATGTAAAGAAGAGAATATTCCTTGCACCCAACAGGACACCAGTGAGATTATGGCACTTGATCAGCCTACAAGCCCACCATCATACTGCCAAGTTATCATTTGGGATCATAATGTTCAACCATTTAATAAAGAGTAGATATGTTAAGCCCCACTCAGAAAGGCCATGGAAGACATCCTACCTGAGCTGCACCTTCTCATCCTATTCCCATATCCATTGATTCCCTTAGTATCCAAAAATCTATTGACCTCTACCTTGAACATAGTCAATGACTGGGCATCCACAGGTCTCTGGAATGGAGAATTCCAAAGATTCACAATCCTTTGAATGAAGAAATTTCTCCTCATCTCAGTCCTAAATAGCTGACCCCTTAGCCTGAAAATGTGTTCCCTAGTTCTACACTCTCTGGCCAGGGTAAACAGTCTCCCAGCATCCACCCTGACAATTTCCTCTTAAGAATTTTATGCTTGAACAAGATCAGCCCTCATTCTTCTAAACTCCAAGGAATAGGCCTAGTTTACTCAAACTCTCCTCATAGAACAAACTCCTCATCCCAGAAACCCCAGTCTACTGATACTTCATTCCACACTTAATGTAAATATATCCTTCCTTAGGTAAGGAGACCAAAACTGTTAACAGTTCTCCAGGGGATGTATTAAACACTGTATAAATTAATCCCAAAATTCGTTAAAAAAAACATTTGTGTACTGGGAGATTCTGGTACATTGGACAGTGAGCAATGCAAACAAATCACTCCCTATATTAAAACATGAGTATTGCTGAAAAAAGACATTTTGTCGAAGCTTTTCATCTTGTACTCTTCTCAAACACTTCTCAGAAATACCAATCAATATAAGGGGAAAATGACAATTTATATTGCATGAGAAGAGAGTGCTGAATGGTTGGTAAGTGGAATCTATTCGTAGAGACGTTACCATGGAGAATGCACCAGTGATGGTGACTGACAGTCAACTGCCAAGCATTGTTTGAAATTTCAACCAGGCAGATTAAACCTAATTGGTCAAGGCATTGCCCTGAGAAATAAATCAGCAAATGGCTGTCATTTAGTTTGTTTAGCTGAAACAAGTGCATGTGTGTAGATGTTCTTTCTGTCTGCAAAGAACAGGGCCTTGTGTATTAATATACGTAGCTTCCAGTACACACAAATGCACCCCACACTGTGCACCCCTGCACAGTGTGACGATCTTAAATTGGTTGTCAGCATAATTCTTAGCACATTGAGGATTATTTAGCAAATGTTGTCCAATCGCAGAATCACATCTATTGTTGGACGCTGCCTTTTGAGTTTTGCAAGCATGGGCTGGTTGGGTACGGTCTGTACCCTACCCATTGCAAACAGAGGCTGGGACATGCTGTTTGATACAATCTGCTCGTCTTTGGGATGTGCAGCCTACAAACCAAGCATCACACTGGCAACGTGGTACAATTGAAGCTTGTTATATACAAAGAAATAGACAAGTTGCAAAAAAATGTTTTGGATTGGGGAAGAGCGGATTTTAGTAAAATAAGGCAGGATCTGGCCAAGGTAGACTGGGAACAGCTACTTGTGGGGAAATCTACAGAAGAGCCGTTGGGGGGGGTGGGGGGGGGGTTGGGGGGGGGCGTTGAAAAAAGGAAATGGGGAGGGTACCGGCTCAGCATGTTCCCTCTACCAAGGGGGCAATCTATGGGTGGAACCAGAGGACATTGGTAGAGTGTTGAACGAATACTTCACATCCGTCTTCACCCAAGAGAATGAGGATGAAGGTATGGAACTCGGGGAGAGAGATTGCGAGGTTCTTGAACAAATTGATATAGGAAGTGACAAGGTATTGAAAGTGTTGACAGGCTTAAAAGTGTCTGGATGATTTGTGTCCCAGACTGCTGAAGGAGGCAAGGGAGGAGATTGCAGAGGCTCTGACCCAAATTTTTAATTATTCTCTGGCCACGGGGGAGGTGCCAGGGGACTGGAGAATAGCTAATGTGGTTCCGCTATTTAAGAAGGGTCGTAGAGATAAGCCAGAGAACTACAGACCAGTGAGTCTCATGTCAGTGGTAGGGAAACTATTGGAGAAAATCCTGAAGGAGAGAATCTATCTCCACTTGAAGAGGGAAGGTTTGATCAGGGATAGTCAGAATGGCTTTGTCAGAGGGAGGTCATGCCTGACAAACTTAATTGAATTTTTTGAGGAGGTGACCAGGTGTGTAGATGAGGGTAGTGCAGCTGATGTAGTTTATATGGATTTCAGCAAAGCCTTTGACAAGGTCCCACATGGGAGACTTATAAAGAAGGCAAATGCACATGGGATCCCCTATTATTCACCATTTATATAAATGACATAAATGACTATGTGGGAGGAGTAGGATTAGTAAGTTTGCGGATGACACAAAGATTGGCCGGGTGGTTAACAGTGAGGCTGAGTGTCTTGGGCTACAGCAAGATATAGATGGAATGGTCAAATGGGCAGATATGTGGCAGATGGAACTTAACCCTAAAAAGTGTGAGGTGAAACACTTTGGAAGGAGCAATTTGACAAGGACGTATTCAATGAACGGCATGACACTAAGAAGTTCTGAGGAACAAAGGGACCTTGGCGTGTGTGTCCATAGATCTCTGAAGGTGGAGGGGCATGCTAGTGGGATGATGAAAAAGGCATATGGGACACTTACCTTTGTCAATCGAGGCATAGATTACAAAAGTAGGGAGGTCATGTTGGAGTTGTATAGAACCTTGGTGAGGCCACATCTAGAGTACTGTGTGCAGTTCTGGTCACCACATTATAGGAAGGATGTGATTGCACTGGAGGGGGTGCAGAGGAGATTCACCAGGATTTTGCCTGGGATGAAACATTTAAGTTATGAAGAGAGGTTGGATGGACTTGGGTTGTTTTCGTTGGAGCAGAGAAGACTGAGGGGCGACCTGATGGAGGTATACAAGATTATGAGGGGCATGGACAGGGTGGATAGGGAACAGCTGTTCCCCTTAGTTGAAGGGTCAGTCACGAAGGGACACAAGTTCAAGGTGAGGGGCAGGAGGTTTAGGGGGGATGTGAGGAAAAACTTTTTTATATTGAGGATGGTGATGGTCTGGAATGCGCTGCCTGGGAGGGTGGTGGAGGCGGATTGCCTCACATCCTTTAAAAAGCACCTGGATGAGCACTTGACACGTCATAACATTCAAGGCTATGGGCCAGGTGCTGGTAAATGGGATTAGGTAGGTAGGTCAGGTGTTTCTCACATGTTGGTGCAGACTTGATGGGTCGAAGATCCTCTTCTTCACTGTGTGATTCTGTGAAATTCACATGCCACATTACTCATTTGTGTGATAAGCAGAACGTCTTTTTGGCTTGCCGACAGCATCCTGTTATTGGTGAATACCATTCATGTTGCTACTGCATAGCAGCTGCTGTTCAAATTTTGAGATACCTTGCCCTTCCAGGGTAATCTGAGGTAGACTGAGCACTTTTTGGGGCCATATGTGATGACCTTAGGCTTGTTCATGAGTTTGCATGATATACAGTGTGAAATGATCTGATCAAGGTAGCCATTGTCCTGCAGGATGTCTTTGATGTGCCCTATTTCAGCATCAAGCTTGCATGGTGAGCAAATGGCTTGTGCCCTGTTTAAGAGGTTGCTGATTGAGCAACAGGTGAAGCTAGCTGTTTCACACTGCTACTATCCAGTAACAGCACGAATGGTATTTGCCACTAACAGGATGCTGCCATCAAGCTAAAAGGATACGCTCTCTTCTCATACAGTATAAAGTTGTTGCTTCCCCTGACATTGGTATTCTTGCGGTTGTCCTGATGAGTGCAAGACAAAAAGCTTTGACAAAATGTCCTTTTACAGCAATACTCAAGTACTGTACCAAATGACTATTTACATAGAAACAGTGATACATTTTTAAATTAAAGGCTCCGTATAAGTGGTGTTGTTAGGCAGGTATTCCCTAAGCTGCTATTTAAAGGAGTTATTTGATACGACAATAACTAATTTCAGTCAGAATCAATTATCCATGCAAAGATCAAAAAAATCATCTCGACATCTTACAAGCCACTTGTATTTGTAAATAATGTTCTGGTTTTCCTCACAGGTAGGGAACGTTTATCTGAGTGTCTTGGAGTGTCTGCAGGCCAAGCTAGCCAATTTATTGAAAGCTTTCTACAGAAGTACAAGGAAGTCCGCACATTCACTCAGAGAACCATACAGCAGTGCCATCAACAAGGTATAATTAGATAATCATCATGGTCCCATGCATTTAAGCCTATCAAAGGGAGATGCAGTGTTTGCCTTGTTCACTGTCCCCTATCCAATGTACCGTTCTTTTTAAAATTTTATCCCTTGGGATGTGGGCATTGCGGGCATTAATTGCACATGCCCAGTTGCCCTATAAGGGTGGTGATGGGCCTTCTCCTTAAACCACTAGTAACTGTTTGATATAACTGAGAACAATCAAGGGTTAACCACATTGTGGGACTTGAGTCACACATAAGCCAGATTAATAGGAACTTTCCTTCTCTTTTGGATATTACTGAGTTAGTTGGGATTTTACAACAATCCAACAGCTTCATGGTACCTTTCTCCACATTAGCTGTGGCTCAGGGGTGGCAGACTTTCCTCTTAGTTAGAAGGTTGTGCGTCCAAGTCCTATTCCAAGATTTGAATACAAAAGTCAAAGCTGACACTCCAGTGCAGTGCTGAGGGAGCATTGCTCTGTCAGAGGACCTGTCTTTTGGATTCAATGTTAAACTGGGGTCCTGTCTGCCCTTTCAGGTAGATGTAAAAGATCCCATGGCACTATATTGAAGAAGAGCAGGAGAGTTATGCCCGGTGTTCTGGCCAATATTTATCCCTCAATCAACATCACCAAAGCAGATCATTTAGTCATTATCACATTGCTGCTTGTGGGGGTTTGCTATGTGCAAATTGGCTGCCACATTTCCTACATTACAACAGTGACTACATTTCAAGGCCCTCTCATCATTCCAGCTTACTCCAGGCTTCTTTCCTTCACAATCTTCTATCATCTTAAATCCTTCTCCCCCAAACCACAACTCATGAATTTCTAATATTTTCAACATCAAGACCATCAATGCACCATTTGACACTTCCTCCCCTAACTTCTGCTTAAAGTCCAAATTCAATGCAGTTCCACTCACTGTAACCCAGGCTACCTGTCTTATTGCACTTGTTTACCTATTGCCCTCTCTGAGCTACCTTATCTATTTAATTCACCTTTTGCTCCCTCAATTTCATTACCAGCCAACTCTTTGCAATTCAAATCTCCTTCCTGGCACCAGGATTGCTGATATTATCAATGGCTTCCTCTCATCAACCACTGTTCGTCTACTCTTCAAAGCCCCAAACAAAGACTCAGTCATGACTCAGCCATCCTGTCCAGTCTATGACTTCCCTTTCCTCTCTAAGGCCCTTGAACTTGTTGTTGCCTCCAAAGTCCATGTTCTTCTTTCCTGAAATTCTCTGCTAAAATTCCTCCAGTCCCAACTCCCACCCTTCTCAAAGCACCGAAGCAGTCCTAGTCACTAGTCAAAGTCCCCCACTAGAGACACTGGCTCTGCAACTTTATCTGTCTTTGTCCTTTTAGGTTTTTCCTCATTAATGAAGGTTAGAATAATGTCCTTCCACTCACTTACTGTCAGTTAGCCCTGAGATTAAGCATGGTGCTAGGTTAACCATATTGGTAATGCTGGTGACCAAATAGTACAGCGCCCATAGCCTTAAGGTAGGAAATCATTTACATCTAATATCTACATTGTAAATCACCTTCAGATGTCCAAACTCTTGGTAAAGAGCATCATTATTAAACAATAATGCTTCCTCTTTTTGCTGGTGACTGCTTGAACCACTTTAACCGTGAGAACATTGCCTATTCCAAGTACCCCACTTTCCCTAATGTCACACTCAACGCTGAACAGCAAGTCCGCGTAAACAGCAGATGAGGTGGTGCCATTGACCCTCAGTAACAGTATCATTACCAATGCTGTCATTGTCACCCATGGGAAATTTCTCACTGATACTGCCTACAATACAAAACCTAACTTCTACTCATCCATATTCACTTCTACAGTGCCATTTTCTCCAAATGTCTGTTTTTCCTCTTTATTTCTCTAATGTGTAGTGTTGGGCAGCTGCCATGTCAAACATCCAGTTGTTTGTTCTTGTCCTGTGGGGACACCATTAAACTGCTTGGGACAGACCTCAGTCAATTTTGCTGAAAGAGATGGTTATTATTCTCAATCTCTGAAACTTTCCTTTCAATCTGATCCTATTAATGAAACACCATGACCCTGACTTCTAATCCTCTTCCTCCCACCCAGTGGCATATGGTGTGAGGGAGGTGTTTAAATTAAAGTATTCTACCCCAGCTCCAACCTGCTGTCTCCCTGGCCGTTAAAATCTTTGCCAGCCCAAATCAGGCCTTCACATTCTTAATTCCTTTCCTTCCCTTCAGTCCTTTCCCCTCTCAGTTCTTGTCACCCTTCCCTTCACTCTTTCCCTTCCGCCTTCCATTTTTCCTTTTCCCCCTTTTCTATCCTGCATAATTGTTCTTTCTTTGAGGTACAGATATACGTACATTCGTCATTCATTCATTTCAATTAAGAGTGGGGGTAGGCCGTTCCCTCCCTTGAGCCTGCTCCGCCATTTGATAAGATCGTGGCTGATCTGATTGTGGTCTCAATTCTACTTTCCTGTCTGTCTATCCCATATACCCTTTGACTCCCTTGTGAATCAACAATCTATCCAACTCAGCCTTAAAATTATTCAATGACCCAGCCTCCACTACTCTCTGGAGGAGAGAGTTCCAGATTCTCACGGCCCTCTGAAAGAAAAAATTCTCCTCTTCTCTGACTTAACTGGGGGACCCCTTATTTTTAAACTGTGTCCCCTAGTCTCTCTCCCAAGGGGAAACATCCTTTAAGCATCCAAGTCCCCTCAGGATCTTATATGTTTCAATGAGATCACCTCTCATTCTTCTAAATTCCAATGGATACAGGCCCAGTCTGTACATCAGGTTCTTTGCACTGGGCAGAGGAAGTAATTTTTGCTCAATCATGAACTTCAATCTTACAGATGAACCACTTAATCCTTTTCCTGTTTGTCTTGATTTCTTTTCCTCTTCACATTCTTTGTGGGGTGAAACAATCACCTCTGTCCACACTCTTCATCTCAGTTATGGAGTTCATGTAGTCTTGGGAACAGAGCAGGAACTGATGACCAGACACTTTCATTCAGCAGGAGGTTCATGATCTCCCTCCTGTCTCAATACCAGCATTGCACCGTGTGATATAGAAAGCATTTGGAAAGTTGGCAACAAAAGTATGCTGGCAAGAAAAACATTAACCTCAGCTGCAAACTTGGACAATTGATGCTGTGTTTCGGGAGGATCGTTATTCAAAACACATTCTAATTAAAGGATAAATTAAGCTGCTTCACAGGGAGTGCAGATCCCAATGTTCTCAAATACCTGCATGCATGGGAACAAAGTAATATTAAACACCAAGCTGAAGGGAATCATTGAGGATCATGGGATAAAGGCCAGTGGCTGGTACTCAGGAGCCCTGTAACTTGAGATCTGGTTTTGAGTGTATTTCTGTGGGTGCGGATGAAAAGGCTTTTGTCTGATTACGAGGCTTCTAGAGAAGCTGTACATGATATAACAAGGTCACTTCATTCACATGGTGATCAAAAGGCTTTACTCACAAGAATTCTGTTTCCTGCCCAAAGCTAAATATACAAAAGCTTACAGCTTTTTCAAAACAAAAGGTTTCTTCTGGAAATCCCATTAATTGGGAGTCCCCTTAATAATTAAAAAAAGGATGCTTTCTGGTGTTTGCCAAGTCTTCACTAATAAAATGTTTTCACACATCAAGCACCCAGTGTTAGTGTCAATCACTGTTGGTCAGGATTAAAAAATTCGGTGCGGAGTTGCAACTTCCAACATAGCCCAGTAATGTCTCCCAACTCCATCCCTTGGCGAATCTCCTCTACTAACATAGAAGCATAGAATTTTTCAGCCCATTGTGTCTGCCCCAGACAATAAAGAGCTATCCAGCCTAATCCCACCTTCCAGCTCTTGGTCCATAGCCCTGTAGGTTACAACACCTCTAGTGCATATCCAAGTGGTTTTTAAATGTGATGAGGTTTCCTGCCTCTACCATCCTTTCAGGCAGCGAGTTCCAGACTCCCACCAGCATCTGGGTGAAAAAAAAAAACTCTCCTCAACTCCTCTGTAATCTTTCTACCAATTGCCAATTACTGTACCTGCGGGTAATTTTCAGATTCCCACCCCAGCCATATTTCAATATATAAAACCTTAGCAATTTTCAGTACAATGTGGAAGCAGCACATACAACATAAAGGAAGGCCATTCACTCCAAAAGTTAGCTTTTTTGTGTGTTTTTGCTGCTTTGGTAAGATTTCATAACAATTTAAATGCTTTCCTACTTTTCTTTAGTTTGTGGCTGAGTTGCCTCTGAGTTGGGAGGTTGTGGGTTCAAGTCCAACTCCAGAAATTTGAGACATAACCTACGCTGATACTCCGCTGCAGTGCTGAGGGAATGCTGCACTTTTGGAGGTCCCATCCTTCAGATAAGATGTTAAATGGAAGCCCCCATTTCCCTAGGTGGATGTGAATGACTCAACGCCCATTATTCAAAGACAAGCAGGATAGTTTCCCTAATGTCCTGGCCAATATTCATCCCTCAACTGACAGTGTACAATGTTGATAGCAATGGTTTTTTTTATTCATTCGTTCTTTATTCATTCGTTCTTGAGATATGAGCATAGGAATGTAGAACTTAGGAGCAGGAATAGGACATTAAGTCTTTGAACCTGCTCTGCCATTCGATAAGATCATGGCTGATCTGGTTGTGGTTTCAACTTCACTTTCCTATCTGCCCCCCCCCACCCCACATAACCCTTGACTCCCTTGCCTATGAAAAATCCATCTTACTCAGCCTTGAATACATTCAATGACCCGGCCTCCACTGCTTTCTGGGGAAGAGAATTCCACATACTAACTACCCTCTGAGAGAAAGAAATTCTCCTCATCTCTGTCTTAAAGGGGAGACCTTGAAAGGGAGCATCACTGGCAAGCCCAGCATTTAGTGCCCACCCCTAATTGCCCTTGAGAATAAGCCATTTGTTTGAACTGCTACAGTCCATCTGGTTTTGTTTTGTTCCTGTACAAGTTTGACACAACTGAATGTCTCGCTGGCCATTTCAGACAGCAGTTAAGAGTCAACCACACTGCTGTGTCTGGAGTCACCAATCATTTGGTCAATTGGTGTTCATTGCAATTATCCTAGATAATCATTTATTTTACAAAGGACCATAGTGTCAAACTGGTGGGGATGGATGCAACAGGTTTTGATCCTTCTCTTCTTGCATTAGGCTACTCTCTTTCACTAATGGGACGCAAGAGGCCATTGCCTCACATCAACTCGCAGGATTACAGCTCACGATATCAAGCAGAAAGGCAGGCAGTCAACTTTGTAGTCCAAGGTAAGAGTGGGAAATTCAGACAGGGTCTAGTGGTTGCTCTGGTCCCAGGTACAGACTACCTCAACCTCATCAGGAGTAGGGGTTATTAACTCTCAAGGATTGCCCTGGTGACCCCAGGAATTAAAGCTTGATCTCCAGGGCACAACTGCATGCAATGCCCAGGAGATAAAGCGCAAGGAAATTTTAAGAAAATGTTTTTTTTTTCATTTTCTTTGAACCTTATTAATTGTCGTTCGGTAGTACAGAACTTGAGTGTTGCTGAAAAAAGAGACACGTCGAAGCTTTTCATCTTGCACTCATCAGGACACTTCACAAGAATACCAATATAAGGGGAAAACCAACAATTTATACAGTATGAGAAGAGAGTGATGATTGGTTGGTAAGTGGTCTCTGATTGGTAGAGGCATTGCCATGGAGAATGCATCAGTGATGACGATTGGCAGTTAACTGCCAAGCATTGTTTGAAATTTAAACCAGGTAGCTTGACCCTGATTGGTCAAGGCATAGCCCTGAAGAATGAGTCAGTGAATGGCTGTCACTTATTTTGTTTAGCTGAAACAGGCACAATGTGTGTACATGTTCTTTCTGTCTGTAAAGAGCAGGGCCCTGTGTGTTAATATATGTGACTTCCAGTACTAGCAAATGCATCACATTGAGAGCCTGACTGACAATATTAAATTGGTTGTCAGCCTAATTCTTAGCACACTGAGAATTATTTACCAAATGTTGTCCAATTTGGAATCACATCTAATGTTGGACACTGTGTTTTGAGTTTTGCAAGCACGGGTGGGTTGAGTATGGTCTGCACCTTGCCCGTTGCAAATAGTGGCTGGGACATGCTGTTTGATGTGATCTGCTAGTCTTTGGGATGTATGGCCTACTTAGCTAGCATCATACTGGCACTGAACTGGCACTGTTACTCATTTGTGTGATAGGCAGAACGTATTTTTGGCTTGAAGGCAGCGTCCTGTTAGTGGCAAATAACACTTGTGTTGTTACTGCAGAGTAGCAGCATGAAACAGCTAGTTTCACCTGTTGCTCAAACTTTGAGATACCTCCTCTTTCAGGCATCAGAGGCGTCCTGCAGGCTACCCTGATCAGATCAGTTCGCACAAACTCATGAATGCACCTAAGGCCGTCACTTTCGGTCCTAAAAAGTGCCCAGTCTACCTCAGATTACCCCGGAAAGGTAAGGTATCTCAAAAATTTGGAGCCCAAAGGCAAGCTATGCCAGCCATGGCTCAGTTGGTAGCAGTCTTGTTTCTGAGTCATAAGGTTCTGGGTTCAAGTCCCAATCCCAGGGCTTGAGTGTAAACATCAAGGTTGACTCTCCAGAGCAGTACTGAGGGAGTGCCTTATTTTGGATATAGTATTAAATGATTCAATGCCACTATTTTGAAGAAAAGCATAGAATCATAGAAAAATCATAGAATCGCCACAGCCTAGAAGGCCATTCGGCCCATTATGCTTATGCTGGCCCTCCTAAGGAGCGATTCACGTACTGTCATTCCCCCACCCTCTCCCCACATCACTGCATATTCCTACTTTTCAGATATTTAGAAAATGTAGAAAAAATGTATGGTACAGAAGGAGGCCGCTCTGCCCATTGTGTCTGCACCAGCTGGAAAATGAATCATCCAGCTTAAGCCCATTTTCCAGCATTTGGTCTGTAGCCATGGAGGTTACGGGATTTCAGGTACCTATCAAGACACCTTTTAAATGAGTTGAGGGTTTCTGCCTACCCTTTGAGGCAGAGAGTTGCAAACCCCTATCACCCTCTGGGTGAAAAAAAACTTTTCCTCATCTCTCCTTTATTCCATCTACTAATCATTTTAAACCTATGCCCCCTAGTCTCTGACCTCTCTGCTAAGGTAAATAGGCAGGGGAGATGGACTGGCCAATATTACTCCCTCAATCAACATCACAAGGAAACAGATTACCTGGTCATTTTCACATTGCTGTTTGTGGGATCTTGCTGTGTGAAAATAGGCTGCTGTGTTTCCTTCATTACAACAGTGACTAGACTTCAAATGTTCTTCATTGGCTGCAAACCACTTTGAGATATTGGTGGTCATGAAAAGTGCTATAAAAATATAAGTTTTCCATCTTTAAATAGACAGTGTCAAGTGTCATCCGATTGGGTAATTAAATAGCTTATTTGACAAGAGAGGGAGGAGCTTCCCAAGGATGTATGTGTCAGTGACTAATAATGAGAGTAGGGATGGGGTGGTTGGTGACAGGAGATCATGTGATGAAATCGTCAGAAATATGTCCAGCCAGAGTTGACAATGCTGACCATTAACCATGCATTGCATCAAAGTTGCAAAGGTATAACCAGAAATGATGGAAAAACTCAGCAGGTCTGGCATCATCGGCTGTTGAAGGGTCATGAGGACTCGAAACATCAACTCTTTTCTTCTCCGCCGATGCTGCCAGACCTGATGAGTTTTTCCAGGTAATTCTGTTTTTGTTTTGGATTTCCAGCATCCGCAGTTTTTTTGTTTTTAACCAGAAATGATTGCTGCTTATCACTTTCATTTGACATTCCTCCTTGTTGTTGTCACAGTGGAGCCATTAACCCATTCAAAATAAATAGGTCAACAGCTGCATTAAAATAATAGGGAGAGGATCTTAGTCCAAACCTGTTCAATGTTTGTTACTAATATGGACAGTGATAATTTCCAGCTCTGTATTCTGAAAGAGTGGAGAGAAGGTGGGACTGAGTTTGAATCAGATTAAAGTGAAAGATCTGCTCCGAGATATGATTTGCTAATGTGATAATGCTGATATATATTCATACTGTTCTGTGTTGTGTCATTATATTTTGTATAGGTTCTGCAGCTGATATATGTAAAATGGCAATGATTAACATTTTCACGTGTCTTGCCTCATCCTCCTCTCTTACAGCCAGGTAGGGATCTGGCCTTATATTCTCCAATTATAATATCAATTTTACTTTTACTGTTGTATTGGTCATCAGATCAAATTAAAGCTCTGCAATCCTGCCACATCTTGTTGTGCTGGCAAGGTCAGCATTTTTTGCCCACTCCTAACTGCCCTGAGTAGGTGGTGGTGAGCCACCTTCATGAACTATTGCAGTCCATGTGATGTAGGTGCACGCACAGAGTTGTCAGGGAAGGAGTTCTGAGATTTTGGCTCATCGACAGTGAAGGAACAGGGGGCAATATAGTTCCAAGTCAATGGTGATGGTCTTCCCATGGACATGCTGCTGTTGTGCTTCTAAGTGGTGGAAGTCACGGATTGGGAAGTGCTGCTGATGAAGTCTGGGTGAGTTGTTGCAATGTATCCTGTAGATGACACATGCACTGCAGCCGTGGTGCGCCAGTGATAGAGGAGATGTACGTTTAAGGTGGTGGATGGGGTGACAAACTAGCCTTTTGTCTTCCTTTCATTCACAACTCTTTCCGGGCCTTCTAACAACACACATTTGTCTACCACTGTGCCAGTTTCCCCCAGTACTCTTTACCAGTGAATTTATCATGCACACTTAACTATATGTAAAACATGTGCAGAGGACGGAATGCGAATATTTCCGTATATTGTCATTTCACTAAACAAGCTACTGAAACATGATCACATTTGCACTGGCCAAAGAGAAACAGAATCAGAGAAACATTTTATCCTGCCAAAGGAAAAGCTGAAACCTCAGTACAATCCCTGGGGAACATCACTTGTCACGTCATTCCAATCAGAGTACAATTCCTTTATCCCTACTCACTATCTCCTATCTCCCAACCAGTTACAACCCATGCTGTAAGGTTATCTCCAATTCGGTGCATTCTACTTTTTGCTAATATTCTCTTGTGTGGAACCTTATTTAATGTCTTCTTTAATGCAACAAATGTTGCCCTTATCAGTAACACTCATGTCCCGAGAAAGAATATGAAAAAAAGTACAGACATAAGATAGCAGCAGTTCACACACCCTTGGGAACATGGAAGGAATGTGTTACTCAGCTTTGTAAAACACTTTTACCTAATGCCCATTGTAATATATACAATGAAGAACTCTGATCAGCTTGTCAGCTGTGACAAGGAAAATAACAGAAAAAGCCAAACTATAAAAGTTTTTGCACATTTTCCATTTAATCAACAGTAAACATCACAATGTCACCAAATTGAAGGACATTTGAGCTCAGACATCTGAACTGCCACAGATCACACTTAAAACTGGTTGATTCACACTTCGAGAAACACTACTTTTATCTCTTAACACATTCATTTATCGCCTGCTTTTAGTCGTTTTGACCAACATTGCGCTGATGTGTGGTGATTGCTCCACCATGTATTGCACAGTTCAAACATATGAATGGTACTCTTGGGTATCAGAGGGTATGTTTCCTGCACTGATGCTGGGGACAGGAGTATTTTTCTCTTCATGTGCTGAGTGCCTTAGCTCAGTGGGTAAGCATCTCACCTCTGAACCAGAAGGTGTTTTGCTCAAGTCCCACATCAGGCATGCAACCCAGGGTGACATTCTAGTGCTAATACTGAGGGAGTGCTGCAGTGTCAGTGGTACCATCTTTTGGATCAGACACTGGCTGTAAAGAGCTTTAAGAAGCTCATCACCTAGGGCAATTGGGGATGGGCAACAAACACTGGCCATGCCAGCGGCGCTGGCATCCTATTAAATAACAAAAGACCTGGGCCAGCATTTTCTGATCAGCATGTGGGGGCGGGCCCCACACGCCGACGCTTAACATGATGCGCTGTGACGTCGGGCGTGTATGATGTCACCGTGCATCATTCCGATCTTTCGTTTGGCGGGTGTGCACCAGAGTCGGCTGTGCGCCCGCCGAACTGTCAAAAGCCTGTTAAGACCATTTACAAACGAACTAACCCTATTGAGAAAGCTGCCCATTGAATCTTAAGGTTGGCGGGGGGGAGGGCAGGCGAAGAGTCCAGGCGGCCTTCACATTTTTCGTGAAACCTCATCCACGGGCGGGACGAAGATTCATGAAGGTTTTATAAATTAAATAAAAATTTTAATGAAAATTCATAACCATGTCCCAGCTCGTGTGACACTGTCACGTGAGGGGGGCATGTCTGAATAGTTTTTATTTTATTTTTTTCCAAATTTAAAACTGAAGTTAATCTCCCTGAGGCAGCTCCGTGCCTCAGGGAGATTTCTGCGATATATTTCCAAGTCAGGATGGTGCATGGCTTGGAGGGGAACTTCCAGGTAGTGGTGTTGCCCTTGAACTGCGTGGCTTGCCAGACCATTTCAGAGGGCAGTTAGGAGTCAACCAGGTTGCTGTAGGTCTGGAGTCACGTAGGCCAGACCAGGTAAGGGTGACAGATTTCCTTCCTAAAGACATTAGTGAAACGGCTGGTTTTTTTTACAACAACCAAGGATAGTTTCATAAAAACAAAAAACTGCGGATGCTGGAAATCCAAAACAAAAACAGAATTACCTGGAAAAACTCAGCAGGTCTGGCAGCATCGGCGGCGAAGAAAAGAGTTGACGTTTCGAGTCCTCATGACCCTTCGACAGAACTGCATAGGATAGTTTCATGGTCACCATTACTGAGACCCAGCTATATATTCCAGATTTATTAATTGAATTTAAATTCCACCAGCTACCACGAGAGCATTATCCTTGGCCTCTGGATGGTCCAGTGACATTACCACTATGCCGCCATCTCTCCCAATGGATTAATTGTCTTTAAAGTGCTCTGGAACAACCTAAATGCATGCAGGTTCATCTCTTCTCTCTTTAAACAACAGCAGTAAAAGCCACTTAACTGGTTATGTCTTACTGGGTTTTAGTTGGGAACCTTGTATAAAATAGCTGCTAGTTACCTACATAACAATTGTCACTATTCTTTATTATATGTGATGTCCATTGAGTTGTTTCTGCGAGATATGATAAGGTGATTCATAAAATACAATTTCTTATGTATCGCTTAAATTTTGGAACAATTCACTTTATTCACATTGCTCACAATTCACTTTATTCACCATGCTTCAATAGAAAGCCCTTACTGAAAGAGCAAAGATCAACCTGTGACGAAATTGTCACCACTTTGGTTGTTGTTTTCTAATACTAAAATCTTCCCAGGAGTTTTGAAGCTATTCATAATATCATAGAGCACAGAAAGAGGCTGTTCAGCCCATCATCCCTCTGCCAGCTCTCTGAAAATTCTCTCCCATTCTCACGTCCTCTCCATAGCCTTGCAAGCTTTTCCAGCATTTATCCAATTTTCTTTTGAAATCTATTATTAAATTTGCTTCTACCAGCCCATTCAGACAGTGCATTCCAGATCACAATAATTCATTGTGTGAAAGAAAGTTCCCCTCATCATTCATCTGGCTGTTTAGCCATATTCACAGCTAAGTTTTTGTTGACCACCCTGGACACCGACCCACCGCCCCCCACCCCAGCAAAACTAGATTTTAAGAAGTCACATTAGGTCACTTATCTCAGTCACAGTGGGCTGAACTTGGTCAGCATGACAATGGCCCCAGAGGCTGGCTAGAAAGCCTGGGGCAACCCTGCAGCCGTTTCTGGGAGCCCCAATCCAATTCTGTGGTCATAAGTAATTAACTGTCTGGTGTCAGGCCACCCATCCCTTTAAGTGTGACCACCCCACCAATTGGAGGGCTAGCAGTTCTTCAGTCCCAGTAGCGCCACCGGGAGCTGTGGTCACTGCTGGGACTGCACCCATCCAAGTACAGCATCATGGATGCCACCATGGAACTAAGGTGAGTGGGGTTGGGGTTGCTGAAGCCTGTTAGGCAGGCCCAGGCAGGGATAGGGGAGCCATTGACAAGGGAAAAATTCAGTGGAGTGAGCAGATCAGATCAATTCTACTGTGTGAACTGTATGCATATAGTCTGGTCCCTGTTGAATTGCCAGTCCTTCCATGGCTGCTTACTTTTCACTTGCTGCTCTTTTAAAGAAGCCACATCTCATCCATTAGGGTTATTGTTGTGCCGTGGCTGTGAGTTACCCAGAGAACGCAAGTTCAAATCCCGCCACAGCAGTTTCAGAAGTGGAATTCCAATCTAAAATTAATCTGTAAAAGAAAAAGCTGGCATCAGTAATCATGACCAGGAAGCTGTCAGTTTATTGTTAAAACCCAATTGGTTCACAAATATCTTTTAGGGAAGGAAACTTGTTAGGTCTTTTTCACGTTGGAAAGACGTAACTAGTGGAGTGCCACAAGGATCAGTCCTAGAGCCTCAATTATTTACTATCTATATTAATGACTTGGAGGAGCAGAGTGTAATGTATCCAAATTTGCTGACAATACAAAAATAGGTAGGAGGGCATGTTGTGATGAGGACATAAGGAATCTGCAAGGGGATACAGATAGGTTGAGTGAGTGGGCAAAAACTTGGCAGATGGAGTTTAATGTAGGAAAGTGTGAGGTCATGCACTTTGGTAGGAAGTATCAAAAGGCAGACTATTATTTAAATGGAGAGAGACTCCAAAAAAGTGCAGCACAGCGGGATCTGGGTTTTCTTGTGCATGAAACACAAGAGGTTAGCAGGCAGGTGCAGCAAGTAATTAGGAAGGCAAATGGAATTTTGGCCTGTATTACTAAGGGGCTGGAGTTTAAAAATTGGGAAGTCTTGTTACAACTGTACAGGGTGTTGGTGAGGCTGCACCTGGAGTACTTCATATAGTTTTGGTCTCCACATTTAAGAAAGGATATACTGGCATTGGAGGCAGTTCAAAAGAGATTCACTAGACTGATTCCTGGGATGAAGGGGTTGACTTATCAAGAACGGCTAAACAGGTTAGGCCTTTATTCATTAGCGTTTAGAAGAATGAAGGGTGATCTTATTGAGACATACAAGATTCTGAGGAGGTTTGACAGGGTAAATGTTGAGAAGATGTTTCCACTGGTGGGGGAATCTCAAACTAGGGAACATAGTTACAAAATAAGCGGACATTCATTTAAAACTGAGATGCAAAGGAATTTCTCCTCTCAGAGGGTAGTGAATGTCTGGAATTCTCTACCCCAGAGAGTTGTGGAGGCTAGATCACTGAAAGTACTTAAAGAGGAGGTAAATAGATTTTTGAAATATCGGGGAGTTGAGGGCTATGAGGAGCTGGCACGAAAGAGGAGTTGAGGCCTGGGGCAGATCGGCCATGATCTTATTGAATGGTGGGGCAGGCTTGAGGGGCCGAATGGCCTATTCCTGCTCCTATTTCTTGTGTTTTTGTGTTCTTATGTCCTTACCCAGCTGATGGGTAAGGCAGAAGTGAAAAGCAAGAGTTTTTATTCTACCCTCCCTGTTCTTTGCAGCATTGATCAGCATTCAGACCTATGCTGATACTTTGAAATAAATCACCAGGAGGTGAATAAGAGTACTCACTTGTTACCTGGTCTTCACATCTCGAATTTCTTTTTTATTCTTTAATGGGATGTGGGGATCGCAGGCGGGGCCATCATTTGTTGTCCATCCCTAATTGCCCTTGAACTGAGTAGCTCGCTAGGTCATTTCAGAGGGCAGTGAAGAGTGAACTGCACTGCTGTGGGTCTGGAGTCACATGTAGGTCAGCCCAGGTAAGGGAAACAGATTTCCTTCCCTAAAAGGACATTAGTGAACCGGATGAGTTTGACGATAATTGATGGTTTTATGATCACCATTACTGAGACTGGGGCCTGGATTGTCATCCTCGAGGCAGGTAAGGGGTGTCGGGAAAATTCAAGCCCCATTATGTACGCTTGTCTGAGAGCCCATGTGGCTATCTGTATACTAGAACAGCTGCTCTCCACAGGAAACATTGTTTGGTTGACAGCTCAGACCCTGATCTTTGCAGTAAATTTCTCAATGTTTGCTCACACTAGTTAAGTGGTTTCAAGGGTTTGTGGCTTTTGAAACTTCAAAGGGCTGCCAGGAACTAATAATCTCCACTTTCGCTCCTAGGCGCGCCTTGGATGCTTGACACTTTTATTAGCTTGGTCCAACTTTTTTTTCAAGCAAAGGTGAAAGTTATCAACGAATTATGTTTGTTCAAAGCTTTTTTTTATACATATCACTATACACTGTGGTCTTCATTGGTCCTAGAAAGTGTACCACAGATCAATGGGCATGTAAATGTTAAAGTTTAGCGTAGGGGCCACGAAGGGCCTGAAGCGGGTGGATGGAAGGGCAGAGCTTGGTATGGGGAGCATGAGAGGCCTGAGTAGGAGGGGCATAACTCAGCATGAGGGCACGAGAGAGACCTTTTACACTTACCTTTTAAAAGTTCCCCTCATGCTCACTAGGGGCGTAATTGCCCCAGATTGGCACAAAGTGCGCTAGCGGATGAGAAAAAAGACAATTTACCCACTGGCCACAGTGGTGGATTTTTCCGTTGTATCATCCCCTTCTGGCCTTCCCTTTCCTGCAGTCACAGGAAACACACCAGATCGCTGGCAGCTGGCCTCTGATTTGCCGGCCACGCCGTTACCGCGCCACTTCCTCAGGCAGGGCATCATATTTCAACTGCAGCCGCGTACACAGTTCTCAATGTTTGCAGCCCAGGACTGCACCGGTGAAGACATGGCCCCGAAAGCTAAGAAGATTGCAGCCCCCCCCCAGTTCAGTGACACATCCCTAGGGTGCCTTTTGGATGCCGTGGAGACCCACCAGTCTCGCCGCTCTGGCTTGGGGGCCGTGACAAAGGAGATCAGTCCCAATGCTGCTCAGGAGAGGTTGGCCTTCCATTGTAGAAAAGGGATGAATGATCTCATCCATGCAACCAGGGTAAGTCAACCATCTCAGCATTCTCAACTCACACACTCACAGGCCCACCACACATTCACTGGCATCTCACTCACTGCCAGCTCAAGGGACATCACCACTCACTCTCTCGCACACACTCCCACATCTCCATCTAGCCTCACCTCCTCTGGAGATCACCTCCCCACCCTGTCCATGGCTCCACTCAGCACACACACATGCCTGGCACCCTTCTCATTTGTCCTGGCATGCACCTTGCTCACGCTCTCTCCATCTGTCTTTATGGAGCGCAATCAATGGGTGAGGCCCCAGACCGGTGGGGGGGGGGGGGGTGGACAGCCGGTCATCAAGGTCCTCACTCCGTTAGAGAGTCGCGTGTAGGAGCTGGCTGGAGAGGACGTGGATCGTTCCTATGGTGACGGTGAGGTCAGCAGCAAGCATCCACGTGAGGATCCTGCACCACTTCATCCCTCTGTCAACCCTTCTCTGAGTCCACTATTCTGTATTCAACGTGGCTGCCATGCACTAATAATCTCCACTTTCTCTCCCAGGCACATCAGTCATGTTGCCCTCAACAAAACCTGACCCCAACTCCAGTGCCGAGAGCACCTTGGATGGGGACCCTGAGGCAGCACCGTTGAAGACCTGTCACAGCGCTCACCTACACCCTTCACCAGCGCAGCAACACATACCCCAGTGAGACCTAGATGTAGAGCAGCCTGGGGATCACACTCTGGTAAGCACAATATACAGTCTGTTCCACGGCAGGCGGAGGCAGGGACATACTTGGTTGCCGGCACTTGGAGGACTGCTGGAGGCACGGAATCTGCTGAGTCCAAGTCAGTTGACGAGCCTCTGGACTCGGTCCTCAATCAATTGTTGGAGCTGCAGCGACAATCATGCGAACATCAGGAAGGGACGTCTGGTGCATTCCTCAGATTGCAAAGGACGATGGAGGAGTCCGTCCGCCTTCAGTCTGAGGTGATTGTGCCAGCATGCCGATGCACCAAGGTCAACACCAAGGCAGGATGGCGGCCGCCATGGAGATCCTGGTCCAGTACATAGCTCCTGCGCTGCTGCACGGGCTGAACTCCATCACTGATGCCATAGTTGGCCTCCAACAGTGTCAACGCGACAGAGGTGAGGGGCAGCTCGATCTCACTGAAGCTTCCTCTCCTCCTCAAGGAGTCAGCCAGGGGCCATCAAGCATCCATAGGGAGGAGGACCAGCAGCTTGATACTCTGGAGCCATCCACCCAGGCGACTTGGGGACTGTCCAGCCAATCCAAATCCCCTCTTCCTGTGACCCCATCATCTCCAGCTCCACAGGCTGAGGAGATTGCACCTGGCTCACAGCAAGGAAACCCAAAGCAGTCCAGGGCCCTCCAGTTCTCAGCCCTCCAGAGGACACCTGCCAATGTCATCACAGACAACAGGGCCTAGCAGTCAACAGCTGCATTGTGTGGGAGAGGTGTTAATCACTTATACATAATGTTCACTCTTGTAAATAAACTCCAAAGAATGTCCCCTTGCCTATGGCTCCTTGTTATGATGAGCAGCGCTTATGTCATTCAGATGTGAAACCTTGGTTCCTGCACAAGATAAAGGCAGGTGTCTCAGTCCAGGGCCTCTTCCCTGTGCAGGGAGTAACCTTCAGAGCAAAGTGATCGTCCGGCTTCACACTCACTGGTCACATTAGTGATGCCTGCACCTCAATGGGGCTTTTCTTTGCTGCCAGAATGTGGTGGGCAAGCGTCACAGAGTTCCGTCACTCTCTGTGTGCTCTCAGCAGCTTTGAGGTGGGGCTGCCCCTCCCAGCTCTTCAGCATCTGTGACTGGTGACGGGTGGTCCTGAAGGGGACAGGTGCTGAAGGCTGACAAACAATCAGGTGCATTTAAAATTTCACGGCTGCGTCTCTATGATATGACCCTGATCACGGAGCAAGCGAGCTGCCCCCAGCCAGACAGGAGTCAGACATTAAGAGAGGCGATGTGAAGATCTGCGGAGTGTCCTCACTGCATGTCTTCATCATCCTCCTGGAATCTTATGATTATTAGGGCCTCCACTGCGTCTCCATGACATGAGCCTGCTCATTGAGGGTATGTTCGCTGCCATCAGCATACAGGAGTCAAACATTCACAGACGCAAGATGAGGATGTCAGCACTGTCCTCACTGCATCTCGTCATCATCCTCCACAAATCTTGCAGCTATAAGGGCCTCACACACATACCTGCTTCGTTTGGTTAATGCGATGGCCTCATCGCACTGCCATCCTCAGCTTCGAGGACCTCATCACCCTCACCCGCTTTGATGTCCTCCTCATTGGAGGAAAAGTCTAGCTCTTCCATCTCCTCCTCAGCCAGGTCCTCCCACCGTTGCAGCACCAGGTTCTGTAGAGCGCAGAAAGCTATGCTGATGCGCAATACTCCTCTGAAGACTGTATTGCAGGTATTGCTTACCTGTTGAGGCACCGGAATCTCATCTTCAATATGCCTATTGTTTGCTCCAGCAAAGTCCGGGTTGCGGCATGAGCCTCATTGTACTGTCTCTCTGTCACAATCTGAGGCTGCTGCAGACTGGGAATCGCGAGCAGACCTGTAGGATGTGTTTCTGGTGGTCACACACCAGCTGAACATTCAGCAAGCGGAAACCCTTGTGGTTGACGTGGTTGACTTCTTGGTGCCCTGGAGATCCAAGCACCATGTGAGTGAAGTCGATGGCATCCTGCACCTGTGGAAAACCAGAGATCTGCACAAATCCCAGCGCACTTGCTTCCCGACTTGCCTGATCCCAATCGAAATGCACAAAGTTCTGTGCCTTCGTGAAGATGGCATCTCCTGGATACACTTGTGCTGGAGGCTTGCGAGATCCTGCATAGGTCACATGTGGAGCCCTGGAATGAGCCACCGGCATAAAAATTGAGCGTCGCAGTCAATTTCATGGCCACTGGCAGTGGATACCCTCCATGTCCCCGTGGTGCCAAATCCTGCAGCAGATAGCATATGTGACCAATCAGTTCCCTAGACATGAGTTGTCTTTGGCGACACTGGTTCTCAGTCATCTGCAGGAATGCCAAGTGGCATCTATGGACCTTGGGTCTAGTGATGCGCCTACGAGCGACAGCTTGTTGTGGATCTTCAGCTGCGTGTGCAGCAGACCCTGCCACCCCTTCATCTTGAACGAGGTGCTCCTCCCTTTGCTGAGCCAGGCACCTCCGGCGCACTCTTCTCCTTCTTCTCTGTTCCCTGTAAGCCATGAAGCATACCACCAGATCACCAGGCTCCATGATCCTGATGCTCTCCTCCTGCAGTATCAAAGAGAGAGACGTGTGGGTTAGCATATGTGTCCTAAGGACCTCTCTTGGTGAAGCCTCAAGGCTCCTTCATGCATGCCAGAGAGTGCTGACCACCACTTGGATGGCCAGTGTGCAGTGTGCTTCGTGTCTGTCTGAAACCCCACCTATCTCTGCCCTACTCCATTTGACCGATTGACAACAGCTTCAGCCACTGGACTGCCTGCTCTGCTGTCAGCTCAGGCGCAGGCATTCTCGTAACCCGCACTGCAAGGCTGCACTGTTAGCTTGAACCATGATGGATACTGGTCCAAACCTTAATAAAGACATTGCAAGGGGCTCTGAGCGTCTCCACTTGTTACTGCACCATGGCCAGGGGGTTATACAACTTGCCCAGTCAGCTAATTGTTCTGCTGCCCTCTAAACCACACATTAATTTGCACTCTGTGCCTGAGGGTGACACATTCATGTGTTGCTTGAATGGGCAGAAATGCGTCAGAAGCCTGACTCCAAGCATGTCAGTAGAGCTGCTGTTGAACGGTCTCAGCTGCGGACGAATGCTCACTTTTGACAAGCTTTTCCAAGTGTGTGGCCGCTTCCCTCACCCACCCCTCCCCCCTCTGCCCCCACCCGCCCCAACACCCCGACATGCGCTCGTGTACTTCCTGTGGTCTGTGCTACCTTGCCCACCCGCCCCTCCTCCGGCACCACCCACACTTCCCCCTCCCCCGGCCCCACCCACGCTGGAGCCCTTGTCCCGGCGCCGCACTGAAAGCCGGCCAGGGAAAAGCAACTTGCCTGTGACACCGCCCCCCCCACATCCCCCCACCTCCCCCCCACTGAATGATGTCCTATGGGCCACCCTCGCGAGCATTGCGCAAGCTTGTGTGCAGTCACCTCTCAGTTCCCTTCAAAGTTTACCTCGCCAGGCGCAAGCCTTTGAAAGGAAGCCGTGAAGCGTGCCACTCCGAAGTCACACCGATCTGAGAAGTAAATTTGTCGTGGGCGTACGACTCTGGCGTGTGGCTGCAATGATGAGATATGAATGCGTTAAAGTTAAGTTCCTGGCGTTGGACGGCAGGAAACGCGGTCCGCCATTGACAGGCGGAGCGGCCAGTCACAAACTGGTTTCACGATGGCATAAGACTGATTTTTTGGCCTCCTCACCATATTGTCAGCTCATGCCCGCCAGCACGCCCGCTGCCAAGGGGAGCGGACGATTCCGGCCTGGGATTCGCGACACCGCTAAAGGCCGAGAACTGCAGCTCTTTAAAAACCTGCCCCGACTCCATGGAAATTGGGGAGGAGTAGGCAATACTTATCTCTGCAATGGAGCCAGCCAGGTCCGGAGTGCCAGGTGTGGTCACCTGACAGCAACCAGCCCACACCCTTTAAAGGCACTCCTGAAAATTGACAGCCCAGGAATGGGGTCTGGAATCAGGACCTACCCACCATCTTTAAAGGGCCCCTGAGTCAACCCGATTTGGTGAATATCCTGGCCTAGCTTTCAGTCCAGGTTTATCTGGTTGCCATGGTGGGATTTGAATCCAGGACATTAGCATGGGCCCCTGGATTACCAGTCCAGTGATATTACCACTACACCATAATCTCCCTTGCCATTACACAAAAGAGTAGTCAGTATTTGTAAATGGAAGAAACTGAATAATGTAGATTGCAAGTAATTTCCTGTAAAGGGAAGCATACCAACGAGAGAGTTTAAAACTCTTTAAACATGTTTATAGTGGTGACTATTTTATAATTTATACTAAAGTGCAGCCCTTAACTAGCTAAATTATGCTGGTACCCTTACCTCTAGATCAGAAATGTGTGGGTTCAAACCCTAGTACAGGATTTCAGAATATAATCTAGGCTGCTACTGCAGTACAAGGCTACGGGAGTGCTGCATTGTCAAGGTGTCGTTGGTTAGATTAGGTGTTAAAGCAGGGCTCTGTCTGTTCATTCTGATTAAAAAACCATAATACTATTGGAAGAAAAGCAAAGAACTCTCCCAGTGTCCTGGCCAACATTCCACTCTCTCCTCAAAAACAGAATAAGTTGGCTATTCCACTCATTGGCGTTTGTGGGATCTTGCTGTGCACAGCGTGGCTGCCAATGTTGCTCATGTATCAACAGTTGCTGCGCTTTAAACTAATTCATTGCATTGCAAGTGTTTTGTGGTGTTTCTGACACTCCTGTGATAAGGTGCTATATAATTGCATTGTATTACCAGGTTCCTACCTACTCTATGATTTGACAGAGATTCTGTGTGCCTAGATATATAAACAGTACAAACACTTTTCATTCAACCTCCATCCATTCCTGGCTCCCACTGTGAGGTTTGTGAGTCTAATTTGTGCCAAAGAGCAGACATATGTTATTTCAAAGTGAGAAAAAGATGAGTATCTGAGCCACATCTAAACCTAGCACTTAGCTCTGTGGGTGTATACCCTGTAAAGGGAGGGTTTCAATTACCTTCTCCAGCCAGTGGCAACAGTGCAGGCAGGAGGTGTAAGATGATGAGTTGGGGGGAGGGGGAGGGGGTGCAATTGTACACATTCCCACTGCACCAGCCCCACACATTTACCTAATATTGTCAGAAAATGCTGGGAAAAGCTCAGCAGGTCTGGCAGCATCTGTGGAGGGAGAAAAACAGAGTTAACGTTTCGAGTCCAATATGAATCTTCTTCAGAGCTTCTCCAGCTACCAGTATGAGTTTAACAAAAATATCATCATTTGACAAGAAATAATGAAAGTAACAACTTTTTTTCAATTAACCTATCTGGTTTCTTTCTCTTTCTGCCTGGGCACCTGCTTGGTTTGACTCTGCTCTCTCAACATCTCTGACTGTGTCAAATCTGAACTTTGACTCTGATTACCATCTGCACTTAATGGTTGGGACTGTGACATTGATTTGTTTTAACCAAAGACCACTTGGCTCACTTTGCTCTACTGGTGGATTCTGTGATACCGGCAATCTCTCAGTTTCTTTGTGACTTTCACTTTCGTCCTGGCTTTGGACTGTTGGAGGAACTTGATCTACAGAAGGTTTATCATGTTCTCCCTTTTCCTCTTTCGAGCAAATGATCTACATAACACTGATGGAGTCTCGCTCCAGTTTTCACTAGATGTGTGAATGCACCAGGCCTCTTTACAACAGCTCCAATTACATACTTCTCCTGATCACCTCGGTGGTTTTTCACCATGATCGTCTGACCAGCACTGAACTCTGAGTTTCATGTCTCATGTATCTTTACTCAACTTCACTTTGTCTTGCTATTTTATTACTGTGCTATTGACATCAGGCTTAAGCAAAGTAAACCATGTCCTAGGCATGTGTTTAAACACTAACTCAAAAGGTGACCAATCAGTAGTAGATTGTGGGGTTATTCCCATAGTGATAGAGTCATAGAGGCCTACAGCACAGAAAAAGACCCTTCGGCCCATCAAGTCTGTGTCGCTCAAACAAGTACCTAACTATTCTAATCCCATTTTCTAGCACTAGGTCCATTAAGGCAACAGGGAGACACAGATTTTAAAAGATCCAGTCAAAGTATTACACATTACCCTGAACAGTCGAATTCAAAGTGAGCTTTTCTCAGCTTCAGTTCCTTGTAGACAGCAGCTTAAGGCTTAGATGCTGGAGGCTTTTCACACTTGTTAGATCTTAGAATCCTGCCTTTGCACACAGCCTTTATACATATTTTCCCCTTTTAATGCAAATTCCCAAAGTTTCACGATGTCTTTGCATTTTACCTCTCTAATAACAAAATCTGTCATAGTACTAATTTTACCGGTAACCTTTGGGAAAAATAAATACAGTTTCTTAACTTCTCTTGGCTAGGTGAAACATTTCACCCCTCCTTTGAATTCAAGCTAGTTTAATTTATTTAAAAATGCAAATGTTCCCTTTATACCTATGTTTACCTACTGAACATTTCAAACCTAGCTTATCTTCTGATACATCAAAGCCTTCAGACCGGCTGCCTTTCATTCAATTATGTCCCACACGCCCAGAAACACCCACACACACACAAATCCTACTATTACTCTACAATAAATTCCATAACTTTATGAAAATTATTATACGTTCCTGACAGGCTCCATTCTTACTCAGAAATATTTCAAACTCTTCTTACATAAACTGTGGACCATTATCTGACACCAACACCTCCATAAATTGAAAACAAACTTCTCAAAACCTCAATAATTTTGGTGAGTGGTATTGGGCATAGATTCACCATTTATCCACTTGCTACAGCTATCAACTGAAACAAAGCACTTTTCTCCTTCCACCTCAAAGGAATCGACATGTACTCGTTCCCTTAGTTTTCTTGTGTTTGACTGGTTGGATCCTTTGTCATTCTGATTCCTTTCTCATTCCAATTCGCAAATGACACAGCTGCTAGACTGGGTCTGCTGCAGGTAGTGAGGGAACCAACAAGAGGGAAAAACATACTTGATCTCATCCTCACCAACCTGCCTGCCGCAGGTTGCCTATGACGGTATCGGTGGGAGTGACCACCGTACAGTCGTTGTGGAGATGAAGTCCCTTCTTCACATTGAGGATATCTTCCATCGTGTTGTGTGGCACTACCACCGTGCTAAATGAGATAGATTTCATACAGAACTAGCAACTCAAGACTGGGCATCCATGAGGTGCTGTGGGCCATCAGCAGCAGCAGAATTGTACTCAAACACAATCTGTAATCTCATGGTCTGGCATTTCCCCAGTCTACCATTACCATCAAGCCAGGGATCAATCCTGGTTCAATGAAGAGTGCAGGAGGGCATGCCAGGAGCAGCACCAGGCATACCTAAAAATGAGGTGTCAACCTGGTGAAGCTATAACACAGGATTACTTGCATGTCAAGCAGCATAAGCAGCAAGTGATAGACAGAGCTAAGCGATCCCACAACCTATGGATCAGATCTAAGCTCTGCAGTCCTGCCACATCAAGTCGTGAATGGTGGTGGACAATTAAACAACTCACTGGAGGAGGAGGCTCACAAACATCCCCATCATCAATGATGGGGGACCCGCATGTCAGTACAAAAGATAAGGCCGAAGCATTTGCTACAATCTTCAGCCAGAATTGCCAAAAGGGTGATCCATCTTGGCTTCCTCCAGAGGACCCCAGCATCACAGATGCCAGTCTCCAGCAATTCGATTCACTCCATGTGATATCAAGAAATGACTGAAGGCACTGGAAACTTCAAAGGCTATGGGCCCTGACAATATTCTGGCAATAGCACTGAAGACTTGTGCACCAGAACTTGTTGCGCCCTTAGCCAAGCTGTTTCAGTACAGCTACAATTTTGGCATTTACCCTGCTATGTGGAAAATTGCCCAGATATGTCCTTTATACAAAAAGCAGGACAAATCTAACCCAGTCAATTACTGCCCCATCAGTCTACTCTCCATCATCAGTAAAGTGATGGAAGGGATCATCAACAGTGCTATCAAGTGGCACTTGCTTAGCAATAGCCTGCTCACTGACGCCCAGGGCAGCTCAGCTCCTGCCGTCATTACAGCCTTGGTTCAAACATGGACGAAAGAGCTGAACTCCCAAGGTGAGGTGACAGAGAGTGACTGCCCTTGACATCAATGCTACATTTGACAGAGTGTGGCATCAAGGAGCCCTAGCAAAACTGGAGTCAATGGGAATCGGGGGAAAACACTCCACTGGTTGGAGTCATACCTAGCACAAAGGAAGACGGTTGTGGTTGTTGGAAGTCAGTCATCTCAGCTCCAGGACATCACTGCAGGAGTTCCTCAGGGTAGTGATCTTGGCCCAACCATCTTCAGCTGCTTCATCAATGACCTTCATAAGGTCAGAAGTGGGGATGTTCGCTGATGATTCCACAATGTTCAGCTCCTTTCGCTTCTCCTCAGATGCTGAAGCAGTCCATGTCCAAATGCAGCAAGATCTGGACAATATCCAGGCTTGGGCTGACAAGTGACAAGTTACATTCAGCATCACACAAATGTCAGGCAATGACCATCTCCAACAAGAGAGAATCTAACCGTCGCCCCTTGACATTCAATGGCATTACCATCACTGAACCCCCCAGTATCAACATCCTGGGGGTTACCATTGACCAGAAACTGAACTAGACTAGCCATATAAATACTGTGGCTACCAGAGCAGGTCAGAAGATAGGAATCCTGTGACACGAAACTCACCTCCCGACTCCCCAAAGCCTGTCCACCATCTACAAGGCACAAGTCAGAAGTGTGGAGCAATGCTCCCCACTTGCCTGGGTGAGTACAGCTCCCACAACACTCAAGAAGCTTGACACCATCCAGGACAAAGCAGCCCACTTGACTGGCACAGTATCCACAAATATTCCTCCATCACCGACGCACAGTAGCAGCAGTGTGTGTACCATCTACAAGATGCACTGCAGGAATTCACCAAGGCTCCTTAGACAGCACCTTCCAAACCCACGACCACTACCACCTAGAAGGACAAGGGCAGCAGATAGATGGGGTGCAGGGGTCCCTCAGGGAAATTACTTTCACTTATAAAACATTGAACAAAATTTAAGAAAAAAAATTTAAGGACATGTCCCCTCATGTGAAACTGTCACATGAGCTGGAACACGCCCATTAGTTTTATTAAAAATTTTTCAAACACTTTAAAAACCTTCATGAAACTTCATCCCGCCCGTGGATGAGGTTCCATGAAAAACGCAAAGGCCGCCTGGGCTCTTTGCCTGCCCCCCCCCGCCGACCTTAAGGTTGGACGGACAGCTCAGCTAACTGTTGTATTGGCTTTTTAAATGGCCTTAATAGGCCTTTGACAGAGGCTGCACGCCCGCCGAAATGAAAATCTAAAGGATGCGCGGTGATGTTGGGACGCACGCCCGATGTCACAGCACGTCACCTTACGCTTCAGCAAAGGGCCGAGCCCCTGCTCGCCGAGCCGAAGGTTCTACCCTATGCGTGGGTGTTAGGGATGAGCTTTAGCTTTAAAGTTTAAGTTTGATCTGTATTTCTGTATTTGTGTGTGTGGAAAAGGTCAAGTTGAGTTTTAGTTTCACTATAAAAGGCGAAACCTAGGGCAGGATTTTCCCGCTGGCGTGTGGGGGGCGAAATAACTCACGCTGACGTCGGGCGAGCATCCTGATGTCACTGTGCGCCATCGTGATATTTCGCTGGGTGGGTGCGTGATGATGGCTGACGTGTGCCTGCCATTAATTAACGGGCCACTCAAGGCCCCTGACTCACCAATCGACGCCGATTTTTCGGCGCCCGTGCGATCTTCAGGTTGGCGCACAGATGCAACGTTCAGGCGGGCAGGGCACATTTATATAAACCTCATCCACGGGCGGGATAAGAGGACTCACAGGGGTCGCGAGTGTGCACAGTCAAGTATTTATTTTTGAAAGTTTTTGAACCTTGCCTGTGTGATCTGCAGTACTTCAAAATGTGTACCAGCTGCTTTTTCTGAACCCTTAATCTTCAGGTCAGTGCTCTGCAGTGAGGAATCTTTTCTGGGCCTGCAGGTTTCAGGAAGCCTTCCCTTAGCCTGGGAATGGGAGCTGAACTCTCCACTGGAGGACCTCCTCTGAGGAGGAAGGGAGGGCTAGAAGGGGAAGAAGACCAGGAGTGCACATTCAGCCTCCAGGGAAGCCACCTTTGGGAGGACAGGCGCTGGCACAAGGGGAGCAGGGCCAAGAGGTAGTCCAAGGTGGAAAGGGCCACAGAAGACGCCACTATCCTGCTGCCAGGGTTTACAGGCGGTGAAGCAGCTACCTCAATATGTCTGAGGTGCAGTGCCGAAGGAGGCTCCGTCTCTCAAGGGAGACGGTCAACTATATCTGTCAAATGAAAGGGTCTGAGATCTCCGCTAACTGTGTGGGTGGACATCCCACGCCAGTAGCTTTGAAGGTCACAATTGCCCTCAACTTCTATGCCTCTGGCTCCTTCCAGGGGTTGGTGGGTGATCTTTGCGGTGTCTCCCAAACAGCTGCCCACACTTGTGTTAAGCAGGTTGCAGATGCTCTGTTCAGACATGCATTGACCTTCATCCACTACCATTGGGACCAGGCAAGCCAGACACAGTGAGCCAGAGGTTTTGTGGTGATTGCTGGCTTCCCCTGTGTCCAGGGTACAATAGACTGTACACATGTCGCCATCAAGGCGCCAGCGGGTGAGCCCGGTGCCTTCATCAACAGGAAGGGCTTCCACTCCATGAACATGCAGATAGTGTGTGATCACAAGATGATGATTTTACAAGTCTGTGCAAGGTACCCAGGCAGCTCCCACGACACCTACATCCTCAGACACTCCCAGGTGCCGAGGCTCTTCAGTGCTCCAGCCCGGCTGGATGGATGGCTGCTGGGTGAGAAGGGCTATCCCCTCAGAAGGTGGCTCATGACGCCTCTCCACCATCCAAGAACAGAAGCTGAGCAGCGGTACAATATAGGAGCCACGGCTACACAAGGACTGTGGTGGAGAGAGCCGTTGGTCTTCTCAAGGTGTGCTTCTGATGCCTTGACCACTCAGGGGGCGCCCTCCAGTACCTCCCAGATCGTGTCTCAGTGATAGTGGTTGCGTGCTACACTCTCCACAATCTTGTGCTGGGAAGGGGGTACGCAGTGGATGATGAAGACATCAATGCAATGGTTGCGGCTGCACAAGATGAGTCCAGCAGTGAGTCCGAGGATGAGCAGATACAGAGAAATGCTGAGGGGGTAGACACTCACCCGGGAATACTCTAGGGAGGCAGGGACACCCGGGAGGCTATAATCCAATGAAACTTTAGCTAACACAGCACAGATGGACCACCAGGACAAGCCTGGGCCGTAAGCTCGATACTTGACATCTAAGTGAAAAATTTGCCAGGTTAGGAACAGTCACTAAGGGCTTTGTTAATAAAGCTGAATGTCCAACAAAGCACTCATTACATCATCAGGCACTGACTGAGCATGTGCCTCATCCTCTGCAGTCCTCCAATTGCTGGCACCATGGGCACTCTCTGTCTCTGCCAGCTACTCCAGCGAATGTGAGGTGCCCTCACCACTGTGCCCCAGGACACTAGCCGATATTCGAATTCCCACCGAGGTGCTAGTATCTGCGTTGGTGCCTGCCTGGCAGAGATGGTGTGACACTGGTGAGACTTCAGGCCCCTCAGGTGTGAGAGGGGGCCTCTGCTGCTCCTCCTCCCAGCCCTGCTCCGATGATGCTGAAAGGATGAACAAGGACATTGGATCAGTTAAGGTGGAGACAATGACAAAGCGCATCCCTGTCCCCCGGATCATTATGCGCTCAACCTTCCCTAACCAATGGTCAAGCCATGGTGCAAAATTAAGTCAATTAACATTCAGCAGTGCTATGGGCTGTTGGGAGGACAATGCTGATCTCACTGTTGGGCATAAATACCTGGCCGTGGCATCCCACCCTCACCAACACCAGTGGACCTGGTCGCATGGCACCTCTCCAGATCCAGGGCCTCCTGCTCGAAGCGGCTAAGGATGGCGATCTGCGCCTGGCTGCTGGGTCACCACTGGACCCAGCGGACGGTGCACTGCCACCGCCGCCCACCCACTCCCGCCATCCTCGGGAGTCGCGCATTACGCTGGGCGGGCCTTAATTGGCCCGCCTGTGTAAAATGGCAGCGTGGACCCAGTCGCCTATTGGTTTACATGCACTGTGTACCTGCTGTGAACATTAGAGTATAAGATAGCTTTTGTAACTTGTGTTATCCTTATAAAAGTGTATATACCTGTAAAGGTATAGTTGTGGGTGAAGGAGTATTGTAATATAGTTTGTCTTTTCTTGTTTAATAAATGTTTTATTCTTTTGTTAAAGGTTCATCAGCTGACTCCTGTGACTCCGTTCAATAGCTGCTCTGCACGTATCGAAACTAAAATACAGAAGTTAGGATCTATCAAGCTGGGTTCCATCCTGGGATCAGGCTTGTCCAGTTGCAACATTAGCTGGGGTTATAACACTGTTTTATGTGCCCCATTTATTTTTTCCTGTATACTCTATCCTACAGTGTAACGACTGTTGAGGGGCCTATAAAATACTCCCACCCGTGACCTCTTACCTTGCCTATTTCTTACCTCTACCCAAGCTGATTCTACACCTTGCTCTTTCAAGCTAAGGTCACCTCTCACTACTGTACTAATGACATCCTTAATTAACAGAGCTATCCCACTACCTTTTTCTCGCTTCCTGACTTTTTGAAATGTCAAACATCCTTCAATGTTCAGGTCCCAGTCTTGGTCACCCTGCGACCATGTCTCTGTCATACATACTTATTTCCATCTATGCTAACAATTTATTCATTTTGTTATGAAAGCTGTGCATATCCAAATACAGAGCCTTTAACCCTGTCTTTTTACCATTTTTGCAATCCTTGGCCTTATCAGCTGGTGCACTCTTAAGTTTGTATGCTCTGTCCCTTGCTACCACACTCTGGTTATCATAACCCAAATCGCTATCCTGCTCTGTTGCCTTGTCGATTTTCTTTACTTTACCATATCTTCCCTCACACGATCCCTTCACACCACTATTTAGTTTAAAGCCCTCTCTACCACCCTAGTTATATGACTCACCAAAAGACTGGTCCCAGCATGGTTCAGGTGAAACCTGTCCCAACGGTACAGCCCCCACTTTCCCCAGTACTGATGCCAGTGCCCCGTGAATCGAAACCGATTTCTCCCATACCAGTTTTTGAGCCACGCATTTGTCTCTCTAATCTGAAGAAGAGTCACACAGGCTTGAAAAGTTAACTCTGTTTCTCTCTCCACAGAGGCTGCCAGACCTGCTGAGTTTTTTTATTTCATCTGTCTAACCTTATTTACCCTACATCAATTGGCTCATGGCTCAGGTAATAATCCAGAGATTATTGCTTTGAGGTTCTGCTTTTTAATTTAGCCCCTAGCTGCTCATAACCCCTAAGCAGAACCCCTTTCCTTGCACTAATTGTGTCATTGGTGTCCACGTGGACAATGGCAACAGCCTCCCACTGCAAGTTCCTCTTCAGCTCCAAGTAGATATCTCGAAATCTGGCCCTGGGCAGGTGACACAGCCATCTGGACTCACACTCTCAGCTGCAGAGAACTGTGTCTATCCCCTTGACTATCTTGTACTACCGCAACATTTCTATTTACTTTCCCCCCACTAGATTGGCTACCTGTACCATGGTGCCATGGTCAGTTCATTTATCCAGCTTGCAGCTCCCACTCTCATCCATACAGGCTGCAAGAACCTTGGACCTGCTGGGCAATTGCAAGGGCTGAGGCTCCTCCACTTCTACCTTCTCAATTCCCTTATCTGCCTAACTCGGAGTGACATCTTTCTGTCCCTGACCACTGACCAACTGAGTGGGCTCTATCCTAAGGGGTGTGTCCATCTCCTGGAACAAAGTATTCAGGTAACTTTTCCCTCCCTGGTGCTGCGCAGTGTCTGCAGCCACGGCCTCAGCCTCCAGCTGGTCAACTCTGAGCTGGAGTTCTTCAAGCCACAGACACAAATGTGGCTGCAGCGACTCCCACAACACATCACCAGGCCTATCATCTTTATTACATGTTAATTTATTTATTTCTTAAGTAATTTATAAATACTAACCTTTCCACTACTAATAAGCTCTACTATTGCAAGTTACTGCTATTAAAACCTTACAGTTACAAATAAATTTCAGAGGAGAAATTAAAAGATACTCAACAACCAATCACATAACTGTTTCCCTGTGATGTCACACTTTGATCGACTCAGAACACTCTAAACCCACAGACTGATCTCCACCGCTCTCCTCGATCTCCATTATCCTGTGTCTCCACCACTCTCCTCGAGCTCTATTATCCTGCTTCTCCACCGCTCTCCTCGAGCTCTATTATTGTGTCTCCACCGCTCTCCTCGAGTTCTATTATCCTGTGTCTCCCCTGCTCTCCTCGAGCTCTATTATCCTGTGTCTCCACCGTTCTCCTCGAGCTCTATTATCCTGTCTCCCCTGCTCTCGTCGAGCTCCATTATCCTGTGTCTCCCCTGCTCTCGAGCTCTATTATCCTGTGTCTCCACCGCCCACCTCGAGCTCTATTATCCTGTCTCCCCTGCTCTCGAGCTCTATTATCCTGTGTCTCCACCGCCCACCTCGAGCTCTATTATCCTGTGTCTCCCCTGCTCTCCTCGAGCTCTATTATTCTGTGTCTCCACCGCTCTCCTCGAGCTCTATTATCCTGTGTCTCCACCGCTCTCCTCAAGCTCAATTATCCTGCATCTCCACCGCTCTCCTCGAGCTCTATTATCCTGCGTCTCCACCGCTCTCCTCGAGCTCTATTATCCTGTGTCTCCACCGCTTTCCTCGAGCTCTATTATCTTGTGTCTCCACCGCTCTCCTCGATCTCTATAATCCTGTGTCTCCACTGCTCTCCTCGAGCTCTATTGTCCTGTGTCTCCACCGCTCTCCTCGATCTCTATTATCCTGTCTCCCCTGCTCTCCTCGAGCTCTATTATCCTGCGTCTCCACCGCTCTCCTCGAGCTCTATTATCCTGTGTCTCCACCGCTTTCCTCGAGCTCTATTATCTTGTGTCTCCACCGCTCTCCTCGATCTCTATAATCCTGTGTCTCCACTGCTCTCCTCGAGCTCTATTGTCCTGTGTCTCCACCGCTCTCCTCGATCTCTATTATCCTGTCTCCCCTGCTCTCCTCGAGCTCTATTATCCTGTGTCTCCACCGCTCTCCTCGAGCTCTATTATCCTGTATCTCCACCGCTCCCCTTGATCTCTATTATCCTGTGTCTCCACCGCTCTCCTCGATCTCTATTATCCTGTGTCTCCACCACTCTCCTCGATCTCTATTATCCTGTCTCCATCACTCTCCTCGATCTCTATTATCCTGTGTCTCCACCGCTCTCCTCGAGCTCTATTATCCTGTGTCTCCACCGCTCTCATCAAGCTCTATTATCCTGTATCTCCACCGCTCCCCTTGATCTCTATTATCCTGTGTCTCCACCGCTCTCCTCGATCTCTATTATCCTGTGTCTCCACCACTCTCCTCGATCTCTATTATCCTGTCTCCATCACTCTCCTCGATCTCTATTATCCTGTGTCTCCACCGCTCTCCTCAAGCTCTATTATCCTGTGTCTCCACCGCTCTCCTCGAGCTCTATTATCCTGTGTCTCCACCGCTTTCCTCGAGCTCTATTATCCTGTGTCTCCACCGCTCTCCTCGATCTCTATAATCCTGTGTCTCCACTGCTCTCCTCGAGTTCTATTATCCTGTGTCTCCCCTGCTCTCCTCGAGCTCTATTATCCTGTATCTCCACCGCTCTCCTTGATCTCTATTATCCTGTGTCTCCACCGCTCTCCTCGATCTCTATTATCCTGTGTCTCCACCACTCTTCTCGATCTCTATTATCCTGTCTCCATCACTCTCCTCGATCTCTATTATCCTGTGTCTCCATTGCTCTCCTCGATCTCTATTATCCTGTGTCTCCACCACTCTCCTCGATCTCTATTATCTTGTATCTCCACCACTCTCCTCGATCTCTATTATCCTGTATCTCCACCACTCTCCTCGAGCTCTTTTACTCTGTCTCTCACCTGCTCTCCTTGTGCTTTTTATCCTGTGTTTCTGCTGCTCTCCGCGCACTCTTTTATACATGAGAGAGAAAGAGATAGAAAGAAATGTTGCTGGAGTGAGATGAAATGGGGTGGAAGGAGGCTTGTCTGAAGCATAAACACCAGCATAGACATGTTGGGCCGAATGGCTTGTTTTAGTGCTGTAACTTCTATGTAAGAGGAGAGTACTGACGGTGTTAAGGAATCCTGTGTTTTTCTACGGTATATTTGAAAGAAGCTCATGACCCTGAATCTGCTCATAGCGGCGCTGTCAAGCATTGTACATTATTTATTGCATTTATTTTCATCTTTTCTGTTTAGCCTTTTCATGGCTGATGAATCATTAATACTCTTTCATTTGCTGGCGATATTGATCATAAAGTTGTGGATACCCAAAAATTAAGCGAGTCAAAACAGCTCATCAAACCCGTGAAATGACTCTCTCGTGGCCCAGACCACTGCTTTCCACAGAGTGGCTGAAGATAGCAAGAGAATTGATGTACATTCTGGTGGGGAAGCAAACAGTTGCACAGTGTGTCAGAATTCAATTACCTGGGCAGCCCTTTCAATCAAACTATCAACTGCTCAGGTGAGATAAAGAGAAGAGTAAACTGGATACAGGATGACGGCTGCTTTTGCTGAATGTTCCAATAGACAGTGACGTCACCCCCGGTAACCAAGACAAAGACCAATACAGATCAGCATCTTCCCAATCTTCATCTTTTAAGGCTGGCAGCTGGCATTTGAAGAGCATTTGAAACTAACTTGTTATGTCAGATGCTACAAGTGAACTGGCAAGGTCATATTGTTCAAAGCACCTTAAGGTCATCAGTACAAAAATAGGGCTTATGGCTTTCTGCAACCCACTCTCATTAGACCACTGTTCTGTCTTGCTCGTGTCAGCTGTGGCTCAGTGGTAGCTCTCCCTTCTCAAACATACTGCATATTCATGACCCAACAGTGTTTCTCATTCCTAAAGGTTATTCTTGTTGTACTCAGGTGGGCTAAGAGACACTTGCAAATCTTGCTATTTGGAAAAATAAGTCATTTTTGACCTCCTGATGCTATCAGCCACTCCAAGGGAACTCTGCTGACAGAGGCATCAATTATTTGAGATGCATATGGACATGTGTCAGACACCAGTCATGTTCTCCCCCCGCCACTCCCCTCCCTGACCCCCCGATTCCCCCAAGGACATGATTGAACCTGAGGCTTTGTGAGGTAGTGACCTTAACATGGACAGATTGAACAAGGATTCTGGCAGCTCGAGACTTAAAAGTTTGCCTGGAGTTAATTGCAGAGTTTCTCTGTTGTTTACTTATTGGACCCAGACCGCTTGACCTTGATGTCTGTCTGAACCAGGAAACCAACGTGACTGAAATAGCCCTGTCTGTCCTTTAAAGAGTCACGGGAGAAAGGACATTTTACCCAACGGCTGCAATGGCAGCTTTTCATGCTGTATCATCCCTTTCCCAGTGCGTCCCGCCTCATTAATTATGCAATCCTGGGAAACACGCCGGGTTGCTGGCGAGGAGGCCTCTAATTTACCTGCCCGCCTCACCTCAGGTCTTCAGTAAACCGGGCGACATATTTAAAGGGTACCCCTGCACAGATCAAGGGATAGAAAGCTCCTGGGAATTGATGGCTGCCAAAGGGAGGGAACATGCTGCCCCCAAATGTAGTGACGCCTCCCTTGAGGCCTGCCGCAAAGTTCTTGACCCCGGCTCTGAGTGAAGACCAGAAAGCAAGGTTGCCAATCCAGCATGGGAGGCGATGGCAGCGGTGGTCAGTGCAGAGACCTTGCAAAAGAGGACAGCCATCCAGGGCAGGAAGAGGATGAATGATCTCATCCGTTCTGCCAGGATATGTCACTCTTCTCATCACTCTCAACTTGCACACCCACAAACCCATCACACATCAGAGATCTCACCTCCAGGGACAACATCACTAACTCTCACACACACCCTCACACCTCCATCAGGCTCATATCCGCTGGTGCTCGTGTCCTCATCCCGTCCATGGTTCCGCTGACCACACAAACATTCCACGAAGATCCATGTGTTCTGCTCACACTCTGTCCACCTGTTTCATGCAGGAGAAGCTGGCTCACAGCAACAAGGAGAGGCCCCAGACCGGGATGAAGTGGCCCACATTAGGCCTCTCACTCACTTTGAGGAGGGTTCCATCACGCTGACTGGTGAGGACATGGACCATGCCTGTAGCAATGGTGAGGATGGCAGCGAACACCTATGTAAGGATCCTGCACCACATCATCCTTCTCTCAGCGCAACTGTGAGTGCTCTCTCTCCCGCTTTTGACTCTGCTGTCATGCACTAATTATCTCTACTTTGGTTCACAGGGAGCTCTACCAAGTGACCTCAGCCAGCCAGTCCCTCAGCCCCATCCAGGCCCTCATCTCCAGCCAAGAGCACAGCCCCTCCATTGAAGAGCTGGAAATAAGCTGCCTGGAAGACCCTTCATAGCGCTTACCAAAGCCCCCACCAGTGCAGAGATACATACCTCGGTGGGACCTAGATCTGGGGTAGGCTTGGGTTCGCAATGTGGTGGTCACTGCATGGACACGTGTCCACAGCAAGAGGAGGCAGGTTCAACCGAGCTCCCTAGCACTCGGAGGACTGCTGGGGAAGAGGTATATGTGAGGTCCGAGTCAGATGACCAACCTCTGGATTTGGCCTTCCAGCTCATTGTGGAGAGTCAGCAGAAGGCGGGTGAAGATCACATAGAGCTGTTGGAAGCCTTCAACAGAGTGCCACATTTGTAGGAAGTGTGCATCCGCCTGCTCCCTGATGAAGTCTGCCCACATGTGTGCGCATTGAGGTCTCCGTGGGAAGGATGGAGACCCTGATCCAGCAGAATACGGAGATGCACGCAGACCTGCACTCCATCACAGTAGCCATGGGTGAGTTCCTGCAATGGCAACGTGAGAGGGTAATGGGGCACCTCAACTTCCCTCCAGGTTCTCCTTCCCCTCAAGGAGTCAGGCCGGAGCCCTCAGGCACCCAAAGGGAGGAGGAACGGCAGCTGGATACCCCAGGGTCATCCAATCAGGAATCTCAGAGGTTATCCTGTCCTTCTGCCTTTAACCCCCTCAACCTCGACCTCTATCCGTGCTATGACTGTCCCTTTTATTCCATGGGCTTTAACTTCGCTGACAAGCCTGTTATGTGGCATTTTATTCAGTTTTCCCACCTCATTCATCAGAACCAGATCCAACAATACTTAGATAAAAGCAAAATACTGCGGATGCTGGAAATCTAGAACAAAAACTTGCAGGAGAAGCTGGCTCCTCTTTATTGTTCCAACAACGCTTCCCTTCCTTGTTGGACTGAAAACATACTGATGTAGAAAATTCTCCTGAACACCCTTCTCTGCACTTGCACCTCTCAGTAATTTTCTTGCAAATTTGATCCTCTCTATTTTTCCCACTAGTTGGTGTCCTATTTACCACACTCTGCAATTTCATGGTGCCTCTGTTGTTTCTTAGCTCTAACCAAATAGATTCTTGACCCCACCAGAAATCCTCTCTCTCCAACACTGTAGTGTTCTACTTAATAATACTGCAACCCCTTTTCATTTCTTTCCTTCTCTATCTTTATGCAAAGAATGAGCAATAGCTGAAATGGTCTCCGGCAGTCTTCCCTTGAGCATGTAAGCGACCACTTGTTGAACGAATAGGCTGCTTACAACTTTGTCAGCTCAATTTCCAGCATGATGTAAAAGACAGAGGCCTGGCTGCACTCAGCCAGCCCGTGTTTGCATAACTCAGAACATAATGTTGAATGTTAGATGTTTTCCTGCAATTGGACAGTACTTGCTGAACAATCCTGAAAGTGCTAAGAATTATGCTAACAACTAGTTTAACATTATCATTCAGGCTCACAATGTGGCTCACCTACGCTTGCTGGAAGCCACATATATTAATACGCAAGAGCCTGGCTTCTGCGAGCAAAAGGAAGTTTGGCGTTCTTGTGTCTGTCCTGATGAGTGCAAGATGAAAAGTTTTGACCGATGCTCAAGTTAAGTCTTAATTTTAAAAACAAAAGCAGTCTATATTGGCAAAGAAAGTAGTGCTAAGAGGAGTTTATAGCCAGCCTAGTACAAAGAAAATTCTGAGGGTAAGTTGAGCTCCAGGTAGAATAATAGGGGGATAACTCCGGAACCAGTCATTGTAGGATTCTACAATAGAGTGAATCTACTTCCACTGCTCTTTCAGACAGCACATTTCAGATCATAACAACTCACTTTATAAAAAATTATCCTCATCTTGCCTCTGGTTATTTAACCAATTATTTTAGTATCTGACCCTCCTGCCAGTAAAAACAGGTTCTCCTTATTTACTTGATTATAATCCTACTAATTTTAAACCCTTCTATTAAATCTCTCCTTATTGTTCTCCGCTCTAAGAAGAACAATCCCAGCTTCTCTAGTCTTTCCATGTAACTGAGGTCAGCTAAAAAGCACATGATATTGGGTATCTTCCTGAATAACCAATTGAATTGATTACTGTATGTGCAGGAAGCCTCTTCCCATCACCCATATGACTTACCATCTAATCATTCCACTTGCAAAATTGCAACTCAGCAATTGCCCTCGAAAGCTAATATTCTTTAGGCAGTGCTTGCTCAGGATATTTTTCAACATTCCTTATGCCTGAGTCTTTTCCATGAGGAAGTAGGCAAAGAATTTCCAAACTGGGCAGAGGGATTAACCATTGTAGTTAAACAATGGGGTACAGGATATATCAGTTAAATACATTAAATGTCAGCAGGATAACAGTGGTGACAGTGAATGCTAAACAGACTTGTACATCTATATAGAACCTGTGATACATTGATAAAATCTGTCAGTAACTCTGTCAGTCTAAACTTTCCTGAACTCTCTGTTCTAGGTTAGTAGCTCAGATTCACGATGAGCTACTGTTTGAAGTTGAAGATTCCCAGATTCAGGAACTAGCAGGTCAGTTTATTTTCAAATCCTGATACCATTTGTGTTTGTGAGTTGAACTGTAACCTCCCTTCAACTGACTGGCACTTAACTTGTAATCACAGTACCGCCACAGTTATCAGTTTAAGAAGAACTGGTGTCATTCATGCCTGTGCTGGAATAAAATGCTGAGTGAGTGAAAGAGTTAAATAGAAAGAATAAAGGAAGCGAAAATGTCAAACGCTGCTGAACTTTGCCATTGCCAATACCACATGCCCTGTCTCTGCAAGCGATGTGTGCATTGTTCATTAGTGTCAGGGTTTGCAATGTAATGTGACCTCTTCCTCTCCTGCCAGCTGTGGCTCAGTGGACAGTGCTCTTGCTTTTTGAGTCAGAAGGTTGTGGGTTCAAGTCCTACTTCAGAGATTTGAGCACTAAACCTGGGCTGACAATCCAGTGCAGCACTGACAGAGTTTGTCCTTTCATTCTGTGCCGGCTTCTTCTTCAAGAAGAGTGGCTGTGGGCTAGTGCATGCCCTGTGGAAGGGTTTTGAAGATGTCTGAGGCAATTTAATATGCACACTAGGGAGGAAGACAAGAAGCAGCATGCGTGAGCAAGTAGGATAGCTCTTGTGCTTACAGTAGCAAATCCTGAATGCACACATATTAACAGAAAGAGATGTCGTGAAGCTTACCATTGTGATTGGAAGTTAGGGAGGAAACTATGGCTAATGCTGGGGCTAAAGTCTGTTTTTGTCTGGCTATGCGGACAGTAAGTGAGATGTGAAGTGGAGCTTGCCTTCGCAGTCCTGGTAAGGTCATTCAGTTTTCTTGTCTGCAGTCTGATCCTAGGAATGATGCAGCTGGAACTCTCTCCACTACCTCTAGCTAATTTCCTCACCCATCCGCAGGAAAGTGGACCTGCTTCCTATTCCTCACTGGGATGCTCTGGGCATCTTGCCATCTGCTGCTTCAGTAAGATGCAGCCCACTGACCATGTCTGGAAAGTATATCTTCCCTTTAAAGACTGCAAACCACCTTGGTATCAATGAGTATGGGGAGAGAGTGGGAGTATAGCGTGGAGCTAGAGAATCAGCCATGATCATATTGAGTGGCGGAGCAGGCTCGAAGGGCTGAATTACCTACCCCTGCTTCTATTTTTTACACTTTTCTTTCAAAATAGCGGCAGTCCCACCAAACGTCTGCCCTCCCAAACTACCATCTGTCTATCAAAAGCACACCTAGGGCTGGCATTTTGCTTCAGTAAAGTTGATTTGACCTCCTGCCAACCTGATTGGAGCAGGGGTCATTCCCCTTCCCAATATGTGTCAAAGATGGAATTCCACCAGTGGGCGGGAATTTTCCCAAATTTGCACTAAGTGCAGTAGCAGGTGAGTAAAACGCTGTGCTGCCCGCTGACATGAAGGCAGATTTTCACGCCGTTGCATCGCGCCGGGTGCCATGCTTAAAGGCCAGCCACAAGCACAGTGCTTCCAGCTCACCACTGTTGCCCAGGAGGCACTGCCCTCAAAGGCAAGAAGATTGCAGCACCCCCCACCCCCCCCAACCCCCGGTTTAATGACGGGTCCCTTGAGCAACTGCTGGATGCCGTGGAAGCCTACTGGATGTCCTGTACACCCGCTGTGGCCGCATGATGGGCAGCAACGTGACCAATCCGGCTTGTGAGGTGGTGCCAGTGGTGGTCAGTGCCAGCACTCTCCAGCAGAGGACAGCCACCCAGTGCCGCAAGAGGATGAACGATCTCCTCCGTTCTGCCAGGGTAAGTCACTCTTTTCATCACTCCCAACTCACACACTCACAAACCCATCACACACCCACAGGACCCTCACTCACTGCCAGTCCAAGGGACATCACCATTCACTCTCTCTCACACACACACACACACACACACACACACACACACCTTCTATGTCCTCATCCCACCCACACAGGCCAGGCACATTTATTATCTGGCCTGGCAGGCATCCTGCTTACACTTTCTCCATCTCTATCCATGCAGGACAAGCTGGCACACAAGAGAGAGAGAGGTCACAGACTGGTGGTGGTATGCCCATAATCATGGTCCTCACAGACTTTAAAAACAGAACCATCCAGCTGGCCGGCGATGACCGGGACCGGTCCTGTGCTGACAGTGAGCTCGGTGCTGCTCTACCAAGTGAGGATCCAGCAGTGCAACATCCATCAGGCAACCATGCTGTGAGTGACGTGTCCTCTTTCACAGGCCACTGCCATGCAATAATCATCTCCCCTTGCTTTCGCAGGCACATCTTAGAAACAGCTGACAGAGTCCATAACCCAGGGCCTCCACTCAAGCCCTGAAGAAACCTCTGAAGAGGAATCTGGAGGCACCCTCCCTGAAGCCCCATCACTGTGCTCACCCACGCCCCCCACCAGCACAGAGACACACACCTCAGTGGGACCTAGCTTTAGTGTAGTCCCGGGATCACAATCTGGTGAGCATATTGCAGTGTCTGATCCACTGCAGGTGGCGACAGGGACTTCCCAGGTGTCCGGCACTCGGAGGACTGCTGGAGTCCAGAAATTTGCTGAGTCTGAGTCAGATGATGAGCCTCTGGACTCAGTTGTGTCACAGTTGCTGGAGCTACAAAGGCAAGCTCGGGAACATCAGGAAGGGATGTCCTCTGCACTCCTCAGACTGCAAGGCACGATGGAGGAGTCCGTCTGTCTTCAGGCTGAGGTGATAGCGCCGGCATGTCAACACACCGAGATCAACACTGGCAGGATGGTGGCCGCCATGGAGACCTTGGTCCAGGACTTCACTCCTGCACTGCCGCATGGGCTGAACTCCATCGCTGATTCCATAGTTGGCCTCCAACAGTGTGTACATGATAGAGGGGCAGCCTGATCTCACTCCAGCTACCCCTGCTCCTCAAGGAGTCAGCCTGGGGCCCTCGGGCACCCATAGGGAGGAGGATCAGCAGGTGCACCCCCGGGACCATCCATCCAAGCGACTCCGAGTGCGTCCGGCCCATCTGACTCCCCTCTTCCTGTGATCCCAGCAGCTCTAGCTCCACAGGCCGAGGAGGGTGCCACTGCCACACAGCAGGGCCCCGAAAGCAGGCCGGGGCCCTCCAAGTCTCGGTCCTCCAGAGGACACCCGCCAAGGTCATCACAGACTGGGCATCGAAGTCAGCAGGCTGCACCCACCTCCATTGTAGATGTCTGGGAAGCGCCAAGATGTAGCGGCAGGGTTAGGACAGTTAAGGAGAATTAACTCTTTTGGAGTTAGTTGCACAGCCTGGGCAGGGATGTTAATCACTTGTACATAATGTTCACTATTGTCAATAAACTCCCAAGAATGTCTTCCTGCCTATGGCTCCTTGTTCTGCTGTGCAGTGTTCATGTCACTCAGTTGTGAAATCTTTCTGCACAAGATAAAGGCAGGAGTCTCAGTCCAGGGCCTCTTCCCTGTGCTCTGTACGGCCTTCAGACCACAGTGATGGTCCGGCCTCGCACTCCCTGGAGATATCACTGATGCCTGCACCTTGCTGGTGCTTGTCATTGCTGCCAGAATGTAGTTGGCTATTCTCTCAGTGTGCTCTCAGTGCCTTTAAGGAGGGGCTGGCCCCCATTTCTTCAGCATCTGTGTCCACTGCAGGGATGAAAGCCGGCGTCTATAGACCCTGGGTGTCACTAGGCACCGGCCTGCAACAGCTCGCTGTGGCTCTTGGGCGGCATCTGCTGGAGCCCCGGCCGCCCCTTCTTCCTGAGGTTGCTGCTCCTGCCTCTGCGCAGCCAGGAACCTGAGTCGCTCTCTCCTCCATCGTCTTTGCTGTCTGTAGGCCACTAGGCATACAGCTAGTTCACCATGCTCCATGATCCTGATGTACTCCTCCTGCAGAATGAAAGAGAGAGACACCTGGTTAGCATGGGTGTACTAAAAACCTGTCCTGGTTAAGTGTGATGTCCCCTTAACACATCCCGGAGAGCGCTGGCCACCACTTGGATGACCAAAGATTAGTGGCTGCATGGCTGCCCTGTTAGCTTGTACCATGGGGGAGACTGGTCCAAACCGGGATGCTGACATTGCAAAGGGCTGTGAGCGTCTCCAGCAGTGACTGCTATATGGCCAACTTGTACAACGTGTGCAGTCCAACTGCTCTGCAGTCCACCAAAGTGCTCATGAATTTGCAGTCTGTGCCGGATGGAGGGAGGGCAGGGTGTGGGGAGCTCTGGAGAACTTGGTGGCACTTTGATGCCTCTGTGTTGCTTGAGTTGGTAGATAAGCTGGGAGCCCGACCCCAATTAAATCAATGTGGCTGTGCCTGAACTGTCTCATTTGCAGAGGAATGGTCACTTTCGACAGGTTTTGCTGAATGCGTCGCCACTTCCCTCGCCCACCTATCTCTGCACCCCGAATGCTTGTGCGCTATATTCAAAGGCAGGCCAAGTCATCTCAGGGGCAGGGCTGCACTGGCCTCCCTCACCCTCAAAAATCACCTCTGAGGCAGGGTGGCACTTAACCCCACCCCCTGGCACCCCTGAAGCTTGTGAAGCAACAGGCGTCCCTGGCGAGCTCTGCAGGATGTGGCTGTGCGCTCACCTCCAGTTCAACCAGAGTGAAGGCCGCCGAGTGCACATCACCTCTGTGCCATTGTGAAACACATCAGGGTGCTTTCCCGCTGACGTGGACGGACGATCCAGCGGGGGTGCAAGACCCTGGCAGGATGGCCTGGTAATGAAATGCTGATGGATTACAATGCGGTTCCCAACGACCGATGGTGGGAAACCATCTGAGTGGACAATCGCGACCTGCCTTCCTGCCATTGTGAAACCGATACTGTCCACTCAAGCTACCTGTCAGGCCCACTGCCAATGGGCACGGGAAATTCCGCCCTGTGATTTTACTGTTAAATATCAACAGTAATGTGATATTTCTTTTAGCACCTCCATTAAAGCAGTTTGATACACACTCACTGTCTGTTCCTACAGTATTACCACGAAATGAAATCTGCCTCTACTAATTTTCATCAGCAGAATATAATTGACTCATTGCTAAATTAGAACCAAAGTTTGGCCTGCCTCAGCTGGCGACTCACCATTCATTCTTCTTCCACTTGCAGGACTTGTTAAGAACACCATGGAGTCACTGCAATCTGAGGAGGCTCTCGGAGTGCATCTGAAGGTACGATCCGCTCCTGCAACGCACCAGGACTGAAAGTGCCTCAGTCCAACTTAAAATCACAGTTCCTCGTGAGCGTGAAGGAGACACAGGACGCTAATTATTAATGTGGTAACAGGTCATTTGTTCTGTTCTCCACAGGTCCCTTTAAAAGTGTCCCTCACCTGTGGGAAGTCTTGGGGTGCCATGGAAGCGTTGCAAGATTGTGGAGACGCCCAGTCACTAACAACGCCAACATCTGGTCCAATGTTCTAAGAGGCACGATCATCTTTCTGCGTCCGTTGCTCCTAAAGGCTTTATAAGTCCCCTTTCATTTTCTTTATGTTGCTTGGGGTAAAATTAGGAATGCTGAACTTTCTTTTAAGGGTTAAAACGCGGAAAATTTTTTTAAAAATTATATAAAATTGAGCAATCCTGTGGCAGCCGGAGCGTAAACCTCATGGCCAGCATAGAGGTTGGTACGTGGGAATCATCGATAATGTTCCTATGGCTTATTGCAGTTTCCCTGCTCCCTCCCTCCCCCCCCCCCCAACAACCTCCCGTTTAAATTATAATTCATGCACCAATTTTTCACTTCAATGTAGCGATGACTTCCGTCCAGCCAGTGGTCTTCATCTCAACACGGCTCTGCTGGTCTTGACAGTCAACTAAGGCCAGTCACTGGGTGTGATGTGTTTAACAGTGGAGGGAAAAAAAAACTGACAGCGGTTCCACCTCACACCAGTTCGGCGTGTGGGATATTAGTGTCGGAGCGACGCACGAACATGGAGTGAATGGTTGTAAGAGGGTGTTTCAGTACTGACCAGCGGCCCCCCTCCCCCCCCCCCAAGACAGTGCAAAATGCTGCCTTCGGGTTCAGAAGCCATATGGGGGCAGGGGGGCAAGAAAGAGAGGAAAATGTCTGTTTTTTTTAAAGCACTGCACTGGAGGGTTCCAATGTAGTACCTTGTTGCGTTACACCACCCCCCAGAGACAGGAAACCTGGCCAAGGAAATTCCAGCCGTCAGTGCTCGAATTGATCAGAAATGTTCTCGAGTCGCTTGACAACCCCCTGCGTCGTTGTGCGTTTAGCGGTTTGTTTGTAGTGTTAAGTATTTCGGGAAGCTCTCTTCATTAAACCTGCTGACCCAGTTCATTTGTATTCTGGTTGTGTTTTGCTCCAGTTCCCGCTGTTCAAGTCTGCCCTCGGAGTTCAGACAAAGTCGTCATAAGCAGTACATTCGTAGGCATGTAAAGTATATGGAAACATTCACAATGTACAAACTGTACGAATTCCAAGCACTCTGAAGCTCTAACCAATTAAAGCCCAATGATAATATATCAGCAAATAGTTAATTATAGACAATAACACCGCACTTACAGCACTGAAAGGGTTATTTGTCCCAACAGTTTCATGCTGGTATTTATGCTCCACACGACTCTCTTTCCTTCTCACTTCATCTAACCCCATCACCATATCCTTCTGTTCCTTTCTCCCTCATGTACTTACCTAAGCAAAATACTTCAATAAATAAAACTATTTCTGCAGCAAATAACTTTTTGCATGTACAAGCTTAATGAGTAATTCAATAATAATGACACTACTTGTGCATCCAATGGTGCTGTAGCCCGTGGAGAACTTTATTCAGTAACCCTCTGAAACACTATTGGCAATTATATTTTACAAATAATCAGTACTGTTTCTTTTTATTACCAGTGTTAGCATTTGATTATTCTCCAAAGTTGATAAGCTCGAACGACAATATGAAAAGAACATTCAGGCAACTCCCAACTCTCTGGTTTTTGTGTAAAATTAACTGTTAGGTATGCAGTGTTCTTGTGCACATTGTATGAACCCAAAGATCCTTCAGTATGTTGCTACAGTATCTTAGCATCTTAGTATCTTAGCTGTAGAGGCTGGGTCGTTAATCTGTCTACCTCAACCTTGAACACACTTTTTAATCGGTAAAGGGTTATGGGGAAAGGGCAGGAAAGTGGAGTTGAGGATTATCAGATCAGCCATGATCTCATTGAATAGCAGAGCAGACTCGATGGGCCAAATGGCCTACTTCTGCTCCTACGTCTTATGGTCTAATAGCATCACAGTTCCACAGCACCCTGTGTTGTGTCAGCTCTTTGAATCTAGAAGGTCAGTGGTTTAAAGCTTCCTTGAGGATTTCTGCCCACAATCTGGGCTGACACTTCAGTGTAGTGCAGTATGCCTAGTGAAATACACTTCTCTATAATTATTATTAGAAGTTTACCTCCATTCTGATCCTTGATACATTTAACAAGAGAGAGGGAGGGGGGCACCCAAATATCAGGGAAGGGGGAGGGAAAAAAGGGATGTCCTTGGGTCTGTTGTTGTCTAGGTGTCCATTATAGGCCAGATACTACGAGGAAGGATCTGCTGTGCTCCATTTCCCCTTGCTCCTTTCTCCATTTCTCTGTCTCCTTGGCCTTCCCTTCCACTTTGCAGACATCTTGTTATCTAGCTCATGACCAAGACGAGGAACTTCAGTGACATAGAACGGACTGTTTTCCTTGTAGAAATGAAGCTTGAGAGGAGATTTAATAGAGGTGCTCAAAATCATGAGGGGTCCGGACAGAGTAGATAGGGGGAAAACCGTTCCCACTTGTGAAAGAATTGAGAACCAGAGGGCACAGATATAACGTAATTGACAAAAGAAACAATGGACAACCAAACAGTGAGCAGTTAGGGTCTGAAAGGCACTGCCTGAGAGTATGGTGAAGGCAGGTTCAATCGAGACATTCGAGAGGGAATTAGATAATTATCTGAAGAGGAAGAATGTGCAGGGTTGCAGGAGAATGGCACTAAGTGAATTGCTAATGCGGAGAGCCGGTGTAGACACAATGGGCCGAATGGCCTCCTTTTGACCTGTAACAGTTCTCTTATTCAACTTGTCACCCCATATTTCTAATATTGTTATAATCTTCCAGTTATTAAACAATCACACTTTGTGATTTTCTTACCATTTATGATCACATGGCTGCATGTAATTGACAGGAGGAGCAGTTGGCTGTTTCCACTGGCACCAGACTCATATCTATTGCTTTTGTTTGCTGTTGACTATTCAGACTGGATCAGTTACATTGGACTTGTCTGCTTGTCAACCACGTTGCCTAGTGATGATCATTCAGCTGGCCCTTGGCTCATTAAAGAATAATCAATTCTTCTGTTCCTGTCCTCAATCGATGCACCCATTCAGAAGATTGTTTGCAAATCCCAGTTTTCACTCCCCTGGTTATGAACACAGTTCTGTCAGATGCACAGACTGTGTTAGTTTGATCTGGTTTGCCAGACATTCTGCTCACCCTGCAGCCAGAAAAAAAGGACATAATGTCAGACTGGGGTTGCTAACCCGTGAGGATTGGATTAATCCTCCTGCAGGAGTTCTTCAGGGTAGTGCCCTAGGCCAAAACATCTTCAGCTGCTTCATCAATGACCTTCCTTCCATCGTAAGGCCAGAAGTGGGGATGTTCGCTGATGATTGCACAAAGTTCAGCAGCGTTTGTGACTCCTCAGATTCTGAAGCAGTCCACGTCCAAATGCAGCAAGATCTGGACAATATCCAGGCTTCGGCTGCCTCGCGGCAATTAACACTCGAGTCACACAAGTGCCAAGTAATGACCATCTCCAACAAGAGAGAATCTAACCATCGCCCCTTGACATTCAATGACATTACCATCACTGAATCCCTCACTATCAACATCCTTGGGACTTACCATTGACCGGAAACTGAATTGGACTAGCCATATAAATACTGTGGCTACAAGAGCATTTCAGAGGCCAGGAATAGTGCAACGAGTCACTCACCTCCTGACTCCCCAAAGCCTGTCCGCCTTCTACAAGACACAAGTCAGGAGTGTGATGGAATACTCCCCACTTGTCTGGATGAGTGCAGCTCCCACAAAAGTCAAGAAACTCAACACTATTCAGGACAAAGCAGCCCGCTTGATTAGCACCCCATCCACAAACATTCACTCTCCGCACCACTGACGCACGGTAGCAGCAGTGTGTACCATTTCAAGATGCACTGCAGGAATTCACCAAGGATCCTTTGACAGCACCTTCCAAACCCATGACCACTACCATCTAGAAGCACAAGGGCAGCAGACACATGGGAACACCACCGCCTGGAAGTTCCCCTCACCATCCTGACTTGGAAATATATCACTGTTCCTTCACTGTCACTGGGTCAAAATCCTGGAAGTCCCTTCCTAAAAGCACTGTGGGTGTACCTACACCACATGAACTGCAGCGGTTCAAGAAGGCAGCTCATCACCACCTTATAAAGGGCAATTAGGAATGGGCAATAAATGCTGGCCCAGCCAGCGAAGTCCACATCCCTTGAACGAATTTTTAAAAAATCTCCACATGGACAAACTCAGGGATGATAGAGATAGACAGATTAAAACAAATTGTGTTTTTTTTTTCATTTTCTTGGAACATTTTAATTGATCAGTTAGAACAATATTGAAACTTTTCTCTACTCTGCCTCTTGATATATTTAACAAAGAGAGAGGGAAGGGGATTCCAAAGCACCAGAGAAGATAAAAAGGGATTTCCATGGGCCTTATGTTGTCCAGGTCTCCATTACAGGGCAGATATTATGAGGCAAAATCTGCTCTCCTCCATTTCTTCTTAGCTCTTTCCTCCATTTCTCTGTCTCCTTGGCCTTCTCTTCCATTTTGGGGAAAGAGACTGTTTGACTGTTGAGAATGATCCAATCAAGTATCAAAACATTTGTAACTTTCCAATTAACAAAGGAAAGAAAGGCTGCTAAGACTGACAAGCTGTGTGGCCAATGGCTGGAACGTAGGCTGGAATTTTGCAGCCCCCCCGCCCCCCTTCGGATGAGACGGGCCTTTCAAACTTCCATTCAGTTCGGAAGGACTGGAAGATCCTGCTGGCGGGAGGCGTTGGAAAATCCCGCCCATAGGGCAGGGCAGTTGGAGGTAAAAGCTCATGTGGTGAAATCTCCAGGAGCACATCCAAATAGGGTTCATGATCCTACTTCAGACACACAACACGCACACATGAAGTACTGGTTTCTTTATACTTCCCCTCACCCCATAACTCTGTGATTCTGACCAGGTTTGCCATGCCATTCCTTATTTCTGCAGACAGATTACCTTTAAAAACAGATGTGGCTAATTTTCCAACTCAGGGCGCAGGGGAGGGGCGGGGGGGGGGGGGGGGGGGGGGGGGGGGGTGGGGGGGAGACTTTTTCCTTCTCAGAAAGTCGTTAGGGCACAGAAGGAGGGTATTTGGCCTATCGGCTCCATGGTATCGCATGTAGGGTTTTTCAGTGGGTACCTCCTGGGTGCAGGAACTCTGATGAAAGCCTCTGGAGTTAGGCACTTCCAAACTCTGAGAACAGTATAAACGGAGTGTAGTATTAGCTGTCACTTAACAGCACAGACGTCCTCTCTGTGGACAGAAATGATAGGCAACAGAGGCAGAATATCCAGCCATTTACTGATTGCTGGCATTGTTAGTAGCTCTTAATGTGTGGTGACTCTCAATATTTGGTTCTGGGATTAAGCTTCTTCAACTAAAGGATCAATGGCCTTGAATCTTTATGCATAGAGGCTAATTTTCTGGCAGCAGATAAAATTACCACAAAAGCTGCTGGATTGTCATCAAAAACCTGACTATCTCACAAATGTCCTTGAGGGAACAGAACCTGCCATCCTTCCCTAAAGCTGAGCCTAATTATGGCTCCAGTCCCACACTTTGGTTGATTCTTTATGTTCTCAGATTCCCTCAATTCAAGGATGATGGCTACTCAGGATCTTGGGCTTCTGCCATAAGTCTTCATGTGACTGAACAGGTCGATTCCCAACCCAGAGATCTTTGGGCACTTGGGACAGGACGTCCAATGGGGTAGTGGGACCCAGAGTGCAGGATTTGCTTCCTTTTCTTCCCTGTCGCCGCTCTGCCTCATCATTAAGACGTTGTGACTCAAAGCCTGATGCAGCTCGATGGACAAGTTGCCGCCATTTTGAACGATTGGTTGCAAGTTCCTCCCAGTCATTAATGTCAAGTCAATGCTGCCGCACTTCAAGGAGGGCTTCAGACTGTCTTTGAAGTGTTTCTTGTCCTCCCCAGAATGCTGGCCATTCGAGAGTTGAGAAAACTCCCCCTGGCCAGGGAGACAATTTTCAGCCATCTGGACACAGTGTCCAGTCCATCGAAGTTGATCTCGGAGTCCTTCCTGAATGTTTGAGGAGCTAGCTTCAAGAAGGACACCAGCATTTGTTCGATGGTCCTCCCATTGAATCTGGAGGATGTGGTGGAGACATTGCTAATGGAATTTCTCTAGCGCTTTATGTGTCACTGACAAACAGTTCAGGTCTCTCTGCAGTATAGGCATGTGGTAATGACAGCCGCTCTGTACACTAGGACTTTTACTGATTTGTAGAGATCTTTATTGTCAAATACTTGCTGCCATAGTTTGTAGAAGGCTGAGCTGGCGTAGTTGATCCAGTGTTGGATTTCCTCGTCAATGGTGGCTCTTTTGAGAGAGGTGGCTGCCAAGGTGTGGAAAGCGCTCGACACATTCCAGAATCTCTCCTTCAGTATATATGGGAGATGGAATATTTGATTGACCATGTGTGGCTTGACAAATGAGTCTTGGCAACATTCAAGGACAGGCCGTGTTTATTGTATGCAGAGTTGAAGAGATCGAGAGCGGCTTGCAAATCTGGTGCAGAGTGGGCAATGGCACTGCAGTCATTCACAAACCATGGATCATGTATGTCTATGTTTAGTTTTGGCACAGAGGCACCTGAGGTTAAAAAGTTTTCCATCTAGGCATTATTTAATACTCACACCAGAGGACAGTTGATCTTTGATGAGGTGAATAACCCCAACCCCTATGTATTCTAATCTTTTCTTGTAATAACTTCGGACATCCCATCAGTTGTAATTCTGAGAATAGCCATTTAAACCATATGTCCAGGGGCCTATTGAACGTTTCTGAAGCTCTAACTGATTGAGAAATCCCTTGGGGAACTTCAGGCTACTATACTTTCTGGTGCCAAGGCAAAGTTTATAGGGTAAAATAATATCTCTCCAGGTCAGTGGCGGTGTGAAGATCTTTATTTATTTAGTTCATTGGATGTGGGTGTTGCTGGCTGGGCCAGTATTTATTGCCCATCCCTAATTGCCGTTGTTCAGAGGGCATTTAAGAGTCAACCACGTTGCTGTGGGTCTGGAGTCACATGTAGGCCAGACCGTGTAAGGACGGCAGATTTCCCTCCCTAAAGGACCTTTGTGAACCAGATGGGTTTTTACGACATTCAGCAATGGTTTCATGGTCATCAGATTTTTAGGGCTGAATCTTCCGGTTGGTGTGCGGGGAGCAGGCTGAACACGTTGAACCGTGATGATTTCAGGCGTGCGTCCCAACGTCATTGCGCGTCATCTTGACATTTCGTTCGGCGGGCATGCGCTGGAGGTGGCTGTGCGCCTGCCGAAATGTCAATGGCCTATTAAGAAAGTAATTAAACAAGTTAACGCTGCCCGTCCAGCCTTAAAGTTGGCAGGCAGGTGAAGAACCCAAGCAACCTTCACGTTTTTCAGGAAACCTCATCCATGGGCGGGATGAGGTTTCCTGAAGCTTTTATGAAATAAATAAATAAATTTTCCAAACTTCACAAACATGTCACTGTCACATGAGGGGACATGTTTAAATACATTTTTATTCCATTTATTTAAATGTTTTATAATCTAATCAATCTCCCCGAGGCACCTCTGTGCCTCAGGGAGATTTCTGCACTCTTTCTTGCGCATGTGCGAAAGAGCATGGGCCCCAACTCTCCCTCCTCCCCCTGCCTGCACAGGTAGCACTGAGCACTACAGGCCGCGCGTTACGCTGGGCGGGCCTTAATTGGCCTGCCCGCGTAAAATGGCAGCACGTAACCAATCGCAGGCAGCGATTGGCTCCATGCCTGACCCTGCCCACTCCCACCATTGGAAAAATTAATTCCAGATTTTTATTGGATTCAAACCCAGGTCCCTGGGTCTCTGGAGTACTAATCTAGTGACAATACCACTATGCCAGTGCCTCCCCTATTGTTGAGATTGTTGGTCTGGTTGGTATTTGATTTTATTAAACTGGAAATGAGTTGGCACTGTTTAAATTTTCAGGACATCCCAATGTGCTTTACGTTTAATAATTATTTTTGAAATGGGTTCACTATTTTTGACACTTAACCAGTAAGGTCCTACAATTAGCAAATAAATGGACTTCAACAACAACTTATATAGCACCTTTAACATAATGAAACATCCCAAGACACTTCACAGGAGCCTTATAGAACAAAATATGACACCAAGCCACATAAGGAGACATTAGGTGACATAACCAAAGGCTTGGTCAAAGAAGAAGGTTTTAAGAAGTGCCTTAATGAAAGAATGTGAGCTAGAAAGGCAGGAAGGTGTAAAATGCTGTGGTTAACATTCAGTTATAAAGCAATGGGTGAAGTGTCAGGGCACCTACATAAAACTAAAATGGTTGTTGTTTTCTCGTCTTTTTAATCCTCACTTGGCAAATACTGTGAAGTCATTAGTCAGTGGTGGCTCAGTGCACAGCAGTCTCATCTCTGAGTCATAGGTTGTGATCTCAAGTCCCATTTCAGAGACTTGAGCACAAAATCCTAGCTAACTCTCCACTGCAGTACTGAGGGAGTGCTGCACTGTTGAGGGTGCTGTCCTTTGGATGAAATGTTAAACCAAGGTCCCATCTGCCTATTCAGGTGAATGTTAAAGATCCCATTGCACTATTTTGAAGAAGAGTAGGGGAGTTATCCCTGATGCCCTGGCCAATGTTTATCTCATAACCATCATTGTAAAAACAGAGTAGATGACCATTATCACGTTGTTGTTTGAGGAGAGCTTGTTGTGCACAAATTGGCTGCTGTATTTCTTACATTACAACAGTGGCTGGACTTCAAAAACTTACTGGCTTTTCGTCCAGCGACAATGAAGAAATGGCGATATAGTTCAGGTCAGGTTGATGTGTCACTTGGAGATGTTGGTGTTTAAACAATTTTGTTGCTTCTCAATGGTGGAGCTCACAGCTTGGGGAGGTGCTGTTGAAGTAAACTTGTTTAGTTGCGCAGTGTATCCTGTCAGTAATGCACACAGCCAATGATGGAAGAGATGGGTACTGAGTCCAGTGGCAAAAGCACCAATGATGAAAATTGCTCCGTGCTTGAGATTCTTGAATATACCATCACACTTCTGACTTGAGCCCTATAAATGGTCAAGGGGTTTTAAGAGATTGGGAGATGAGCTACTCCTCACAGAGTACCCAAACTCTGCCCTGCTCTTGCACTTACAATATCACCATGACTGATCCAGTTAAGCTCCATCCATTGGTGACCCCCAGAATGTTAATGATGAGGAACCCAGCAATGGTGATGTCATTTAATGACCAGGCGGTCATTAGCTGGGACTTAGTTGGCTTGATTGTTACATGTGTCATGAAAGTATAATAATTTTCATAATATTTTTCTGGTTTATTGTGAAGTAGATTTATGGGAGTAAGTACAGTTGGGACTGTCTGTGTGTGATTTAATTACATTTGGAGTCAAGTAGACTGTAAGTTTAAATCATCAAAAGCAGCTTGGTGCTTCATATGCTAATGAGTAAACATGGATGCTGGCTTAGCATGTAAGGTGTGAAGGGAATTTGCATTTTTAGATAAATGAATGGATATTTGGATTTCAGAGGGATCTCAGTCTGTTTACAACTAGCCAGATAAACAAGGCTAAGCAATGTGTTTATTTTTCCCAAAGGTTACTAGAAATAGTAGCAACATGAAAGTTTTTGTATTTTGAGGAAGATACAGTTTCAAAGACATATGAAACAATAGAATTTACATATTAAAAAGAGAGAAACATATATAAAGGAGAATGAAGGGCTATGTGAGAAGAGGAGGCCATGTAAGATCTAACAGGAGTGCGTGAAAAGCATTAATGAAGCCTCCAGCATTTGTGCACAAGTCTGCTGTCTAACGGAACTGAAGCTGGAGGAAAAGCCATTTGGAATTCCACAGTCCAGAGTACTGTGTTAACTTGCTGAATCTGTTTTAAATCTAAAATATATTTTGGGCAGTTGCCTTAAAGGGAGTGTAACTGGGACTCAGGTTCATTACGAATTTTGGGAGTTATTATAATAGTAATGGTAGCCTTTTTTCTGTGCTTGACATCTTTTATTTTGTTAATAAATATTTTAATGTATTTTTTAAAAATCTCTAAAGGTTTGGTGGACTTATTACTTCTGAATTCAGAGCACACTTCTTATAATAAATACAAATTGCAAAACCATTGTGGTAGCAACCAAGTTTCCCTCATGGAATTGGTCCACCTGGCACATATTTAGATGTTCACTTGGGTTGCCATAGCCTCCAGGGCTATGAGCCAAGCGATGGAAAATGGGATTAGTGTAGTCAGATCTTTGTTGGTCAGTGTGGACATGATCGGCCAAACGGCCTCCTTCTGTGCTGTAGACGTCTATGAGTCGACATCATCCACCACATCATAACACATGGCACTTGTCAGCCCAAGCTTGGATGTCATCCAAGTTGCCCTATTGTCTGGCCTAGACTGTTTCATTAATAGAACAGTTATGAATGAAGACGAACATAGGGCTTTCAATTTAATGAATTTGAGTTCCATCAGCTGCCTTGGTGGGATTTAAATTCATGTCCCCAGAGAATTAGTTGGACCTCTGGATTCCTAATCCAGTGTCATTACCATGATACCGCCATCTCCCCTTATCAACCTTTGCTGCCTATGTGCATGGACTGCTTCAGTATCTGAGGAGTCGTGAATGGTGCTAAACATTGTGCAATCATCAGCAAACACCCCCACTCTGACCTTATGATGGAAGGAAGGTCATTGATGAAACAGCTGAAGATGGTTGGGTCTAGGACACTGCCCTGAGGAACATCAGGACAGAGAAGATTGACCTCCAACAACCACAGCAATATTCCTTTGTGCTAGGTATGATTCCAACCAGGGCAGAGTTTTCCCCCTGATTCCCACTGACATCAGCTTTGCTGCGGCTCCTTGATGACACACCCAGTCAAATGCTACCTTGATGTCATGTGCAGTCATTCCCACCTCACCTCTTGAGTTCAGCTCTTTTGTCCATGTTTGGGCTAAGGCTATAATCAGGTCAGGAGTTGAGTGGTCCTGGCGAAATTCAAACTGAGCATCAGTGAGCAGGTTATTGCTAAGCAAGTGCTGCTTGATAGCTCTGTTGATGACCCTTTCCCTCTTTGCAACACTTTGCTGATGATCAAGAGTAGACTGATGGGGCAATAGTTAGTTGGGCTGGATATGTCCTGCTTTTTGTAAACAGGACATGCCTGGGCAATTTTTCACATAGCTGGGTGGATGCCATTGTTTTAGCTGTATTGGAACAGCTTGGCTAGGGGCAGAGCTAGCTCTGCAGCACAGAACTATTGCCAGAATGTTGTCAGGGCCCATAGCCTTTGCAGTATCCAGTGCCTTCAGCCATTTCTTGATATCATGTGGAATAAATTGAATTGGCTGAAGACTGGCATCTGTGATGCTGGGGACCTCAGGAGGAGGCCAAGATGGATCATCCACTCGGCACTTCTGGCTGAATATGGTTGCAAATGATTCGGCTTATCTTTTGCACTGATGTGCTGGGCTCCCCCTGCATTGAAGTTGAGGATATTTGTGGAGTCTCCTCCTCCTGTTAGTTGTTTAATTATCCACCGCCATTGACAACTGGATGTGGTAGGACTGGAGAGCTTAGATCTGATCTTTTGGTTGTGGGATCGCTTAGCTCTGTCTATCATTTGCTGCTTCTGCTGTTTGTCATGCAAGTAGTCCTGAGTCGTAGCTTCACCAGGTTGACACCTCATTTTTAGGTATACCTGGTGCTGCTCCTGGCATGCCCCCCTGCACACTTCATTAAACCAGGGTTGATCCCCTGGCTTGCTGGTAATGGTAGAGTGGGGGATATGCCAGGCCATGAGGTTACAGATTGTGGTTGAATACAATTCTGCTGCTGCTGATGGCCCACAGCGCTTCATGGATGCTTGGTTTTGAGTTGCTAGATTTGTTTGAAATCTATCCCATTTACCACTTTAATAGTGCCACACGACATGTTGGAGGATATCCTCAATGTGAAGACAAGACTTTATCTCCACCAGGGCTGTGCGGTGGTCACTCTTACCAATACTGTCATGGACAGATGCATCTGCGGCAGGTAGATTGGTGAGGAAGAGGCCAAGTATGTTTTTCCCTCTTGTTGGTTCCCTCACCACCTGCCACAGACCTAGTCTAGCAGATATGTCCTTTGGGACTCAACCAGCTTATCAATAGCGGGGCTACTGACTATTGATGGTATTGAAGGCCAATAAATCCCCAAGGCCTGATAATCTACATCCCAGAGTACTTAAGGAAGTGGCCCTAGAAATAGCGGATGCATTGGTGGTCATCTTCCGAGATTCTATAGACTTTGGAACAGTTCCTACAGATTGGAGGGTAGCTAATGTAACCCCACTATTTAAAAAGGAAGAGAGAAAGCAGGGAATTATAGACCAGTCAGCCTGACGACAGTAGTGGGGAAAATTCTAGAGCCCATCATAGAAGATTTAATAGCTGAGTACTTGGAAAACAGTGGCAGAATCAGACAGAGTTAGCATGGATTTACGAAAGGGAAGTCATGCTTGACAAATCTACTGGAATTTTTCGAGAATGTAACTAGTAGAATTGATGAGGGTGACCCAGTGAATGTGGTTTATTTCTACTTTTAGAAGGCTTTTGACGAAGTCCCACATAAGAGATTAGTGTGTAAAATTAAAGCACGTGGGATTGGGGGTATTGAGATGGATAGAAAACTGGTTGGCAGACAGGAAACAAAGAGTAGGAATAAATGGGTCTTTTTCCGAATGGCAAGCAGTGACTAGTGGAATGCCGCAGAGATCGGTGCTGGGACCCTAGCTATTCACTATATACATTAATGATTTACATGAGGGAATTGAATGTAATATCTCCAAATTTGCAGATGACACAAAGCTGGGTGGGAGGGTGAGCTGTGAGAAGGATGCAGAGATGCTTCAGTGTGATTTGGACAAGCTGAGTGAGTGGGCAAATGCATGGCAGATGCAGTATAATGTGGATAAATGTGAAGTTATCCACTTTGGTAGCAAAAACAGGAAGTCAGATTATTATCTGAATGGCTATAAATTGAGAGAGGGGAATGTACAACGAGATCTGGTTGCCCTTGTACAGCAGTCGCTGAAGGTAAGCATGCAGGTGCAGCAGGTGGTAAAGAAGGCAAATGATTTGTTGGCCTTCATAGCCAGAGGATTCAAGTACAGGAGCAGGGATGTCTTGTTGCAATTGTACAGGGCCTTGGTGAGACCACACCTGGAATATTGTGTGCAGTTTTGGTCTCCTTATCTGAGGAAGGATGTTCTTGCTATATTTGGAGTGCAGCGAAGGTTTAGCTGACTCATTCCTGGGATGGCAGGACTGACATATGAGGAGAGATTGAATTGTTTAGGATTATATTCGCTGGGGTTCAGAAGAATGAGGGGGGATCTCACAGAAACCTATAAAATTGTAACAAGACTAGACAGGGTAGATGCAGGAAGGATGTTCCCGATGGTGGGGGAGTCCAAAACCAGGGGTCACAGTCTGAGGATATGGGATAGACCATTTAGGACTGAGATGAGGAGAAATTTCTTCACCCAGAGAGTGGTGAGTCTGTGGAATTCGTTACCACAGAAAGTAGTTGAGGCCAAAACATTGTATGTTTTCAAGAAGGAGTTAGATATAGCTCTTGGGGTGAAAGGGATCAAAGGATATGGGGAGAAAGTGGGAGCAGGCTATTGAGTTGGATGATCAACCATGATCATAATGAATGGCGGAGCAGGCTCAAAGGGCCGAATGGCCTACTCCTGCTCCTGTTTTCCATGTTTCTATGTTTACTGATTCACTGTTGGTGATGGACATTGAAGTCCCCCACCCAGATTACATTCTGTGCCGTCTCCATCATAAGTGCTTCCCCCAAGTGGTGTTCAATATGGAGCATGGACTCACCATCTGAGGGAGGAAGGTGGGTGGTAACCAGCAGGAGACTTCATGGGTCCAGAGCCGATGTTGAGGACCCCCCAGGGTGACTCCTTCCCGACTGTATAGCACTGTGGATCTGTCCTGTCAGTGGGGGACAGGACATACCCAGGGATGGTGATGCTGGTGTCTAGGACATTATCTGTAAGGTATGATTCCATGGCTAGATCAGGCTGTTGCTGGACTAGTCTGTGGGACAGCTCTCCCAGTTTTGGCACTAGCCCCCAGATGTTAGCAAGGAGGACTTTGCAGAGTCGACAAGGCTGGGCTTGCTGTTGTGATGCCCTGATTTTAACTTGTGAATGAGTGTGGAGTGGCCAGAGGTGGGTTGGGAGGGGAGGGGAATTAGTGGAGAAGGTGGTGGCGGGGAGGGAGAGGGAAAGTGGAAGAGGGATTAGGGTGGGCAATGGGTTGCCACTGGCCAGCAGCTTAACTGAATGAGGGAGTGACAAACTCAGATGAAGGTGCCATGTGAAGGCCAAGCTGTTTTAACCTCTGGGCCACACTGCCATGGCATGGCCATCCACAAGGACTGACGGTGGCATGAACCCGGTGTGAATGATAAGCAGCCTGCCAGGATGGAGCAGGTTTTCAGGCAGCGAGATGCTGTCACTGGGCCGGGCCCGGAGTCAGTGATGCCCCAGTGACTGAGTGGAAAGGGAAGGCGGGCAGGAGTAGAAGGTGACAGAGGTCGGAAGAGGGGACAGGGCAGGTGCAAACTTTCTTTGTGAGGTCCAGCTCACCTGGGCCTGTAAGCAAACTGGTAACATTACACATGACTGATTCTCTTCTGGGTCCATTTCCCGCCGGCTTTTCCCCAGCAAGTTTGGCGATGTGTGACTTGCATAATCTGAGAGTGAAATGTATTGGGGGTGCCGAAGAGATCATCGGACCCCCACTTCTGAAATATTTATGAGACCTTTGATTGCCAGTGGTTCACACTCCTCACGAAACTCAAGTTAGATTGGTGAGAAACGGGAGTGTGCTGTGAACAGGGACTTATATTCACAGGCCTGAGCATTTGTGCCCTTTGGTGGGATTATTGATGACTCTCCATCACTTTATCAATGAATGGGAGAAGGCTGATTAGGCCATGGTTACTGTTTTTATGGATAGGACATATCTGGACAATCATCCAGAGGCCTAGCCCAGTTAGTAGCGTTCTCAACCCTTGAGTCAGAAGATTGTGGTTTCAAGTCCCCCTTCAAAGACTTGCACCGATAACCTAGGCTGAGGGAATGCTCCACTTGTTGGAGGTGCTGTCTTTCAGATGAGACATCAAACCGAGCGCAGGGGGCTGAAATTTTCGCTGAGCAGGCGGGAGTGCACCCGACCTGTTCGAGCGTAATGTGACGCGCCATGACGTTGGGTGAGCATCCCGACGTCATTGCGCACTCACGCGATAGTTCAGTCTGCGGGCGTGGGTGCGGGAGTCAGCAGTGTACCTGCTGACAGTTAATAGGTTTATTAAAGCCACTAAAGTAATAATTGAATGAAATTTCTCGCTGCCCACCAACCTTGTGGTTGGTGGGCAGGCGCAAAGGCCAAGCGGCCTTTGAATTTTTTTTTAGGAAACCTCATCCTCGTATTTAAAAATTTAATGAAAATTTTGAAATTTCATTTATTACTTGTCCTTGCTCATGTGACAGAGTCACGCGAGGGGACATGTTTTTACCATTGGTAACTTTTTTACTTTTGAGTTTAAAAATCGTCCGCTCCCTGAGGCAGCTCCGTGCCTCAGGGAGATTTCATTGCGCGTCACCGCGCGCTTCCCTGCTCACCTTCTTTCTCCTGCCCCCACCCGGACAGCGCTGAGCGTTGCAGCATGAAATCAATGTCGGGGCCCGATCGCGGGCGGCGATCGGCTTTGCTACCGCTCCCGGGCCCGCCCGACAAGGTAAAAAATCCTGGCCCAAGTCTGCCCTCTCAGGCGGAGGTGAATGATCCAACAGCACTAGTCAGATAACAGCGGGGGAGCTCACCCAGTGCCCTGATAAGCATTCATCCTTCAACCCACACAACTTTTCCGCAAGTCCTGTTTTTGATTCAGATTTCCAGCATCCGCAGTATTTGGTTATTTTTTTTAAAAACGCCTGTTTATCTTTCCTGTCATTTATCCTGTTGCTCTCTTGTTGAAGCTTGCTATGGATAAATTACCTGCTGCCCTCTCTACAAGACAACAGTGACTTCAGACGTGCTTAAATGACTGTGAAAAACTTTGAGATGTTTTGAGGATGTGATACATCAAGGCATGATTTTCTTATTGTTGAGTAGATGCCAGTGATTGGCAGTATTGAGACAGCTTGACTAACGGAACGAATAGACCTTAGAGTCATTACAGCACAGACGGAGACCATTGCGCCATTGGGTCCATGTCAGCCTTCTGAGGCTCTGGAGGTAATAGCATCAGGACCAATGACGGTCAAATATAAGAGAAATTTCTGGTGAGATTCTTGACTTTTGTTTGAGCTTACAGGTTATTTTTCTCTTAGTGTTCATGTTTACCACAATAAACACCCTGGTGTTATAAAACATCATCCTCCAAATAACCGTGAGCAGTTTTACAAGAAACCTGCTAGTAATTAAAAATGGACTGTTGACTACCGAGCCATCACACTTCAGGAGTTATGCTTTATTGCAAGTACGGAAAGCTACCTAATAGCTAGGCACTTTGACCTGCATTTCTACCCATCTGCTTCAAACTGACAGGCACATTCCAATCTGCAAAATGCCCTGACCAAGCAACAATTGAACTCTAAATGACCTGAACCTCAGTTTACTTAACAACAAATTAGATTTTGAACCTAGTGGTAATATTTCTCCACCTTAGTTGAATTATGTTGTGCGAATCTCACTTGTTTTACAAAATGGCATGCTATGCAACTTACAGAGATGCCGATGGGAGATCTGCAAGCGTGTTAAATAATTAATGTTCCTACCATGCAGCATCGTTAAAATCAAAATGAATTAAAGAATGGATTTGAAATTATTAATAAGGCATTGTGGACAGAAGGTTAGAGCTCGAGCAATTGAAATTCACTTGGGAGCCTATTAGTAAGTGGTAGTTTTTCCACAAGATATCATTCTTGTGTCTGCTCATTAAGGTGAAGGATGGTAATTGGGGAGCTGGGGCGGATTTGGAGGTGGAGTGTTGGACAACCGACTCTCGCCAAATTGGCCTGCGGATTCAGCTCAGCTTGCGATGAATTCTGTTTCACGCTCCTCATCACACACAATATTTAGCTTTCACATCCCCGCCTCGCCCCAATCTTACTCTTGTCAAGAATGAAGGTGCAGGGCAGTGAAGCTACATGTTCAAATGCCTGCCTCTCAACCAGATGGCCGTGTGTTCAAGTTGCCAAGGCTGCCCATTACCCAACTCCATCTGTCACTATTGGCTTCGTAACACTCTCCAGTCTATGATTCCTTTACGTTATCACTGAATATCCTGACCTTGGATTGAAAATTGAAATTTCAGAATAGTACTGAATGAAGCTTTAGCTATAATAGGAGTGAAAATTTCACAAGTTAAAATTATAGGCAAAGGCAACAGTAAAGTGTTTTTAAAATAAGTATTGCCAAAATGGAATGTTTGTCAGTGTTTTTTTATTCTTTCATGGGATGTGGGTGTCGCTGGCTGGGCCAGCATTTGTTCCCCATCCCTAATTGCTCTTGAGAAGGTGGTGGTGAGCTGCCTTCTTAAACCCCTGCAGTCCATGTGGTGTAGGTACACCCACAGTGCTGTTAGGGAGGGAGTTCCAGGATTGGCAATATAATTCTAACGAAGGATGGTGAGTGACTTGGAGGGGGAGTTGCAGGTGGTGGTGTTCCCATGCATCTGCTGCCCTTGTCCTTCTAGGTGGTAGATGTCACAGTTTCGAAGGAGCCTATGTGAGTTCCTGCAGTGCATTTTATATAAAATTCACACTATTGTCACTGTGCATTGGTGGTGGAGGGAGTGAATGTCAAAGTTGGTAGATGAGGTGCTAATCAAGAGGGCTGCTTTGTCCTAGATGTTGTTGAGCTTGAGTATTGTTGGAGCTGCACTCATCCAGGCAAGTGGGGAGTATTCCATCACACTCCTGACTTGTACCTTGCAGATGGTGGACAGGCTTTGGGGAGTCAGGCGGTGAGTTACTTGAAAGTGGTAGTGAGCTGCCTTCTTGAGCCGCTGCAGTCCGTGTTCTTATGATGGACGGAAGGTCACTGGTGAAGCAGCTGAAGATGGTTGGGCCTAGGCCACTAACCTGAGGAACTCCTGCAGTGATGTCCTAGGATTGAGATAATTGGCCTGCAACAACCACAACCATCTTCCATTCTGCTGGGTATGATGCCAGTGTTTAGCTGTACTGGAACTGATTGGCTAGAGGTGCAGCTAGTTCTGGAACACAAGTCTTCAGTGCTACTGCTGGGATGTTGTCAGAGCCCACAGCCTTTGCAGCACCCAGTGCCTTCAGCTATTTCTTGACATCATGTGGAGTGAATCGAATTGGCTGAAGACTGGCATCTGTGATGCTAAGGTCCAGTTCACCCTTCTGGTTGAAAATGGTTGCTAATGCTTCAGCCTTGTCTTTTGCATTGTGAAAGGGATATTTATGGAACATCATTCTCCAATTACTTGTTTAATTGTCCACCACCATTCATTTAAATGTATAGATCTAAAACAAAAATCATCTTATCAAAAAATAGTAACAATAACACTTATTCAAATAAACGCTTTCATTGTATTCTCCTCATACTGCGGACATACAACAATACAACAAGAGAAAGATGCACCATGTCCAAGTATAAGAAATGATTTCACTGAAATAGGACTATTTTCCAGGAACTGGGAGTCACAGTAGGCTAACAATAATTTAACACTAGGGCATGGTCTTAAATCCAGCCTGAGACAGATGGCGTGATAGTTCCCCTTCCATCTCTCTACTGGCTATAATAATTCGACATGAAATGAGTTTGGGGATCTCAGCACAGTTCATTAATGGGTCCACAGCACAGGGTTTAATAGCCATTGAATTAACAGTGATTGATGCTAAACAGCAATATCTCATCCAGAGAACCCTAATGGAGAGAGTTGTAAGAATTGGAATTGTTATACTGCTGACTGTAAACCTTATTTAGGATATTTAAATTGATTGGCATAGTGCATACTCATGAGTGTGTCACAGACGCTGAGGTTGGAGTAACAAGAAAGACAATTTATATGAAAATGGTAAAGCTATTTTAATGGGGAACGTCAATCATTTGGGAATATTCATGTGGTTCAGACTCTGGTCAATAAACATAATGCATGACCGCTGTTTGACCCAATGCATCAAGGAAGCACAAGAAGCAATGCACATCTTGACTTGGTAATAATAAATGACCCAAATAAAATAAAGGAATTGGAGGTCACAGCTCTTTAAGGGGATTGCAACTGCAAAATATTCCATTCAACATGATCTGAGGTTCGTAAGTGCTGAGTATCAGGAGCACATTGTCCACTTTTGAAAGGGTTACGTTCACAAAGATGTTCGACGAGATGAAGCAAATTTAATGAGGTGTGGGGACTGTTAAACAACACTTCAGAAAACAACTGGAACTCCTTTAAAGGCATAATGCTGAATGAATAAGTTCATTCCTAAAAAGTGAATATAATGCATGATTGTGTCTTGACACAGTGCATCAAGGAAGCATATGAACACCATTTAGGAGCAGGAGTAGGTCATTCAGGCCCTAAAGCCTGCTCTGCCATTCAATAAGATCATGGCTGATCTGATTGTAAATTCAACTCCACATTCCCACCTACCTCCATAACCTTTCACCCCTTTGGTTATCAATAATCTATCTACCTCTGCCTTAAAAATATTCAGACTCTGCTTCCATTATCTTTTGAGGAAGGCTCACGACCCTTTGAGAGAAAATATTTCTCCTCATCTCTTTCTTAAACGGAAGCTATCAGAACCATGCATGTCCTGACCTGGCAATGATGTTACCCAGACTAAATACAGCAATCAGAATAACAACTCTTTTGGAAGGTAGCGACTATGAAATATCATGTTCAATGTGATCTTGTAAATGCACAGTACCAGGAGAGGTGATTATTATATATTTTTAATCTGAACAAGCTCAGAAAATGATGGAGCAGTTTAAGCAAATTAAGTGAAATGTGGGAGTTGTTCAACAACGCCTCAGCACAGGACAAATGGAACATCTTTAAAGGCATTGGGTGTGAATTTCTACTGGGCGTCTTCTGATTCTCCGCTATTTTCACCTTGCATGGCTTTTCCACTGAAGCAACAGCAGACATTCAGGCAGAACGGGACAAATACAAATCAGAATTGGCACTCATGGGCTAAACAGATGGATTAACAAATTGTTCTGAAGTGAAATATGAAGGAAAAGTGACATCTGCAATCCTGTGGGGGGGTCATGCTGGGATGAATAGAGGAACATGTTAAACTTGAGATCAAGGAACAAAGAGTAACCTGAAAATAACAAGTACAAGGCACAACAGTAAGAAATTCTATCTGTAAACTAACAGTAAGAGGCTAGATAGGTGAGATTCCCTAAAAGATTACCAATGGGCTAAAAGCAAAGATGAGCACAAGATAGTTAATTTACTAAAAGATTATTTCCCTAAGGAAGGCATTGGGAAAATGCCCTCCCTAAATAATGATAATCCAAGCAGAATAAATCACTGACTTAAATGATGCAGTAATTCTAGGCAAGCAGAAAGGAATTGAAACAAACACATTCCCAGGATTTATTTTCAGGATGCTTCGAGAGACAATGGATAAGATTAGTGAGGAATCGACTGGGCGTTGATAAACACTGAAGATATGCTGGTAGATTGTAAGCAGGCTAACAAGATATCTGTCTTTAAAAAGGGCAGCCAATCAGACCCAAGCATCTCCAAACCCATTAATCTTGCTGAAGTACCAGGGAAAGTTATATTATTGGGAGTAATTTTTTTCTTAGGCTGTCCCTCAGGGTCAAGGATGATTTGCTTCCACACTAAAACTGAGTTCTCAGGTGACTGAAGAGTCCAATGCATGGCCGACAGTCTCTGTCAACAGGTGGGGCAGACAGTGGTAGGGGGAATGGGTGGGTGGGGTGCCCAGGGGTGGGTGGGGTGCCCAGGGGTGGGTGGGGTGCCCGGGTTGCCCCGCGCTCCTTTCGCTGTCGACTCTTGGCTTCAGCTAGCCCCTGGCGATGAGACGCGAGGTGTTCAACTCCTTCCTGGATGCTTTCCCTCCACTGTGGGCAGTCTTGGGCCAGGGATTCCCGAATGTCGGTGGGGAGGTTGCACTTCTTCAAGGAGGCTTTGAGGGTGCCCTTGAAGTGTTTCCTCTGCCCTCCTGGGGCTCGCTTGCCGTGTTGAAGCTCCGAGTAGGGCGCTCGTTTCGGGAGTCTCGTGTCAGGCATGCGGACGATGTGACCTGCCCAGCGGAGCTGGTCGAGTGTGGTTAATGCTTCGATGCTGGGGGTGTTGGCTTGAGTGAGAACACTGACGTTGGCGTGCCTATCCTGCCAATGGATTTGCAGGATCTTGCAGAGGCAGCGCTGGTGGTACCTCTCCAGATTTTGAGTTACCAGCTGTACATAGTCCATGTCTCTGAGCCATGGAGGAGGGTCACTACTGGTCTGTAGACTGTGAACTTGGTGCCAGGTTTGAGGTCCTGGTCTTCAAACACTCTCTCCCTCTGGCACCTGAAGGCTGCGCTGGCACACTGAAGGCGGTGTTGAACCTCTTCGTCGATGTCTGCCATTGTTGACAGCCGGCTCCCAAGGTATGGAAAGCGGTCAATGTTGTCCAAGACCTCATCATGGATTTTGATTACCGGGGGGCAATGCTGGGAGGAGTTCTTCAGCCACAGTGGAGGGGGCAGGTTGGTAGAGGACCTTGGTCTTACAGATGTTTAGTGTAAGGCCCACGCTCTCGTACATCTCAGTGAAGGTGTTGACGATGGCTTGGAGTTCAGCCTCCGAGTGTGCACAGACACAATCATCGTCTGCATCCTGTAGTTCAATGACAGAAGATGGGATGTCCTTGGATCTGGCCTACAGGTGGTGGAGGTTGAACAGGTTCCTGCTTGTTCTGTAGTTTAGCTCCACTCCGGCTTGCTGAGGGTGAGATGGAGCATTTAGGCAAGGAAGATTGAGAAGAACATCGGTGCGATGACACAGCCTTGCTTGACCCCAGTCTGAATGTGGATTGGGTCCGTGGTGGATCCATTGGTCAGGATCACGGCTTGCCCGTCATTGTGGAGCAGGCGGAGGATGTAAACAAACTTTTGGGGGCAGCCATAAGACTATAAGATGTAGGAGCAGAAGTAGGCCATTCGGCCCATCAAGTCTACTCCACCATTCAATGAGATCATGGCTGATCTGATAATCCTCAATTCCACCTTCCTGCCTTTTCCCCATAACCCTTGATTCCCTTACTGATTATAAATCTGTGTGTCTCAGCTTTGAATATACTTAACGACCCAGCCTCTACAGCCCTCTGTGGTAAAGAATTCCACAGGTTCACTGCCCTCTATAGTTACCATAGTTGGACTTGTTACCTTTCCTGAAGATGGTCACGATTACGGTGTCTCTGAGATCTCCTGACATGCTCTCCTCCTTCCAGATAGGGGAAATGAGGCCATGTATTCACACCAATAGTGCTTTTCCGCCATGTGTTAGTGGTTTAGTGGGGATTCCATCTCCGCCTGATGCCTTGTTGCTTTATAGCTGCTGAATGGCCTTTTCTACCTCGTGCTGGGTTGGGGTTGTGCTGAGATGGTGGTGGGTAACATGCTGCAGGATGAAGTTACGGACACTCACATTGAAGACAGAGTCTCTGTTAAGAAGATCTTCAAAGTGCTCCTTCCAGCGAGCGCTGACTGTCTGTCTGTCCTTGATGAGCACCTCTCCGTTCTTGGCCAGCAGGGGAGTGGGGCCTTGGACTGTAGGTGGTCTTGACTGCGCTAAAGAAACCTCACACGTCATGGTTGTCAGCTAACTGTTGGATCTCCTGCGCTTTCTCCACCCACCATCTGTTCTTTCGGTCGTGGGTTTTTTGCTGGACCTCGGCCTTCAGATGTCTGTTGAGCTGCTTCCTTGCTCTCGAGTTGGGTTTGCTGTTTCAGGTTCAGAAATGCCTTGCCTTGCGGTTTATCAGCTCCTGGATCTCCTGGTCATTCTCATCGAATCAGTCTTGGTGTTTCCAGGTCGAGTGACCGAGCATCTCTTTGCAGGTGCTGATGACAGAGGCTTTGAGTGTGGACCAGGCACAGTGGACACTGCGTCTCTGGGTCGCCAGGAGTCAACAGATTGGCAGTGAGGGTCTGGCCGAGTAGGGCTCTCTTATCAGGGTCCTCGAATGCCTGAGTGTTGATTTTCCTGCAGCATTGTTTCTGTTGCCGTTCCTGCTTTGGGGCTACATTGATGTTGATGACAGCGAATTAGGGCAGGAGGCGGCAGTGAAATTGGAACCACAGGACGTGAGGCATCCTCAGCTTCTTTATGAGAGCAAACTGTACAAAATCCTACAGGGAGGAGTCGGCATGAGGGAATTTAGTATAAGGACTGTATGTCCTAGGCCCACACAGCAGGCGTGACGATGTCAATGTCGAAACGCCTGAGCTCCCAGGCAGATCCAAGGTGGCTCCTGTTAGGCTGTCAGCTTCCCAGGGAGCTCCTCGCCATGCCCATCCACCTATAGGCAGCTGCTGCTGTCCCTTGCTGTTTCTCCCCTCTAAATCCTCACTTCTGCTGATTAAGTTCCTCTGATTCTAACCGCAGGTGGGTGCATTTTGACACAAACTTTCAAGTTGACTGTTATTTTAAACAGCCTCTGCCTCATGGTTCAAAGCCCATTTCCCCCAAAGTGAGCTTTGCTACAGATCTGGGAAAGACCTGACTGCGGATTTTCTGTCAAATCTGGTTTTAAATTCCTCAACTTCATCGGGCATCTAGACCATAATTCTGCGCTGGATTACACTGGGACAAAAGTAAGACCCTGAGAGTAAATATAAATGCGTTGTGTCATGGCTAAGGCTGGCAGCTCTCTTGTCTCAGAATGGCAAAGTCCTGGGCTCAAGTTCCCATAGAACCATAGAACACTACAGCACAGAAAGCAGGCCATTCGGCCCTTCTAGTCTGTGCTGAAATATTATTCCGCTAGTCCCATTGACCTGCACCCAGTCCATAACCCTCCAGAGCTCTCCCATCCATGTATCTATCTAATTTATTCTTAAAACTTAAGAGTGAGCCCGCATTTACCACGTCAGATGGTAGCTCGTTCCACACTCTCACCACTCTTTGAGTGAAGAAGTTCCCCCTAATGTTCCACCTAAACCTTTCCCCTTTCACCCTAAAGCCATGTCCTCTCGTGTTTATTTCTCCTAATCTAAGTGGAAAGAGCCTACTCGCATTTACTCTGTCTATACCCCTCATAATTTTGTAAACTTCTATCAAATCTCCCCTCATTCTTCTACGCTCCAAGGAATAAAGTCCTAACCTTTAATCTTTCCCTGTATCTCAACTCCTTAAGACCCAGTAACATCCTAATAAATCTTCTCTGCACTCTCTCAATCTTCCTGTAGTTAGGCGACCAGAACTGCACACAATACTCCAAAGTTGGCCTCACCAATGTCTTCTACAACCTCACCATAACATCCCAACTCCTATACTCAATACTTTGATTTTTGAAGGCCAGTATGCCAAAAGCTTTCTTTACAACCCTGTCTATCTGTTGCCCTCCAGGATTTGAGCACATAAATCAAGGCTGACATTCTGGTGTCATATTAAGCAAGTGCTGCACTGTTGGAGGTGCCACCTTTTGGATGAGACCTTAATCTGAGGCCCTGTCTGCCTCCTCAGATGGATGTAAAAGATCCTACGGCACTATTTTGAAGAAGTGCAGGGGAGTTATCTCTGGTGGCCCGGACAATAATTAGCACTCAATCAGCATCACACAATTAGATTACCTGGTCATTATCACGTTGCTATTTGTGAGAGTTTGCTATGTGCAAAACTGGCTGCCAGTTTGATACAGTCCAACAGTGATTGCACTTCAAAAGTACCTTAGTGGCTTTAAAGCTCTTTGAGACATCCAATGGTCATGTGAAGTGCGATATAAATGTAAGTCTTTTGTTAAACTGATGACGATTGCCCGTACAATAATAATCTGGCGAACAATGATAAAACATGAATCTAGAAGAGAAAGACCCTGGCTGAATCATCTCTTATATTTCTCTGGGCAGTCTTATAGCATGGATGTCCAAACACATTTGGCAATAAAATACAACTGGTTAAAATGAAGCCAGTAAGGATTTAGAATGAGATTTGGGATTGGCGAAGGGAATTGGCTGCAGGGAAAGAGAGACTTGTTCAATAAATTATGTCAATGTGGAAGGTTGGGAGTTGCGATACTGAGGGCCTCAGGAATCAGCGTTGAAACCATTGTCGATTGTTGTAAAAACCCACCTGATTCACTAATGCCCTTTAGGGAAGGAAATCTGCTGTCCTTACCTGGTCTGGCCTACATGTGACTCCAGACCCACATCAATGTGGTTGGCTCTTAAATGCCCCCTGAACAAGGGCAATTAAGGATAGGCAAGAAATGCTGGCCTAGCCAGTGACACCCACATCCCATGAAAAAATAGAAAATAATTGTGGCCCCAGCACTGATCCCTGTGGCACTCCACTAGTTACAGGTTGCCATCCTGAAAATGTCCCCCTTGTCCCAACTCTCTGTCTTCTACAAGATGCTGGACAGCCAATGTAAGTTCCACTTTTTGTTAATTTGAGGGTGTTAACTTTTATGAGTATAACTGCTGCTTAGTGAACAGGCAGCATTTTGATTTTGTTTTTAATTGCTCATGAGATAGGGGGGTCACTGGCTGGGCCAGCATTTACGGCTCTGTCTCAATTGCCCTTGAGAACTGAGTAGCTTGCTAGGCCATTTCAGAGTCATATGTAGGCCAGAACAAGTAAGGGTGGTAGATTTCCTTCTCTAAGGGACATTAGTGAACCAGATGGGTTTTTACAACATCCGCAGTTTTTTGCTTTTATCTTAGGGTTTTTACAACAATCCCTACGCGTAAAATGACGGGCATGTGTCCCGATGTCACCACGTGCCATCGCGATATTTGGGAAGGCAGACGCGCTATGAGTTCAGATAACGAACCAGTTAAGGCTCTCGAGGCAGGAATTGCATTCGATTTTTCGGGACCCATACGATCTTCAGGACATCGCACAGGCACAACGGGCAGGCGGGTAGGAGACATTTGTATAAACCTCATCCACGGGCAGGATAAGTGGGGTGACTGGGGTCGCAAATGTGATCTTTCAGGTATTGAAGCGCGAAAGCTACTTATACTTGCCTGTGTGAGCAGGAATATTTCAAAACTCATACCAGCTCCTAGGACACGAGTATAAGCCTTGGTCAGGACTCTACAGTAAAAATCTTTTTTGGGGCTTGCAGCCTTCAGGAAGCCTTCCCTTAACCAGGGAATGGGAGTTGTGCTCTCCACTGGAGGCACCTCTTCTGAGGAGGAAGGGAGGGCCAGAAGGGTGAGGAGGCCAGGAGTGTAAATTCAGCCTCTGTGGGAGCCACCTTTGGGAGGCCAGGCGCAGGCACAAGAGGTGCAGCAGGGCCAAGAGGTAGTCCAAGGCGGAAGGGGCTGCAGAAGATGCCAATATACTGCTGCCAGGGTATACAGGCGGTGAAGCAGCTACCTCAATATGTCTGAGGTGCAGTGCCAAAAGAGGCTCCAACTGTCAAGTCACCTCCATCCATCAGATGATTGGCCCTGAGATCTCCCCTAACTGTGTGGGTGGACACCCCATGCCAGTGGCTCTAAAAGTCACAGCTGCCCTCAACTTCTATGCCTCTGGCTCTTTCCAGGGGTCAGTGGGTGATCTCTGCAGAGTCTCCCAGTCAGCTGTCCACACTTGTGTCAAGCAGAAGACAGATGCTTTATTCAGAGCGAGCCAGAGGCTTCGTGGCCATTGCTGGCTTCCCCTATGTCCAGGGTGCTATAGACTGTACACATGTGGCCATCAAGGCGCCAGCAGGTGAGCCCGGTGCCTTCATCAACAGGAAGGGCTTCCACTCCATGAACGTGCAGATAGTGTGTGATCACAGGATGCTGATTCTACAAGTCTGTGCAAGGTACCCAGGCAGCTCCCACGACGCCTATGTCCTCAGACACTCCCAGGTGCCGGGGCTCTTCAGTGCTCCAGCCCGGCTGGATGGATGGCTGCTGGGTGACAAGGGCTATCCCCTCAGAAGGTGGCTCATGACACCTCTCCACCATCCAAGAACAGAAGCTGAGCAGCGGTACAATAGGAGCCTCCACAAGGGCTGTGGTGGAGAGAGCCATCGATCTTCTCAAGATGCGCTTCCGATACCTGGACCACTTGGGGGGTGCACTCCAGTACCCCCCAGATTGTATGTCGCTGATAGTGGTTGCATGTTGCGCTCTCCACAATCTGGCACTGGAAAGGGGATGAGGAAAATGTAGGCGCAGTTGCTCCGAATGCACACGATGAGTCCAGCAGTGAGTCTGAGGATGAGCACACACAGGAGAACACTGAGCGGGTAGACACTGACCCGGGCATACTCCAGGGAGGCAGGGACACCTGGGAGGCTTTAATCCAAAGAACCTTCAGCTAGCCCACCACAGACAGACCTTCAACACAGACCAGGGCTGCAGGCTCCACACTCGATATCTGAGTGCTAAATCTGCCTGGATACTAACATTAACTAAGGCCCTTGTCAATAAAGCTCAATATCAAACAACTCACTCATAACATCATGGCTTCCCATTCACTTGCAGAAGTAAGGAATCACCCTGAGGCATGGCAACATGTCAACATTTATTGAGTGAACAAATGTATCTTCATAAAGCAAAAATAAACAGTGTTGGACACCACACCAAGCCTTCCACAAAGTACTATGGGCCAATATAAAAGCACCAGTGAGAAACCTGTGGTGTGCCTAAGGTGCCTTAACTGTAAGCTTACAGGTGCTACGTCTGAGGTACTGTTCCCTCACTGGCACTGGCATCTGAGACAGCCTGCTCACTGTGCTGCCCTGTTGGCCTTGATGACCTTGGCGGACGTCCTCTGGCCCTTGGAGCATTTGATAGCCCTGCCTGGGAGGGAGCCAAATCGGATGCCACGGTCACCGGGAGAGGGGTGTAGGAGCTGCTGTCCTCATCCGGAGCGCCCTGAGAGGAGTCCGCAGTGATGACAGGCAGCTGCTGGACTGACATGAGGTCGCTTTGGACCTCCCTGCTCACCGTGGATGGCTCAGCACCGAGCAGGGATACTTGGTGCCCAAACCATCTCCAACACTGGCACTGACCAGCTGAGGCCAATGCCACTGTGAGGGCTTGCAGGTCCGAGCGCAATCCCAGGAGGCCCTGATTGGTCCCCTGGCGGAGCTTCTATACGAGAATCGCCATTCTCTCCATGGAGGGAGCATGGCGCTCAGCCATGAGGCTCATTGCATCGGTGAGGTTCCACGTGGACTCCTCCAGCACGGGCACCATGCCACGCATATCCTCATGTATCTCTGCCAGATCCTCCCGCATACCCTGCTGCACTTCCAGCGTTTATTGCCTCACGGACGACTCCAGAGGCCCATCATCAGCCACAGACTGAGTTTGTGCCTGGTCTCCAGCAGCCTTCTGACTGGCGGTGCCCTGGGCACTCTCTGTCGCTGTCTGCACCTCAAGCGAGTGTGAAGTGCCCTCACCGCTTTGCCCTGGGACACTAGCTGAGGATCTAATTCCCACCGAGGTGCTAGTATCTGTGCTGGTGCCTGCCTGGCAGAGATGGTGTGACGCTGGTGAGTGAGTTTGCTCTGGGGCTTTGTGGGTGAGAGGTGGGCCTCTGCCCCCTCCTACTGGCCCCCCTCCTCTTGGCCCTGCTCCGGTGATGCTGAAAGGAAGGAAAAGGACATTTGATTAGTTACAGTGCAGACAATGTGAATGCCTGTCCCCCGGATCATTATGCGCTCATCCTCCCATAATCAATGGTAAACCCATGTTGCTAACTTCAATCACTCAGCATTCAGCAGTGCCATGGCTTCTGTGACACACATGGTGACCTGAGTGCTCGCCAAACATACCTCCCCGTGGCACTCCAGCCTCACCAACACCGGTGGACATGGGGGCATGGTGCCTCTCCAGATCCATGGTCTGCTGCTCGAAAGCCGTAAGGATGGCCAACTGGGCCTGTCCTCCGCCAGTCCGCCAGTCCGCATTCATTCAGAGGCGTTGTGTGCAATCTTCTCCTGAAAAGGAGAGAGGAGCATTGATTAATCCAGCCTGTACCTGAATTCCCATCGCATCCCTGCCAACCCAGCCAGAGTGGGACATTGCAGGACTCCTGTTCTTTGTCACCCAGCAACTGTCGCACACCCAAACAGGGGCTGACCGCCACACCCCCACCCCCCCCATTCCCCCCCCCACCCCCCCACCACCCCCACCACCCCCCAATGCCCAAATGCTGGCCCTTCACATGTGGCACCACAAGGTGTCACTTTGCTAAGCGAGGAGGCACAAGCACGTGGAGCGCAAAGACCAGCAGATGGATTGGTGCCCCACCAACTGGAAACTCCCCTCCCAGCATGTTAGCACCCTGACTTCGACACGCTTCCCAGTTCCAGCACTCTGCCTAGGTGCAGACCCTTTCACCTCCATTCTATACTCTGGGTGTCAGTGTCACACATGCTGCGGATGCAGAACACACCCTAGCTCAACCCTCTCAGGGTGAACTGGGCATAGGCAATCTCTGCTGGCACACCCAGCGAGGGATACATGTCATGAGAGATCCAGAGTTGCCTGTGGGGGTGGGGAGCGCAGTTGAGGGGAAAAGGTGACGGCTGCATTAAGTGACTTGAGGCCACATGGTACTCACCCTTCCCGAGCGCAGGAGATGGTTGAACCTTTTGCGGCACTGGAGCCACATCACGGGAGGTCTCAGGTCACCTCCTCCCATGAACATTTTGTCAGGTGGGGAGGCCTCCGCCTCCCGTCCCTTGGAAGAAGGACCTCCCGCCGCACTGTCACCTCCTCCAGGAGGGCAGCTAGGCACTCACTGGAGAAACGAGGGGCACGCTGCCCCACTGACCTACCCTCCGGCCCGGCCTACCCTCCGGCCTGCCCTGCCCCGCTGGCCTACCCTCCGGCCCGGCCTGACCCGCTGACCTACCCTACGACCTGGCCTGCCCCATTGACCTACCCTCCGGCCTGGCCTGCCCCGATGGCCTACCCTCCGGCCTGGCCTACCCTCCGGCCCGGCCTGCCCTGCCCCGCTGACCTACCCTCCGGCCTGCCCTGCCCCGCTGGCCTACCCTCCGGCCCGGCCTGCCCCGATGGCCTACCCTCCGGCCTGGCCTACCCTCCAGCCTGGCCTGCCCCGCTGACCTACCCTCTGGCCTGGCCTACCCTCCGGCTTGGCCTACCCTCCGGCCTGACCTACCCTCCGGCCTGGCCTACCCTCCGGCCTGACCTACCCTCCGGCCCGGCCTGCCCCACTGACCTACCCTCCGGCCTGGCCTGCCCCACTGACCTACCCTCCGGCCTGGCCTGCCTTCATGGCCTACCCTCCAGCCTGGTCTGCCCCACTGACCTACCCTTCGGCCGGCCTGCCCCACTGACCTACCCTCTGGCCTGCCCTGCCCTTGCAAAGGCTGCCAGGCCTTCATTTAAACAGGCCGTCGGGTCGCCATTAGGCCCAGCGGTCTGTGCATGCGTGTGGCCGCCCACTCTCCCGCTATCCACGGGGGTCGTGAACTATGCTGGGCGGGCCTTAATTGGTCCACTCGGGTAAAATGGTGGCACAGACCTGATCGTGTCCATCTGCTCGACATGGGGAAGATTGTCCCCCATCAGACTTTTAATTCCAGTTTTTTTTAACCACCATCTGCTGTGGTGGGATTCGAACCCCAATCCCCAGAGCATTACCCTGCAATCTAGATTACTATCTCAGTGACAATACCACTATGACACTGCCTCTCCCTAATATCCTGTATTTTTTAAGTGACGCATTTATATTAAACTCCCTTTTTCCTACTGTCAGGCACCATAGTGACTGCTTATGCAGGAAATTAACTTCAGCATTCCACTAACAAAGGAAATTCAGCCCACCGGTCACAGACATGCACTCCCATACAGGAAGACTGGCCTCTGGTGTCTAATCCATGATCTTTTAGAGTAGGTCTGAATGAACTGTAAATCACAAACAAGTGAGGCCAGAGATCCATACAGGTTAACAGCACAGTAAGAGACTATTCAGCCCACTGTCTCTGTGCTGTCCCTGTGCTAGCACAATCCGAAAATGAGTCCCAAATTCCTGCAGTCTCAATAGCCCCGTATCTTCCTCACCTGTGAATTATCCCTCTGACTTTACTGCAGAAGGAGGAATGGTCTCTCAACCCTGTGGTAAATCATTCCACTCTCCAACGCATGGAAAACAAGAATTTCAGACCATCACAAAAATTAGGGGATGGACGGTTACTCACATTTTATCCTGAAACTTGGGCAAGCCTGATCTTATCAGTCATCACTGGAAGCTTCAACAGACCATCTTACCGATAATGAAATAATGAACTGTCAGTGGCTGAGGTGAATGTTGACCCCACCCCCCCAGACTACATCCGACCTACTAACTTCAGTATCATTCCTAGACGCAAACAACAATAACTTGCATTTATATAGCGCCTTTAAGGCAGTAAAATGTCCGGTGGCACCTCAACAGGTCATTCATTATTCAGGCAAAAATTTACACCAGCCACGGATGGGGATATTAGATTGGGTGGCTAAACCCTTGGTCAAAGTGGTAGGTTTTAAGGAGTGCCTTAAGCAAGGAGAGGGTGCGACATACTTCATGGTGCTGGAAGCTGAAGTTATGCAGGTGAGTTCTGAATTCAGCCGATTCGGCAAATGTGAATACTTGGGTTTATTCCTAATCAGCAACCTGATCTTGTCCTTCACTGTGATGACTCAGAATGCTGAATCAGAGGCCAGAGCAGTAAGTGTATTGGACACAGACAAAAAAATATGCATACGCTGTACAAAACCAAAGCAGGTTTCTAAATCAGCTTATAGGTTTTGAGTCATTGACCTAAGCAGCTCGCTCTCTCCAGAAGACCTCAATTAAGATATCCTTCAGCCAGCCCTTTTCTGGAGAAAAGAGCCCTAGCCTGTTCTGGAATGACCCACTGCAGTGTCTCTAAATCCTCTATCATACGGAGAGTAGAACAAATGTTCCCTCTAGGCCATGTATGTGGCTGTGCACACGGCCCCTATAAGGTACCAAGTGTGCAAGCTATGCAGAAAATTTAAAGGTGCCGCACGCTTAAACTATTTGGCCGCTCACTCCCAGTAACGTTGGGAGGCAAGTTGTGAGAATTGTGCACCCTACTCCAAGTGTGGTTCTAAGCCAGGGGTTCTCAGCCAGTGATCCAAGGACCCCAGAGGTCTGTGAGAAGTTTTCAAAGGTTCCACCGAAAATAACCCTGGGTTTTTTTTCCTGTCCCTGGGTCCCGTGGTCTGGCCCCAATCTGATCTGAACAGCGGTACACTGAAATGCGTGAAGCAAAAGAGAGGGCAAAAAGCGCATTAAAGAAACAAGCTTCGCACCAAGTACCAAATATTCCAGGCTCCCTCTCCCTGTCCTAGACTTAAGGAAATACGGCTGGTTACTGCAATCCACGGGCACGTCCTAACAAAACTCCAGGCATTGTATACTCATTCCCCCACTCACTCACTCAAATTAAGTTAAAAAAATACAAAAGCAAAATACTGGGTTTGCTGGAAATCCGAAATAAAAACAAAAAAATGCTGGAAATTCTCAACACTTCAGGCAGTATCTGAGGAGAGAGAAACAGAGTTACTGTTTCAAGTCGATGATCTTTCACCAGGGCTTTTTTAAAATTCATTTATGGGATGTGGGCATCGCTGGCTGGGCCAGCATTTATTGCCCATCCCTAGTTGCCCTTGAGAAGGTGGTGGTGAGACTCCTTCTTGAACCACTGCAGTCCATGTGGTGTAGGTACACCCACAGTGCTGTTAGGGAGTGAGTTCCAGGATTTTGACCCAGTGACAGTAAAGGAACGGCGATATATTTCCAAGTCAGGATGGTGAGTGACTTGGAGGGGAACTTCCAAGCGGTGGTGGTCCCATCTATCTGCTGCCCTTGTCCTTCTAGGTGGTAGTGGTCGTGGGTTAGGAAAGTGCTGCCTAAGCAGCCTTGGTGAACAACGTTAGAGATGTAATATGTTTCAACAAATGAAAGGGGGGGGTGGAGGTCGGAGGTGGGAAAAAGAAGAAAAGGGAAGTTCTATAGTAGGGTGGAGGGCACGAGAGATTAAATGACTGAAGGTGTCATGGTGGAAGGCCAAGTAAGGAAAGAAAAGATGTGTCTAGAGGAGGTGTGAATGGCGGAATGATGAACAGCTGCTGCCCATAAGCAAAAATAAGAGAAACACAGGAGTAAAACCCAAAACCTGCAAAGAAAAAAGGAAACAAAGTGAAGGAAGAGGTTACTGTCTGAGATTGCTGAAATCTGTTGAGCCTGGAAGACTGGAAAGTGCCTAATCGAAAGATGAGCTGCGGTTCCTTGAGCTTCCATCAATCTTCATTGGAACCGTGTAGGTGGCCAAGGACAGAGAGGTCAGAGTAGGAGCAAGTGGAGAATTAAAATGACAAGTGAGCAGAAGTTTGGGGGGGGGGGGTCACACGTTCGAACAGAACGAAGGCGTTCCGCAAAGCAATCTGCAATAATATATGTTTAATTGTATAACACAGAAAAAAAATACTTGTGTTGCGGAGGGTCCCGGTACTTTCGTAACACAGAGGGTGGCCTCAGAAGCAAACAATGTTAAGAACAAGGTTCCTCAGTAGTTTAACATAAAGTCTCCGCTTTTCAATCCTGTCCTACCTGGAATTAAATCCCAGCCAAAAACAGAATTACCTGGAAAAACTCAGCAGGTCTGGCCGCATCGGCGGAGAAGAAAAGAGTTGACGTCTCGAGTCCTCGTGACCCTTCAACAGAATTAAATCCCAGTGTTTGTTTTGTCCGTAAGAGTTGGTCCTGCTACATTGTTTTGTAAAAAACACCATTAAAATGGCTTCATTCGCTAATAATTAATACTGATCTAATCTTTGGGGACACAAATTGTGCATTAAGTGATTGAGTCTCACATTTACATATAGTCTTGTGATTTAAGCTGACAGACATGACAATAGAAGCTGAAATAGAAATGTTGACTCCTGTTTAACAAGCTGAATTTCCTGCTGTTTTCAACCGTGATGCAAGTTAGAAATTTATTGCGAGCAAATGTTGGAAAAACTCAGCGGTTCCGGCAGCATCTGGGGAAAGAGAAACAGAGTTAACGTTTCGAGTCCGTATCACCCTTCGAAGGATCATACGGACTTGAAACATTAACTCTATTTTTCTCTCTCCACAGATGCTGTTAGACCTGCTGAGTTTGTCCAGCATTTTCTGTTTTTGCTTCAGATTTCCAGCATCCGCAGTTTGTTGCTTTTATCTTAGAAATTTATTCTCCATTTTAATTTCTGTTAGCAGTGTGTAACCTGTGTCACAATTTCCTTCTGTCACCTCTAGTTTCTCCCAACTCAAGTGACGATTTCCTCATGGACTGAAATTGTAAGCAGGCTTCTTTTTGGTGCCTTAAGCCTTCAATAGAAACAGTAACCAGGTGAAATCTTCCTGCTTTACTTTTATTATCATAGAATGATACAGCACACACGGCCCATGATGCGCTTTGAAAGACCTGTCCATTTAGTCTCACTCCTCAGCCCTTTTCCTATAGCCCAGCAAATGTTTCCCCTTCAACTATTTGTCCAATTCCCCTTTGAAAGTTCCTATTAAATCTGCCTTTTCAGGCAGCTCATTCCAGATCACAACTGACCAATGTGAGAAATCTCCTATCAGATTTGCTGTCTTGAACTTTCAGTTCTCCCTCCATCCATTAGGGGAAGGTCTCCATAGACTAAAGCTACAGCCAGAGACCCCTGTCAGAAATGAATACCTCTTTCTATAAGGTGACAAATTAAAAACAGTAAATGATGAGGCAGTGGACGGCAGGGGAGTCAGCATCTGAAAGAGAAGAATAGTTTCATAATTTGAGTGGGATCTTTCTTTACAGTATCTGCCATTATGTTGTCCACTTTTACGTTTTTGTGGGTAAATTTGAAATATTGATGGATAGACCAGTGAATACAATAGCACAATAAACCAGAGATTATAGTATTGAAGTATAACAGTGCTTATAATATCACAATGAATTAGTGATTGTAATATCACAATAAACGAGAAATTACAATATTAAAATATAAAATGCTTGTCATCACAATGAACTAGTGATTGTAATATCACAATAAACCAGTGATTGTAATATCGCAATAAACCAGAAGTTACAACATTAAAGTATAACAGTGCTTGTAATACCACAATGAACTAGTGATTGTAATATCACAATAAATCAGAGATTATAATATTAAAATATAACAATGATTGTAATATCGCAATGAATCAGAGATTGTAATATTACAATATACCAGAGATATTATTAAAATATGATAATGATTATATCACAATGAATCAGATTGTAATATTATAACATACCAGAGATTGTAATATCACAATGGACCCGTGATTGTAATATCACAATAAACCAGTGATTCTAATATTACAATAAACCAGAAATTACAATATTAAAATGTAACATTGATTGTAATATTGCAATGAATCAGAGATTGTAATATTACAATATACCAGAGATTATCATATCACAATGAACGGTAAGTTGTAATATTACAATATATCAATGAATGTAATATCACAATGAACCCGTGGGGATAAAGTTCAATTTTTGCAAGTGCTTAAAACAGATGTGCTAATCGCATTAATACAAATGGAAAAGTCAGGTGGCGTCTATACACAGCAGTCTTTACAATACCTGGTTCTCTCAGAATTACAACGCCTGGTTCTCATTTGGGAAAGAGTTCATAGACACAGCAACTGTTAGCTGTGTAATATTATATATGATATAAAATAATCGCAGAGAATGCAGGAAATACTCAGCAGGTCCAACACCATCTGTGGAGAAAGAAACAGAAGCTGGGATTTTCTGGGTCCTGGCTGTCGTGCGACTGGAAATTCCCGCCTGAGGTCAATGGACCTTTTTTTTTGGCGATTTGTCAAATTGTCCATCCCGCCCCCGATGGTTCTCGCCGTGGGGTGGGATTGGAAGACCTGGCCAGAGTTCACGTTTCAGGCCTGTCATTGACCTCTCGTCAGTTCAAACGTTAACTCTGCTTTCACACCCCACAGAGGCTGCTGGACCTGCCGAGTTATTTCCAGCTTGTTCCGATTTTATCCCAGATTTCCAGCCTCTGCTGGTATTTTGCTCTTGCGCCCAGGCGACATTCTCGGGTAGTAGTCCTCCCACAAACATTTGGTCCCGTACAAAAACCGCGTGGCTGAGTTGGGTTTCACCCGCATACAAAACATGAAATCATTTGCAGAACCTTTAATTTGCGTTTATTGATACAGTATTTACACAGCGTTGCTTTCATAATACAACTAATCATCTTTACAGCTTCCCTTATAAATATGCATCGAAAGAACCACGCAGTACAGCACGTATACGCGAGTACGACAGCGATCATCTTACAGTTTACAGTGGCAACCTGCTGTCCAGTTAAAGTGCCTACAAACCATCAGCCTCTGAACAACACATCCTGCACACGTATTAAATCTTACAAACAGAACAGAAAACAGTGATTGAGCAAACACATGAACACCTGGTATAAGCAGAAGTAATATGAGGCCAACTCCACTCTACTCTGAGCTCTTTAGTTCTTTTGGAAATCTTAACATGAGACAGCAATGGGTTGTCCTGTAAATCCCTCCAATGCCCTCCACCCAACCCCCCCCCCCTCCCCTCCCAAAAAAAATATTGAGTCCTGCTCAACACATCAGACAGCAGTTTCATTGGTAAGGACTGAAAACATTAAATCTATTCTGGAGAAGCTGGTTGCAATTGGAATTTCAGTATGAAAGGACAATTAGAGGCCCCCTTTATTCAAGGCTTGATACCATAATTTGTTTTCTCTGTCAGTATTTTTTTTTTCTTGGTTACCTGCCCTGATTGCCTGCTTATCACTGACTGTGCACCTACTGGGGACTGACTTGTGAAATGAACAATTCATCACCACAAGCAACAGCCCCGGGATATTCCAGGCGGTTCCAATCACAATGCAAACTTTCCACAGCCAGCCATACAGCACCATGACACCAGGGTTTAGACTAGACTATGACACCGATCTTCAGGCTAGACCATGATAGTGGGCTTCATTCTAGACTATGACACCAGGTTTCAGTCTAAACCATGACACTGGGCATCAGTCTAGACGATGACACTGGGCATCAGTCTAGATGATGACACTGGGCATCAGTTTAGACCATGACAGTGGGTTTTAGACTAGACTATGACACCAGGTTTTAGCCTAGACCATGACACTGGGATCAGTCTAGACGATGACACTGGGCATCAGTTTAGACCATGACAGTGGGCTACAGTCTAGACCATGACACTTAGCTTCAATCTAGACCATGACAGTGAGCTTCGGTCTAGACCATGACACTGGCTTGAGTCTCGACCATGACATTTGGCTTCAGTCTAGACTATGACACTGGGCATCAGTTTAGACCATGACAGTGAGCTACAGTCTAGACCATGACACTTAGCTTCAATCTAGACCATGACAGTGAGCTTTGGTCTAGACCATGACACTGGCTTGAGTCTCGACCATGACATTTGGCTTCAGTCTAGACTATGACACTGGGTTTCAGTCTATACTATGACACTGGCTTCAGCCTAGACCATGACACTTGGCTTCAGTCTAGATATGACACTGGGCTTCAGACTAGATTATGACAGTGGGCTTTGGTCTAAACTCTGACACTGGGCTTCAGTCTGGACTATGATACTGAGGATTAGGATGGCCTGTATTGTGAGTGTTGTATGGCAGCTGTGGCTCTTGTGCCTTTGACATATTAGAGTTGGTGGTATAAATATTCCCCTGGTTCTCAACATGTACACTGAGCATTCTTGTCAATAGCAATACCTTTCAGTTACAGACTTTGAACTGAAACAGTTACAACTGACCAGCAGCAGAAAAAAAGCCTGTAGAACAACTAACTTCTAATGAAAGGGAATGGATACACATCTCACGCCTAGAAAACCAGACATCTTCAATTTGTACAATTGTGCATTTTCACAGAAAGCTTTGATACATTCAGTAAAGAGACTGTATCCCATGTATAGGCATTAAACTGAAGAGTTCTAAACAATTAAAGATAGTTTTTTTATATTTCTTATATATATAATACATATAAAACAGCTTAATCACATATTTCATTGCAGCTAATCCACTGAGTTGACACCCTTTACTAATCTGTCACCTCCAGCACCAGTGGGAGGGGTGCATTGCTATTCTGGTGCTGTTAATAGTCCCATGCATCCATTGATAGAGGGTATCAAACACAGAGGATGATCTGAAATCTTGGCCCTCGGGTCCACAGGAGGAGGAAGAGGAGCTGTTGGGGGTGTGTCCAGCCCAGGAAGGGTGTGAAAATTCCAGTTAGACATAAACTCTACAACCACAAAAGTTAATCCCAAGCGATTCTCTGCCCATTGCACAGCAAACAGGGTGGTAGTTATTACATAACATTTCTTTTGAACAAAGGTGGCAGCAACATCTCACCAAAACGAAAACTGCATATTATTAACTGAAACACATTGTTTATCTAACATTGTGCTGGTGGATATTGAAAGGCTGAATGTTGTCCAACATCTTATTGGGGCTAACATCAACATATCAACATTCACTGCAGGGGCAGCTCACATGAGCATTGGATCTTTGACCTTGGTTTTGCTGTCATACATTCCATACCCTGGTCTATCAGCACCAGGCCACTGAGAAGCGTGTTGGTCTGATTGTACCACAGGCACCATGTTCTAACCACTATAAGGAGGTTTACTGATGGGAATTCCCTATCAGCCATAGGCAGTTCAAAACTAAGACTGGAGACCATGACATGGGCATCAATCAAGCAATCTGCATCAAACTGAGAAATAATCGCTGCAGTAACAGTAATAATATTCTGATAGGAATAACATGTTAACAGTATTATAAAAAGTCAGAAAGCCACAATCCAGTGTTTGTGCAGTGTTAGTGAGATTAATAATTAGATTCTTTCCTCCCCATCTATGATGTCCATTGTCATTGCTGAGGAATTTCTGAATTAAAAATGTGCACTTTGATAACAGCATGGTTTGGTTCATTGACCTGATGTTTGTGTGGAATATTCTGAATTCTGCAAGGGTAATGGGACAAAGCAAGAGAACCCCTTTGCTTCCAAACTCTCCTTTTAGATTAAAAAATATCCCATTTCAAAGTTGATTTCCCTTTCATGTCTTAAAAAGGGTTCACACACAGTTTGAATTGTATTACTCTGGTTTACAAGTATTTCATAAGCTTTTACTTGAGAATTTTGTTCAGACAGGTTGAAGAAAAATTGTAAACATGCTTGGGATTATTCTTCCCTCCTCCGAGTGAGATAATAAACTCATATAAGTACAGGGCTATCTAGACTGCAGACCGTATCGGTATCAGCTCAGTCAGCGTGTCCCAGCCCATATTAATAAAGTATTAGCTAATATGTTAACATGAATAGAGGATTGTTTGGTTAAAGTTTGGGAACTAGAAAGTAGGATTGGTAGATTGTTAAACAATGGGGTACTGCATGAATCAGTACTTGGGTCTCAGCTTTTTACAATCTGTAATGACTTAGAAGAAGGGGGCAAGTGTAAAGTGTCCAAATTTGCTGATGACAGTAAACTAGGTGGAAAAGTAAGTTGTGAGGAGGACACAAAGGGCCAAATTCTCAAAGTGGGGTCGGGAACCTGACACCCAGATGAATTTGTTCTTGCAATGCTATTTTTAAATGTAAATTCCTTAGTTGGCCAGGAGGTGAGCTCAGCACCCAGTTAGTGGCACCGAGCACCGTCTTGTCTGGTGCCAGTGATGAAGGCAGGCAGCAGCCATATTGAGGCCTGCTGCTGCCTTGCTGAACAGAGGCAGCTTTTCAGAGGGCCATGGAGGATAAATCATTGCTCAAAAGGGCGACTGGACCAAACCAAGATAATGCGCACATTCCAGCACAGCTTATTCAAGGACCCAATAACTGTCCCTGCCGCAAGATGAATTTTCCTCTGGCTCTGTCTGCCAGCTTTGCACTAACGTGCACCAGACTGTTGGGATGCATCAAAATAAACTTTAAAAATTGCATTCTCAATGGCACAGACCTTTCAACAAGATCCTGAAGGACCAATGATGGGCCAACAATTGGCAGTAAGCGGGTTTCTGTTCCCTCCCTCATCCCCAGCCAACCCTTTGAAAATTAAAAACTGTCATGTGGGCGTCAGGATCCTGGGAAGAGCCCAGGGGGTCACAGTTTTTAGATTGCATGTCCTGACCCCATGGCCACCTGAAGGTTCAATCCCAAAGGGGCATTGATAGGTTAAGTGAGTGGGCAAGAAGGTGGCAGATGGTGTAAATTATGGAGAAATACTCAAGGAAAATAACCAAAAAAACCAATCTTTTTTAATGTCTAGATGATTTTTCTGGGGTCGCACACAGCAGTGTTCTGGAGATTGATCTTCAATTCTTGGAGACTCCAGGCCAATCCTGGAGGGTTGGCAACCCTAAAGACACCTGGAGTACTGTTTATAGTTTTGGTCTCCATGTCTAAAGAAGGATATGCTTTCCACAGAGGGGTGCCAAAACAGTTCACTAGATTGATTCCTGGGATGAGAGTACGAGGGGAGATTGAATGGAATAGGCCTTTACTCTCTGGAGTTTAGACAAATGAAAGGTGATCTCATTGAAACCACATAAGGTGAAAAGGGAGCGTAATGGGGTCTCCTAGCTGGAGAATCTGGAACCATAGGGCATAGTCTTAGGATAAGGGGCTGATCATTTAGAACTGAAAAGAGGAGAAATTTGTTAACTCAAAGGGTGGTGAATCATTGGAATTCTCTACCCCAGAGGGTTGTGGATGCTCCATCGTTGAGTATATATAAGTCAGAGATCGATACATTTTTGGGAATTAAGGGATATAGGTATCAGGTAGAACAATGAGGATCAGTCATGATCTTATTAAATTGTAGAACAGGCTTGAGGGGCCAAATGGCCTACTTCTGCTCCTATTTTTTATGTTCTTATGGTTTGGAGGGTGCCCTCTGTGCCTCCTCCAAGCCAAGCCAGGGCAGCCCTCAAAAGCTCATGGTAACTGATGTTGTCCTTGTGAATTTCATTGTGGAGAGCAGGAGCAATTTTAACCTAATTGGTCAGGCAAGAAAGCCATGGGAATCGGGTGGATCACTCTCCACTAAATTCAATGCAGAATAAAATCAAGCAGGATGTAAACCCAAAACAAAAACAGAAATACCTGGAAAAACTCAGCAGGTCTGGCAGCATCGGCAGAGAAGAGCAAAGTTGACGTTTTGAGTCCAGTTCTGTTGAAGGATCGTGAGGACTCGAAATGTCAACTTAGCCCCTCTCCGCCGATGCTGCCAGACCAGCTGAGTTTTTCCAGGTATTTCTGTTTTTGTTTTGGATTTCCAGTATCTACAATTTTTTGTTTTTATATTAGGATGTAAACCCAGCTTTGCATGGAATCTTGGGATGGGTTAGGTTAAAATTGCATCCAATGGATGTGGATGTTTAGGAAAGGACTCTGCTTAACCTCACTGATGGAGAAATCTGAATTCAGAACAGCAACAGCTTGCCATAGCTCCGATTAATGAGAATATGGTTTGAACGTTAATGTGCTGCCAGGGTTTCTTGGTAAACATCCTGTAAGGCAGAAAGCCACCCCTGCCTCCAGCTCCTGCACCCCCGCCCCCTCTCCCGCCCAACTCCTCCTCAAGCTAAGTGAAGCACTGAGTAAGCGGGCAAGGCCAAGTCTCCCTGCTGATTTTTTCACCTTTCCTCTGACTGTGAACCAGGGAAACAGCCCAGGAGAGGGTAAATGTAGGGATGAGGCTGCAATCTGAGCTCCAGCCCACCTGAGGGAAACTCTTCGTCGAAAGAGCTACTAGCCCACCTGAGGTCTCTGAAATATATGTACAAGTTAAATAGGTCAGCACTTACACATTGCAATGTAGATAACCAACAAAGGTAACGTCCCTTTAAAGTTTGTATATCGATTCGGTGTACAGATAACATGAAGAACATTTACATGCATAAGTTCAAGTTACAATACAAAATTAATGTTTAGTGTAAGGATACTCAAAATTTTCTTCATTGAATTGCAACCAGCCTCTGACAGGCTTAAAAGTCAATTATCAAAGTACTTATTATTACTGAAAAAAGGTATACCATTGGCTGTAGTACTGTTTATTGTCTTTCCCGATGTTAGTTTATTGCTGAATTGGACGGTTAAGGCTTAAAGGGACAACACAGTGAAACTCAAATTAAAGAGCAACAGGAGGAATAAAATAAGAAATCAGGCTGTGAGAAGACAAAGGTTTGGCATCTGGATGTTATAAATACTCAGCACATCCTTACAAATTTCCTTCATTCGCTATTTCAGTCATTTATTAGTTTAAAATGTTTTTAAGCAAGTGTTTAAAACAAAATATAACTGATGGTTATGTAGCAAAGGTAGCTGGAATTATACAGCAGATCCTCGTCTGAGTCGTGAAACAGCAAGCTGCCTTTTCTCTGCCTAGGTGCTGGCTGACTTGCTGGGTATTTTCCAGCATTTTCTTCATTTAAATACAAGTGTTCATATTTGACAAGGCTTAGTGCCTCACTGGAATTAGCAAAGGGAGGAAGGCTATACCATGGTGCTGAGAGATTGTGCTTCAAATATAATTTCATATGCTGTTAGTTTTGTGATCTAATGTTCACTTGCACAGTAATGCATTTAAAGTAACAAATTGAATGAAGACTTTTCTACAGCTCATCCCAAACAAGATTAAGTAACTGCCTCCTCCCCTGCAAGTTTGTCTCTTGCAGGTAGTTAGTTACTAAGTATTCCAATCACTTAGGTCTGAGTAACCATAACCGGTTTGACCAGGGGTTCAGGTTTTCACGGCTGGGACCCACTCTGTCCTTTACCTGTAACGGCTAAAACTCCCAGTTTGGGTTGCTGGATGGCAATGAAAAGCTGGGACCTTGGGTGGTTGTGTTCTCCACATACCCTTGTCTAATATGGGGATTTTTCTCTTTATTCATGGGATGTAGGCTTCGCGGGCAAGGCCAGCATTTATTGCCCTTCCCTAATTGCCTTTGAACCACTCCAGTCCATCTGGTGTTGGTACACACAGTGCTGTTAGGAAGGGAGTTCCAAGTCAGGATGGTGTGTGGGCTGGAGGGCACTTGCAGGTGGTGGTGTTCCCATGCATCTGCTGCCCTTGTCCTCCTAGGTGGTGGAGGTCGTGGGTTTCAGTCAGAGAGACATTATTCATTCCTGAGGCCAGGCATTTGACCTGGGATCTTCACAGTCTACTCAACTCAGTACCAGATCATGTGAAGCACTTATAACCAGAGAGCTCAATTATTGGCTTTTGAGAGGGCTATCCACCAGCTATAGGCCATGTCTGTTGTTACAAGTTCAGGAAGCTACAAAAATCTCTGCACTATGTCCGGAATAATAGAATTAGAGATTCCCCACTACAAAAATGCAGCACGGAATAATTTAAAGCACTCTTTGGGTGCCTGTGCCACTAGTGAAGCTAGTGAAGACAAACCACAATCTACGTTAGGTGTTACTTATTTGAACATATGAATTAGGAGCAGGAGTAGGCCACTCGGTCCCTCGAGCCTGCTCCACCATCAATAAGATCGCGGCTGATCTGATTTTAACCTCAACCTCACATTCCTGCCCACCCCCGATAACCTTTTAACCCTTTGTTAATCAAGAATCTATCTAGCTCTGCCTTAAAAATATTCAAAGACTCTGCTTCCACCGCCTTTTGGGGGAGAGTTCCAAAGACTCACGACCCTCAGGGAAAACAAATCCTCCTCATCTCTGCCTTAATTGGGGCATATATACATTACAAAAATGCATTAGTGTTTCAAAGTCTTACCTTCAAAATGTGCCAACTAGCATTCAGCTTTTATTGCTTCTTATATATATTTATGAGGAAGGAAGCTGTTTCTGCCCTGCCTCAGTTTTTTAAAAAAATACATAAATTGGTAATGGAGCCAGTTTGTATTCTCACGGATGTTAAAACTTTTCTTGATTCCAGGCTTTTCTGTTTCACTCACCCCTTCACCCTTGTGCATCTTGGTGGTTACATCAAGGCTGGAGACTGAGAGCAGGTTACCTCTCAAAGCACTTGAGCAGGGAACCAACTGTGATTGGCCGAGAAGGTGCGGAAAAGACTTTAAAAAGTCAGGATGAAGTAATAAAAGTGGAGCAACATACCTTCCTTTTTAAAAAAAAATCTTCAGGTTGGATTTGGAGAGCCAAGGATAGTGGTGCAAATCTGACAGAACAAGACCCTAAGTCACTCAAACTCTTCAAGCCCAACCTATTGGTTTGAATAGCAGAGCTCGCGTCTTAAAACAAGCACTGAAATCAATTAAAGGTTCACCGCCAGGAGTAAAAAGTATAAACAGCCAAAAGTGCAGATTCTGAAGGAAGGACATTCAGAATCAAGCATCTTTTTCACATCTCTGAACCTGTTGTGTTATAGCATATTGCACGATAAGACAACTGACCCAGATTGAGAGAGATAGCCCCAAGTTAGGACATCCCTCAAGATCTATTAACTTTCTCATATCAGGTCTAATTTTAATTCATCTATTGAATGACCAGGCTGATGTAAAACAAATGGGTGTTTTAGGGATTCTTGAAAGCGACACACTATCCAATGCAACAGCAAAAATAATCCACTTCTACTTAAATTAGAGTCAATTTCTTTTTTTTTAAATGGAGCTATCTGAGATATACACATATTAACATACTTTATTCTGTAGCAAAAACTAGTGATCCCACTGATTCCACACTCGTGTTTCAACACTAACACTATGACAGGGGTTGAGACTCAAGTCCCGCTGCCCCCGACAGGCCACTTGAGTTCCTGATCTTGGCCGGGTGTCACCATGGGGAGGCGCCAAAGGTCATTCGACGATCACCCTCTTGCGCCTCCCAGTGGCCATCTTGGGTACAGCCCTGTTAAACGCCAGACCACGATCCAGAGAGACTGAGGAGAAAAACAGAAGAGCCTATTGTTACAAAAATTAACTTGAAAATAAAAATAAATTCATCGGAGTTCCACTAGGAGCGACACACAATAAAACAGTCCTTTCACTCGTGGATTTGGACCGTGCTTGGTTACAAGAGCTGCAGAACCATTGTAGACCAATATTGCGCTAGTTTGAGAACTGCAGCAAACTCACCATCGCCAGCGAGGTACAATCTATGTACAGAAAATGACTTAAAAATAATTTGGACTGATGTGAGAGATTTTCACTACTTCAGATATGCTGCAGCTTGAATGTACATTAAAAGCCAAGAGATATTCATTGCCAATAAAATATTACTCTTAAAAAAGAAAAATTGGCTTGTGCCAGCTGAACTTCGGTATCTTTCAGGAAACATCAGCGTAACAAAAATAAACAAAGCAACCAATCTTTGTCCTTTAACCAGGAATGACTTTGTGAAAAAGTATCTCTTCTTTTTTTACACGCACACACAGGCACACACACACACACAAGCGCGCGTGCACACACACACGCACACACACACACACACACACACACACACAGGACACACACAGCATTTCTATTACAAAGTACTGTTACTAAAATCCTCCTTTACAAATCATCAAGGATCGGTGTCTCTGAGAAAGTAACTGAAGTGCATTTCCAGAAGTTTTTTCTTTTATATATATATGTAGAACATTTCCATTGTTAAAACTAAAATTCAGCTACCTTTTTTTTGTTGTTGTTCAGAATTCAAGACAGACATTCAGCATGCAAAATAAAAATGCTTTTAAAATATACACAGTTTTTATTTCATGTTTAAGGATCTATATCCTTTGTCTTATTGTTCAGGCAGGCACTGTACACATACACTTAGGGTACAGACACATGCCAGTTGCATTGCTTCTGCATTCTACCAGTCACAAGGTTGATGTCATTAAAGCAACTACCATAGCAACACTAAGCAAGGCAGCAGAGACCAATCACGACTATTATTAGTAATTCATGATAAGATTTTTTTTTTGCTTATGGATTTTGTGTTGTGATAGTATATAATCTTTTTATTGTTTGCAAGAGCCGTTCTGGTTCCCTACTTGCTATTTTTGGACTCTGCATTTATCATTGATATGGTGGGTGGGGGAGGGTAGGGGGGGTGGCGAATGCGTTTCCCTAGAAACTGCAGCCTCCATTCTGCTCCAATGACATCATTCAGCTCAAGCAGAAAATAAAAATGAACTAAAAAAAACCTAACAGCAGCATAGATACTTCAGTACGCATGCGGATTGTTTACTCACTGTCACCCAGGAGGTGGAACAAACTAAATGCTTATTTTACAATATGCAACATGGGATCAAGAACATCCAAATGACTAAATCTTGCTGGCTTGTGAAGACAATGGAAATAAGAGTCATGTTATTGGATGCACCTTTCTCTGATTCTCACTCTCACTCTCTCTCTCTCTCTCTCTCTCTCTCTCACTCTCACTCTCTAGTTTGGCAGGATGCAGCACATCCACATATTAACATTTCCTTTTAGAAAAAAGTGCATGTTGGAGTCCGGGTGCGAGTAAATCAGGCCGGACCGGGCCAGGAGTAATCCTCTCACCATTACTGCACTTCCTTGGCATGCAGCAGGTCAAACTGGGTGTGTTTCTTTCTCAAACACCATCATTTGATCTCGGAGCCTGTCACGGTAACACTGGCGATGAAGGGAGCTACATTCACTAGCATGGGAGGGAAGAGTTTGGCAAGGCGGGGGGGTGGGTGGGGTGGGGTGGGGGCAGGAAAGGGTACTGATCATTGATCATCACTGACAGTACATTAAATGCATGTGCAATGATCCATCCCCAATTCAATCCATGCTCTCCTTCAAAAGCCTACGCCAATACAGTAATTGTTACCGCATCCGTACTGTGTGACTGATGTACTGATGGAGGTCTAGTTGACGGTTACTTGGGTCGGGCTGAATGTTGACCCCAGCCAGACATGCTGCAGATGGTAAGAATATTAGCTGCAGGCAGGTTGCTTTGATCACAGGCACCACCACCCTACAGCAAGTCTGGCACGATCGTAACTCCCAACTGCCATGAGAAGTTAAGTGGGGCAGCAGGGTGGAATAAAGAATCATCAAAGTATTACGAAGCATTGGGCATTCGATTCCGGTGTTTGTCAGGGGAAGGGGGTGAGGGAGTGGGTAAGAGGTAAGCCGGGAAACGTTTACTCTTCACGGATAAGCAGCCGGTAGCGGTGGTAACGAAGCTGGAAAAACATTTTCTCCAAGACCGAGTGGTTCATCCCCGGGAGCACGTAGTGTTCAGTGATGCCCACGTATCTGAATCCCAAAGACTCGTACAGCTTGTGGGCAGCCGGCTTGACAGCAGTGGTCCCCAGCACCACGGCCGAGTAGTTGTTGAGAACCGCAAACTCCAGGACCTTGCGGCCCAGGGCCTTGGCAATGCCCTTCCCTCGCTGGTCAAAGTCCACGGACATGCGGCGGAGTTCCACTGTGTTATCCTCCTCGTTGCCTCTGGCAGCCACGATGCCCACAACATTCCCGTCCAGAACTGCAACCCAGAAGCAGGAACCTATGGCAAGAAGAAGAGCTGGCTGAATATTTTGGGTTACCTGGGTTTCTGTTGACAAGGGTAGATCTTGACTATGCAATTGTGTCCATTGACTTTAATGGACATAAACATCAGACAAATGAGATTTAACAGTCGCTGTAGACCTTAATGCGCCAAGTCAAAATCTACCCTGATAATATCTCACTAACGTCAGCAATAAAAACAAAGAAAGATCTTCAAGAGTTAGTCCTACATACCTGTCACTCAAAGTTATTTATGTAAACACAACACGATCCAACATTATGAACTTTATAAGGGATGGGAGCACGTAGAAATCAACCTATATGCTCAATAAAACTGGGGTAAAATATTTTGGGTATTTGTGTAAACATCTCCCTCCTTTCCTGATCCACCCACTCTCATTCCCCATCCCCATCCCCAATGCCAAGCCCCAAACACTACCCCACCTATTCAAGTTTCCATAGGGCAGGATTTTCCCATCAGTGAGCGGGGGGCAGGGCCCATTCGCCGATGCATCAGATGACGCGCGATGACATTGGGCGGATCTCCTGACATCATCGCGCCCCATTTAAATGTTCCGGTAGGCAGGGGCTCAGCAAAATCAGCTGTGCGCCCGCCGACCTGCCAATGGCCCATTGAGGCCATTGACAGATCAATCAAACTAATTAATAGACCGGCCCGTCCAACCTTAAGGCTGTCAGACAGGCCAGGAGCCCCGGCGGGAATTAGAAAAAGCATCAAACCCTCATCCACGGGCGGGATGAGGTTTCATGGAGGTTTTAAAAAATTTAATTAAAGTTTTTAAAGATAATTATGGACATGTCCCAACACATGTGACAGTGTCACATGAGGGGACATGTCAGGGAATTTTTTTTTTTGCTATTTTTGACAGTAGAGGCGATCTCCCTGAGGCAGTGCTTAGCCTCAGGGAGGTGAGTGCGCTCTTTTGTGCGCATGTGCGACAGAGCGCACTCTCAGGTTTAGGGATTCCCCCCACCCCACACAGGGAGAGCACAGCGCTTCCGTGCGGACGTCACGCTGGGTGGGCCTTAATTGGCCCACCCACGTCAAATGGCGGCGCACCCCCGATCAGGGGCACCAATCCGAGCGCCCGCCCCTCAACTTCGCCCCCGACGGGGGGGGAAAATCCTGCCCATAGCGTTTGAGAGGGGTTAAGATATTGGAAATAAAGATTTTACCCCAATTCTGCAGAGGATTAATTTTGTTTGATCTTGTGAACTGAGGGGTCCAAGATACTCTGCCATATTGAACCTCAAAGTTGCCATCTGCAGTGATCACTCTCCTCGCCCACCCACATTTCTCAAACATTTCGGCTCTGTTATTCCTTTACAGATCGGCATTTTTGCAAGTAACGAGTTACATTGATGCGTTTTCCCTTGCTCAATGAGTTCTCTGGGGAAGTTTTGGGAAATAACATTCTTAACCCACTTCAAGTGAGAATATCGCTCAATGCAAGGCTTTTATTAGCACAATTATTTTGCATTCAATTCTCTTAAATATCCGTGAGGAATACAGGTCTAGAGCTGAAATTAACTGAATGAACGCAGATCTTTTCAAACAAATGCAGAGAGTAGAGGTCTTTATCCTGAACAAACTGAACGTTTAAGATGAAGACTTGTATTCAAACTGAACAAGTGCTCAAGCTGAAGATGTTCACGTCTTCACTTCAAACTGAACGAGTACAGGTCTTTACTTCAAACTGAATGTCTGGACAGAGTAGATGGCGAGAAACTGTTATTTTTTTTATTCACTCATGGGATGTGGGCGCCACTGGCTAGGCCAGCATTTATTGCCCATGCCTAATTGCCCTTGTTCAGAGGGCATTTAAGAGTCAACCGCATTACTGTGGGTCTGGAGCCACATGTAGGCCAGGCCAGGTAAGGACAGCAGATTTCCTCCCCTGAAGGACATTGGGAACCATTGATCGAAGGATCCAAGAACCAGAGGACACCTGTATAAGGGATTGCAAAAGTGCCAAATGAAGAAGAACTTTATTCCTACAGTGAGTGCTGGGATCTGGAATGCGCTGCCTGAGAGTATGTTGGAAGCAGATTCAACCATGGTTTCACAAGGGAATTAATCGGGGAAGCACCTGAAGAGAAAAATTTGCAGGACTGCAGGGGAATGGGACCAGCTAAACTACTCTGGCAGAGAGCCAGCAGAGACACGATGGGCCGAATAGCCTCCTTCTGTGCTTTAACCATTCTTTGATTCCATCAAATCAATCAAACTAAATGAGTACAGTACCAACAATCTGAAAGAGTCCTGTGCATGACCTCATAGAATCGTGGAAATTATAGGGCAGACGGTGGTCATTCGGCTCCCATTACCTGTGCTATACTAATCCCACCCCCTTTTACCTGTACAATGCTAATCCCACCCCCTTTTACCTGTACAATGCTAATCCCACCCCCTTTTACCTGTGCTATACTAATCCCACCCCCTTTTACCTGTACAATGCTAATCCCACCCCCTTTTACCTGTACAATGCTAATCCCACCCCCTTTTACCTGTGCTATACTAATCCCACCCCCTTTTAGCTGTGCTATACTAATCCCACCCCCTTTTACCTGTACAATGCTAATCCCACCCCCTTTTACCTGTACAATGCTAATCCCACCCCCTTTTACCTGTGCTATACTAATCCCACCCCCTTTTACCTGTACAATGCTAATCCCACCCCCTTTTACCTGTACAATGCTAATCCCACCCCCTTTTACCTGTGCTATACTAATCCCACTCCCTTTTAGCTGTGCTATACTAATCCCACCCCCTTTTACCTGTACAATGCTAATCCCACCCCCTTTTACCTGTGCTATACTAATCCCACCCCTTTTACCTGTGCTATACTAATCCCACCCCCTTTTACCTGTAAAATGCTAATCCCACCCCATTTTACCTGTGCTATACTAATCCCACCCCCTTTTACCTGTACAATGCTAATCCCACCCCCTTTTACCTGTGCTATACTAATCCCACCCTCTTTTACCTGTACAATGCTAATCCCACCCCGATTTTACCTGTGTTGTACTAACCCCCCTTTTGAATGTACTATGCTTATACCACCCCCCCCCATTTTAGTTGTGCTATACTAACACCACCCCCCTTTTACCTGTACTATACTAATCCACCCCTTTTACCTGTACTATACTAATACCACCCCTCTTTTACCTGTACTATACTAATACCACCCCTCTTTTACCTGTATTATACTAACACCACCCCCCCTTTTACCTGTACTATACTAATCCACCCCTTTTATCTGTACTATACTAATACCACCCCTCTTTTACCTGTACTATACTAATACCACCCCCCTTTTACTCGTGCTATATCATAGAGTCATAGAGGTCTGCAGCACAGAAAAAGGCCCTTTGGCCCATCGATTCTGCGCCAGTCGAACAAGTACCAAACTATTCTAATCCCATTTTCCAGCACTAAGCCCATAGCCCTGTATGCCATGGCATCACAAGTCACATCCAAATACTTCTTAAATGTTATGAGGGTTTCTGCCTCCACCACCCTTTCAGGCAGTGAGACACAGATTTCCACCACCCTCTGGGTGAAAAGATTCTTCCTCACATCCCCTCTAAACCTCCTGCCCCTTGCCTTAAATCTATGCCCCCTGGTTATTGATCCCTCCACCAAGGGGGGAAGTTCCTTCCTGTCTACCCTATCTATGCCCCTCATAATTTTATACACCTCAATCATGTCCCCCCTCAATCTCCTCTGCTCCAGGGAAAATAACTCCAGTCTATCCAATCTCTCCTCATAACTAAAACTCTCCAGCCCAGGCAACATCCTGGTAAATCTCCTCTGCACTCTCTCTAGTGCAATCAAATCCTTCCTAAAATGCGGATTCCAGAACTGCAAGCAATACTCTAGCTGTGGTCTAACTAGCGTTTTATACAGTTCCAGCATAACCTCCCTGCTCTTATATTCTATGCCTTGGATACTTGCCTCCTATGCAAGTATCCCATATGCCTTCTTAACCACCTTATCTACCTGTCCCGCTACCTTAAGGGACCGGTGGACATGCACACCAAGGTCCCTCTGATCCTCAGTACTTCCCAGGTCCTACCATTCATCGTGTATTCCTGTGCCTTGTTTGTCCTGCCCAAGTGCATCACCTCACACTTATCCAGATTAAATTCCATTTGCCACTGATCAGCCCATCTGACCAGCCCGTCTATATCCTCCTGTAATCTAAGGGTACCCTCCTCACTATTCACCACCCCACCAATTTTCATGTAATCCACAAACTTACTGATCAATCCTCCTACATTCAAGTCTAAATTGTTTATATATACCACAAACAACAAGGGACCCAACACCGATCCCTGTGGAACCCCACTGGACACAGGCATCCAGTCACAAAAACACCCCTTGACCATCACCCTCTGCTTCCTGCCACTCAGCTAATTCTGGATCCAATTTGCCAAATTGCCTTGGATCCCATGGGCTCTTACCTTTGTTATCAGTCTCCCATGCAGGACCTTATCAAAAGCCTTGCCGAAGTCCAAGTAGATCACATCAAATGCATTGCACTCATCTACACACCTAGTCACCTCTTCGGAAAATTCAATCAAATTGGTCAGACATGACCTCCCCTTAACATGCTGACTGTTCTTGATTAATCCCTGCCTCTCCAAGTGTAGATTAATTCTGTCCCTCAGAATTACTTCCAACGGTTTCCCCACCACTGAGGTTAGACTGACTGGCCTGGTTTATCCCTTCCTCCCTTCTTGAATAACGGCACCACATTGGCTGTCCTCCAGTCCTCTGGCACCTCTCCTGTAGCCAGAGAGGTTTTGAAAATTATTGCCAGCGCCCCTGCTATCTCCTCCCTTGCCTCACTCAACAGCCTGGGATACATTTCATCCGCACCTGGAGATTTATATACCTTTAAGGCTGCCAGACCACTTAGAACCTCCTCCCTTCCTATGCTAATATCTTTAATTACATCACAGTCCTTCTACCTGATTTCCACACCCACGTGGTCCCTCTCACTTGTGAACACTGACACAAAGTATTCATTAAGAACCCTACCTACATCTTCTGGCTCCACACACAAATTAGCACTATGGTCCTTAATGGGCCCTACTCTTTCCCTAGTTATCCTCTTACTCTTAATGTACTTGTAAAATAACTTTGGATTTTCATTTATTTTACCTGCCAATGTTTTTCATGCCCCCTTTTTTGCTCTCCTAATTTCCTTTTTAAGTACCCCCCTTACACATTCTATACTCCTCCAAGGCTTCCACTGTTTTGAGTCCTCAGTATCTGCCATAAGCATTCTCTTTATCCAATCCTGTATATCCCTCGACATCCAGGGTTCCCTGGATTTGTTGGTCCCATCCTTTATGTTTACTGGAATATGTTGGCCCTGTACTCTCCCTATTTCCTTCTTGAATGAGTACCACTGCTCTGATGCAGATTTACCTAAAGGTAGCTGCTCCCAGTCCACTCTGGCCAAATCATATTTGATCTTATTAAAATCGGCCTTCCCCCACTTTAGAACTCTGATTTCTGGCCCATCTTTGTACTTTTCCAAAACAAACTTGAATCTAATGGAGTTATGATCACTATCTGCAAAATGCTCCCCCACTGATACCTCTACCACTTGCCCAGCTTCATTCCCTAAAATTAAGTCTAGGACCACCCCCTCTCTTGTAGGACCTTTTACGTACCGTCTTAAAAAGCTCTCCTAGCTGCATTTTAAGAATTCCGCTCCCTCTAAACCTATCACACTATGACTAACCCAGTTAATTTTGGGAAAGTTGAAATCCCCCACTATTACTACCCTATTATTTTTGCATTTCTCTGAAATTTGCCTCCATATCTGCTCTTCTATTTTTCTCTGACTGTTTGGGGGCCTATGGTATACTCCCAGCAATGTGATTGCTCCTTTTTTGTTTCTCAGTTCTACCCATATGGCTTCATTTGAGGAGCCTTCTAAGATGTCATCCCTCCTTACTGCTGTAATAGATTCCTTGATCAATATTGTGATAGCTCCTCCTCTTTTACCTCCTTCCCTATCTTACCTGAAGACCCTATATCCTGGAATATTGAGCTGCCAATCCTGCCCCTCTCTCAACCATGTTTCTGTGAAAGCAATGACATCATACTTCCATGTGTTAATTTATGCCCTCAACTCATCTGCCTTATTCGTCAGACTTATTGCATTAAAATAAATACCACCCAACCTTGCCAAACTCACTTGTGCCTTAACTGGCCTGTAATTTCTATGCCTTCCAGACTCACTTGCTCTCTCTTCTAATTTTGGCTGTGCATCTCCCCCTGCTGAACCTCCTCTCAGGATCCCACCCCCCTGCCAAGTTAGTTTAAACCCTCCCCAAAAGCACTAGCAAACCTCCCTGCATGGATGTTGGTCCCATTCCGGTTCAGGTGCAACCCGTCCACCTTGTACAGGTCCCACCGCCCCCAGAAACGGTCCCAATGTCCCAGAAATCTAAAGCCCTCCCTCCTGCACCATCTCTCCAGCTGTGCATTCATCTGGATTAACCTACTATTTCTATTCTCACTAGTGCGTGGCACCAGAAGTAATCCAGAGATTACTACTTTTGAGATCCTGCTTTTTAATCTGTTTCCTAGCTCCCTAAATTTTGCTTGCAGGACCTCATCCCTCTTTCTGCCTTTGTCATTGGGACCAATAGGTACCACGAACCTGTCTGTTTACCCTCTCTCTTTAGAATGCCCTGCAGCCGTTCAGTGAGATCCTTGGCCCTGGTATCAGTGAGGCAACACACCATCCTGGAGTCAGTCACGTCTACAGCCGCAGAAATGCCTGCCTGTTCCCCTTATTATCGAGCCTCCTACCACTATTTCTCTTCCCCTCATTTTCTTCCCCCCCCCCACCCCGTGTAGCTGAGCCACTCACAGTGCCATGAGCGTGGCTGCACTCCCCGTCACTCTCACCATTGTCCAACATACAAAAACGGTTCTCGGGTGAGATGCACCCTGAGCATTTCCAGACTACCTGTCTGACACCTTTCTTCTGACTGATGGTCACCCATTCCCTCTGTATCTGCACGTCCGTAAGCTGTGGGGTAACCATGTCTAAAAACGTGCTTTCCAATCCCCCTTTACCTGTATTATATCAATTGCCCTGCTTTTACCTGTACTATACCAATCCCACCCGTCCTTTTGCCTGCACTATACTAACCCCACCACCCTTTTACCTGTACTATACTAATCCCACCCCATTTTTACCTGTACTATTCTAATCCCACCCTCTTTACCAGTGCTGTACTCATCCCACCCCCTTTTTACCTGTACTATACTAACCCCACCACCCTTTTACCTGTACAATACTAATCCCACCCCTTTTATCTGTACTATACTAATCCCATCCCCTTTTACCTGTACTACACTAATCCCACCCACCTTTTTACCTGTGCTATACCTATCCCACCGCCTTTTAACTGTGCTGTACTAATTCCACCCCCTTTTACCTGTACTAAACTAATCCCACCCATGATTTTCAGAGTTACAGAATCACAGTGCAGAAGAGGCCCTCCAGTCTATTGAGTCTGCACTGACACGTGAGAAACACCTGACCTACCTACCTAATCCCATTTACCAGCACTTGGCCCATAGCCTTGAATGTTATGATGTGCCAAGTGCTCATCCAGGTACTTTTTAAAGGATGTGAGGCAACCCACCTCCACCACCCTCCCAGGCAGTGCATTCCAGACCGTCACCACCCTCTGGGTAAAAAGATTTTTCCTCACATCCCCCCTAAACCTCCTGCCCCTCACCTTGAACTTGTGTCCCCTCCTGACTGACCCTTCAACTAAGGGGAATAGCTGCTCCCTATCCACCCTGTCTATGCCCCTCATAATCTTGTGCACCTTGATCAGGTCACCTCTCAGTCTTCTCTGCTCCAACGAAAACAACCCAAGTCTATCCAACCTCTCTTCATAACTTAAATGTTTCATCCCAGGCAACATCCTGGTGAATCTCTCCTCTGCACCCCCTCCAGTGCAATCACATCCTTCCTATAATGAGGTGACCAGAACTGCACACAGTACTCCAGCTGTGGCCTCACCAAGGTTCTATACAACTCCAACATGACCTCCCTACTTTTGTAATCTATGTCTCGATTGATAAAGGCAAGTGTCCCATATGCCTTTTTCACCATCCCACTAACATGCCCCTCCACCTTCTGAGATCTATGGACACACACGCCAAGGTCCCTTTGTTCCTCAGAACTTCCTAGTGTCATGCCGTTCATTGAATACTTCCTTGTCAAATTACTCCTTCCAAAGTTTAGTACCTCACACTTTTCAGGGTTAAGTTCAATCTGCTACTTATCTGCCCATTTGACCATCCCATCTATATCTTCCTGTAGCCCAAGACACCCAACCTCACTGTTAACCACCTGGCCAATCGTTTACCCGTGCTATACCTATCCCACTGCCTTTTAACTGTGCTGTACTAATCCCACCCTCTTTTACCTGTACTATACTAATCCCACCCCCCCTTTTATCTGTGCTATACTAATCTTCCCCTTTTACCTGAACAATACTAATCCCACCACCCTCCACCACCCACCCCTTCCCACCCTCTTCAAGTTTCACATCCTTAAGTATCTGCCCAATTCCCTTTTAAAATTATTTATGGAATCAGCTCCCACTATCTTTTCATCTGGTGTGTTCCTGATCCCATCAATTCTCGGTGAAAAACAGCCCTCTTCATCTCTCCTCTCAATTTTTTCCAATGATTTTAAATCTCTGATCTCTAGTTATTGACCCACTCGCCAAAGGGAATAGGTTTTTTAGTCACTAAATTAAAGCCTCTCATCATCTTAAATGCTTCTATTAAGTTACCTCTCTGTCCCTTTGGAACATAAGAAATAGGAGCAGGACTAGGATATTCAGCCCCTCGAGCCTGCCCCACCATTCACCTAAATCATGGCTGATCTGCTACCTCAATGCCATTTTCCCACACTATCCCCTTATTCCTTGATGTCTTTAATACCTAGAAATCTATCGATCTCAGTCTTGAGCATACTCGATGACTTTCCACAGTTCTCATTTTTCCAACCTCCCCTCATAACTGAAGTCCATCTCCCCTGGTAAACCTCCTCTGCACCCTCTCCGAGGCTCTTCCACCTCTCCTGAAGGGTGGTGCCCAGAATTGCACACAATACTGCAGCTGTGGCCAAATCAGCGAAGGTCCAGGACATGACTTATCTGCTTAATTCCTCCATTTCTCAAACCAACAAACCCGTTCATTTTTCTAAACACAGTCGCAATTTGCCTTGTCACCTCTAAGGATTTGTGTGAATGGACACCGAGGCTCCTCTGCTGATTTACACTTTTCAAAATCATGCTATTTATAGTAATGCTGTCCTTCCATATTAATCCTCCTCAACAGCATCACTTTGCACTTCTCCGCTGCCCATCTCCCCATTATCACGAGACATTACTTTTCCGCATCCAGTATCGCTTTCAAACTTAAAAGATGCTGCCCTTTACCGCTGAGTCTAGGTTGTTTTAATAAAACTGCGGAGAGAAACGAAACCAAAGCTCCTAATTTTCTGCCTTCCATTTTCAGCTTTTTCAAAAATATATTCCTTCATGGGCCTCACCGGCAAGGCCAGCATTTGTTACCCATCCCTAATTGCCCTTTGAACTGGGAGACTTGCTAGGGTCATTTCGGAGGGGCAGTTAAGAGTCAACCAACGTTGCTGTGGGTCTGGAGTCACACGTAGGCCAGACCAGGTAAGGACGGCAGATTTCCTTCCCTACAAGGACATTAGTGACCCGGATGGGTTCCTACGACGATCGCTTCGTGGTCACCATTACTGAGGCTAGCTTTCAATTCCAGATTTTTTTTTATTAATTGAACTTATTCAAACCCGTGTCCCCAAACCTGTAGCCTGGGCCTCTACTAGGTCAGTGACATTATCGCTACACCACCGCCTACCCCAATAAGGAGCTTTGCTTCCCTCTCTTTTGAATGTTTAAAAATAAGGGGCTGTCCACTTAAAACAGAGATGAGGTGAAATATTTTCACTCAGAGGGTCTCTTCCTGAAAAGGTGGTGGAAGCAGAGTCTTTGAATATTTTTATGGCAGAGATGGTTAGATTCTTGTTAAGCAAAGGGGTGATATGTTATCGGGGGTAGGTGGGATGCAGATTTCAGATTACTGTCAGATCAGCCATGATCTTATTAAATGGTGGAGCAGGCTCGAGGGGCTGAGTGGCCTCCTCCTGTGTCTTGTGTGTATGTTCGTATGAATCTACACTCGGGTTCCCATCTCCCTACCAAGTTGGTTTAAATGCTTCCTAACGGGACTAATAAACCTCCCCATAGTGATAATGGTCCTGGTTCCGTTGCCCAGATCCCATCTCCCCCAGAACTGGTCCCAGTGTCTCAGGAATCTAAAGCCCTCCCTCCTGCGCCGTCTCTCCAGCCGCGCATTTAGCTGCTTTGTCCTCCAGTTTCCATACTCACTAGCTCACAGCACCGGGAACGATCTTATTAATCTTTCCTGGCTCCCTAAAATCGGCCTCCAGGACCTCATCCTTCATTCTACCTACGTCACTGGCACCGATGTGGGCCACAACCTCTGGCTGTTCACCCTCCTCCCTCTGAATGTCCTGCAGCTGCTCAGTGACAAAATTCTTGATCCTGGCACCAGGGAGGCGACACATGATCCTGGAATCATGTCTGCAGCTGCAGAAACTCCTGCCTATCCCCCTAACTATCAAAACCCCTATTGCTATTGCTTTCCTGAGCTCTCTCCATCCCACACTGCACAGCTGTGCCTCCCATGCTGTTGTGGAGCTAGCTCTTGCTGTAACCCTCCCAAAGGAACCATCACGCTCACCAATCAATAACAGTTTGAAAGATGCAAGATGCAGTCAGGGACTTCCTGCATTGCTTTGTTGGTCTTAATCTTAAACAAACTGCTTACTCCCAGCAAACGGAATGAGTTATAGGTCTTCACTATCAGCCATGGCTCAGGTGATAGCACTGTTAGAAGGTTCTGGGTTCAAACCCCACTCCAGAGACTTGCAGACGCTAACTAAGGCTGACACATCTAGTGTAGTGCTGAGGGACTACTGCACTGTCGGAGATACTGCCTTTTGAATGAGATGTTAGGCTGAGGAGCCGTCTGTCTGTTCGGGTGCGTGTAAAAGATCCACTGGTGTGATTTTGAAGAAAAGCAGGAGGGCTATCCTTGCTCTCCTAACCGATGCTTACACATTCATTAATCACTAAAACAGATTGCTTGATCATTATCATATTGTTGTTTGTGGGAGCTTGCTGTGTGCAAACTGACTCTGATATTTCCTACTTCACACAATCAGTACACTTCAAAAGTACTTAATTGGCTGTAAAGCACTTTGGGACATTGGGAGATCATTAACGTCGCTATATAAATGCACGTTTTTCTTTTCTGTCACCACAAACTAATTGAACGAGTGAATCCATGCCTTCAGTTCAAAGCAACTGAATGCGAATATAGGCCTTCAGTTAATGAGACAAAGTCTTACACGTCTTCACTGACAATCTCTTGAATCCTTTTATTTTTAGGGCTGAAAATAAATCTTGAAATTGTCTACAAGGACTACGGGACACAGCTTTAATGTTTTGGGCAAGAGATGCAGGAGAATGAGGGTGAATTTTTTTTTACACAGCAACTGGTAATGACCTAGCGCTCGCTGCCTATGTGGGTGCTGGAAGCTGAGAAGATTAATCTTTTCAAAAGGAAATTGAATGGGCATTTGAGGGAAACTAACCTGCAGGGCTAGGGGTATAGAATGGGATTGACTGGAATGCTCTACAGAGAGCCAACATGGATTAAATGGACCAAATGGCCTCCTTCTGTGCTGTAATGACTCCATTATGGCAAAGAGCATTACAGACTTCATACTTAAGTGAGTATTGGGCTGGGAGCTAAGATAACAAAACAGCATTTATCTGGACTTACTGCTGAATAGAAAAGCAGGAAAATGGGACATCAGACCACTGCCCTTCAATATGACCGTCAACAAGTGAAGACCAGCGAGCTGGGAAGGGCCCAGATTTTGCTGCAGTACTGAGTGAATAACAACTACACAAAATACCTGTAGACCGATGACAAAAGACAAGAATCAGGCTGCAGAACTTGTTCCATTGGAGACACGAGTTCTGTCACGGGAAGAATCCTTTTAGGTGGGGAGGTGTTCATGGTTTTCCGCTCCTGTGCTCGCCAACCTCTCATTTTCCACCCATCTGTTTTAAAGGACAGGGATCAGGGGCTGCAAGCACAGAATCAGAAAACCTTTGTCAGCTTGTTCCGAGTCACACAGGAAATTGGTTTAATTTTCACCAACTTCACTTTTAAGCCCATAAATATATGCAGACCATCTGGTCATTTATTTAATTGTGGGACCTCACTGTGTACAAGATTGCTGCCGTGTTTCCCTACATAACAGCGACTCCGGCCGGAATTTTCCAGCCCCCCTCATGCTGATGGGATCTTCCGGTCCCAGCGATGTGGACGGAGAGGTCAATGGCTCGGCGGAGCTGGAAAATCCCGGCCTACACTTCAGAACGTTCTTTACCGGCTGTAAAGTGCTTTGGGATGTCCCTACGCTCATTAAATGGCAAGTGTAAGTCTGTTACGCTTTAGGAATAGCAACACAACAATCTCTTCTGCTTTTATTTTGCTTCAGTTTCATTTGATCCCCTTCCCCAACTCCACCAGCCTTAGGAAATCCACTGCTACCTGAACTGAGGGGGTCAACGTGAGATATGGGCCAAGGATCATCGTGAGGGTCTGGCCCAGTCTCGTCACAGCTTATCAGAGGGACCATGAAAACCCAGGTCCATGTTCTCCTCCAACAGGCCCATCCTCAAGTTGATAGAACCCTTGTTCATAGCCCCTTGAGCTGTACTCCACTACCATCAATGCCACGCGCGCTGTTGTGTTTTAGTTTCAGTTGGGTCACCCTTCTCCTGGTCGGATGAACAAAATAAGCCAGAGGTTTCTGCACCATTCCGGGCAATGGCCCTCTGGGACCAATTGACAAGAGCATATGACATGGCAGGACAGCCTATGCTGCATTTAATTCCCTGCAGCAGAGGAAAAGAATGACATAGAATGCACAGCACACAAGCAGGCCATTCAGCCCAACTTGTCTATGCTGGTGTTTACGCTCCACATGAGCCTCCCCCCACCCCTCTTCAACTATCCTATCAACTTATCCTTCCATTCCTCTCTGTCCTCAAGCATTTACCTAGACTCCCATTAAATGTATCGATGCTATACGCCTCAACTATTCCTTGTTGGTACCACATTCTCACTGCTCTCTCTCTCTGGGTAAGGAAGTTTTTCCTGCATTCCTCATTGGATTTATTAGTGACCGTCTTATATTTATGGCTTCTCCTGGTCTCCCCAACAGGTGGAAACATCTTCCCTACATCTACCCTTTCACAATCAACCAGGTCAGCCTCTCAGCCTTCACTTTTCGCAGCTTATTCTGCCTTTCCTGACAAGTTTTTGCAGCTTTTTCACTGCCTCGGTATCCTTTTTACAACATGGAGCCCAGGACCCAGCACAACCCACGCCCACCAGGATGCATTGCCAGACCGACCAAGAACCATTGCATATGTGACTGGCATCAGCGCGTAATGAGGAATTCACCAAAACAGCTCAAACTCACAGGGTTTGCAAGCTAGCTACTCCACTGAGAAGATCAGCAAGTCGACACGGACTGTTGCCTATCTTTATTGTTGGTTTGTTGGGAGTCGAAAAATGTTTGATCACCAGGCTAGCATGTTCAGGAAAATACTGGAGCATGTGAACAGGAGCCGATCATCCCTCTGTTCTGTCACTCAAGTAGATCACAGCTGATCTTTATCTCAACCCCATTTACCTTGGCTCCCTATCCAATAATGCAAAGTGGGAAACAGTATTTGATTTAGAGTCTGTTACACCCAGGGTCTATACTATGCAGTATTTATTCCGTTTGAGATTTCACACACACCACCACCTGGTGAGCTCCTGTTTTAACAAACAATAAGGGCCAATTTTAACCTATTGTGAATGGGCTTTAAGTGAGTTTCAAGTTGGCAAACTGTAACTAATGGAGTGCCATGGGGATCAGTGCTGGGGACTCAACCATCTATATTCATGACAGTCGCTGGGTCAAAATCCTGGAACTCCCTTCCTAACAGCACTGTGGACGTACCCACACCACATGGACTGCAACGGTTCAAGAAGACCACAAGCTCACCATAAACTTCTGAAGGGCAATTAGGGATGGGCAATAAACGTTGGCCTAGCCAGTGAAGCCCACATCCCATAAATGAATTTTAAAAATGTGAATAAAGGATGAAAGGGCCAACTGTATTGTAGGTAAATTTGCTGACGATACAAAGATAGGTAGGAAAGAGATGAGGAGGGCAGAAAGAGTCTGTAAAGGGATATAGGGAGATTACGTGAGTGGCCTTAAAACTGGCAGATGGAATATAATGTGGGAAAATATGAGGTTGTCCACTTTGGCAGGAAGATTAGAAAGCAGAATATTGCTTATATAGAGAGAGACTGCAGAATGCTGTGGTACAAAGGGATCTGGGTGTCCTTGCGCATGAATCACAAAATGTCAGCATGTGGGTACAGCAAATAATGAAGAGGGCAAATGGAATGTTGGGCTTTATTGTAAGAGGCGGGTGGAGTATAAAAGTAGGGAAGTCTTGCTCCAACTGTACAGGGCATTGGTTACTTAAGGACGGATATACTCAACCTAGAGAGGGTTCTCTCATCTGATTGCTGAAGTGAAGGGTTGTGTTATGAGGAAAAGTTGAGCAGGTTGGGCCTAGACACATTGGAGTTTAGAAGAATGAGAGGTGGTCATATTGAAACATAAAATATACTGAGGGGACTTGGGGGTGAATGCTGAAAGGATCTTTCCCCTTGTAAAGAAATCTCGAACTAGGACGCACAGCTTAAAAATAAGGGATCTCCCATTTAAGATGGAGATGAGGAGGAATTTCTTTGTCAAAGGGTCGTTAGTCTTTGGAGTTTTTTCCCACAGAGAGCAGTGGAGGCAGTCACTGAATATGTTCAGGGCTGGGTTAGACAGATTTATGATCTACCTGGGGAGTGAAAGGTTATGGGGTGCAGGCAAGAAAGAGGTGGTAAGGTGACAATCAGTTCAGCCATGATCATATTGACTGGTGGGGCAAACTTGATGGTTTAAATGACCTATTCCTGTTCCTATTTCTTATGATCGAAGAATCTTATAGCAACATAGGATTGTAAATAGGAAGCGATCTGGCAGCTCATTATACACCCCAGCTGATTTTCTCTTCAAATTACTTCAATAAAAAGGAATAAAGAGCAGTATGTATACCAGGTTTATCATGAACCAGGTGCATATCGGGTGTATCATGAATAGGGTTTATAATGAACTGGGTGTATACTGGATTTATCATGAACAGGGTTTATAATGAACTGGATGTATATCAGGTTTATAATGAACCTGGTGTATATTGAGTTTGTAATGAACCGGGTGCATATTGGGGTTGTAATGAACTGGGTGCATATTGGGTTTGTAGTGAACCGGGTGCATATTGGGTTTGTAATGAACCGGGTGCATATTGGGTTTGTAATGAACCGGGTGCACATTGGGTTTGGAATGAACCGGATGCATATTGGGTTTGTAATGAACTGGGTGCATACTGGGTTTGTAATGAACCAGGTGTGTATTGAGCTTGTAATGAACCGGGTGAAATGTTGGGCTTGTAATGAACCGGGTGAATATTGGGTTTGTAATGAACTGGGTGCATATTGGGTTTGTAATGAACCAGTTGTATATTGAGCTTGTAATGAACCGGGTGCATATTGGGTTTGTAATGAACCGGGTGCATATTGGGTTTGTAATGAACCAGGTGCATATTGGGTTTGTAATGAACCGGGTGCATATTGGGTTTGTAATGAACCAGGCGCATATTGGGTTTGTAATGAACCAGGTGCAAGGGGAGGCGGTGGTGCAGTGGTATTGTCACTGGGTTGGTAATCCAGAGAGCCAGGGTGATGCTCTGGGGTTTGAATCTCACTACAACAGATGGTGGAATTTGAATTCAATAAAAAAAAATTATGGAATTAAAAGTCTAATGATGACCATGAAACCATTGCCAATTGTTGTAAAAACCCGTATGGATCACTAATGCCCTTTAGGGAAGGAAATCTGCTGTCCTTACCTGGTCTGGCCTACACGTGACACCAGACCCACAGCAACGTGGTTGACTCTTAAAATGCCCTCTGAACAAGGGCAATTAGGGATGGGCAATAAATACTAGCCAATCAGTGATGCCCACATCCCAAGAACGAATATAAAAAAAAAAGGTTTGTGATGAATTGGGTATATATCAGGTTCATAATGAACCAGGTGTGTATTACGTTTATAGTGAACCAGGTGCATAGCGGGTTTATAGCAAACCATGTGTATCTTGGGTTTATAATGGAATGGGTGTATCTCGATTGTATAATGAACAAGGTTTATAATGAACCAGATGCATATCAGGTGTATAATGAACTGGGTGTATATCGGGTGTGTAATGAACCACGTCTATAATGAATCGCGTGTATATCAGGTTTATAATGAACCAGATGCATATCGGGTGTATAATGAACTGGGTGTATATCGGGTGTGTAATGAACCACGTCTATAATGAATCGCGTGTATATCAGGTTTATAATGAATCACTTGTATAATGAACCACGTGTATATCAAGTTTATAATGAACCGCGTGTATATCGGGTGTGTAATGAACCGCGTGTATATTGGGTGTGTAATGAACTGCATGTATATCGGGTGTGTAATGAACTGCGTGTATATTGGGTGTGTAATGAACCAGGTGTATATCGGGTTTATAATGAACTGTGTGTATATAGGGTTTATAATGAACCGCATGTACATTGGGTGTTAATGAACTGGGTGTGCATTGGGTGTATAATGAACTGCATGTATATCGGGTGTATAATGAACTGCGTGTAAATCGGGTGTATAGTGAACGGCATGTATATCGGGTGTATAGTGACCGGCGTGTATATCGGGTGTATAGTGAACCGCGTGTTTATCAGGTGTATAATGAACCGTGTGTATATCGGGTGTATAATGAACAATGTGTATAATGAAACGCATGTATATCGGGTGTATAGTGAACGGCGTGTATATCGGGTGTATAGTGAACGGGGTGTATATCGGGTGTATAGTGAACGGCGTGTATATCGGGTGTATAGTGAACGGCGTGTATATTGGGTGTATAATGAACCACGTGTATATCGGGTGTATAGTGAACCGCGTGTATATCGGATGTATAATGAACTGCGTGTATATCAGGTGTATAATGAACCGCGTGTATATCAGGTGTATATCAAACCACATGTAAATCGGGTGTATGATGAACTGCGTGTATATCGGGTGTATAATAAACCGCGTGTATATCGGGTGTGTAATGAACCGTGTGTATATTGGGTGTATAATGAACTGTGTGTGTATAATGCACTGCGTGTATATCGCGTGTATAATGAACCGAGTGTATATTGGGTGTATAATGAACCGTGTGTGTATAATGGACCTCGTGTATATCGGGTGTGTAATGAACCGCATGTATATCAGATTTATAATGAACCACGTGTATATAGGGTGTGTAATGAACGATGTGTATAATGAGCCGCATGTATATTGGGTGTATAATGAACCGCGTGTATATTGGGTGTATAATGAACAGGGTATATACTGGGTGTATAAATAACCGGGTGTATATCGGGTTTATAATGAACCACGTGTATATCAGGTTTATGTTGAACCAGGTGTGTATCAGGTGTATAATTAAATGGGTGTGCATCAAGTGCATAATGAACCGTGTGTATATCGGATGTATAAAGAACCGTGTGTACAATGAGCCGCATGTATATTGGGTGTATAATGAACCGGGTGTATATTGTGTGTATAATGAACCGGTTGTATATCATGTGTATAATGAGCCACATGTATATTAGGTGTATAATGAACCGGGTGTATATTGTGTGTATAATGAACCAGTTGTATATCGGATGTATAAAGAACAGTGTGCATAATGAGCCACGTGTATATTGAGTGTATGATGAACCGGGTGTATATCAGGTTTATGATGAACCAGGTGTGCATAGGGCATATAATGATCCGCGTGTGCATCAGGTGTATAATGAACTGTGTGTATATCGGGTGTATAGTGAACGGCATGTATATCGAGTGTATAATGAACCACGTGTATATCGGGTGAATAGTGAACGGCGTGTATATCGAGTGTATAATGAACTGCGTGTATATCGGCTGAATAATGAACCGCGTGTGTATCGGATTTATAATAAGCCGCGTATATATTGGGTGTATAATGAACCAGGTGTATATTGAACCATGTGTATAATGAGCTGTGTGTATATTGGGTGCAAAATGAACCGGGTGTATATTGGGTGTATAATGAACCGTGTGTATAATGAGCCATGTGTATATTGAATGTATGATGAACTGGGTGTACATCGGGTTTATAATAAACCGTGTGTATATCAGGTTTATGATGAACCAGGTGTGCATCGGGTGTATAATGAACCGGGTGTGCATCGGGTGTATAATGAACCGCGTGTATATCAGGTATATAATGAACCGCATGTATATCGGGTGTATAGTGAACTGCGTGTATATCGGGTGTATAGTGAACTGCGTGTATATCGGGTGTATAGTGAACTGCGTGTATATCGGGTGTATAATGAACCATGTGTATATTGGGTGAATAATGAACCGCGTGTGTATAGTGAACCACGTGTATATCGGATTTATAATAAGCCGTGTATATATTGGGTGTATAATGAACCGGGTGTATATTGAACCACGTGTATAATGAGCTGTATGTATATTGGGTGCAAAATGAACCGGATGTATATTGGGTGTATAATGAACCGTGTGTATAATGAGCCATGTGTATATTGGGTGCAAAATGAACTGGGTGTATATTGGGTGTATAATGAACCATGTGTATAATGAGCCGTGTGTATATTGAGTGCAAAATGAACCGGGTGTATATTGGGTGTATAATGAACCGTGTGTATAATGAGCCGTGTGTATATTGAGTGCAAAATGAACTGGGTGTATATTGGGTGTATAATGAACCATGTGTATAATGAGCCACGTGTATATTGAGTGTATGATGAACCGGGTGTATATTGGGTTTATAATAAACCGTGTGTATATCAGGTTTATGATGAACCAGGTGTGCATCGGGTGTATAATGAACCGGGTGTGCATTGGGTGTATAATGAACCATGTGTATATTGGGTGTATAATGAACTGCGTGTATATCGGGTGTATAATGAACCACGTGTATATCGGGTGTATAATGAACTGGGTGTATATTGGGTGTATGATGAACCGGGTGTATATCAGATTTATAATGAACCGCGTGTATATAGGGTTTATGATGAAACAGGTGTGCATTGGGTGTATAATGAACTGGGTGTGCATCAGATGTATAATGAACCATGTGTATATCAGGTGTATAATGAACCGCATGTAGATTGGGTGTATAATGAGCCACATGTATATCGGGTGTATAATGAACCGCGTGTATATAGGGTGTAAAATGAACCGCATGTATATCGGGTGTATAATGAACTGGGTGTATAATGAACTGGGTGTATGTTGGGTGTATAATGAACCAAGTGTTTATCGGGTGTATAATGAACTGCATATATATCGGATTTATAATGAACCACGTGTATATCGGGTGTATAATGAACTGGGTGTATATTGGGTGTATGATGAACCGGGTGTATATCAGATTTATAATGAACCGCGTGTATATAGGGTTTATGATGAAACAGGTGTGCATTGGGTGTATAATGAACTGGGTGTGCATCAGATGTATAATGAACCATGTGTATATCAGGTGTATAATGAACCGCATGTAGATTGGGTGTATAATGAGCCACATATATATCGGGTGTATAATGAACCGCGTGTATATAGGGTGTAAAATGAACCGCATGTATATCGGGTGTATAATGAACTGGGTGTATAATGAACTGGGTGTATGTTGGGTGTATAATGAACCAAGTGTTTATCGGGTGTATAATGAACTGCATATATATCGGATTTATAATGAACCACGTGTATATCGGGTGTATAATGAACTGGGTGTATATTGGGTGTATGATGAACCGGGTGTATATCAGATTTATAATGAACCGCGTGTATATAGGGTTTATGATGAAACAGGTGTGCATTGGGTGTATAATGAACTGGGTGTGCATCAGATGTATAATGAACCATGTGTATATCAGGTGTATAATGAACCGCATGTAGATTGGGTGTATAATGAGCCACATGTATATCGGGTGTATAATGAACCGTGTGTATATAGGGTGTAAAATGAACCGCATGTATATCGGGTGTATAATGAACTGGGTGTATAATGAACTGGGTGTATGTTGGGTGTATAATGAACCAAGTGTTTATCGGGTGTATAATGAACTGCATATATATCGGATTTATAATGAACCGTGTGTATATCGGGTGTATAATAAACTGGGTGTATATTGGATTTATAATGAACTGTGTGTATATCAGGTGCATAATGAATCGCGTGTATATTGGGTGCATAATGAACTGCGTGTATATCGGGTGTATAATGAACCGTGTGTATATCAGGTGCAGAATGAATCGCGTGTATATCGGGTGTATAATGAACCGCGTGTATATATGGTGTATAATGGACCGTGTATATATCGGGTGTATAACGAACCGTGTGTATGTTGGGTGTATAATGGACCGTGTGTATATCGGGTGTATAATGGACAGTCGCTACTGCCCGTTTGACATCTTTGCCATCTATGCTTGTATGGGTGTAACTACCTTCTCCTCCCTTCTCTAAATTTGCATTTATACAGCTCCTTTAACCTAAGGAGTTTCAGATGAAATTTAACACTGAGAGACAAACATATTAGAGCAAGTGACAAAACACTAAAGAAATAGGTTTAAAGGAGAGTCTTAAAGGAGGAGAGTGAGGTAGAGAGACAGAGAGATTTAGGGAGGGAATTCCAGAGCTTAGGGCCTCAGGAGTTGAAGGCATTGATGGAATGGTGTTTATTGGGAAAGCTCAAGATATTTAAATGTAATGTGCTCATGTAAGTTATCCTTCTTAAAAAAATAAAATATTTTAGTGAACGATGCCATAATGCGCATTCGAAATAGAGAACTCGAGTATTGGGGTATACTGGCTTAACCTTCCACAATAAATATCTTATTTGTGTTCCTGTGTCTCAGTTATTCGGAAATCCTGAAATGATACAGCACAGAGAGGGAGACCATTCAGCCTGCCATGTCTGTGCCAGCTCTTTGACAGAGCTATTCAGTTAGTCCCACTCCTGTGCTCTTTCCCTGCAGCACTGAACAATTTTCTCCTTCAAATATTTATGCAATTCCCTTCTGAAAGTTTGTTTGGAGCTTGCTTCTTCCATCCTTTCAGGCAGCGCATTCCGGATCACAAGTCAGGTCATATTTTTTGCTTACACTGCCACTGTTCCTCCTGCCAATTTACTTGCTGCAGATGTTTAATATCATTGTGTGGTGGAGTAAACCTTTCCCCCTGTCCCCCTGTGACTGCCCTTCTGCACTTTGCCATATTTAATCCGAGCACACATCGGCATTGCAGCCGGTGGCTGTGTTCTTATCTGTGGCTTGTGCGGTTTATCAGCGCTTTTGACCTTCCCAAGTTACTGCAGATGTCCAGAAATTCCAGCAAGTAACATAAGCTACAGCGCAGTCAGGAGGCTGATCTCGATTGAGCACCGGTTAGGAGGAGTTCTCACACAGTGCTGTGAAATGACTTCACTGATAAAACACCTCTATGTCATAATCCTGAAATACATGTCTGCTGAGAAGGCAACAGAGAAGCAGGCCACCAGCTTGATTATCTTCAAATTAAATTTTACATGGTGATTTGATAGACGCATTCAAAATCATGAGGGGGTTGGACTGAGTAGATAGGGAGAAACTGTTCCCATCGGTGGAAGGATCAAGCATGAGAGGGCACAGATTTCAGGTAATTGGCAAAAGAGGCAATGGAGCCAAGGGGAAAAACATTTTCATGCAGCGGGGGGTTAGGAGCTGGACTGAAATGCCTGAGTGAGTGGTGGAGGCAGCTTTAAGAGGCAACTGGATTATTATCTGAAAAGGAAGAATGAGCAGGGTTACAGAGAGTAGGGTGAGGGGGTGGCACCAGGTGAACTGTTTATTAAGAGAGTCGGCGCAGACACGATGGGCCGAATGGCCTCCTTCTAAACTGGTAACAATTCTGTGATTCCGTGGTCAGCAAACCGAACTTAGAGCTGATCAGTGTGAGAATAACCTTGTATTCTCCTAAAAATGGATCTGGTAGTTTTGCCTGTGCTTAACCCAAAGATTGTCTGGTGGCAGTGCAGAGTAATAATGCAGAGTAATAATGCAGAGTGATAATGCGGAGTAATAACGCAGAGTGATAACGCAGAGTGATAATGCAGAGTGATAATGCAGAGTAATAATGCAGAGTAATAATGCAGAGTAATAATGCAGAGTAATAATGCAGAGTAATAATGCAGAGTAATGCAGGTTCAAATCTCACATTGATTTGAGAATTTGAAGGCAATTTTTAAAAAAGGGGAAACAAAAAGCTGGCATTGATAAAATTGCCCAAGAAACTGCTGGATTGTCATTAAAAACTCAACAGTTCACTACATGTCCCTTGGGGAAGGAAAGCTGCAACGTTTACCTGGGCTGACCCGCACGTGTGACTCCATTCCCACACCAACATGGCTGACCCTGAAGTGTCCGGGTTGTATCACACTGCAGTGGCTCAAGGTGGCTGACCAGTAGGGAGAGGCAGCGGCCTAGTGGTATTGTCACTGGGCTAGATTTTCAAAGACACAGGGTATTGTTCTGGAGTTCAACTCCCACTATGGTGAAATTTGAATTTAATAAAAGTCTGATGATGACCAGAAAACTATTGTTATAAAATCCCATCTGGTTCACTAATGTCCTTTAGCAAAGGAAATCTGCTGTCCTCACCTGGCCTGTCCAACATGTGACTCCAGACCTACAGCAAAGTGGTTGACTCTCAATTGCCCTCTAAATAAGGCTAATTTGGGATAGGCAATAAAATGCTGGCATCGCACATTAAAATTAAATTTTAAAAAAAAGCCTCCTTCTCAATCAATTTAGTTTTCATTCTTAAGGTGAGTTTCCTGTTTATCGCTCAGCTCTTTCAACCTCTACACAGTTGCTAAATTATCAGGCTGCTAATTGGGCAAGCAGAAACTTCCTACAATACTGGGAAGATTGAAGCCATTGTTTTCAGTCTGCAGCCCAAACTCCATTCCCTGCATACAGACACTACCCCTCACCCTGCCAACAGCCCATTCCCTGCATACCGACACTACTCCTCACCCTGCCAACAGCCCATTCCCTGCATACAGACACTAACCCCTCACACTGCCAACAGCCCATTCCCTACATACAGACACTAACCCCTCACCCTGCCAACAGCCCATTCCCCGCATACAGACACTAACCCCTCACCCTGCCAACAGCCCATTCCCTGCATACAGACACTACCCTTCACCCTGCCAACAGCCCATTCCCTGCATACAGACACTAACCCCTCACCCTGCCAACAGCCCATTCCCTACATACAGACACTAACCCCTCACCCTGCCAACAGCCCATTCCCCGCATACAGACACTAACCCCTCAACCTGCCAACAGCCCATTCCCCACATACAGACACTAACCCCTCACCCTGCCAACAGCCCATTCCCTGCATACAGACACTAACCCCTCACCCTGCCAACAGCCCATTCCCTACATACAGACACTAACCCCTCACCCTGCCAACAGCCCATTCCCTACATACAGACACTAACCCCTCACCCTGCCAACAGCCCATTCCCTACATACAGACACTACCCCCTCACCCTGCCAACAGCCCATTCCCTACATACAGACACTAACCCCTCACCCTGCCAACAGCCCATTCCCCACATACAGACACTAACCCCTCACCCTGCCAACAGCCCATTCCCCGCATACAGACACTAACCCCTCACCCTGCCAACAGCCCATTCCCTACATACAGACACTAACCCCTCACCCTGCCAACAGTCCATTCCCTGCATACAGACACTACCCCCTCACCTTGCCAACAGCCCATTCCCTACATACAGACACTAACCCCTCACCCTGCCAACAGCCCATTCCCCGCATACAGACAATAACCCCTCACCCTGCCAACAGCCCATTCCCCACATACAGACACTACCCCCTCACCCTGCCAACAGCCCATTCCCTGCATACAGACACTACCCCCTCACCCTGCCAACAGCCCATTCCCTGCATACAGACACTACCCCTCACCCTGCCAACAGCCCATTCCCCGCATACAGACACTAACCCCTCACCCTGCCAATAGCCCATTCCCTGCATACAGACACTACCTCTCACCCTGCCAACAGCCCATTCCCTGCATACAAACACTACCCCCTCACCCTGCCAACAGCCCATTCCCCGCATACAGACACTACCCCTCACCCTGCCAACAGCCCATTCCCCGCATACAGACACTACCCCTCACCCTGCCAACAGCCCATTCCCTACATACAGACACTACCCCCTCACCCTGCCAACAGCCCATTCCCTACATACAGACACTAACCCCTCACCCTGCCAACAGCCCATTCCCCGCATACAGACACTACCCTTCACCCTGCCAACAGCCCATTCCCTACATACAGACACTACCTCTCACCCTGCCAACAGCCCATTCCCTGCATACAGACACTAACCCCTCACCCTGCCAACAGCACATTCCCTACATACAGACACTAACCCCTCACCCTGCCAATAGCCCATTCCCTGCATACAGACACTACCCCTCACCCTGCCAACAGCCCATTCCCTGCATACAGACACTAACCCCTCAACCTGCCAACAGTCCATTCCCTGCATACAGACACTACCCCTCACCCTGCCAACAGTCCATTCCCTACATACAGACACTACCCCCTCACCCTGCCAACAGCCCATTCCCTGCATACAGACACTACCCTTCACCCTGCCAACAGCCCATTCCCTGCATACAGACACTACCCTTCACCCTGCCAACAGCCCATTCCCTGCATACAGACACTACCCTTCACCCTGCCAACAGCCCGGGGCTAGTCTGTTCGCAACCTTGGTGTCACAGATCACCCCCAAGATGAGCTTCTGAATCTCCGATATAATTTTTATTCGTTTATGGGATGTGGGTGACTGGCTAGGCCAGCATTTATTGCCCATCCCTAATTGCCCTTGAGAAGGTGGTGGTGAGCTGCCTTCTTGAACCACTGTAGTCCCTCTGGTGTGGTCAGATGAAGCAGCTGAAGATGGTTGGGCCGAGGACTCTACCCTGAGGAACTCCTGCAGTGATGTCTTGGAACTGAGGAGATTGACTTCCAACAACCACAACTATCTTCCTTCATGTTAGGTATGACTCTAACCAATGAGAGCTTTCCCCCGATTCCCATTGACTCCAGTTTTGCTAGGGCTCCTTGATGCCACACTCAGTCAAATGCTACTTTGATGTCAAGGGCAGTCACTCTCACCTCACCGATTACATATTCCTACCATCAAGAAGACCGTCTATTTCCAGCTCCATAACTTTGCTCACCTTCACTTCTGTCACAGTTCATCTGCAGCTGAAACCCTCATTTATGTCTTTGTTACCTCTAGACTCAGCTATTCCAACACATTTCTGGCATGTTTCCCATATTCTAACCTCTATGAACTTGAAGTCATCCAAAACTCTGGTGCCCGTGCCTTAACTCACATCAGGTCCTATTCCCCTATTACTAATCTGTGCTCACTAATCTACACTGGCTCCGGTTCAAGCCATGTCTTGATTTTAAAATTCTCATCCTTGCTTTCAAATCCCTCCCTGGTCTTGCCCTTCCTGTAATCCGCTATCTCTGTAATCTCCTCCAGCCCCACAACATTTGATGATATCTGCATTCCTCTAATTCTGGCCCCCTGAGCAAACTGATTTTAATCGCCCCACCATTGTGGGCTGTGCCTTCAGCTGCCTGGCCCCAACCTCTGGAATTCCCTCCCTAAACCTCTCTGCCTCTCAATCTCATTTTCCTCCTTTAAGATGCTCCTTAAAACCTACTTTCTTTCTTTGCCAAGGTTTTAGTCATCTGACCTGCCATCTCCTTAGGTGACAAAGTGTCATGTCTTGTTTTATAATGCTCCTGTGAAGCACCTTGGGACGTTTTATTTTGTTAAAGGTGCTATGTAATTTTAAAAATTCTTTCATGGGATGTGGGTGTCGCTGGCTGAACCACTGTAGTCCCCTGTGGTGTGGGTTACAATTGCCCTTGAGAAGCTACAGCGTCCTGTAGGGTATAGGTACAACCACAGTGCTGTTTGTTATTGCTGCTGCTGCTTTTATGTTTGACAGTTGGGTTGGGGAATTAAGTTAGGCTGTGTAAAACTTCCCAAGTCAAGGTTGATCTCATTTTGTGTTGTCTCGATCCCGTACAGTTCAAGAGAACATGCCTTCTCCAACCATCGTGTCCCAATTTGCAGTGATGTACTCCCAACATCAGAGCGAGATTGAACACGTTGAAAGCTGTGACTATGAACTCCCGCCCACTAGGAGATTCCCAATCCTTGGAAAGCCTGGGGCTAATCCCAGTGCTGAGATCAGAGGTAAACGGACAGAATGCATCCCTGGAACCATTTCGAGTGAATCTTTTCTGCATCCTCTCTAATGCCTTCACATCCTTCCTAAAGTGTGGTGCCCAGAAATGGGTGCAATACTCCAGCTGAGGACAAACCAGAGTTTTATACAAGTTTAACATAATTTTCTTGCTTTTGTACTCTATGGCCTTATTAATAAAGTTTAGGATAGTATATGTTTTATTAACCGCTCTCTCAACCTGTCCTGCCACCTCCTTCTGTACTGAGATGCTGATTCCCTCCTGGGATTTGCTCACCTTCCAGTGTCTCCAACAAGACTCAGCTATTTCTCCATCACCATCACACTGCTCCCCTACCCCTGCCCCCACACCTGCGCCCCCCACCTCCCCCCCCAAGCCCCTCCCCACTCCATCACACTATCAACTTGCTGGGGCTCACCACTGACCAGAGGCTGAACTGGACCAGCCATGGTCCTATAGCAGCAAGGCCGAGATTGGGTTCTCTATGATGAGTGGCTTGCCTCCTTTCTGAAAGCCTCTCCACCTCTACAAAGCTCAAATCAGGAGCATTATGAAGTACTCAACATTTGACCAATAGGAGCAGCTGCAACAAAAAAAATCACAAGAAGCTCAACACCATTCAGGGCAGAGAGTTCACTCAATCGACAGTGAGATGACTAAGCAACAAGAGAACTCTGACTCATTAGGCTCACTGGATAGCATTCTCACTCCCACATCAGAAAGGGGGGAGGGAGGGGCATGGTCATAGACCCATTCCAGAGACTTGAGTGCAAAAATCAAGGCTGATTGAAGGCAGTAGAGAGGGAAGCGCTGCACTGCCAGAGAATCTGTCTTTCTGATGAGACTAACTAAGATCCTGACCACCTTCCCAGGTGAAAAAAAAAAGCCTAGGCACTGTTGCGAACAAGGGCAGGGGAGTTCTTCCCGGTGTCCTGGCCAATATTTATCCCTGAAGCTGCATCGCAAAAACAGATGATCTGGTCATCGTCACATTGCTGTTTGAGGGAGCTTGCTGTGCGCAAATTGGCTGCTGCATTTCTTACCTTCCAACAGCGATCAGACTTCAAAAAGTACTTCATTGGCAGTAAAGTGAATTGGGACATCTTGAGGTCATGCAAGGCGCTATAAAAATGCAATTATTTTTTAATTTCCTTTTCTTTTGTTAAAGGGTAGCGGAAATCTGGAACTCTCTCCCCCAAAAAAATGTTGAGGTTGGAGGTGTTGGGGGAGAGATGGGGCAGGGCTGGGGGGGGTGGTGGTGGTGCGGTTGGGGGTTGGGGGGAGTGGTGCTCAACTGAATATTTCTAAACTGAGATTGATAGATTTTTGTTGGTTAAAGGAATTAAGGGTTATTGAACTAAGGCGTGTAGTTGGGGTTAAGACAAGATCAGTGATGATTTCACTGAGAGATGACACAGACCCATGGGGCCGAATGGCCTCCTCCTGTTCTACCCCAACAGAGGCTCAATAGACTTTTCTCATAATGAAAGTCTACGCTAAACAAATCACTCCAGGACGAGGCCTTAACTGTAAATCTCGGCAGGTCTCAAACCTGCACTGCTGGTACCCGTAACACTCAGGGAATATTCCTTTTAGATTCAAAACGAGCAGGTAACAGGACTTGCTAATAAGTTAATTGCCTTGCTCGCATCTACATGCCCCTGGCCCGCTACCATTTTTTGAAAATGCACACAATGGAATTCGGAATCGTTTGAAGATAAAAACACGACAAAGCAGCCAAGGGAAAATAGAGTCAAGCTGCCAAAGGTTAATTTACAAAGCCTTTGAACCTTTTGGCCATTTTAAATGCTAAGCAGTGTGATTGAAAATTCAAAGTGGAAGTTAAATATTAGCAGGAATAGTCTTCCCTTTGCACTGACCTAACCTTCAATTCGCAAAATGGAACTGATTTTGCTCACATTCCCATGCCATTTTTGTGCTGTTTATTGTCCTGAATTATCCAGTACAATTGCCTTGCGGATGAGACCTTAACCTGAGGCATAACTGCCCCCTCGGGTGGACCTGAAGGATCCCCAAGGCGCTAGTTAGAAGAAGAGCAGTGGAGTGAACTGGACTAATATTCATCCCTCACTCAGCATCGCCAAAACAAATTATCTGGCCATTTTCATATTGATGCTTGTGGGATCTTACCGTGTGCAAATTTCCTGCATTACAACAGTGCCCATAATTCAGAAGTACTTCATTGGTTTTGTAAGTTAACCTTTGGCAGCTTGACTCTATCTTCCCTTGGCTGCTTTGTCATGTTTTTTATCTTCAGTGCCCATACTTCAATAGTACTTCATTGGCTGTAAAGTGTTTCGGGATATCCTGAGGTCATGAAGGATGCTATATAAATGCAGGTTTTTCTTAATACTGTTACAGTAAGGGACAGCAATGATGCACAGACATGGAGCAGCTCAGAACTGATCTGATAGGCAGAGCGCTGGGACAACAATAGGTGAAACCAAAGTGCTGACACTTTTAATTTAGGTCCTTTTCAGACCTCATGATGCAGCCCCAAACAATCACAAAGATTAATCAGTACATCTGTGGGAGGTCATCTGGTCCATTTAGCTCAAACATGCATTGAAATCTCTAGTCTCACTACCACAGCTGGTTGGTGACTCTTCTTTGCCACTACTGTCCTATCCTGAGCTCAGTCCAGCTGTTGATTACTCTCTACTTGCATTTATATAGCACCATTAACAAAGCAAAATGTCCCAAGGTGCTTCACAGCAACATTAGCTACAAAGTCTTACACTGAGCCATGTTGGGAGATATTAGGACAGGACCAAGAGCTTGGTCAAAGAGGTAGGTTTTTAGAAGCTCCTCACAGGAGTGGAGATAGATAGAGGTGGAGAGGTGTAGAGAGAGAATTCCAGAGCTTAGGGTCTGCAGCTGAAGGCATGGATGCCAAAAGTGAGGCAACAAAAATCAAAGATTCATCACAGGCCAGTCTGCATCGATATACAGTAAGACCTGGACAATATCCAGGCTTGGACTGACAAGTGGCAAGTAACATTCGCGCCACACATGTGTCAGGCAATTATCATCTCCAACAAGACAGAATCCAACCATCACCCCTTGGCATTCAATGGCGTTACCATCACTGAATCCCCCGATATCAACGTCCTGGGGGTTACTATTGACCAGAAACTGAACTGGTTAGTCATATAAATATTGTGGCTACAAGACCAGGTCAGAGACTAGGAATCGTGCGATGAGTAACTGACTCCCCAAAGCCTGTCCACCATCTACAAGGCACAAGTCAGGAGTGTGATGGAATACTCCCCACTTGCCTGGATGAGTGCAGCTCCCACAACACTCAAGAAGCTCAACACCATCCAGGACAAAGTAGCCCACTTGATTGGCACCACATCCACAAACATTCACTCTCTGCACCACTGATGCACAATGCCAGCAGTGTGTACCATCTACAAGATGCCCAGCACATTCCAAACCCACAACCTCTACCACCCAGAAAGACAAGGGCAGCAGATAGATGGGAACATCACCACCTGGAATTCCCTTCCAAGCCACTAACCATCCTGACTTGGAAATATATCCCTGTTCCTTCACTGTCGCTGGACAAAATCCTGGAACTCCCTCCCTAACAGCACGGTGGGTGTACCTGCACCACACGGACTGCAGCGATTCAAGAAGGCAGCTCACCACCACCTTCTCAAGGGAAACTAGGGATGGGCAATAAATGCTGGCCCAGCCAGCGATGCCCACACCCTGTGCATAGATAAAAAGAAATGGAGGAATGCAGATATCCACAACTTTATACCAGCCCCCATTTTTGACCCGCGATCTTGGTTTAACTTACATGTGCATTCCAGGTTTGCAGTTTTTCATATGCCCAGTATCCTGCAGTCCTCTCGGATCCCCCTTTCCTTCAGCTCCTTTGAAGGCTGAGAGCTATTGAGCTTCCTAAGCCCATATCCATACCTTAGTTTTCAAAGGCATCAATGTCAACTGTGGCTCAGCGGTTGGGGATTTTTGACTCTGAATCAGAAGGGTCAGTGTTTCAAATCTCGCTCTGGAGCCAATGCCTCAGTGAAGTACTGAGGGAATGCTGCACTGGTTGAGGTGCTGTCTTTCAGAAGAGGCATTAACCAGAGTCTTGGCGTTCCACTTAATTGCATGTGAAAGACATCTAACCACAATTTTGAAAAGGAATCCTAGGGAACACGAGGCAAAATGTTTGATGGAAGAAGCCTTAGCGATTAAAGACAAAATCACTTCAATGGTAAGAAAGGATATATCAAGAGCTGAGCGGGCAGCGAAGACTTTATGGACGGAATGAAGAAATGGGAAAGGATTTAAGATTTGTGCATAGGTCCCTTGTTAGCACCTATGAAGTGGTAGATTGTAGAAATGAATGATAATTGTGTTGATTTTGATATCTCTTGCAAGGTTTTTTTTTCCTAATCCTTTTTGTAACTCTTGCCATCTGTTTTACTGTTCTCTATATCTGTCCCGCTTGCCAGGGTCTGTGCTACTTTTTGTATTTTTGTATGTTTCTTATCTTAGTTTTATGTTGTTTCATCTCTTTAGTCATCCAGGGCTTTTTCTTTGGCAATTAGATGAACAAAGGCAGAGTGACTTTAATGATAGATTTTAACTTTCACTTAGATTGAGATAAACAAAATGGCCCAGGTCAGAGGGGTGGGGGTGGGGGTGGGGGTGGGGAGTGAGGGTGGGGGTGGGGTTAGGCCATCTTAGTAATGAGTAATGGGCCAGGTTTAGTTAACAGCCCGAACAGCATCCATTAAATAGCAATCAGCATAATGCTTGAAATGCAACACAGTTACTGAGGCCAGAATTTTCCAGCCCTGTTGGCATTGGGTATCTTGGCAGGTGTGGGTAGGGGGGTCAATATGGTGCGAAGACCAAAAATCGGTTTCACGCCGTCGTGAGACCAGTTTGCGATCGTCCGCTCCACCTGTCGATGGCAGGGCTGCATTTCCCACCACCGCATGTCGGGAACCTCATTTCAATACTTTAGCATCTTATCATAAGCCCTGCTTGCCGGAATCACAATTGACAGAACAGATCACAGAGCAAGAGCTGTCAACTAAGCAATGTAAAAAGCCATCTGGTTCACTGATGTCCTTTAGGAAAGGAAATCTGCCATCCTTACCCGCTCTGGCCTACACGTGGCTCTAGTCACACAATGGTATAGTTGACCCTTAACAGCCCCTGACATGGTCTTTCAAGTGACTCAGTAGCAACATAAAGCAGGACAAAGAGCTGAAGACCATCACCGCCATCTCAGGCAGCTAGGAGAGATGGGCAATAAATGTCAGCCTTGCCAGCGCCGCCCACATCCTGAGAATGAATTTAAAAAGTTCACATCTGATGATCTGTATGGGAGATGATCTGTATTTTCAACTTTGAGAATTGACTCATTTGTGGTTTTGCTTCATGCTCTGTACGGCATAATGCAGTTGGAAATGCATCTGTGATCCTTCAAAGATAAATCTAATTTCAGTTTTGCTTTCCTGTCCCTGTACATGCTGAGCAGCAAGAATTCCTCTTATATTGTCGAGCTCGAGTACAACAGCCACAATGACTAATTTCAAGAGCATGGACAGTAGAAACGTTGTGTGCTCTTAATGTCACGCACACATTACTACCCTTAAATTGGCTTTCCTTGCACATGGTGTAGGTACTTTTGACTTTGGGTGATAGGAATATAGCAACAGGAGGAGGCTATTCAACCCCTCATGCCCTATTCCAACATTCAGTCAAATCATAACTCTTAATACTTTTGCCTAATAAAAATCTATTAATCTCAATATTGGAAGCTTCAGCTGAATACTCAGACTCTCATCGGCATTTTGGGGCTGAGAGATCCCCCAGGTTTCCACTACCTCTGTGTAAAGAAGCGCTTCCTGAAGTCACCCCTGAACAGCCTGACTCTAGTTTCGATATTATTCCTCTTGTTCTGGACTCCCCAACCAGAGGCTACAATATCAAACCCTTTAATCAACTCAAACTCATCAAGCAGCTCACCCCTTAATCTCCCATATTCAAAGGAATACAAGATCAGTCTAAGCAACCTGTCCTCGTAATTTAACCCTGTTAACCCAGTAGCATTCTAGCTAGTGAGGATCGGCTGACGGTAAAAAGAATACAAAAGCTTGCATTTATAAAGCGCCTTCCATAACCAAACATCCCAAGGCGCTTTACAGCCAATTAAGTGTGGGCAGTGTTGTAATGTAGGAAATGCAGCAGCCAATTATCGCACAGCAAGCTCCCACAATCAGCAATGTGACAATGACCAGATTATCCATTTCAGCGATGTTGAAGAATAAATATTGGGCAGAACTCCTCTGTTCTTCCATGAAGTATTGTCACAGGAACTTTGACAGCAATTTGAGAGGCAGCCAGGGTCTCGGTTTAATATGCCATTGAAAAGGCAACAATGCAGCACTCTCTCAGTACTGCACTGGGAGCGTCAACCTTGCTCTTTTGAGCTCAAGTCTCTGGAGTGGGACTTGAACCTACAACCTTCTGGCTCAGGGGTAAAAAAATGCTTACCCCCTCCCCCCCCACCACCAATAAAGCACAGCTGACACTGTGGATACCTGGAAGGAATTCTTCATATCAGCTATCACAATTGGGAACTGGAATCAAGTTCCATTCACAGTGAAAGGTGCTGATAATCTGTAGAAAGAGGGGGAAGTTATTGAAAGAATGGAGGTAGTTTTGACTTTGGATTATAGTGTGAAACATGTTATGTCAATCCTGATATACATCTCTCCCCATTTTAATTTCAAATTGTCAGTTTCTTGTCACACAAAGTCAAAAATATCTCCCAGATTTTCAGGAAATCCCCAAGTGGCAGAACACACAGTTTACTGTGTGATGGAATGTTAGGATGGAGATTCGACTGTCGGTTATCAGTTCCTGACTTTGCCCAGCTCCCACCGCGATGCTGGTAAAGTGGAGGAGTGAAGAACTTCGACACAACAGTAGAAAATTGAAGAGCGAGTCAATCTGAGTCTCTGTGGGCAGTTAGAGATTAGCATCGGAACAGACTAAGGGAAGATTCAAACATCCCAGGCCGTGATATGTTCATCATAGGATGGCGCTCAAAACAAAGTGAGTGAAAAAGAAACGTAAACTGAAAGTCAACAGAATAATTGTCGACTGGCCTAATGACTGGCCTAATTGCATTCCCCCCCCCCCCAACCCCACTTCCTTTGCCCCGCACCCCCACCCCACAGGCAACCAAAGATACTGGCGTGGGAACCCACTGAAGAACTAAAGTAACGGACTTCATCCTAAATTCATCAGTTTAAAAATAAAGTGTCTCCCACTTAAGAGGAAGAAGAGGAGGAATTTCTTCTCTCGAGGGTTGATACAGTCTTTGGGGTTGTCTTCTACAGACAGCAGTGGAAGCTGGGTCATTGGATATGTTCGAGGCTGAGTTAGACAGATTTTTGATCGACAAGGGAGTCAAGGGTTAAGGAGCACAGACAGGAAAGTGGAGTAGAGGCCACAATTATTGAATGGCAGAGCAGGCTCGATGGGCTGAATGGCCTACTCCTGCTCCTATCTTTTAATCATCTTATGATTTAATCCTAGATACTCTGGTGGGGTCAGGTGTAGAGGTCACCTCCGTAACATCATCAGACTTTATACCGGTCCCAATTCGTTTTCTTTTGAAACCCTCATTCATGCCTTCATTACCTCTGCACCTGATTATTCCAACACAGTTCTGGCTGTCTCTCAAATTCTACACCCGTGTACTCACTGACCCATATTGGCTCCTGGTCAAGCAGCATTTTGATCTTAAAATTCTCATCCGTGTTTTCAAATCCCTCCATGGCCTCATCTCTTCCTATCTCTGTAACCTCCTCCAGCCCCACAACTCTCTGAGACACCTACACTCCTCTAATTCTGGCCCCTTGAACATCCTGGATTTTAGCCGCTCCACTGTCGGTGGCTGCCAAAGCCCTGAGCTCTGGAATTCCCATCCAAAAACCTCTCCTTTCCTCCTTTAAGGCCTCCCTTAAAAACAGACTCTTTGACCAAGCTTTTGGCCATCAGCCCTAATATTGCCTTGGGAGGTTTCTATTACATTAAAGGCGCTGTGTTGTTGCAGGTGAACCCTGCTGCAACACATTTAAACTGGAGAGTTTTTCAAGCACCATACTGAGTTTAAACTTCCTTCACTCATGAAAAGTGCACAAGCTTGGCTGGCAGGGGAATGTGCAGTAAACATAATGAATTGGAAGAAATCCTGTAAAGGATTTGGGGCGGACCTGTCAGGTTTTCATCAGGGTTCAGAGTTCAAATGTGAGCAGTGGGTCAGTGATCTGTTACACAGCACGCGATGAACATCCTTCTACTTACTAAACATCAGCCGCGCTAGAACATGTGTGAAGTTGTCTCTTTAAACCAAAAGTAAAAGGCTTTTTAAAAAATAAGTATAAAGGTTATAAATGTGTTCAGACTACTTGCTGTAATTTTTGTTCATATGCTGTGGGCTTCACTGGCTGGGCCAGCATTTATTGCCCATCCCTAGTTGCCCTTGAGAAGGTGGTGGTGGTGAGCTGCCTTCTTAAGCTGCTGCAGTCTGGGTGGTGTAGGTACACCCACAGTGCTGTTAGGGAGGGAGTTCCAGGATTTTGACCCAGCGACAGTGGAGGAACGAAGATATATTTCCAAGTCAGGATGGTGAGTGACTTGGAGGGGAACTTCCAGGTGGCGGTGTTCCCATCTATCTGCTGCCCTTGTCCTTCTAGATGGTAGCAGTAATGGGTTTGATAGGTGATATCAAAGGAGCCTTGGTGAGTTGTTGCTTGTAGATGGTACACACTGCTGCCACTGTGTGTCGGTGGTGGGGGGAGTGGATGTTGAAGGTGGTGACAGGGTGCCAGTCAAGCGGGCTGCTCTACACCAGGATGGTGTTGAGCATCTTGAGTGTTGTTGGGGTCACATGTAGGCCAGACCAGGGAAGGATGGTAATGTCCTGCAGGACATTAGTGAGCCAGATGGGTTTTTACTCCAATCACTGATAGTCTAAATGTTCACCCTTACAGAGGCTTGTTTTCAATTCCAGATTTTTTTTATTATTTAAATATAAATTCCACCAGCCACTGTGCTGGGATTTTCATCCACACCCCTGAAACATTATGCTAAGCCTCTGGATTACTAGTCCAGCAACATTCCTATTGTGCCACTGTCTCTCCTTAAACACTTAAAAGGCCACTATCAGGTGGATGGGTAGAGGCGGGTGTCTATGTTCAAATCAACCTGGTCTGCATTTCCCTGATTTGAGCATTGCATACATTAGGGGGAGATGGTGGTGTAGTGCTAATGTTGCTGTATTAGATTCTAGAAGCCTAGGCTAAATGGTTTGATGACATGGGTTCAAATCCCACCACAACAATATATGGTATTTAAATGCAATCAATAAATGTGGAACACAAAGCACTAGGAGCAGGGATAGGTCATATGGTCCATTGAGTCTTCCCTGCCTTTCAGTTTGACATCCCTGAGAGACCAAAAATCTGTCCATCCCAGCCTTAAATGTGTTCAATGGTGGAGCACCCACAACCCTCTGGAGTAGAGAATTCCACCAATTCACAACCCTTTGAGTGAAGAAATTTCTCCTCATCTCAGCCTGTATGATTGGTTCCTGAATCTGTGTTTTAGATTCCCCAGTCAGCAGATACAATCTCTCAGCATGCACCTTATCAAGCCCCTTCAGAATTTTGTAGGTTTCAATGAGATCGCCTCTCATTCTTCTAAACTCCAGAGAATAAAAACCTGATTTACTCAGCCTTCCAACATAGGACAACCCCCTCATCCCAGGGACCAATTTCATGAACCTTCACTGTACCATCTCCAATGCAAGTACTGCACACAGTATTCCAGATGTGGTCTCACCAAAACCCTGTACAATTATAACAAGAATTCTTTATTCCTGTTCTCCAATCCTCTTGCAATAAAGGCCAACATGCTGTTTGCCTTCCCAATTACTTGCTGCACCTGCCTGCTAACTTTCTGTGTTCCTTGTCCAAGACACCCAAGTCTCTTTGAAAATCAACACTTACAAGTTTCACAGCTTTTAAAAAATATTCTGCTTTTTTATCCTTACAGCCGAAGTGAATAACTTCACATTTCCCGACATTATACTCCATCTGTCATCTTGTTTCCCTCTCACCTAACCTGTCTATATCACTTTGCAGTCTAAGCAAACTTTAATACATTACAGTGACTCTTTGTCTAAGTCATTAATAAATTGTTAGTAGCCGAGGCCCCATCACTGATCCTTGCAGCACTCCACTATTCACTGCCTGTCAACTTGAAAAAGCTCAGTTTACCCCCAACTCCAAGAGCCCTTATCTTTCCTATTAATATTTTGTGCGGTATCTTATCGAATGCCTTTTGGAAATCCAGCTACTGCTTCCCCTTTACCTACCCTACTAGTTACATCCTCAAAAAACTCTAATAAATTTGTCAAACAGGATTTCCCTTTAGTAAATGGGGCAAAAGGGATCAAAGGACATGGGGAGAAAGCGGGAGCAAGCTATTGAGTTGGATGATCAGCCATGATCATAATGAATGGCGGAGCAGGCTCGAAGGGCTGAATGGCCTGCTCCTGCTCCTATTTTCTATGTTGCTATGTAAAACACTATTGACTTTTCTAATCACACTCTGCTTTTCTAAGTGCATTGTTAAGACTTCCTTAATAATAGATTCCAACAACTGATGTTAGGCTAACTGCCTATAGTTCACTGTTTTCTCTCTCCCTCAATCTAATGGGACCGCTCCCAAATCTAAGGAATTGGAGTATCATAGCTAGCACATCCACTATCCCTGCAGCTATCTCTTTTAGCACCCTAGGGTGTAGGCCCCAGGTCCCAGGGATTTGTTGCATTTTATTCAGCTATGTTTCTCCAATATATTATCTCTGTTGATATTAATTTCCCTAATTTCCTCACTCTTTTTAGCCTCTAGGTTATTGTCTATTTCTGGTATGGAACTTGTGTCTTCCACTGGGAAGACAGAGACAAAATATTTGTTCAATGCCTCCATCATTTCCTCATTCCCCATGGTAGCTTCAGGGTTACCATGACTGAAATCATCATCAATTGTTGTCAAAACCCATCTGGTTCACTAACGTCCTTTAGGGAAGGAAATCTGCTATCCTTACCTGGTCTGGCCTGCATGTGCGTCCAGACCCACAGCAGTGTGACGATGTGTGGAAAAAATATGTTTTTCAAAAGTTCCAAAACTCGATTTCTCTGCTGAAGGTATTTTGCAACATTCTCGAAAGTTAAAGCATAACATGTTTTTGAGCCCTGAGTGGCCATTTTATCCCAGGTTGAGAATAATTTCGAACAGTAGTTTTAAGATATTATGGAGAAATTATCAAAAGGCTGTGAGTCACAGACTGAGACTGATAGCAAAGCAATCATAGAATCATACACTACAGAGGGAGGCTATTCAGCCCATCTTGTCTGTGTTGGCTCTTTAAAAGGACTAATTCAATTAGTCCCACTCCCCTGCTGGTTGACCAGAGATTTGCACATTTCTCCCCGACAAGTGTTTATCCAATCCCCCTTTTGAAAGTTATTGTTGAATCAAACTTCCAGGCAGTGCATTTCAGATCATAACAACTCGCTGTGTGAAAATAATTCTCCTACCTCCCTCTTGGATTTTTGCCCATCATCTTAAATCTGAGCCCTCTGGTTATTGTCCCTCCTGCCAGCAGGAACAGTTTCTCCTTATTTACTCTCTATCAAAACCCCTCAAAACTTTGAACACCTCTATAAAATGTCCTGTCTGCCTCTGACATGTCAGCTGCAGCTCAGCTGGGAGCACTCTTACCTCTGAGTCACAAGGTTCTAGGTTCAAAACCCACTCCAGGATTTGAATATGCAATTCAAGGATACAGAGGGACTGTAGGTGGTCTTAACTTTTGAATGAGCTATGGAGTCATGCCCCTGTCCACCTTCTTGTATGGAAGATTTTCTAGCTCTATGTTAACCCTGGTCTCCTAGTCGATCTTTATCTACCAATCAACACCACAATAATATGATCGCATTGCTGTTTGAGGGAGCTTGCTATATGCAGTTGGCTGCTGTCTTTCCTACATTACAGCAGTGACAATACTTCATTGGGTTGTAAAGTGTTTTTGGATGTCTGTGAAAGGTGCTATATAAATACAAGTCTTTCTTTTCTAAGGAGGAGATCTCAATGAGGCAAATAAGGAAATATGGAATAAGCCTATTTATGGATTGTAGCAATGTGTTTGATGTGCAGTTACATACTATATACATGATCTATATTATATACTATATATCCTCAGAGACTATGGACTGATTTCCGTTGAATTTGAGTGAAGAAATTAAAATTTCATTGTGAAATCTAGAGAGTGCTGGTGCTAATTATTTTACTGCTGGATGATGTAGGTTTAGGTTACTAATTAACTGATGGAATATTCACTCAATTATCACAGGAAAATAATAGTTTAATTATCTTGAATGGGGTGAAGTGAGATTCAATCCAATTCTTTATGTATCTAGGACAAGGAAAGGTCATCAGACCCATAGAGACTGATTGTCATGATTCATCAACAACTCCATTATTGTTATAACAAGCGACAAGCAGGATTGTAGAAGGTGAATTAGATAGACTTTAGTCCTTCCTCAGCTGGAAACTACTATAGATCTGTACATGAAGTTTAGGGGCAATGGTGCTGTAGTGGGGGCATGGGTTCGAATGACTGCTGGTGGGATTTAAATTCAATTCATAAATCTGGAATTTTAACAAAAATGCAATTTTCAGTAATGGTGACCACGAAACCATTGCTGATTGTCATAAAAACCCATCTGGTTCACTAATGCCCTTTAGGGAAGGAAATCTGCTGTCCTCACCTGGTCTGGCCTACTTGCGACTCCAGTTTTAACTGCCCTCAGAAAAGGCTGAGCAAGCCATTCAGTTCAAGGGCAATTAGGGATGGGCAACATTGCCAGCAACGCCAACATCCCATGAAAGAATAAAGTATAAAAAACCGCACAGGAACAGCCCATTCTCCACATATGAGCCTCCTTTCACTGCTCTTCCTTTAACCCTATCAGTATGACCTTCTTTTCCTTTCCCCCTCATGTAGTTACCCATCTTCTATTTAAATGCACCCATGCTATTTGACTTCATGTGGCAGCTGCCTCTAGTTTCGAACCCTTTTCTGGGGGAAGAGGTTTTTCCCCAAATTCCTTATTGGTGACTATTGTATATTTTGGTCTCTCCTATAAATGGAAACATCTTCTCTATGTACACCCTTGATCATAAAGATATCTATTAGGACACCCCTCAGCTTTCTCTTTTCTAGGGAAAAGATACCCAACTGTTTATCCTTTCATAATTAATTCATAATCTTCTCAGTTCCAGAATTATCCTTGTGAATCATTGTCTCACCTTCACCCCTACCTCTATATCCATTTTATAATATAGAGACCAGAAATGTGCACAGTAACTCCAAGTGTGGTACAGGGATCAATGCTGGAGCCTTAACTACTTACAATCTATATTAATGACTTGGATGAAGGGATTGACTGTATTGTAGCTAAATTTGCTGATGATAGATAGGAAAGCAAGTTGTGAGCAGGATACAAAGAGCCTGCAAAGGGACAGTTAAATGAATGGGCAGAAATTTGACAAATGGAGTACAATGTGGGGAAATGTGAGATTATCCACTTTGGTAGGAAAAATAGAAAAGCAGAATATTATTTAAATTGAGAGAAACTGCAGAATGCTGTGGTACAGAAGGATCTGGGTGTCCTCTTACATGAAGCACAGAAGTTAGCATGTAGGTACAAAAAGGAATTAGGAAGGCAAATTGAATATTGGCCTTTATTACAAGGAGGGAAGTTTGCTACACCTAGACACCACACCTAGAACACTGTGTGCCATTTTGATCTCTTTATTTAAGGAGGGATATACTTACACTGGAAGCAGTTCAGAGAAGGTTCGCTAGGCTGGTTCCTGGGGTGAGAGGTTCGTGTTATGAGGAAAGGTCAAGCAGGTTGGGCCTATACCCACTGGAGTTTGGAAGAACGAGAGATGATCTTATTGAGGGGGATTGACAGGGAGGGTGCTGAGACGATGTTTCTCCTCGTGGGGGAATTTAGAACCAGGGGACACAGTTTCAAAATAAGGGATCTCCCATTTAAGACTTAGGTAAGGAGAAATTGCTTCTCAGGGGGCCTTTCAACTTTGAAATTCTCTACTCCAAAGAGCTGTTGAGACTGGATCATTGAATCTATTCAAGGCTGAGTTAGACAGATTCACTATAGATGATTCAAGAGTTATGCAGAACAGGCAGGAAAATGGAGTTGAGGCTAAGATCAGATCAGCCATGATCTCAGTGAATGGCAGAGTTGGCCTGAGGACCATATGGCCTACTTCTGCCCCTATTTCTTATGCCCTTATAGGGGAGGTGGTGGCATAGTGGTATTGTCACTGGACTAGTAACCCAGAGAACCTGTGTAATGCTCTGGGGAGCTGGGTTTGAATCCCACCATGGCAGATGGTAGAATTTGAGTTCCATAAACATCTGGAATTAAAAGTCTAATGATGACCACCAAACCATTGTCAATTGTTGTAAAAACCCATCTGGTTCACTAATGTCCCTTTAGGAGAGGAAATCTGCCCTCCTTACCCAGTCTGGCCTACATGTAATCCAGACCCATGGTAACATGGTTGTCTCTTAACTGCCCTCTGAACAATTAGGGATGGGCAATAAATGCCAGTGATGCCCACATTCCACAAACAAATGAATTAAAGGAGGCCATTGCCTCCATGCCAGCTTGTGAGAAAACAACTAATTTAGTCCAGCTGCCTCACCTTTTCCCCATAGCCCTGCACATTTTTTTCTCTTCAGGTAATGATCTAATTTTATTTTCAAAGCCATGATTGAATCTGCCTCTCGGGCAGTACATTCCAAATCCTAAACACTCGCTGCTTAAAAAAATTTTCACATGTTGCCATTGCTTTGGTTCTCATTGAAGCTTACAAAATTCCTACATTGTGACAGGGTAGATGTGGATTCCCTGGCTGGTGAGTCAAGAACTGGGGGACACAGTCTCAGAATAAGGGGCAGGTCATTTAAGGCTGAGATGAGGAGGAATTTCTTCAGAGGGTGATGGATCTTTGGAATTCTCTAGCCCAGAGGGGCTGTGGAGGCTCAACCAGTGAGCATGTTGAAGGCAGAAGTTGAAAGACTTCTGGATACTTATGACAACAAGGGATATGGGGTTAGCATGGGAAGGTGGCATTGAGGTCGCTGATCAGCCATGATATAATTGAATGGCGGAGCAGGCTCGTTGGGCCTCATGGCCTACTCCTGTGCCTATGTTTCTTTTGCCAATCACCTTAAATCGGTGGCCTCTTGTTCTTGATCCTTCCACCAATCCCTACCCACTCTATCCAGACCTCAATTTTAAACACCTCTATCACCTCTCCTCTCAATCTTCTCCAAGGGGAACAGTCCCAGTTTCTCCTTCCCTGGAACCATTGTCATGAATCTTTTCTACTTTCTCTCTAATGCCTTCACATTCTTCCAAATGTGTGGTGCCCAGAACTGTACATAGGCTGAACCACTGTTTTATAGAGGTTCATCATAACTTCCTTGCTTTTGCACTCTATACCCCTATTTATAAAGCCTAGAATCCCATATGCTTTATTAACCGTGCTCTCACCCTGTCTTACCATCTTCAATCATTTATGCACATATACCCCAGGGCCCTCTGCTTCTGAACCCCCTTTAGAATTGTACCCTTCATTTTACATTGTCTCTCTATGTTCTTCCTACCAGAATAAATCATTTCACACTTACCCACAGTATATTTTACCAGCAGTTTGACTGCCCATTGCACCAGCCTGTATCTGTTCTCTTGAGCTCTATCACTATCATCCTCACAGTTCTCAATGCTTCCAAGTTTTGTGTAATCCGCAAATTCTGAAACTGAGTCCTGTAATCCTGTCTAGATCAAAATGCATATCAGGAAAAGCCAGGTCCTAGTGCGCATATCTTCTTCCAACAACTCTGAAAACCAACCGTTTTTATTTTCTTATTTGTGGTCTAATCAAGATTTGATAGAAGTCTAACATTACTTCTCTGTGTTATATGCTCAATACCATCCTTTATCTCATTTCATGCCTCTGCATCACTCATCTCCCACACCTCCTGGGAGAGACAAAGAACCATATTACAGGGGGATGATGTTTACCTATATAACGTGTAAGTAATACCCAGTGAGGGATGAACCTGCACTGAGCCATCCTTGTGGGCTGCCCCAGAATTAATGATATAATGGTTTCCTCAATTCCCTGTAGCTGGAACTCTGAATCTGAAAACTACCTGCCATCTTACTGCACAGCAAGTTGTAAAAAGGCTGAAGAGTTAACTCTTTCTCTCACCCTGCAGATGCTGCCTGAACTGTTAAGTGCTTACAGCATTTTCTGTTTTTATTATCACAAGCATTTCTTCCAACATTTACTACAGTAACGATTACCGTCTCAGTTCACATTAACATTCATGGGTTTGTGATTGAGCATCACTGGCTATTGTAAAAGTGAATGTGTGATTTTGAACCTGCGTCAATGACTTTTACAACTAGCCTGTGCTAGGTTGACGTAGAAATATTTCCACCATTACACATGCTTATAATCATGCCTATCCGGTTTTTAAAATGCTTTTTCTATAAATTATATATATGTATATATATATATATATATATATAAAGAGGACATACTATTTTATATCAATACATACATTAGTAGTAAAGTGTGACTGGGACAATGTGACCAAAAATAAGTGGAAGATCACAGCAAGTGCACACTATAGGTGAGATTTTGATATATTATAGATGGTTAAATTTATGGTCTATTCTTTGTCACCTAATTCAAATTAGCTTATAAATCAAAAAGCAATAACATTACATTTCTAATTTGCTGCATTGTTTTGTCTTATTTAAAACGGTGCAATAATTCATTTTTGTGTATGGAAGAGGACTGAATTATGATGGATAGACTGCAGACATGTCCTACATGAAGTCACATCTCTATAATATTAAACTAAAATATATACGCAATCATTGTTTCTGCTGCAGCCAAAGACATGATTTAAAACACAAGTGACAACATTCTTACAAAAGGAGCGATATTTTGGATGGCTAAGCATGCAGGAACACTTGGGATTTTCTTCAAAGTTAGATGTTTATTCATTTCTTAACAAGACATGAGGTTGCATTCATTGAATTGTTAGGGTGGAGAAGTTCAAGTTAAGGTGGTAAACCTGCTGCTACCACACCAGGTGAACAGGATTGGGTCTTCACAAGACAATATTTCCAGCTCTATTTGAAACGAGAGGAGCAGCAATGGAGATGGTTCTGCTAAACAGGCCAGACTGTTTGCCAATTAAATATTAACATGGCTTCAAAGGTAGAAATCAGCTGCTCTTCACCACTGCCCCTACCCCTCCCATTACCCCCACCCCCACCGCCCAGTTCATTAATTTTCTCCCTCTGCCATTGGTTCACACACGTATCATTCACTATTCCCTGACTGAGAGTAGCTAGCACATGCACAGGGCAGACGCAGGGTTAATTCCTCCTTCTGCTAATCAGCATTTGCAAAAATGAGGAATTGTGTTGGGGTGAGGTGGGTGAGAGGGGTGAGCTGTTGAGGGCGATACACAGATACATAGACACAGGAGTGGACTATTTGACCCCTTGATTACATTCGTCCATCCAATCTGAACCTCAACTCGTTTACCTGCCTTTGTTCCATATCCCCCAATACCTTTAGCCAGCAAAAGTCTATCAATCTCAGTCTTCAACTGATCCCCAGTGCCCATGACTTCTTGGGGAAAGCAAATGATCACTACCCTTTTGTATGAAAACTTACAAATCCAAGTCTCTTAATTCTATAGCACAGGGAGCCAAAACCTGAGGTGTCCTTTGAACCAAATGCATTCTGGATTATTTCACAAGTTTCAATGCAAAACTCCTCACATGCAAATATTGCTTTCCACTTTATCACTGAAAGCATCCTGCACAACACACCTTTAATTCAGAGATTGCAAAAGAGCAAAGTAAACAGAAAATAATCCCAGCCCACTCACTGACCTTGCAACACCCCCTCACCCACCCTCCATCCACACATCCTCCCCCTCCCACCATCCACACACCCTTCCCCCACCATCCACACACCCTTCCTCCACCATCCACACACCCTCCCCCCCCACCATCCACACACCCTTCCCCCACCATCCACACACCCTCCACCCACCATCCACACACCCTCACCCCACCATCCACACAACCTCCCCCCCACCATCCACACACCCTACCCCCCACACCCATCCACACACCCTACCCCCCACACCCATCCACACACCCTACCCCCCACACCCATCCACACACCCTACCCCCCACACCCATCCACACACCCTCCCCCCCACACCCATCCACACACCCTCCCCCTCACACCCACCCACACACCCTCCCTCCCACACCCATCCACCCTCCCCAACTTCACACCCATCCACACACCCTCCACCACCCTCCACACACCCACCACCCTCCACACACCCACTACCACCATCCTCCCACACCCTCCACACCCCCTCCCCTCCACTGAAGGTTTCTGAAAATTGAGAACTCACCTGCAGGTTTCATGTAATACTGCTCTATATCTGACATATCGGTTTGTAGTACACACTCAAGATAGCTGAGGATAACTTTCCTACTGTAGTAATATCTCGCGCCCAATAGTAAGGTGGGCACACAGCAGGTCAGCAGCACGGACTTGGTCAGATAAAAGCACATTACTATGGAGACAAGGGAGAGAAATAAACGATACCTGTCAGAAAAGAGAATGGAGTGTTTATTTCGGAACAACCCCAGAGGAGAGACACACACATATATAAAAATATATATACATTTACTGCCTATTTTGAAAAGTAATAATTCCTATATATATATGTATATACTTACATAACTTGTTGTCTCAACTGCAGGAGATGGTCGCAAGATTTCCCAAACACAGTTATATTCTGTGTTTTTTTTTACCTGTCTACCATCAAAACTGACCACATCATTTAAACAACAGTTTGGTCAAATTGTTAACACAGGCTATGCTGAGTGACACTGTAAACAGTGTGACACCTTCTAACAGAACATCCTTACCTCAATACACACTGTGTCCTCACATTTAACATTACACAGCAAACTGCTCACAAACCTAATATTGTTTAAAAGAGTCTGGCGTGGAACTAGGTACAATCTTGGGTAGTATTTTAAAATTCTAAAAAAAAAAGCTCTGTTCACCATCCTTGGGGCTATTTCTCCTCCCAGTCCCCCCTCCAGCCGGTGGTGCACAGATGACTGCTGACTAGAGCGCGCAGCGCGTTCTCCGCTCTCTCTCTCTCTCCCTCTCTCTCTCTCTGTGTATCTCGTGAACGTGCTGCGCGCGCACGTGGGTCACAGGAACGCGCCGCAGGCTGGCTCGAGAACTGCGGGGGCGCGGAGCGCATGTCGCAACGCAACACAAGACAGGAAGGCGCATGTTGAAAAGGTACATGTCATGTCCCCTTTAGTGGGACATAGGAGAAGGTGCAGATTACCATTGGGGCTGTTCCCTATCTGTGTGTGTGTGTGTGTGTGTGTGTTGGGGGGGGGGGTGGGGATCTCGGGTCGTACAGAGAACAGTAAACACTGCCGCTGGGGATATTCCCTGTCTGTGTGCATGGGGTGTACCATCACTGCATGCCAGAGTGTGTGAGGTATAACACAGAAAATGCCGAAAAGCCAATTAGACCGAGAGATCAAGAGCAGTCTCACCAGGCACACGTGTGAAAAGGGAATCTGGGTAAGAATACCACATAGCATGTTAGTGATAACCTGGGTAAAGCCATCCCACGTAAAGAGTACATGGGGTAAGGTACATTGGTAGAAGTAACCATGTTATAAGTAATCTGCGTAAGGGTACATGGGTAAAAATACGTGTGGAAAGTACATCTGTAAAGGGTACCTGGATAAGGTACATAGATAGGGTACTTGGGTAAGGGGTACATGGATAAAGTACATGGGTGTGGGTACATGGGTAAGGGGAACCTGGATAATGGTACATAGATAAAATACATTGGTAAGGGTGTAATGTTGAAGATGCATGAGTAAGGGGAATCGTATGGGTACATGGGTAGGGATAACGTGGGTAAACATACTTGTTATGAGGAAGATTAATGGATAAGGTTACATGAGTGAGCATGCATGGTTGAGGTGCCATATAAAGTGTACATGGGTTAAAGAGCAAATGTGGGTAAAATACCATGTTAAGGTTTCATGGGTGAGGCTATTTATACAAGAGTTATCAGATTATCCCTACAAAAGTATCCTTAACATGGTAACTTTATCCAGGTGAGGGTAAACTGTTTAATCTGGGTAAGGGTAATCTGGGCAAGGGTAAACTGGATAAGGGTAATCTGGGTGAGGGTAATCTGGGCAAAGGTAATCTGGGTGAGAGTAATCTGGGTAAACATAAACTGGATAAAGGTAAACTGGGTAAGGGTAATCTGTTAAAGGATAAACTGGGTAAGGGTAATCTGGGAAAGGGTAAACTGAGTAAGGGTAAACTGGGTAAAGGGTAATATGGGTAAGGGTAAACTGGGTAAGGGTAATCTGGGTAAGGGTAATCTGGGTAAGGGTAATCTGGGTAAGGGTAATCTGGGTAAGGGTAATCTGGGTAAGGGTAAACTGGGTAAAGGGTAAACTGGGTAAGGGTAAACTGGGTAAGGGTAAACTGGGTAAGGGTAATCTGGGTAAGGGTAATCTGGGTAAGGGTAATCTGGGTAAGGGTAAACTGGGTAAAGGGTAATATGGGTAAGGGTAATATGGGTAAGGGTAATATGGGTAAGGGTAATCAGGGTAAAGAGTAATATGGGTAAGGGTAATATGGGTAAGGGTAATCTGGGTAAGGGTAATCTGGGTAAAGGGTAATATGGGTAAGGGTAAACTGGGTAAGGGTAATCAGGGTAAGGGTAATCTGGGTAAGGGTAAACTGGGTAAAGGGTAATATGGGTAAGGATAATCAGGGTAAGGGTACTCAGGGTAAGGGTAAACTGGGCAAGGGTAATCTGGGTAAGGGTAAACTGGGTAAAGGGTAATATGGGTAAGGGTAATCAGGGTAAAGGGTAATATGGGTAAGGGTAACATGGGTAAGCGTAAACTGGGTAAGGGTAAACTGGGTAAGGGTAAACTGGATAAGGGTAATCTGGGTAAGGGTAATCTGGGTAAGGGTAAACTGGGTAAGGGTAAACTGGGTAAAGGGTAACATGGGTAAGGGTAATCTGGGTAAGGGTAAACTGGGTAAGGGTAAACTGGGTAAAGGGTAATATGGGTAAAGGGTAATATGGGTAAGGGTAAACTGGGTAAGGGTAAACTGGGTAAGGGTAATCAGGGTAAGGGTAATATGGGTAAGGGTAATCAGGGTAAGGGTAATCTGGGTAAGGGTAAACTGGGTAAGGGTAAACTGGGTAAGGGTAAACTGGGTAAGGGTAAACTGGGTAAGGGTAAACTGGATAAGGGTAATCTGGGTAAGGGTAAACTGGGTAAGGGTAAACTGGGTAAAGGGTAATATGGGTAAGGGTAAACTGGGTAAGGGTAATCAGGGTAAGGGTAATATGGGTAAGGGTAAACTGGGTAAGGGTAATCAGGGTAAGGGTAAACTGGGTAAGGGTAATCAGGGTAAGGGTAATCTGGGTAAGGGTAAACTGGGTAAGGGTAAACTGGGTAAAGGGTAATATGGGTAAGGGTAAACTGGGTAAGGGTAATCAGGGTAAGGGTAATCTGGGTAAGGGTAAACTGGGTAAGGGTAATATGGGTAAGGATACTCAGGGTAAGGGTAAACTGGGCAAGGGTAATCTGGGTAAGGGTAATCTGGGTGAGGGTAATCTGGGTAAAATAAACTGGCGGGATATCAGGAGGAGACCTGCTCCGCATTGCCCGGACTATTCCAGTTTGCTATACCCCCATGCACAGCAGGAGCTCTGTGGGTTGACGCGCCAGTGGGTCTCTGCCGGAGACCCGAGTGTAGCCGCTGTGGAGTGAGGGCACACCCGGGCCGCTTTCCAGCTGCCACTCTCCCCCACCACCCCCCACCCGCCCCCCACCCCCCCCCCCCCCGCCTCACTCCGCGCACCGCCTGTCAGTATAGCGCCCGTCCATCAGCATCAAGCTGAGCTCCACTTACATTGGCAATGCAGTTTCGCGATCGTCTGTGTTTTTTTCTCATTTTTCAAATGATTTCAGACTGAAAACTCTTAAAAGATTAAAATGACCGCCATATTAAGTGCCTTTTTTGTTCTAAAATAAAAAATAATAATTAAATAATACAATTTGCACACAGTGGTATATATTTTGTTTTAAAAATAATTTAAATTAAGGGTTGCTTAGTCCATCACGTTTTGCTGGGTAGAAACACACACACACACACACATATATATATATATATTCCTGATAATAACATGGGTGTAAAAATGCATCTTAAAGTGGGGGTAATGGGGGGGGGGGCGAAATAGTGGGGTGTAGAAACATTTTTCGCCGTGCAGGTTAAAACGGTGATGAAAATTTCGCTCACCGGTCAAGCAGGAATAGAAGAGGAGCATCTTCGGCTGTTGTTTTAACCCCCTCAGTGCCGTGTTGGGGATCCGCTCCATGATCCCTTCGTAAAAGATGCGGCGGACACTCGCCTGGTCCCCGGGCTGAAACTCCCGAATGAAGACGGCTTCGGGCTTCGGCTGTAGCGGCGGCTGGAGCGGTTGCAGCGGCGGCGGCGGCGGCGGCGGCGTCGGCTGGAGCGGTTGCAGCGGCGGCGGCGGCGGCGGCTGGAGCAACTCGTCTGACTCGGGCTCCTCTGGCGGGGGCGATCCAGAGGACGATCCAGAGGGGGCAGCGGCCACTGGCGGCGGGGACCCGGGCGCTGGCCACATCTGGCTGGAGGAGACCATGGCGTCGCCCTTGGAGCCCGGCATCTCCTCGTCCGCCACGATTTTCGTTTCGCAAACCATGGTGGCAGGTAAAAAATGCATAAAAAATAGCTGGCGGACCCTTTCCTTCTGCCAAAGCGAAACAGACACAAAATAAAAATAAAAATAAAAAAAAAATATATATATAATGGGGGTGGGTAGGTAGGAGAGAGGGAGGAGGGGAGAGAGAGTGGGGAAGGGGTGGAGGGGGTGGTGGAAAATGAAGAGAGACAGAGAGAGAGAGAGAGAGAGAGACCCCCTCCCCTGATCTCTCCTACCTCCTGCAGCAATGTCTGAAATGAATGAGCTGCTGCGCTCCTTCCCTTCCCGGCCCATTTATAAGGGACCATGAGCTCACGCTGCCAATCCAGCCAGCTCTACAGTTGGCCAGGGAAGGTTCCCCATGTGGTCTGGGGGTGGAGGTGGGGGGTTTGAGGAAGGGGGGGAGGGCATTTCTCCCTGAAGCAACTCTCCCCTCTTCCCATTTGCAAGTACTATCACATTTTCTATCTGCGCGCACACACACACACACACACACGCACATATACAAATATACAACAAAAAAAAAATAGCAAAATTAAGAAATAAACAGTCAGCGCACATCAGCCGTGAGGGAGGGAGGGAGAGAGAGAGAGAGAAAGAAAGGAGGGCAAAATTCACCATTTTATTTACTTCCCTATTTAATGCCATCTTTCTGTCCCCCCCGACCAAAGGATGGAATAGATGATAATCTATGCTCCTCACTCCCTCCAAACACACAACCCACCCTCCCACCTCCCCCCCACCACCACCACCGACTTCCCAAAATACTGTCTGTCTGTGTACCAGCCACCGGTTTAAATCCAACTATTGTTTTGAAGGGGAGTTTTACGAGAAACGGGTTTAAGGAGTGAATATTTACCCTACCGCAGGATTTCATCCGATCGCCCTCCAATCACCTCTGTTGCACCCTCTCTGACAGCTCGGGACTGGATATCAGTATCCCAAATCCCTAGCAGCGTTTATACAAGATATCGGCCATATCTGCTGTAGACCATTCCTTGAGTGTACTGTGTTCTCTTCCACTCGCGCACACACCATTTTAAACACACACACACACACACACAACACATTAGCGGGATTGTCTAATCTCCATTGGACTGGAACAAGGGCAGAACATTGAGAATAACCTTGGGAACAACACCGAGCGCGCAATCTTCAGCCCGCTTCTTATTAATAATACATTTTTTAATAAATAACCATCTTTTATTGGTGAGGGATTGACACTGATGTCACAACGATCGCCAACGCAGCTTCTGCTTTGAATCTGGGCTAACATTAGATATTGGATAACAGCGAGGCGTTAGGCGGGGGACGTCATCAAAGATTGAGAGAAAAAGTATTTTATTGGAGAATTTAGATGTGCATATTCGGTATATAACGATGAATGACTGGATTTCGACAATAATTGATCATTAGTATTCAGTAAAATGTGATTTCATGGAGGAAGGGGGAGTGATACCTGATTAGATTCGGATTCAATAAAATAGTGCAAAGATGGAAGGAAGGGTTTTTTTTTAAATAAATGAATTCTGCTTTGAAGAAATCTTCCTTCACTATAAAAAAAAACCCCTGGCGGGATCCAGGCTTCTATCGGTTGTGCTTGGAGTGAGGTCCCTCTCGAGGAGAGGGTCACAGCGGCGATTTAAAATGACAATTATTTGATGTGTGTGTGTGTGTGTGTGTTGGGGGGGGGGTGGTCTCTGTTTAAGAGATATATATATTTAAAAAAAACAGGACCTGTTTCTTGCCTCTTTGTGAAGGCGACATGTTGTATTTTGGAGGGAATGGGGATTGTTTCAGATTCCGAATTGTAGGATTGGAAATCCGAGAGGAAGGGAGGGAGGGAGAGAGAGAGAGAGAGAGGAAGGGGGGGTATCTGGGCACTCCCGGACTGTGTCATCGATTGAGGACAATTCTCAGGGCAAAGCTGAATGCTCACACTAATTTTTTTGTCCCCCGATCACATTTAATAAACGCGTTTTAAAGTTTGTTTTTTAAAGCCTTTCTGTTTCAATTGGGGGAAATAATGACGCGAGAGGTTTAATTTTTACTCCTAGATGCTTGAATTGGAATAGCGAGCTCGATAGTAATGGAAGGGGCTTTGTGGCGGGACCCGAATCTCGAATCTTCTTGCAGCTGATCAGCAGAAACTGGGCTAGGGTTGGTGGGGGGTGCTGGGGGGATGCTATATGAAGCTTAAGCTGGGTCACCGGACAATATTTAACCCTGGGGGGTGCTGACTGGCCGAATATTGTCTGGTGTTAAGCAGGACGGTTCTAAAGAGGTGAGACAGTTCCTCACCAAATTCTGAACTGTGGAATTTTAGTTTCTATATATATATTTTTTTAAAAAAGGGGTTATTGTGAAACTCTCCCTGTTGCCTCTAATAAGCCTCGTTGATTCGGACAATAATCAGCATTTGGTGTTCACTCTTCCCATTCTCCGTTGTGGATTTGGAAAAGACGTGTCCAAGTGTGTGTGTGTGTGAGAGAGAGAGAGAGAGAAGAAAGATGTTTTATTTCAAAGAGCCGACATGGGCGCGATGGGCCGAACGGCCCATCTTTGGCGCTCCCCCCCCCCCCCCCCCCCCCCCCCCAAAAAAAAATCCTCCAGCGCCAGACCCACCGCTCCTGGTTTATAAGCGAGAAGCTCTTGACTGTTGTTGGGTCGCCCCAGGCAGTTACTGACTCGCACACAATGTCGAGATTTGAGAGATTTCAACAACGCCACAATAACCTTGGCTGGGAGGCGAATTACGGGTGCGCGCCTCTAAATCCCAACCACCGCCCCACCTCCCGCCTGCTCACACTTCAGTCGAGACCATATTAGTTTATAGCCCACACTGCCTGATGTCGATGATTCTTGGCAGAACCCAGCATGTTGTAGAAATAAATTAGACATTGTACTGGTTTATTTAGTTCTCCCATCTCCCTCCCCACCAACCCCCCCCCCCCCCCTCCCTGTTTACACACACACACACACACACACGGTGCTCTGGAATAAAGTTAGGCTTAACATAGTATTGTTGTCGCTGTTTGCAGCTTGTTAAGCGAAGTGCGATGTTGGGAGTGTGTGAGCCAAGGTCCTGACTGCCTGTTCTTAGTGGGAGATCAGAAAGGACTGCAGTGCGGGTGAATCCAGACAAAAAAAAACCCGAGCCCGCCTCTCTCTCTCTCTCTCTCTCACCAGCTCCTTCAACACATTGTGTGTGGCTGTTTTGAGTCAATTTCTTCACTCCCCCCACCCCCCTCTCTATCCTGAAGGCGGTGCAAAGCTTGCACTTGATAACTGAGTGTGCTGGGCAAACTGGACACTGGGAGTCTAAGGGTTGGTTGTGGGGGTGGGAGGGGGGGGTGGGATGTTGAACGTTGCCAAGGAACGTACCCAATGAGAATCTGCTCCCGGCTCCCAGTGAGTTTGCCAACTCTCCAGAGCTGCCCTGGAATCTCCAGGAATGAAAGGTTAATCTCCCTCAGCTGCTTTGTGCAAACCCAGGAGAAACATGAATGTAAAAGCAAAAAATGACTTCTGTCAATAGATAAAAGCAAAAAAAAAAATTAACTGCGGATGCTGGAAATCCAAAACAAAAACAAAAACAGAATTACCTGGAAAAACTCAGCAGGTCTGGCAGCATCGGCGGAGAAGAAAAGAGTTGACATTTTGAGTCCTCATAACCCTTCAACAGAACTAGAACCAGTTCTGTTAAAGAACTAGAACCAATTCCGTTAAAGGGTCATGAGGACTCGAAACGTTAACTGTGTTCTTCTCCGCCGATGCTGCTAGACCTGCTGAGTTTTTCCAGGTGTTTCTGTTTTTGTTTCTGACTTCTGTCAACTTTCTTTAAACACTTTCCTTAATTAGTTCAAAAATGATTGGAGATGGGGGGGGGGGGGGGGGGGGGCGGTTACAAGGTTGTTCAGCTGCCAATAATCACCCAGTCAGGTGACAGAGTCTGGTTGCTCTTCGATTGGCCAGGGCAAATGGTGTGTAAGGAGGATGGGTGACCAATGGCATAAATGCGAGATGAAGAGGAATGGGAGGGGGCTTGTGTGGGGCATAGTGGACCAACTGGATGGAATAGCCATAGACAACAACAACTTGCATTTATATAGCACCTTTAACTTGATTAAACACCCCTACTCACTTCTCAGGAGCATTATGTAGCAAAGTTAGACACCGAGCAACACAAGGAGATGTTACATCAGATAGCCAAAAGCTTGGTCAAAGAGGTAGCTTCTTTAAGGAGTACCTTAAAGGAGGAGAGTGAGGTAGAGAGGCAGACTGGTGAAGGGAGGGAATTCCAGAGCTTAGGGCCCAGTCAGATGTAGGCGTGGCCACCAATAGTAGAACAATTAAAATGAGGGGATGCTCAAGAGGTCAGAATCAGATGACCGCATGCTTATGGGTCAATGTAATTCTATATTATGTCATGTGAGGGAGGGAGAGGTTGCAGGCTGGTGGTCAAGTGGTGAACAGTTCAGGATCAATCAGATGAGCAAGCCTTGCACCAAGAGGATAGCCATATTGGGAGTTGAGACTGCTTAATTCTCTTTCCCTGTCTGATCCAATACTGGCTATAATCACCACACCTCTTGCCCCACCATTAATGCCACCGCCTGCTTGAACTCAGCTGATGCAACTTGTACCAAGGATTAAAAGGGAAGGACTCAGGGGTGGAAAATCAGGAGTCAGAATACAGAAAAAAAGTGGGGAAAAATCCAGCACGGCCAAATTTTTCACAGAATCACAGAATTTAAATGGCACAGAAGGAGGCCATTTGGCCCATTGTGTGTGCACTGGCTCTCTGAATGAGCATTATGACCTAGTGCCATTGCCCTGCCTTTTCCCTGTACCCCTGCACATTGTTTTTATTCAAATAATCATCTGATGCCCTCTTGAATGCCTCTATTGAACATGTCTCCACTACATTTCCAGGCCGTGGATTCCAGACCCAAACCACTCAAAGTGTGGAAAAGTTCTCTCTCACATCACATTTGCTTCTTTTACAAATCACTTTAAATCTGTGCCCTCTTGTTCTTAATTCTTTTACAAGCAGGAACAGCTTCTCCCTATCCACTCTGTCCAGCCCCCTCATGATTTTGAACATCTCTATCAAATCTCCTCTTAGCCTTCTCCTTTCCAAGGAGAACAGTCCCAACTTCTCCAATCTATCCTCATAGCTGAAGTTTCTCATCCCTGGAACCATTCCTGTAAACCTCTTCAGCACTCCCTCCAATGTGTTCACATCCTTCCTATAATGTGGCACCCCAGAACCATACACAATACTCCAGTTGATGTCTAATGAGTGTCTTATATAAATTCTGCTCTTGTACTCTCTGCCTCGATTAATAAAGCCCAGGATACTCTATGCTTTATTAACTGCTCTCTCCACCTGTCCTACCACTCTCAGAGACCTATACACATATACACCCAGGTCTTTCTGCTCCTGCACCCCCTTCAAAATTTCACCCCTTATTTTATATTGTCTGTCCATGTTCTTCCTACCAAAATGCACCTCCTCACACATCTCCGCAATGAACTTCATCTCCACCTATCTGCCCACTCCACCAACTTGTCTTTGTCCATTTGTAGTTCTACACTGTCCTCCTCGCAGTTTACAACAGTCCCAAGCTTCATATCATCTGCAAACTTTGAAATTGTCCCCTGCACATTAATATATATCAGGAAAAGTAAGGGTCCCAATACCGACCCCTGGGGAACTCCACTACAAACCTTCCTCCAGCCTGAAAAATATCCATTGACCATTACTCTCTTCTTCCTATTTTTCAGCCAATTTGTATCCACATTGCTACTGTCCCTTTTATTCCATGAGCAATAACTTTTCTCAAAAGGCTATTGTGTGGCACTGTGTCAAATGCCTTTTGAAAGTCCATGTATACCACATCAACAGCATTATCCTGATTGACCTTTTCTGCTACCTCTTCAAAAAACTCCAGCAAGTTAGTTAAACACAATCTCCCCTTTAGAAATCCATGCTGGCTCTTCCTTATCAATCCATATTTTTCCATGCAGCTACTAAGTCTATCCTGAATAATTATTTCTGTAATCATGCACATCACTAAAGTTAAACTGACTGGTCTGTAATTGCTGGGCTTATCCTTACAGCCTTTTTTGAACAAGGGCATAATGTTTGTAATTCACCAGTCCTCTGGCACCACCCTTGAGGGAAGACTGAAAGATTATGGCCAGTGCCCCTTCAATTTCTACTCTCACTTCCTTCAATATCCTTGGATGCATCCAATCCGGTCCCGGTGCCTTGTCAACTTTAAGTACCAACAGTTTATTCAACACTTCCCCCTTATCAATTTTGAATCCTTCCAGTGACAGAGTTTCCTCATCTGTCACCATGGCCTGGGTAGTATCTACCTCCTTGGTAAAGACGTATGCAAAGTATTCACCTCAGCCATGGCTCCTCCATCCATGCGTAAATTTCCTTTTAGGTCTCTAATTGGCCCTACTCCTCCTTTTACTACCCTTTTACTATCTATATGTCTATAGAGGACTTTGGGATTGCCCTTTATGTTGGCTGCCAGTCTTTACTCATAATCCCTCTTCGCTTCTCTAATATGCTTTTTCACCTCTCGACTGAACCTTATGCATTCCTCCTGGTTCTCAATTGCATTTTCTACCTGACACCTGTCATAAGTGCACTTTTTCTTCTTTATCTTAATTTCTACCTCCTTTTTCATCCAGGGAGCTCTGGATTTGTTTGCCCTATCTCTCCCTTTCGATGGAATATACCTTGACTGTGCCCAAACCAATTATTTTTTGAAGGTAGCCTATTGTTCAGCTACAGTTTCTCCCGCCAATTTTTCATTCCAGTTAATCTGGCCCAGCTCAGGTCTTGCCCCATCAAAGTTGGCTCTTGTCCAGTTAATTATTCTTACTCTTGATTGCCTAGCGTCCTTTTCTATCATCATCCTAAAATGTACAATACAATGATCACCATCTCCTAAATGTTCCCCCACTGACACTTGATTGGCCCATCTCATTTCCAGGTCCAGGTCTTTTCTTGTTGGATTGGACACATGCTGCTGTAAAAAATTCTCCTGAACACAATCTAGGAACCTTTTCCCCTCTCCACCCTTTACACTACCACTGTCCCAGTCTACATTTGGGTAATTTAAGACCCCCATTATAACTACTCTATATTGCTTGCGTCTCTCTGCAATTTCCCTGCGAATTTATTCTCCTACATCCTTCTCACTAGTTGGCAGTCTATAGACTGCACTGAGCAATATAATTGCACCCTTTTTGTTGCTTAGCTCTAGCCAAATTAGTTCTGTCCTTGAACCCTTTGGGACATCCTCTTTCTCCAGCACTGCAATGCTCCCCTTAACCAATACCACCACCCCTCCTCCTTTCCTTCCTTTCTTATCTTTTCTGAACACATTGTACCCAGGAATGTTTAACATCCAGGTCTGCCTTTCCTTGAGCCAGGTCTCTGTTATCGCCACAACATCAAATTTCCACATGGCAATCTGCACCTGTACCTCCCCAATCTTATTTACTGTACTCCGTGCATTCACATACATGCATAGTAACCCTGATTTAGATTTTGTTACTTTCTCCCTCACCCCGACTTCACCTATTAACTTATTATTCTCTATTCTGGTGTTATCTGTCTCTTCCAGTATTTTGTGCACTCTGGTATTCCTCTCTAATATTCTCTCCTGGTTCCCATACCCCTGCCGAGTCAGTTTAAAGCACTCCTAGCAGTACTAGCAAAACACCCGCAAGGAACTCAGTCCCAGCTCTGTTCAGGTGCAACCCGTCCGGCTTGTACAAGTGCCATCTCCCTCAGAGCCAGTCCCAGGAATCTAAAACCCTCCCTCCTGCACCATCTTTCCAGCCATGCAATTGTCTGCCTGATCCTCTTATTCCTGTACTCACTGGCGGCACATGGCACTGGGAGTAATCTGGAGATTACTCCATTTGAGGTCTTGCCTGTTAATTTTCTACCTAGCTCCCAGTTCTTATCACACTGAGATTCCTGAGGAAGGTGAAAATAACACCAGGAAACCTTGCGCCGGTTACAGAAGAGATTGAAAGCGATTTTGCTTGAGGCTGGCACATTCACAGTACAGCAGTAGAGTTGACGCATTCACTTAACCTCCAACCTTAACCTGCAAACAGAAACAATAAAGGAAACAGGATTGAGCCAGATCGGATGTAAGCATAGCACCTCGTGATGTAGACTGATCCCCTACCACCCAAGGCAATTAGCAGAAGCTGTGTATGCTATGGCAGCATCAAAGTTCAGCACCTGAAATGTTTGGAAACCCACCACGATTTTCAAGAGCCTCTGAGCCAAAATATGAATAGAAAACCAGAGGTTCTGTATTTCCAGAGTAGAGTTCACAATGTCGCAAAGCGTTCGCGAGCTAATGGCGCACTTTTGAAGTGTAGCCACTGTTGTAATGTAGGAAACATGGCAGCCAATTTGCACGCAGCAAGATCTCACAAACAGCATTGAGAATCAACAGATACATCCTGTTGGTTGAGGGATATCAAAGAGAATTCCCCTGTTCTTCGAAATAACGCCGTGGGCTCCTTTAATGTGCATCTGAGAGAACCTTGGGGTAATTTCTCATCTGAAACATCAAACAGCATCAGCACAAGTGGAAAGAGACAAGACTTAGGGACCCCAAGTGTCTGTATGTATACTGCCAGTGTTTATCCAGCTACAATTCTTCTTTAAGCAGATCTTCACACATACTTTGAGGAATAGAGGGGAGGTGATGGAAGGGTCCCCAGACTGGTTATCAGCCTGTTGAAACACATCATGAACACTCCTTCCATAGTCAGCAAGCGCTGGTGTGGGACTTAAACCCAGGGCTTTGGACACAGAGGTAGGGACTGTACCACTGCATCACAAGACCTCTTCACCACTGCCTATTGAATAGACACCACCTAATCTGTAAGAGCATTGATTGTGGAATGACTTGTTGCTGAGCCCCCAGAGACCCTCGAGGTCTCATCACTCATCACCAGCACTATTAAAGAACAACAGCAACTTGTATGTGTATAGCACCTTTAAATAATAATAATAAATAATGAAACATCCCAAGGTGCTTCATAGGAGCATAATAAACAAAATTTGACACTGAGCCACATAAGGAGATATTGGGCAGGATTTTACACCCCCGCTCATTGACATGCAGGATGACATGGGGGTGGGGGGGTTGGAGGGTGGGGGGGGGATCTCCCGATGTCACCCCTCCCCATTTAAATTTTCAGGAAGGTGGGCCCGCAGCAAAATCAGCTGTCCGCCCGCCGACCTGTCACTGGCCAATTGAGACCCATTGACAGGGTCAATTATGTAATTAAAGGACCTGCCCGTCCAGCCTTAAGGTTGTCGGACAGACCAGGAGCCCCGGCGGCAACTGGAAAAAACATGAAACCTCATCCACTGGTGGGATGAGGCTTGATGTAGCTTTTAAAAAATTTTAATAAAGTTTTTGTGAAAATTATGGACATGTCCCAACTCATGAGACAGTTTCACATGAGGGGACAAGTTAGGGAAATCTTATTTTTCTATTTTTATCTTTTTTAACATTTAGAGCCGATCTCCCTGAGGCAGCACTTAGCCTCAGGGAGATGAGTGCGCTCTGTCGTGCGTATGTGTGAAAGAGCGCACTCTCAGGTTTAGGGATTCTCCCCCCACCCGCACAGGAAGTGCATAGCGCATTGCACTCGCCATTCAACTTCCCCCCGCGACAGGGGGAAAATTTAGCCCATTAGGTTAGATGACCAAAAGCTTGGTCAAAGACGTAGGTTTACAGGACTGTCTCAAAGGAGGAAAATGAGGTGGAGAAGTGGAGAGGTATAGGGAGGGTATTCCAGAGCTTGGGACCTAGGCAACTGAAAGGATGGTCATCACTGATGGGGTCAGGGATGCTCGAGAGGCTGGAATTGGAGGAGTGTAGATGTCTTGTAGGGTTATATGTGGAGGTAGATCAGGCCATGGAGAGATTTGACAATAAGGATGAGAATTTTAAAACTGAGGTACTGTTTAACTGGGAGCCAATGTAAGTGAGCACAGGAGTGAAGGATGAACATATTTGGCACATGACATAGCAGAGTTTTGGATGACCTCAAGTTTACGGAGGGTGGAATGTGGGAATCTGGTCAGGAATGCATTGGAATAGTCATGTCTGGAGGTAACAAGCGCAGGAATGAGGGCTTCACCAGCAGAAGAACTAAGATGTGGCAGAGTCAGGCGATGTTGCAGAGGTGGAAATAGGCAGTTTTAGGGCAGATAAATGGTTGAGAGCTCATCTTGGGGGCAAATATGACACAGAGGTCGTGAACAGCCTAGTTAAGCATCAGATGGTTGACAGAGAGAGGGATGGGGTCGGTAGCTAGGGAACAAGTTTTGGAGCAGGGACTGTAAGCAATAGCTTCAGCCTTCCCAATATTTACTTGGAGGAAATTTTTGCTCATCCTGTACTGGACGTTTTTTTTTTAACTCATTGATGGGATGTGGGTGTCACTGGTCAGGCCAGCGTTTATTGCTCATCCCTAATTGCCCTTGAGAAAGTAGTGGTGAGCTGCTTTGTTGAATCTCTGCAGTCCATGAGCAGTCTGATAAATTAGATGCAGTAGAGGTGTCGAGAGAAGTGGCGGTGACTGAGAGCTGGGGTCACCAGCGTACATGTGGAAACTGATATTGTATTTTCAAATGATGGGACCCAGGGCCAGCATGCAGATGAGTAGTAGAAGGCAGCCAAGGATTAATCCTTGGGGGGACCCCAGGGTTAGCTGTGCAGAAATGGAAGGAGGGGCCAGTACAAGTGATTCACTGGCTACAGTTGGAAGAATAAGAATAGAACCAGCTGAGAGCAGCTGGACAACAGTGGGGAGGTGATGGAGGAGGGTGGTGTGGTCAACCATGTCAAAGGCTGTAGATAGGCCGAGGAGGACAAGAAGGGAAAGTTTACCTTTGTCACAGTCACATAGGTTTTCTTTTATTCATTCACAGGATGTGGGCGTCGCTGGCTGAGCCAGCATTTATTGTCCATCCCTACTTGCCCTTGAGAAGGTGGTGGTGAGCTGCCTTCTTGAACCACTGCAGTCCATGTGGTGTAAGTACACCCACAGTGCTGTTAGGGAGGGAGTTCCAGGATTTTGACCCAGCGACAGTGAAGGAACGGCGATATATTTCCAAGTCAGGGTGGTGAGTGACTTGGAGGGGAACTTCCAGGTGGTGGTGTTCCCATGTATCTGCTGCCCTTGTCCTTCTAGATGGTAGTGGTTGTGGGTTTGGAAGGTGCTGCCTAAGGAGCCTTGTTGAATTCCTGCAGTGCATCTTGTAGATGGTACACGCTGCTGCTACTTTGCATCGGTGGTGGAGGAAGTGAATTTGTGGATGTGGTGCCATCAAATTTGTCCTGGATGGTGCCTAGTTTCTTGAGTGTTGTGGGAGCTGCACTCATCCAGGCAAATGAGGAGTATTCCATCACACTCCTGACTTGTGCCTTGTAGACGGTGGACAGGTTTTGGGGAGTCAGGATGTGAGTTACTTGTCACAAGATTCCCAGCCTCTGACCTGCTCTTGTAGCCACAGTATTTATATGGCTCGCCCAGTTCAGTTTCTGGCCAATGGTAACCCCCAGGATGTTGACAGTGGGGGATTCAGTGATGGTAATGCCATTGAACATCAAGGGACAATGGTTGGACTCTCTCTTGTTGGAGATGGTTAATTGCTTGATACTTGTGTGGCGCGAATGTTACTTGCCACTTGTCAGCCCAAGCCTGGATATTGGCCAGGTCTTGCTGCATTTGGACATGGACTGCTTCAGTATCTGTGGAGTAGTGAATGGTGCTGAACATTGTGCAACCATCAGCGAACATCCCCACTTCTGACCTTATGATGAAAGAAAGGTCATTGATGAAGCAGCTGAAGATGGTTGGGCCTGGGACACTACCCTGAGGAAGTCCTGCAGTGATGTCTTGGAGCTGAGTTGACTGATCTCCAACAACCACAACCATCTTCCTTTGTGCTAGGTATGACTCCAGCCAGCAGACAGTTTTTCCCCTGATTCCCATTGACTCCAGTTTCGCTGGGGCTCTTTGATGCCACACTCAGCCAAATGCTGCCTTGCTGTCAAGGACAGTCACTCTCACCTCACTTCAGGAGTTCAGCTCTTTTGTCCATGTTTGAACTATGGCTGTAATGAGGTCAGGAGCTGAGTGGCCCTGGCAGAACCCAAACTGGACATCAATGAGCAGGTTATTGCTAAGCAAGTGCCGCTTGATAGCACTGTTGATGACCTCTTCTATTACTTTACTGATGATGGAGAGTAGACTGATGGGGCAGTAATTGGCTGGGTTGGATTTGTCCTGCTTTTTGTGTACAGGACATGCCTGGGCAATTTTCCACATAGCCGGGTAGATGCCAGTGTTGTGGTTGTACTGGAACAGCTTGGCTAGGGGCGCGGCAAGTTCTGGAGCACAAGTCTTCAGTACTATTGCCGGAATATTGTCAGGGCCCATAGCCTTTGCAGTATCCAGTACCTTCAGCCGTTTCTTGATATCACATGGAGTGAATCGAATTGGCTGAAGACTGGCATCAGTGATGCTGGAGACCTCTGGAGGAGGCTGAGATGTGATTTGTGACCTTGGTAAGAGTTGTTCTGATACTCTAACAGGGAAGGAAACTTGATTGGAGGGATTCAAACACGGAGTTCCAGGAAAGTTGGGCATGGATTTGGGAGGCGAAAACACATTCAAGGATTTTGGAGATGAAAGGGAGGTTGGTGATGGGACGATAGTTTGCAAGGAGGGTGGGGTTAAGAGTTGTTTTTTCTTTTATGAGGGAGGTGATGACAGCAGATTTAAAGGAGAGAGGGACAGTTGCTGATGACACAAGGATAGGTAGGAAAATAAATTGTGAAGAGGACGTAAGCAGCCTACAAATGGATATAGATGGGTTAAGTGAATGGGCAAAAATTTGGCGGATGGAGTATAATGTGGGAAAAGTGAACTTGTCCGCTTTGGTGGGAAGAATTGAAAAGCAGTGTACTATTTAAATGGAGAGAGATTGCAGAACTTCATGGTACAGAGGGATCTGGGCGTCCTGGTATATGAATCACAAAAGGATAGCATGCAGGTACAGCAAGTGATTAGGAAGGCAAATGGAATGTTAGCATTTATTACAAGGGGAGTGGAATATAAAAGAAGGGAACTTTTATTGCAGCTGTACAGGGCCTTGGTGAGACTGCATCTGGAGTATTGTGTACAGTTTTGTTCCCCTGATAAAAAAAGAATTAGAATTAACTTAGAATTAGGAACTAATTAGAATTAGGAATTAACTGCATTGGAAGCAGTTCAGAGAGGGTTCACTTGACTGATTGCTGGGAAGAAGAGGTTATCTAATGAAGAAAGGTTGAAAAAGTTGAGCCTGTATCCATTGGAGTTTAAAAGATTGAGGGGTGATCTTATTGAAACATATAAGATCCTGAGAGGGCTTGATAGGGTGGATGCTGACAGGATGTTTCCCCTCGTGGGAGAGGCTAAAACTAGAGGACATAGTTTAAAAATTAGGATCTCCCATTTAAGACAGAGATGAGGAGAATATTTTTCTCTGACTGTTGTTAGTCCATGGAATTCTCTTCCATAGAGAGCAATGGAGGCAAGGTCATTGAATATATTTAAGGCTGAGCTGGATAGATTTTTGATCGTCAAGGGAGTCGAGGGTTATGGAATGTGGAGTTGAGGCCACAATCTGATCTGCCATGATCTCATTGAATAGCAGAGCTGTCTCGAGGGGCTGAATGGCCTACTCCTGTTCCTAATTCTTGTGTTCTTGTGTTAGAAGTTGTAGGGTTAGTAATTTAGTCAAAATAGGGTCGTGAGAACAGGAGGTGGATCTCCTGGGCAAGATGAGATTGCAAAGGCGGTGAGTGGAGATAGGAGAGAAACTAAAGATGCAAGCAAGTTCAGGGCAACGCCAGGAGGTCGGGGGGCAATGTTAGAGAAAGTGTAGCTCAATCGGCTGTGAGAATAAGGGTAAGTCAGCTGATTAGATTGTCTCGATCTTCATCACAAAGAAGTCCATGAGCTCCTTGCAATTCTCGTTGGAGGTGAGGGTGGAGGAGACAGGGAGAAGGGTTTAAGAAGATGACTTACAGTAAAGAGAAGAAATTGGGGGTTACCTTTAGTAATTCAGGATGATCCTGGAACATTGAGCAATTTTCACAGTGAAAGCCATTAGAGCTTTATAGGATCATCCTCCACCATTTCTGCCAACTCCAGCATGATGCCACCATCAAACATATCTTCTCCTCAAACCCTGTCAGCATTCTGTAGGGACCATTCCCTCTGGGACACCCTGGTCCACTCCTCCATCACCCCCAATACCTCATCCCCATCCCATGGCATCTTCCCATGCAATTGCAGAATGTGCAACACCTGTCCCTTTACCTCCACCCTCCTCAACGTCCAAGGGCCCAAACACTCCTTTCTGGTGAAATAGCGCTTCACTTGCACCTGCTTCAATTTGGTCTCTTGCATTCGTTGCTCCCAATGTGTGCTCCTCTAAACTGGGGAGACTAAACGCAGCCTGGGTGACCACTTTGCAGAACACCTTCACTCAGTCCACAGACATGACCCAGACGCTTGCCATTTTAACACTCCACCCTGCTCTCTTGCCCACATGTCTGTCCTTGGCTTGCTGCATTGTTCCAGTGAAGCTCAACACAAACTGGAGGAACAACACCTCATCTTCCGACTAGGCACTTTACAGCCTTCCGGACTGAATATTGAGTTCAACAACTTCAGACCATGAACTCTTTCCTCCATCTTGACCTCTTTTTAAAAATCTATTTGTTTATTTATTTATTTTTGTTTTACTCTTATTTATTTGTTCTTTTTTTGATCCTTTTTCCACAACCGCACCCCCCCCCCCCCCCCCCCCCCCCCCCCACACAGGGACATCTGTCACTTGTTTCTACGTTGTGCTTTCACAGAGCATTGACCCTTGTTCTGCTATTAACACATTCTGCTTTCTTGACTTTATGCCACTATCAGCACCTTCTTTACTCTTTACCGCTACCATTAACACTCCCTTCGTCTTGCGCCCAAGGCATCTTTGTCAATCTCTCCTTAGCCCCCACCTATCCCAGACCTTCTATCTTGCTCCACCTACTCCACCCCCTCATAAACCGTATAAAATTCATCAGATCACATTTCTACTTCTCTTTAGTTCTGAAGAAGAGCCCTATGGACTCGAAACGTTAACTCTGATGCTACCGGGCCCGCTGAGTTTTACCAGCACTTTTCTTTTTAATCCCAATGGAGCTTTGTGTGACCCAGCAGATCTGATGGTGAATGGATAAACCTGTTCTCCACCATATTCATTTCAATCTGCATCCCCTGGACTTAAGATTGCAGAGATGAGGGTTGAACTAGGGGAGTGGCCAGCATGAGAGAGCATAGGGCATCGAAGGTGAAAATGAGGGTGCAGCTGAGCAGGTCGCTAGCTCCCCCTTGAAGGGGAACTTGCAGGTGGTAGTGTTCCCATGTGTCTGCTGCCCTTGTCCTTCTCAGTGGAAGAGGTCACAGGTTTGGAAGGTGCTGTTGAAGGAGGCTTGGTGAGTTGCTGCCATGCATCTTGTAGATGGTACACCCACTGCTGCCACTGTGGAGCTGGTCATTGGGCTATTCTGTATAGAGTAGGTGTCAGGTCTGCTCTGCTCGGGTTAATTAGATATGTCTTGTCAGCGGGATGGAGGTAGTGGGTTGGGGTGGGGTGTGGTGAGGGCATAGTGAAGATTGTGTTTAATTTTTTTAATATATTTGTATAGAGCCAGGAAAAGCACGACTGTTTATCAGATAGTGCCAGCCAAATCTCAATTGGCAACACAACGGGTTCAGGTCCCACTCCAGAGACTTGAGCACAAAATCCATACTTTCATTCTAACCTCAGTGGTGGGGAAACTATTGGAAGCAATTCTGAGGGACAGAATTAATCTACACTTGCACAGGCAGGAATTAATCAAGGAAAGTCAGCGTGGTTTTGTTAAGGGGAGGTCATGTCTGACCAATTTGACTGAATTTTTCGAAGAGGTGACCAGGTGTGTAGATGTGGCCAATGCAGTTGACGTAGTCTACTTGGACTTCAGCAAGGCTTTTGACAAGGTCCTGCAGGGAGACTGATAACGAAGGTAAGAGCCCATGGGATCCAAAGCAATTTGACAAATTGGATCCAGAATTGGCTGAGTGGCAGGAAGCAGAGGGTGATGGTCGAGGGGTGTTTTTGTGACTGGATGCCTGTGTCCAGTGGGGTTCCACAGGGATCAGTGTTGGGTCCCTTGCTGTTTGTGGTATATATAAACGATTTAGACTTGAATGTAGGAGGATTGATCAGTAAGTTCGTGGATGACACGAAAATTGGTGGGGTGGTAAATAGTGAGGAGAGTATAGATGTTCTGGTCAGATGTGCTGATCAGCGGCAAATGGAATTTAATCCGGATAAGTGTGAGGTGATGCACTTGGGCAGGACAAACAAGGCTCCGGAATTCACGATGAATGGTAGGACCCTGGGAAGTACCGAGGATCAGAGGGACCTTGGTATGCATGCCCACCGGTCCCTTAAGGTAGCGGGACAGGTAGATAAGGTGGTTAAGACGGCATATGGGATACTTGCCTTTATTAGCCAAGGCATAGAATATAAGGGCAGGGAGGTTATGCTGGAACTGTATAAAATGCTGGTTAGGCCACAGCTAGAGTATTGCATGCATTTCTAGAATCCGCATTATAGGAAGGATGTGATTGCACTAGAGAGAGTGCAGAGGGGATTTACTAGGATATTGCCTGGGCTGGAGAGTTTTAGTCATGAGGAGAAATTGGATATACCGGGGTTATTTTCCCTGGAGCAGAGGAGATTGAGAGGGGACATGATTGAAGTGTATAAAATTATGAGGGGCATAGATAGGGTAGACAGGAAGGAACTTTTCCCCTTGGCGGAGGGATCAATAACCAAGGGGCATAGATTTAAGGTAAGGGCCAAGAGGTTAGAGGGGATGTGAGGAAGAATTTTTTCACCCAGAGGGTGGTGGGAATCTGGAACTCACTGCCTGAAAGGGTGGTGGAGGCTGATACCCTCATAACATTTAAGAAGTTTTTGGCTGTGCACTTGCGATGCCATGGCATACAGGGCTATGGGCCTAGTGCTGGAAAATGGAATTAGGTACTTGTTTGACTGGTGCAGACTCAATGGGCCGAAGGGCCTTTTTCTGTGCTGTAGACCCCTATGACTCTATGACTCTATGACTAATCCTCCCAGTGAGGGAATGCTGCATTGTTGAAGGTGCCAACCTGTTGAAGGTGCCGATGTTAAACTGAAGCCCCTGCTTGCCCTCGATGTAAAAGATCCCATTGGCATGATATTGAAGGAGGGCATGAAAATTCTCCTTGGTGTCCTGGCCAACACTTATCCTTACCCAATATCACTTTTAAAATAAAAGGTTGTCTGGCAATAATTACATTGCTGTAATTGGCGTTTTTAAAGTTTATTTTTCCATGGGATGTGGGTGTCACTGGCAGGGCCAGCATTTATTGCCCATCCCTAATTGTCCTTGAACTGAGTGGTTTTCTGGGCCATTTAAGGGTCACATGTAGGGCAGACCAGGTAAGCATGGCAGATTTCCTTCCCTAAAGGGCATTAGTGAATGGGCTTTTATAACAATCAATATTTGTCATGGTCACCATTACTGAGACAAGCTTTACATTTCAAATTTATTATTGAATTCAAATTTCACCAGCTGCTATGGTGGGATTTGAACTTATGTCTCCATGTTTTTGGTTACTAGTCTAGTGACATTTCCACTATACAACCATCTGCCCCAGCGATGCCAAACTTCCTGCATTATAACGGTGGCTACAGCTCACAAGTACTACTGTTGACAGCAAAGCATTTTAGGGCAACCCGAGGTCACCAATGGTGCCAGGGAGATGCGAGTTGTTACTATCTCCTTGAGTGATAACATAACCCCGGATTTGTAAAGAGGTGCTCCCACTTTGTCATACACACAACGTCCCGTGTTTAATCAACACTGCGGTGAGATGAATGCGAAATGAAGAATCTGGTTTGTCTTAGCAGAGCACACTTGAGTGAACAGAATAGTGTCTCCGGGTTATTTTTTGTTAACTTTTTCGATGGAGTGGTTACAGCACGGAAGGAGGCCCATGCTGCTTCTGGGCAAGGGTAACCCAGCTAGTCCCACTCTGTTGCCCCTTTCCCCAGGGTCCCACTTATCCAATTCCCTTTTGAAAGCCATGATTGAGTCTGCCTCCAGCACACTCTCAGGCAGTGCCAGACCTTGACCACTCTCTCCGTAAAGACGTTTTTCCCTCAGGCCGCCTCTGTTCCTTTTACCATTTACCTTAAACTAGTGTCCTTTGGTTCTCAATCCTTCCACCAACAGGAACAGCTTTTCCCTATCGACCTGTCCAAACTTCTCATGGTTTTGAATACCTCTATTAAATTCCTCCCTCAATCTTTTGTTCTCTAAGAAGAATGGTCCCAGCTTCTCCAATCTACCTTCACTTGGAGATTGATTGTCATGACTGTTTTTTTTACTCATTCACGGGATGTGGGCATCACTGGCTGGGCCAGCATTTATTGTCCATCCCTAATTGCCCTTGAGAAGGTGGTGGTGAGCTGCTTCCTTGAACCGCTGCAGTCCATGTGGTGTAGGTACACCCACAGTGCTGTTAGGAAGGGAGTTCCAGGATTCTGACCCAGCGACAGTGAAGGAACGGCGATATATTTCCAAGTCAGGATGGCAAGTGACTTGGAGGGGAACTTCCAGGTGGTGGTGTTCCCACCTTCCTGCTGCAGTTGTCCTTCTAGATGGTAGTGGTTGTGGGTTTGGAAGGTGCTGCCTAAGGAGCCTTGGTGAATTCCTGTAGTGCATCTTGTAGATGGATGCACTGCTGCTACTGTGCGTCGGTGGTGGAGGGAGTGAATGTTTGTGGATGTGGTGCCAATCAAGCAGGCTGCTTTGCCCTGAATGGTGTCAAGCTTCTTGAGTGTTGTTGGAGCTGCACTCATCCAGGCAGCTGGAGGGTATTCCATCACAGTCCTGACTTGTGCCTTGTAGATGATGGACAGGCTTTGGGGAGTCAGGAGGTGAGTTACTCGTTGCAGGATTCTTAGCCTCTGACCTGCTCTTGTAGCCACAGCGTTTGCATGTCTAGTCCAGTTCATTTTTTGGTCAATGTTGACCATGGGGGACTCAGTGATGGTAATGCCATTGAACATCAAGGGGTGATGGTTACATTCTCTCTTGTTTGAGATGGTTGTTGCCTGACACTTGTGTGGCACAAATGTAACTTTCCTCTTGTCAGCCCAAGCCTTGACTTTGTCCAGATCTTGCTGCATTTAGACATGGACTGCTTCAGTATCTGAAGAGTCATGAATAGTGCTGGACATTGTACAATTATCAGCGAACATCCCCACTTCTGACCTTATGATGGAAGGAAGGTCATTGATGAAGCAGCTGAAGATGGTTGGGCCTAGGACACTACCCTGAGGAACTCCTGCAGTGGTGTCCTGGAGCTGAGTGAACTGACTTCCAACAACCACAACCATCTTCCTTTGTGCTGGATATGACTCCAACCAGCGGAGAGTTTTCCTCCTGATTCCCATTGACTCCAGTTTTGTGAGGGCTCCTTGATTAGTCAACAACTCCATTATTGATGTCTCATGTGACTACCAGGATGGGAGAAGGTGGAGATCGATCTTTCTCTTTTTTTATCCAGCAAATCCTCAGTCCCTATTTATTGCCCATTTTTAGTCGCCCTGAGTTTGATACAACAGAACGATTTAATTATTCACAAGTGAGGACAATTAAGTGTGGGACTGGAGTCACGTATAGATTAGACTGAGTAAGGCAGCTAGTGGAATTTAAATTCAATTAATTCATAAATCAGGAATTTAAAGCTAATCTCAGTAATGATGACCATGATGACCATCACTGATTGCCTGAAAAACCCATCTGGTTCACTAACGCCCTGTAGGGAAGGAAATCTGCCATCCTTACCTGGTCTGGCCTACATGTGACTCCAGACCCACAGCAATGAGGTTGAATCTTAATTGTCTTCTGAAAGAGCCTAGCAAGCCGCTCACTTGTACCAAACTGCTGCAGAAAAGCCATACCACATGGACTGCAGCGGTTCAAGAAGGCAGCTCAGTACCACCTTCTCAAGGGTAATTAGGGATGGGCAATACACGTTGACTTTGCCAGCGGTGCCCACATTCCATGAAAGAATATAATTTTTTAAATCTACGTACTCGGTGTTGCCTGTTATGTATTTTTAGCATGATGGCTGAGAAAGTCAGATGTGTGAAGTCACTTTCACATAAGCCTTAAATCACCTGGAACTCCCTCTTCTTTAATGTGAAGTGGGGAGATCTGAAAAAGAATTGAGCACGTCACAAGCAGGCATGGTGAATTCCCTCAGTTAGCGGCTTAATTCTGCGTTTTAAGGCCCGTGGCTTCAGTACTCATATTCACACACTCACACTATATATCTGTTGTTAAGACAGTAACACTGACTGAATTGCTGCACAGAGAGCTGGCATGGACTTAATGGGCTGAATGGCCTCCTTCTGTGCCACAATTTCTTTATGACTCCATGTATAAAATGCAAGTGGGAAGAGCGAGGCCATGTTCTTTGGGAACTGGGCTGACGGATCCTTTGTCCCCTTCACCGCCAGGGCTGATGGCCTGAAGGTACTGGGGATATGGTTCAGAGGGACCGGGGCATGCGTTAGAAACTAGAAGGAGCGAGTGTCTATGGTGCAAAGAAAACTGGGCATGTGGGAGCGATGCTCCCTCTCCGTTGTGGGTAAGAACCTGGTCATCAGGTGTGAGGCACTCTCGCTGTTGCTGCAGGTCTGGCCCATTCCACACTCCTGCGTGATGGCGATCACCCGAGCCATCTTCCGCTTTATTTGGAGGTGGAAAATGGATCGTGTCCACAGGGACGCAATGTACAAGCCTCTAGATAAAGGGGGAAAAAACGTGCCCAACATCGCCCTCATACTGATGGCCACCTTTGTGTGTGGCTGCATCAAGCTGTGCGTAGACCCTCGGTACGCAAACACCAAGTGTCACTATGTGCTGAGGTTCTACCTGTCCCTGGTGTTGCAAAGGATGGGTCTGGCCACGCTGCCGCGGAACGCTCCAAGTAGTTGGACTGTGCTGTACCATCTGTCCCTCGTGGAAAAATTTATGCAGAGAAACACCTTTGACCACAAGTCTATCAGGCAGTGGTCAGCACGTAATGTCTTAGAGGCCCTGTGGGAAAAGGAGAGGGTGGATCCTGTGGGATGGTTCCCTGAGCAGACTGTCAAAGCCATTTGGCAGAATGCCTCATCGCCAGAACTTTCCAACAAGCACCAAGATGTAGCTTGGCTGGTGGTGAGAAAGGCTCTCTCCGTCAGATCCTTCCAACACGCCAGGAGCATCACCCCCTCTGCACGTTGCCCTCGAGGTGGCTGTGGTGGGGACGAGACCGTTGTTCACCTCCTTGTGGATTGTGCCTTTGCGAAGAAAGTCTGGAGAGAGATGCAGTGGTTTCTGTCGAGGTTCATCCTGAGCAGTTCTGTGACACAGGACTCTGTGCTCTACGGGCTGTTCCCAGGGACACACACCAAGACAAACATCAACTGCAGCTGGAGGATCATCAACTTGGTGAAAGACGCTCTTTGGTCTGCCTGAAACTTATTTGTCTTCCAGCGCGAAGAGTTATCCCCGACCGAGTGTTGCAGTCTGGCACATTCCAAAGTCCAGGAGGGACGCACTAAAGCTTGGGGCAGCTGCCACAAAGGTGCAATGGGGAAGGGTCGCTGTCTAAAACCTTTCTGCCACAGTGCACCGAGGGACTGGGAATTGTTGAGAGCCCCTCGGGCTCCCAATGTATGTATCACTCCAATGTATGGAGTGAATATTAAGTTCTTATAAATGTATTGAAGCAAATCAGAGTGCACCATGATGTATGTTGATAATGCCAATACCATGGTCTGATTGTCTGCATTCACCAGATTGAAATGATTGTAATATTCATTGATTGTATTGATGCACCTTGTGATCTATGTGTAAAAGTTGAATCTGATTGTACTTTTGTGATTGTGATTTTGGAATGTTTTGGAATGTTCTTCCAGATATTTTATGAATAAAGTATATTTTTCAAAAAAAAAATTCAGGGAGAAGTCACCGCAGACACCATGACTCAGGAGGGAATCAAGGAGAACCCACTGTCAAAGAACAGAATAGCCCCAAACATTACATTGCTGTAGTGTTTCCATCCCTCCCTCCTCCTCAAACCTAAAAAAAAAGAGCGCGAGGAAGAGGCAGTGCCTTCAGGAGTGCACCAGACCTGCAAGGGACACTCTTCTGAAAGTGGATTTTAAAGAAAAAGCAGCTGATTGGTGAGTAAATCCTGGGAGCAGACTCGGAGGGAGAAGCACCAGAGCGGTGAGTATAAATCTAGCTTACCTTGGGATTCGTGGCCTTGTCTCCAGGGATCAGACTCAGAGGGAGGAGCACTGGAGTGGTGATCTCGGGGCACAGAGTAACTGAAGCCAAAACTGAAAAAGTGACATCACAGGGAAGCTATGACCTGATTGGTTGGTAGGAAATCTGCTCCAAATTTGAAAAAAAAACACTGCAAAGCTAATTAATAAATTAATTATCTAAGTCGTGATGGCTGGGCAGGTGATGTGCTGTAGCTATATGATGTGGGAGCTGGCAGATCCCATTGTGAACCACAGTGACCACATCTGCAGCAAGTGTTGGTTGCTGGAGGAACTCCGGCTCAGAATTGATGAGCTGGAGTCTGAGCTCCGGATGCTGTGGCACATCCGGGAGGGTGAGAGTTACCTGGACGCTTTGTATCAGGAGGCGGTCACACCCGGTAGATTAAATACCTCAAGTTCGGACAGTGGTCAGGGTCAGCAGGGTGTGACTACAAGTGAGGCAGGTAGAGGGATCCTGTGTTCAGGAACAGAGGAGCCTCAGCTCTTGACCTCGTACAACAGGAACGAGGTATTTGCTCCCTGTGTGGATGAGGAACAGGGCTGTAGGGAGGATGAGCCAGCTGACCACAGCACCGTGGCACAGGAGGCCATTCAAGAGGGGGGAGCAAAATGACAAGTGGTAGTTGTAGGGGATTCTATAATTAGGGGAAATGATAGCATCCTTTGTAAGCAGGATCGAGAGTCCCGCATGGTATGTTGCCTGACCAGTGCCAGGGTGAGGGACATCACTGACTGGCTTGAAAGGATATTGGAGAGGGAGGGGGAGGATACAGTTGTTGTGGTCCACGTCGGGACAAATAACATGGGTAAGAATAGGAAAGAGGACCTGTTTGGGGATTATCAGGAACTAGGAACTAAATTAAAGAACAGGTCCTTGAGAGTTATAATCTCCGGATTACTACCCGAGCCACGTGCAAATTGGCATAGGGACGTGAGAATAAGGGTTCTAGCAAAAAGGGTAAATAGGGTTGTCAACAGGACTTTAAACTAGAAAGTGGGGGGGGGAGGGAAGGGTAAAACTCCAAGAAGTATGACTAATGGGAAACAAAGCAGCAGGTTAGCGTGTGGGGGGGTGGATTCAACTTCATGGAAAATTATGAAAAAACTGAAAAGAAAGGAGAGCCCAGGAGAGGCTATTAAAGTCTCCAGAACACAAAATAGGACAGAGTGTTTGGAAAGGGCTAGGAATCTAACTTCAAGCACATCAGATAAAGGGGTGACAGTGAGAAAGGGGACGGGAAATACAGGACTGAAGATGTTGTATCTGAATGCACGCAGTATACAAAATAAGGTAAATGAGCTTGTGGCGCAGATTGAAATTGGCAGGTATGATGTGGTGGGCATCACGGAGATATGGTTGCAAGGGGATCAGGACTGGGAGCTAAATATCCAAGGATATACATCCTATCGAAAAAATAGGCAGGTTGGCAGAGGGCGTGGGGTTGCTTTGTTAGTAAGAAATGAAATTAAATCGATAGCAAGAAATGATGTAGGGTCAGATGATGTAGAATCTGTGTGGGTAGAGTTGAGGAACCACAAAGGTTAAAAAACCATAATGGGAGTTATGTACAGGCCTCCGAACAGTAGTCAGGATGTGGGGTACAAGATACACCAGGAGATAGAAAAGGTGTGTAAGAAAGGCAAGGTTACAGTGATCATGGGGGATTTCAATATGCAGGTAGACTGGGAAAATCAGGTTGGTAGTGGATCCCAAGAAAAGGAATTTGTGGAATGTCTACGAGATGGCTTTTTGGAGCAGCTTGTGGTGGAGCCACTAGGGAACAGGCAATTCTAGATTTAGTGATGTGGAATGAGGCAGATTTGATAAGGGAGCTTAAGGTAAAGGAACCCTTAGGAGGAAGTGACCATAATATGATAGAATTTACCCTGCAATTTGAGAGGAAAAAGCTGGAATCAGATGTAACGTTATTACAGTTGAATAAAGGCAACTACAGAGGCATGAGGGAGGAGCTGGCCAGAATTGACTGGGAGATGAGCCTAGCAGGAAAGACAGTGGAACAGCAATGGCAGGAGTTTCTGGGAGTAATTTGGGAGACACAGCAAAAATTCATCCCTAGGAAGAAGAAGCATACTAAAGGGAGGACGAGGCAACCATGGCTGACAAGGGAAGTCAGGGACAGCATAAAAGCTAAAGAGAAAGCATACAATGCGGCGAAGAGCAGTGGGAAACCAGGGGTTTGGGAAGCCTACAAAGACCAACAGAGGACAACTAAAAAAGAAATAAGGAGGGAGAATATTAAATATGAGGGTAAACTAGCCAGTAATATAAAAGAAGATTGCAAGAGTTTTTTTAGATATATAAAGGGTAAGAGAGAGGCAAAAGTGGACATTGGGCCTCTGGAAAATGACGCTGGAGAAGTAAAGTTGGGGAACAAAGAAATGGCGGAGGAACTGAATAGGTACTTTGTGTCAGTCTTCACGGTGGAAGACACGAGTAACATCCCCAAAGTTCAAGAGAGTCAGGGGGCAGAGGTGAGTATGGTGGCCATTACCAAGGAGAAAGTGCTAAGAAACCTGAAGGTCTGAAGGTGGATAAATCACCTGGGCCAGATGGATTACACCCCAGAGTTCTGAAGGAGATAGCTGAAGAGATAGTGGAGGCATTAGTGGTGATCTTTCAGGAATCACTGGAGTCAGGGAGTGTCCCAGAGGACTGGAAAATCGCTAATGTAACCCCCCTGTTTAAGAAGGGAGTGAGGCAAAAGACAGGAAATTACAGGCCGATTAGCCTGACCTCGGTCATTGGTAAGATTTTAGAGTCCATTGTTAAGGATGAGATTTCAGAATACTTGGAAGTGCATGGTAAAATAGGGCAAAGTCAGCATGGTTTCATCAAGGGGAGGTCGTGCCTGACAAATCTGTTAGAATTCTTTGAGGAGGTAATGAGTAGGTTAGACAAAGAGCCAATGGATGTTATCTACTTGGACTTCCAGAAGGCCTTTGTCAAGGTGCCGCACAGGAGGCTGCTCAGTAAGATAAGAGCCCATGGTGTTAGAGGCAAGGTACTAGCATGGATAGAAGATTGGCTGTTTGGCAGGAGGCAGAGAGTGGGGATAAGGGGGTCCTTCTCAGGATGGCAGCTGGTGACTAGTGGAGTTCCGCAGGGGTCAGTGTTGGGACCACAACTTTTCACTTTATACATTAATGATCTAGATGAAGGAACTGAGGGCATCCTGGCTAAGTTTGCAGATGATACAAAGATAGGTGGAGGGACAGGTAGTATTGAGGAGGCGGGGAGGCTGAAGAAGGATTTGGACAGGTTAGGAGAATGGACAAAGAAGTGGCAGATGGAATACAACGTGGGGAAGTGTGAGGTCACGCACTTTGGTAGGAAGAATAGAGGCATAGACTATTTTCTAAATGGGGAGAGAATTCAGAAATCTGGAGTGCAAAGGGACTTGGGAGTCCTAGTCCAGGATTCTCTTAAAGTTAATTTGCAGGTTGAGTTGGTAGTTAGGAAGGCAAATGCAATGTTGGCATTTATTTTGAGAGGACTAGAATATAAAAGCAGGGATGTGCTGCTGAGGCTTTATAAGGCTCTGGTCAGACCACATTTAGAATATTGTGAGCAATTTTGGGCCCCGTCTCTCTGGAAGGATGTGCTGGCCCTGGAGAGGGTCCAGAGGAGGTTCACGAGAACGATCCCAGAAATGAAAGGCTTAACATATGAGGAACGTTTGAGGACTCTGGGTTTAGAAGGATGAGGGGGGATCTGATTGAAACTTACAGAATACTGAAAGGCCTGGATAGAGTGGACTTGGGGAAGATGTTTCCATTAGTAGGAGAGACTAGGACCCGAGGGCACAGCGTCAGAGTAAAGGGAAGACCTTTTAGAACAGAGATGAGGAGAAACTTCTTTAGCCAGAGAGTGGTGAATCTATGGAATTCTTTGCCACAGAAGGCTGTGGAGGCCAGTTCATTGAGTGTATTTAAGACAGAGATAGATAGGTTCTTGATTGGTAAGGGGATCAAAGGTTATGGGGAGAAGGCGGGAGAATGGGGTTGAGAAACCTATCAGCCATGATTGAATGGCAGAGCAGACTCGATGCGCCAAATGGCCTAATTTCTGTTCCTATGTCTTATGGTCTAAACCAGAGCCCTTTCGATGTCACCCCATGGCCCAGCTGGTAATGTTCTTGCTTGTGAGTCAGAGGTTCAAGAGGTGCACCATGGCTTCAGATATCACCAACCCCTCCAACACCAGAGACGTGAGTAAAAAGTGATCAAGCGCTGCACTGTCAGGGATGCAATGCCTGTATTGAGAGAGTGCTGCATTGTCAGAGGTGATGCACTGAGGGAATGTTGTGCTGTCAGAGGTGCAGTGCCTGTACTGAGGGAGTGCTGCACTGTTGGGGGTGATGTACTGAGGGAGTGCTGCATTGTCAGAGGTGATGTACTGAGGGAGTGCTGCACTGTCAGAGGTGATGTACTGAGGGAGTACTGCACTGTCAAAGGTGATGTACTGAGGGAGTGCTGCACTGTCAGAGGTGATGTACTGAGGGAGTGCTGCACTGTCAGATGTGAAGCACTGAGGGAGTGCTGCACTGTCAGATGTGATGTACTGAGGGAGTACTGCACTGTCAAAGGTGATGTACTGAGGGAGTGCTGCACTGTCAGAGGTGATGTACTGAGGGAGTGCTGCACTGTCAGATGTGAAGCACTGAGGGAGTGCTGCACTGTCAGATGTGAAGCACTGAGGGAGTGCTGCAATGTCAGAGGTGATGTACTGAGGGAGTGCTGCACTGTCAGAGGTGATGTACTGAGGGAGTACTGCACTATCAGAGGTGATGTACTGAGGGAGTGCTGCACTGTCAGAGGTGATGTACTGAGGGAGTGCTGCACTGTCAGATGTGATGTACTGAGGGATGGCTGCACTGTCAGAGGAGGAGTACTAGCACAATGGGAGCACTGCACTCTCAAAGGTGCAGTACTGAGATACACTGCATTGACAGAGGTGTCATCTTTTGGATGAGGTATTAAACCATGGTTCCATCTGGCCTCTCAGGTGAATGTGAAGGATCCGTTGGCATTCTTCAAAGAATAGCAGGGGAGTTCTCCATGGTGTCCTGGTCAATATTCATCCCTCAAAAGTATCATTAAAGCAGACAAATTGAGCGAAGACTTGGAGGTTGGTGAGAGGGGAGTGTTCAGTGTTAATTTTATTCTAAAATTTTCCTCTGAAATGAAAATATAATAACTTTGATAATATTGTTGCGATTTATTGTAAAGGAAGGTTAATCATGGGGTTTGGATTAGTTTCTCTGTGTGGATGTGTTTGTGTGATGGATTTAATTAGATTGAAGACAGTTAGTCTGGAGCTTTTGAATGTTCAAAAGGGAAGCTAGGTTTGAAATGCTAAATATATAAACATGGCTGAGATTTTAGAATGTGAGGTATGAGGAACATTTGCATTTTTAGATAAACCAGAATTAGTGAATTTCAAAGAGATGGTAAGGTGTTACACCTAGCCAACAGAGGCTAAGCCAAACAGTGTGTTTATTTTTCTCAAAGGTTACTGATAATATTAGCACCATGAAATGATTTATATTATGAGAAATATGAAGTTCCAAAGGCATATGGAAACAATGGGATTTACATTCAAAAGAAGAAACATATAAAAAGGAGAATGAGGCTATGTGTCAGGGAGGGCATTGCAAGATATACTAGAAGTGTGAAAAGCCTCCAGTATTTGTGCATTAAACCTGCTGTCCACAGAAACTGAGCCTGGGAAAAGCCACTTTGAATTCTACTATCCAGGGTATTGTGTTGACTTGCCTGGATCCATTTAAGTCTACTTTTTACTGTTGCCTTAATGGGGGTGGAACTGGAAGCCAGGCTATTTAGGGGCTTTAGGAGTTATTATAGTAGTAATTTGTTGACCAATGTATGTGCTTGAATTCTTTTCTTTTGTTAGTAAATGTTTAATTTAGTTTTCTAAAAAATCTCCAAAGCCTTGGTGGACTTATTACTTCTGAATTCAGGGCACACATCTCGAAATAAAATACAAATTGCAAAACCATTGTGACTGTGGGATCAAGTTCCCCTCGTGTATTTGACCTGCCTGGTACACATCATCTGCTGCATCATAACAACTGATTGGGAAATAACAATTGGCCAGGACACCAGGGATAACCCCCCCCCCTCTGCTCTTCTTTGAAATAGTGTCGTGGGATCTTATACATCCAGTAGGCAGATGAGGCCTTGGTTTAACGCCTCATCTGAAAGACCGCACCTCTGACATCTACAAAGCAGAAGACAGGAGTGTGATGGAATACTTTCTATTTGACTGGATAAGCGCAGTTCCAACAACTCTCAAGCTCAAGAGGCTTGACACCATCCAGGACACAGAGGCCACTTGATTGGCCCCACATCGACAAACATTCCCCCCCTCCACCACCGACGCACAGTAGCAGCAGTGTGTACCATCTACAAGATGCACTGCAGGAACTTACCAAGACTCCTTAGGCATCACCTTCCAAACCCAAGATCACTACCACCTAGAAGGACAAGGACAGCAGATAGATGGGAACACCGCCACCTGCAAGTTCCCCTCCAAGCCACACACCATCCTGACTTGGAAATATATCACTGTTCCTTCACTGTCGCTGGGTCAAAATCCTGGAACTCCCTCCCTAACAGCACAGTGGGTGTACCTACACCACATGGACTGCAGCCTTTCAAGAATGCAGCTCACCACCACCTTCTCATGGGAAACCAGATGTGGGCAATAAATGCTGGGCCAGCCAGTGAAGCCCACATCCTATCGTTGAATGAAAAAAAAGCCCAGGACAAACATTTAGTTGGATATTTCAGAATACACAGAATAGATACATTACAACGAGAAAGAAATATTCCACAGGGAGGGCCCACCATCCATGGCTGTTCTGCTATCCTTAAATAATTACTTAATCATATTAATCACTCACTTATGTTGCCTTCTTATATATTTTATTAACGTTACCACACAATTGTCCTTCCTACCCTTCTCCCCCAACCCCCATCTCCGCCTATCACCAAACTCCAAGTGCTCACTCAGTTAGTCGGCTGCCCTTCGTTTGCCAAGGCTGCACTAAAGAACCCTGAATTTATAGTAAACTGAACTGAAGCTACAATTACCAGATTCAACCGGTTAGCTAATTAACACCAGACCCAGAGTCTCCTTTTCAGTCGTCCAATATCTTCCCTGTTGTACATTCATGAGAAATATCCTATCAGTTTCTCAATTCCAGTTTCATCTTCTTGAAACAGTATGGCCCCAATGCCTATATCGCTTGCATCGGTGGCCAACTTAACTTGTTTGGCATAGTTGGGTACTGCCAAGACTGGTGTTGTAGTCAATGCAGGTTTCAAATTGTCAAATGCCTCTTAACACTCCTGTGCCCATTGAAACTGCTTGTTCTTTTTCAATAGTTCAGTCAATGGAACAACCACATTGGTAAAATTTGGTACAAATCTCTGGTAAAGCCCACTCTTGCCCAGAAATCTTGAAACTTCTTGTTTTGTTGTGGACGCGAGGAAGTCCACAATGGCCTTGACTTCCGCATCTCTCGGAGTCATTTGCCATGTCCAGTGCTATAGCCCAGATATGTAACTTGCGCTTTTGCAAATTCACTTTTAGCCAAGTTCATTGCCAAATTAGCTCCTTCTAGTCAACTAAATAATTCCTCCAGATGTTGTAAATATTCTTCCCACCTTTGACTGAAAACTATCAAGTCGTCAATACAAACAGCACGAATGCTCAGTCCTGCAGTTACTTTGTGTCTTTGAAATGTTGCAGCCTTGGTTCAAACATGGACAAAAGGGCTGAACCCCCGAGGTGAGGTGAGAGCGACTGCCCTCGACATCAAGGGCACATTTGACCGAGTGTGGCATCAAGGAGCCCTAGCAAAACTGGAGTCAATGGGAATCAAGGGGAAACTTCTCCACTGGTTGGAGTCATACCTAGCACAAAGGAAGATAGTTGTGGTTGCTGGAGGACAATCATATCCACTCCAGGACATCACTGCAGGAGTTCCCCAAGGTAGTGTCCTCGGTCTAACAATCTTCAGCTGCTTCATCAATGACCTTCCTTCAGGTCAGAAGTGGGGATGTTCACTGGTGATTGCACAATGTTCAGCACCATTCACGACTACTCAGATGCTGAAGCAGTCCATGTCCAAATGCAGCAAGCCCTGGACAGTATCCAGGCTTGGGCTGGTGAATGGCAAGTAACATTCGTGCCACACAAGTGCCAGGCAATGACCATCTCCAACAAGAAAGAATCTAACCATTGCCCCTTGACGTTCAATGGCATTACCATCACCGAATCTCCAACTATCAACATCCTGGGGGTTACCATTGACCAGAAACTGAACTGGACTAGTCATATAAATACTGTGGCTACAAGTCAGTCACGTGATGGAATACTCCTCATTTGCTTGGATGAGTGCAGCTCCTACAATACTCAAAAACCTTGGTACCATCCAGGACAAAGCAGCCCACTTGATTGGCACCACATCCACAAACATTCACTCCCTCCACCACCGACGCACAGTAGTAGCAGTGTGTACCATCTACAAGATGCACTGCAGGAATTCACCAAGGCTCTTCAGATAGCCACCTTCCAAAACCATGATGACTGCCATCTAGAAGGACAAGGGCAGCAGCTAGATAGGAACACCACCATTTGGAAGTTCCCCTCCAAGCCACTCACCATCCTGACTTGGAAATATATCGCCGTTCCTTCACTGTCGCTGGGTCAAAATCCTGGAACTCCCTCCCTAACAGCACAGTGGGTGTACCTACACCACACGGACTGCAGCGGTTCAAGAAGGCAGCTCACCATTACCACCTTCTCAAGGGCAATTAGGGATGGGCAAGAAATGCTGCCTTGACAGTGATCCCTTGAGACAATTAACAAAAAGTCTCCTTTGAATAAGTGCTGTGGGTTCCTGAGAGGAATTTTAGTTTTAAGTCACATTTAAAATCCAAGACATCGACGTTCTTTCAGTACTGCACAGGGAGTATCATTCTAGATTTTGTTCCAAGTCCTTGAATTGGGATTTGAACCCAGAACCTTCTAACTCAGAAGCCTGAATGAAGCAATGTCTGACAGCTGGGAGCTCCCTGATCTGCCCATCTCAAAGTTGGAGACTATAAGATTGTACTTACTCACAGAGTTATGAGGGGAGCCTGTTGATCAAGGTTTTAATCTTCATAGCACTGTGTACAGTTTTGGTCTCCTTACTTAAGGAGGGATATACTTACATTGGAGCAGTTCAGATTCCTGGGATGAAAGGATCATCCTTTTATGATGAAAGATTGAGCAGGTTGGGTCTGTATCCATCGGAGTTTAGAAGAATGAGGGGTGATCTTACTGAAGCATATAAGATCCTGGGGGAGGGCTTGACAGGGTGGGTGCTGAGATGAAGTTTCCTCCTGTGGGGCTGGGGGGGGGGGGGGGGTGGGATCTAGAACTAGGGGGCATGGATTAAAATTAAGGGATCTCCTATTTAAGATGGAGATGAAGAGTAATTTCTTCTTTCAGAGGGTTGTTAGTCTTTGTCATTCTCTCCCCCAGCGAGCAGTCAGATTGGCTACTGAATATATTCAAGGCGGAGTTAGACAGATTTTTGATGGACAAGGGTTATGGGGGTGGGAGGGGGAGACAGGAAAGCAGAGTTAAGGCCACAATCAGTCAGCCTTTTGATGGGAGAGCAGACTCGATAGGCTCCTGTTTCTTATAGTCTTATATCAACCATTTCCTTTTCATCCCTGTTCTTCTTTTCTCTAATCATCCAAATGGTTCATCGGCCTCTTCAGAATGAGTCCAGGGTCCACCCTACCCTCCATTAGGTACAGAAGCACGATCTACTCCTGCCTCTCCCATGCACCTGAGGTCAAATGTTACAGTCAGATCAGACCCGAATATATCCCACATCACACTTCTATATATGGAAGTCCATTTGTCAATGACATGCCCATGCTACCACGTTATTATTGTTTCCCTATGTGTGTATACAGGTATTAATACCTATTAGAACTATTCACTAAGAATGATGCTTTATTTTATTTCCAGATGTGATTTATACAGCTGTTCTCGCTCACCAAAGTAATTAGCTGGTAGTAATGTCATATTTGCCATTTTAATGCTTGATTGAAGCTATGCCAATGTGATCAAGCATGTTGGAAATGGATGTGTTAACCCCAGATTACTAAACACTTTAACAACATTACAAGATGTAGCTGGGGTGTTAACACTGATATCCTTATAAGCTGCTTTCACACTGGTGATCCCTAAAGATCTGCATCCAGGAGTTGGCTCCATGCTAGTGAATCTAACATAGAAACATAGAAACTAGGAGCAGGAGTAGGCCATTCGGCCCATCGAGCCTGCTCCACCATTCATTATGATCAGGGCTGATGATCCAACTCAATACCCTGTTCCCGCTTTCTCCTTTGATCCCTTACGCCTCAAGAGCTATATCTAACTCCTTGAAAACATCTCAGCACCCACCCTGTCAAGCCCTCCCCCAGGATCTTATATGCTTCAGTAAGATCACCCCTCATTCTTCTAAACTCCGATGGATACAGACCCAACCTGCTCAATCTTTCATCATAAAAGGATGATCCTTTCATCCCAGGAATCTGAACTGCTCCAATATAAGTATATCCCTCCTTAAGTAAGGAGACCAAAACTGTACACAGTGCTATGAAGATAGTTGGCCTCAACTACTTTCTGTGGTAGCGAATTCCACAGGCTTACCACTCTCTGGGTGAAGAAATTTCTCCTCATCTCAGTCCTAAATGGTCTACCCCGTATCCTCAGACTGTGACCCCCTGGTTCTGAATCTTTGTCCAGTGAAGTAGACTTGTGGTCTCACTGAACCAGTCCTGCTATGATAAAATGGTTGGATTTAATACTTATTAAATGTATGCATGATGGTGGGATGGTAATTTTAAAAAATTCTTTCATGGAAAGTGAGCATCACTGACAAGGCCAGTATTCATTGCCCATCCCTAGTTGCCCTTGAGAAGGTGGTGGTGAGCCGCCTTCTTGAGCCACTGCAGTCCATGTGGTGTAGGAAGGGGATTCCAGGATTTTCACCCAGCAAAGGTGAAGGAACAGTGAAATATTTCCAAATCAGGATGGTGTGAGGCTTGGAGGGGAACTTGCAGGTGGTGGTATTCCTATGTGTCTGCTGCCCTTGTCTTTCTGGGTGGTGGTGGTCGTGGGTTTGGAAGGTGCTATCTAAGGAGTCTTGGTGAGTCCCTGCAGTGCATCTTGTAGATGGTACACACTGCTGCTACTGTGTATCGGTGGTGGAGGGAGTGAATGTTTGTGGATGTGGGGCCAGTCAAGCGGGCTGCTTTGTCCTGGATGGTGTCAAGCTTCTTGAGTGTTGTGGGAGCTGCACTTATCCAGGCAAGTGAAGACTATTCCATCATACTCATGATTTGTGCCTTGTAGATGGTGGACAGGCTTTGGGGAGTCAGGAGGTGAGTTACTGATCACAGGATTCCTAGCCTTTACCTGCTCTTGTAGCCACAGTATTTATATGACTAGTCCAGTTCAGTTTCTGGTCAATGGTAACCCCCAGTATGTTGGTAGTTGGGGATTCAGCGATGGTAATACCATTGAATGTCAAGAGGACTTGTTTAGACTCTCTCTTGTTGGAGGTGGTCATTGCTTGGCACTTGTGTAATGTGAATTGCCACTTATCAGACTGAATTTGAATGTTGTCCAGGTTTTACTGCATTTGGACATAGACAGCTTCAGAATCTGAGGAGTTGCAATCATCAGAAAACTTCTGGCCTTATATTGAAGGAATAACATATTTGGAATATAAATCAGGTGATCTGACTCAAGCACACTGGTATCTCATGTTCAAAACAAGCACCATTACATGAAATGGTTATAGACAGGCATTAGAAATGGAGGAACAGGAGGAGAACATAAGAACATAAGAAATAGGAACAGGAGTGGACCATTCGGCCCCTTGAGCCTGCTCCACCAATCAACAAGATCATGGCTGATTTCCTCGTGTTTCAATTTCCACATTCCCATTTACCTTCGGTAACCTCTGATTCCCTTGCCTAACAACAATCTATCCACCTCTGCCTTAAAAATATTCTATGACCCCGCCTCCACTACCTTCTGAGGCAGAGAATTCTAAAGCTGCACAACCCTCTGAGAGGCGCTCAGTCTCTCGAGCCTACTCTGCCACTCAGTTAGATCATGGCCGATCTGCACCTCAACTCTATTTACCTGCCTTTGTTCCATATCCCTCAACATCCTGTCCCAACTAAAAATTAGTTAGCAACTATCTCTGCCTCGAAAACTCCAATTGTACTCCAGCAACCACAGCCTTTTTATGAGTGCGTGTTCCAGATTGCCATACCCTTTGCGTGAAAGAGTGATTCCTGATTTCCCGATTTCATCTTTTGAATGGCTTCACTTGAATTATAATATTACCTCCCCTTGCTCTCGACTGCCCCAACAGAGGGAATAGTTCTGCTGTCTCTACTCTTTCAAACCCTTTTCACCTCGATCAGATCACACCTCGATCTTCAACACGCAAATTGCAAGCCCATTTTATGCTCTCATAATTTAATTCTCTAAGCACCAGTGAGTGCATTATTCCAGGTGGACTATGAACAAGGCTATTTACCACCAGAATCCTCTGTCACAGATGCTGACTGACCTGTGGACCCTGTCCGGCACTTTCGGTTCTTCTTCCAAATTTCCAGCATTTGCAGCAATTTTGTTTTAACTTTTCATCCCAGTCTCTGCCTCCTTGACCTAACCCTCTTTCTAGATTATATAATTCGATCTTAAATTCCAGGTTCTTCTGTTTGCAGATAAAATTCCTGAAAATGCCTCCACAGAAGATCTACTTTGGACACCTGGGAAGCACTATGTTGGAGCAGAGGATGTTTCTAGAATTTTAAAACTACCAAAAGTTTTCTGAAATTCCTTTTCCCTTTTATATCCATTTTATTGCTTTGTTTTAAAATGTATTGTGATACAGTGATAATTGATCCCTCTTGTCGCTCTTCTCCTGAGGTGCACCCTCCCGACTTCTGCCACAACTTTCTGATATATTTTTTTCATCAGTATCTCTTTGCTTAGGGCTGGTCTGATGTCCCTTCTCAGCTGCAGTTACACTGTGCTGTAGGATCTGATTCTTTAAACCCCTTCCTAATGCTGTTAAGGCGTTAACCGTGGCTCAGTGAGTAGAGTTTTTTGCCTCTGCATCAGAAGCTCATGGGTTTAGGTCCCACTTCAAAGGTGCATAGCATGTGAACTGTTTCTCCCAAGCAGTGCTAAGGGAGTGCTGCAGTGTCAGGCTTTCACTTGAGGTGTTGAATCGTGGCCCTGCCTGCTTGTGGGGATATGAAAGATCCCGCGGTGCTATCTGAAGGGGAGCAAGGGAGTTTTCTCTGGTGTCCTGGCCAATATTCATCCCTTAAGCTGCATCACTAAATCAAATTATCTGGCCATTATCACATTTCAGTCGTGGGAGCTTGCTGTGTGCAAATTGGTTGTTTTATTTCCTCTCTTGCAACAATGACTGCACTTCAAAAGTGCTTCACTGTAGACAGCTTTGGCGTTTCCTGAGTCTGTAAAAGGCATTATAGAAGTATAAAATACTAACTTTCTGGATCTGCTCAACCCTCTCTGCTTTCCCTTTTCCCTGCTTTCTTTATGCTTTGAAAACCCGAACACTGATGTTAATTGATGCCTTCTTGTTGCTTTGCTCCTGTTCCATTTGGCCCATTGTGCCTGCGTCAACCCTTCGAAAGAGCCAGCCAATTAGGCCTGTTGCTCTGACTTTTCCCCAGGACCCTGCAAATGTCTCTCCTTTGACTAACGTAGAGAATGCAACGAGCAATATTCGTTTCACTACAGACACATCTAAGACAACATTAATGATCCTAGGTCCCACTCCAAAGGTGCAGAGCCTGTGACCTAGCTAAAGCAAGCCATTAGATTATCTGTGATCAGTTCAGTTTTAAGGAGTGTTGCAGAACTGAAAGGCTATAGCAGTAATGAGAGCACTAAGTGGAAGAAGCATAGAATACCCCCAGCAAGATTTGTGTACCTGCTTTGAAAAAGCTATTATGCAAAACGAGCTTTCGACCAGGTGAACTGACAAAAGATGTTGTAAGTGCTGGAGAAAATTCGAGTTGACTGGCGAGAAAAAAGAATAATTGCAGCTCTGTACATTTTTCTTTTATTCTTTCAAGAGATGTGGGCATCGCTGGCTAGGCCAGCATTTGTTACTCATCCCTAATTGCCCTTGTGAAGGTGGTGGTGAGCTGCCTTATTGAACCGCTGCAATCCATGTGGTGTAGGTACACCCACAGTGCTGTTAGGAAGGGAGTTCAGGATTTTGACCCAGCGACAGTGAAGGAATATATTTCCAAGTCAGGATGGTGAGTGACTTGGAGGGGAACTTCCAGGTGGTGGTGTTCCCATCTATCTGCTGCCCTTGTCCTTCTAGGTGGTAGTGGTCGTGGGTTTGGAAGGTGCTGTCGAAGGAGGTTTGGTGAGTTGCTGCAGTGCATCTTGCAGGTGGTACACACACTGCTGCTACTGTGCATCGATGCTGGAGGGAGTGGATGTTGGAAATGGTGGATGGGATTCCAATGTCCTGGATGGTATTAAGCTTCTTGAGTGTTGTTGGAGCTGCACTCATCCAGGCAAGTGGAGATTATTCCATCACACTCCTGACTTGTGCCTTGTAGATGGTGGACAGTCTTTGGGGAATCAGGAGGTGAGTTAGTTTCCACAAATTCCCAGCCTCTGCCCTGCTCTTGTAGCCACAGTATTTATATGACCAGTCCAGTTCAGTTTCTGGTGAATGGTAACTCCTGGGATGTTGATAGTGGGGGATTCGGTTATGGTAATGTCATTGAATGTCAAGGGGAGTGGGACTGAAAGACTGCAACAATCAGGACAGTATTTGGTGAAACTGAACCTGGTGTAATAAGGTTCAGGGTGAGACATGGTTGTCTGCTATCACATCTCTATGGGAGGTATGACAATGAAGCTCAATGAGGTGTCTAAGTAGGAGGCTAATTGGTGAAGGGGGTGAGATTTACAGGTGACCAGGTCCTTGTGGCTAACACAGCAGGAAGATCTAATGGATAGAATGAACAAAATGGTGAAAGCCTACAGAATAAAACTTAATGTAAAAAAGATGAGAGTTCTGAAGATTGGAAGAAATGATGGTGAGAAAGCTGGGGTAAATGGTCAACAGTTGGAACTGGTATCCCAATTTAAATCCCTGGGAAGGATCTTGTCAGGAGATGGTCATTGCCAGAAAGAAATCAGAGCTAGAACAGCAATGGCAAAAATTCACCAAACATAAAGAATTTCTCAGTAGAATAAGGAGCAGGGACTGTACAAAATGAATTATCAGGACTGGGATTTGGAGTGTCTTGTTATGTGGGGCTGAAACATGGATCGTAAGAAAAACAGACATTGAAAGTTGTGAAACGTTGTTCTGGAGAAGGATGGAGTGGGTCAGTTGGAGAGAACACAAGAACAATGAACAAGTTCTCAGGATGATGAAGGAGGAAAGATGGTTAGTGAATATCATCAAGAAAAGGCAACAAGGTTTGATTGGCCACATCCTAAAGCCCAAGAGCTTGCTGAAGGAGGTGATTGAAGGAAGATTAGACGGATGGAGACCAAGAGGGAGAAAGAGAATGATGAGGTTAGACAGCCTGAAAATGACAGTGGGAGGCTCCTACGAGCAATCGAAGAGGAAAGTGCAAGATGGTGAGATATGGAGAAATAAGCAGAGGACGTGTCCTTAGACAGATCTACAGATACTAATGTTACAACCCCCATGGGAATCTGTAAACCAAAATACAAAATATACCGAATGACCGGCATAAAGGAATTACCAGACAATATTTCACTTTTCTTTAATATGAGTCAAGTTCAACGTAAATTAGACATAAATCAACAGGTAAATCACAGTCAGTATGAACAAATGGATTAGCAGATACAACAGAGACTATCTCACAAAATTGGCAGTCAGCCCACTCTGCCTGCATGGTCCCAATTTTAACATCTTCCTAGCAGAATATCAGTTCCTTTCCTTCAAGGACTTAGCCAAATCCCCACAGGCAGCAGCTTCCACGTTAATAGGGTTATGCCCATGCAATTTTCCCTTTATATGGTGCACTTCTTTCCAGAAGAACTCTCAACATTCAGTTTCCGTCTGTCATGGAAGCATGGATCCAGCAGAACTGCCTTTATCTGTGCACAGTATGGCTGATTCTGAGCATTCAATCAATTGGAAGTGAAAGAAAAATCAGCAGTAGTCCTAAACATGCATTTGCCTTACTCCCCAGCTCTTTCCTTTCTTATTTTCTGTCTGCCACATTGATTCCATATTTTAACTTCCTTCATGTTGGCACTGTTTCCAGGTCAAGGGTCATCAAGTCACATGGACCAGTATGTCTTCTAATCCAAAAATTACAATTGATTGTTTTACACTTGATACAAACTCATAAAAGTCATTTGCAAATTTTTTTTAAAAAATTACAGATTCCCAAACATTTTAAAGTATTTAAAGCAGCAGTTCAAGAAGGCAGCTCACCACCACCTTCTCAAGGGCAACTAGGGATGGGCAATAAATGCTGGCCCAGCCAGCAAAGCCCAAATCCTGCGAATGAATAAAAAAGATTACAAATTTTCCTTACTGTTACAGCTTCCAGGCCAAAGCCCTTCACATTTCAATGGGTTTTGAATATCTTTCCCCATAGATATCAGATTACATGGGCATGTCTCTGAGTAGTGTTTAAATCAGAATTCTCTGTTTTATTTTAAGTTAAAGGCATATTTCAAAACACAATAATCTTGTGAAGTTCAGTGACACTACACACATTCGTTTGAAAGTTGGTTCCCTATCGAAAAGGCACAATCAGTGAAATTACCCTTCAATACCCACCTGTAACTGTCCAAAACCAACAGTAAAGAAAGCAAAAACTGATTTCTCTGACAATCTTGACCTCCAGCTGATTTGACTAAAGATTTTAGTCTCACTTCCAAGTGAACCAAGTGAAACAATAAGTTAACGTTCCTCATGGAATGCCAATAAACTGACTCTTGGGTTGAAACTCTGTAAGTTTGAGTCTGACACATGCCGTGGTCCCTTCATCTCAGATTCTCAATATAAGTAGAGAAAAGGCTCTTCAGCCCATCAATCCTGTTCCATCCCCAGTCCATGTTGGAGTCTGTTTCCCCACTGGTCACCAATCACCTTGCAGTATCCCATCAAAACATCCTTAGTTTACTTTGAGACATTGAGTGTTAAAATGCTATTCAATTACAGGAAGCACAACAGATGATTTCAATCTTGTGCTCAACCAAAGTCAACAAATCTAGGATTACATAGAATTTTACAGCATAGAAACAGGCCTTTTGGCCCCAAAGCTATTTGCCTCAATTATTCCCTGTGGCAGTAAGTTCCACATTCTAGCACTCTCTGGATAAAGTTATTGTTTAATACATTCTCAG